>NC_050579.1:247200481-247837981 GCF_011100635.1 Trichosurus vulpecula
AAACTATGATCATCACATGGGACCTCTTCCTCTCAGATTCTTTCTGTCTTCCCAGACTCACCAAAACTTAGTTTTCACCTGAAGACACAACCACTCTTAGCACCATCTTCGAGGTTGGTTGGGTCTTCTTTTATCCTGCCTACCCAGCACCCCTCTGGAAATGCAAGGTCAGAAATATCTTAGGATCGTAGATCTAGAGGTAGAAGAGACCTTAGAGTTCATCTAGTCCAATCCTCATTTTACAGGTGAAACAACAGTGGCCTAGGAGGTCACATAATTTATGCAAGGTCACAATTAGAAAGTGCCTGTGGTGGGATTAGAACCAAGGTTTTCCTTGTTCCAAATCCAAAGCTCTACCATATTATACCACACTGATATACTCCTCTTTCCTCACTGCCACTTTCAGGCCTCCCACAATCACTCAGAAATGATCTTTCCTCCTTTAAAATTTCTTCTTTCATAGGTAAATCCTTACGACTGTCATTTATGGACATCTGGGTTACTCTCCATACTCCTAAATAACTTCAGTACCTGGCCCATTGTCTTCTTCTGCACTCTAAGCCCTTCCTTCTTTGAACATCCTGGCTTCCCATTGCCTCAGTCTCCTCAGCTCCCACGACTTCTGTCTCCAGTCTACCTAAATCATGTATGGGAATGGTCACCTTAGGACCTTCACTACCTCATCTGACCCCTGCAGAACAAGAGAATTTGTCCCAGGCACTGTATTTCCAGGTAAAGTACATCCATATATGAGCCTTTCATTCTTGGATCTCTCAGTTTGCTTGACCTCTCCTATTGTGGTGAGTGATGTAACCCACTACCACTAATCCCCCCAATTCCCTTACTATGTACCACCTAACTATGAAATTAGGTAAAGATAAAGAATTGGCCTTAGAGACCAGAGGAGCTGGATTCAGGTTCTATCTCTGACACAAACTGGCTATATGATTCTGAGGAAGTCACTTAACCTCTATTTTAATTTTAATTATTTTTTTACAATTTAAAATTTTTATTTAAATTAATTTATTTTAAACTTAAATACTAAAACTTATACAATAAGAAAAAAAGAAACTAAAACTTAAACAAGAAAAGAGAAACACATTATAAATTTAAATATTGAAACTTTAATACAAAATGGGTTTTTTTTTTTGAGGGAAGAAGGCAGGGCAATTGGGTTACAATGACTTGCCTAAGGTCACACAGCTAGTAAGTGTGTCAAGTGTCTGAGGCTGAATTTGAACTCAGGTCCTCCTGACTCCAGGGCTGGTACTCTACTCACTGTACCACCTAGCTGCCCCCAAAATACTTTTTAATACAAAAGCATTGCCACAGCAGAACATACGAGGGGCTTCAAAATATACAGCAATAAATTTCCATTTCAAGAAAGCCTACATAATAAATGCTATGCATTGTGTTGAGACTGGTTCATCTTTTCTTTGCTTCCTTCTGAGTTTTCTTTTGTGCACTTTTTACTTTGTTCTCTTTTCCCCCCTTCCTCCTCCCTAAACCCAGCCTAAAATTAAGTGTGGAAACACACATGCATACACTCATGTACACATATACATACATACATATATATGTATATATATATACATATATATACACACACACACACATAGACATATACAACAATAAAGACATATACATACATGCAAATACCCATACATACATATACATATATTAGATAGCTATAATCATACTCATATATAGACACATATATTCATAATTTACTATGTAAGACTGTACTGTACTTATTTGTCCTTTTTCTCTGTAGTTGGGTAACCCCTTCCTTCACAAGTCCAGGTCTTTCCAGTTACTTCTCCTCTCAAAGCTCTAGGCAACTCTCTAAGACTGTGCTATAGGGGAGGTGATTAGCCTTCATTGGTAGGGTGAGTATTTTTCACCTGAGAGTTCTGTGTCCCAATGAAATCAGTAGTCAGGGGTGGTGAACCTGTGGCCTTAAGCCCACATGTGGCCTTCTTAAGTGCAGCCCATTGACTTAGGCTACACTTAAGGACCTAGAAGACCACATGTGGCCTCAAGGCTGTAGGTTTCCCACCCTTGACTTTAGTTCCTATCCCTATTGTCAGTAAAGGAGGTGGACTGGTTATGTAACAAGAGCAGAACATAATAGATGGTCAGCCTAAGTACTTCTTGGACCCCCATGAAATGGTAAAAGAGCTATGGAAAGGATTCTAGAATTTAGATCCTTAATCTAAAGAAGACTTAAAGGAGAAATGGATAAAAATCACACAGCAACAAGTATTTATTAAGAACCTACTATGTGCCAGCACTGCACTAAGTGCTGGAGATACAAAGAAAAGCAAAAGACAGTCCTTGATGTCAAGGAGCTCATAGTGTGATGGGGAAGACAATGTACACACTACCATGTAGATCAAAGACCTATACAAAGTAGATATAAGGTAATCTCAGAGGGAAGGCTCCAGTAGTGTCATAGGGAGGCTGAGAAAGGCCTTCTGAAGAAGGTGGGATTTGAGCTGAGGCTTAAAGGAGGCAACAGAAGCTGGGAGGCAGAAACAAGGAGGGAGAGCACTGCCAGCATAGGAGAGAGTCAGTGAATAGGTATCAGGTTGGGAGATGTAGCGTTGTGTGAGGAATAATAGCAAAGAGATAAGTGGTGCTAGATCTGAATTCATGGAGAAGAATAAAGTATAAGAAGACTAGAAAGGTAGAAAGGAGCCAGGTTGTAAATAGCTTTAAATGTCAAACAGAAGACTTTATATTTGATCTTGGAAGGGAAAAAGAGCACACAAGATGAGAAGATGTGGAAGGGTTGGGATGTGTGCCATTGGAAAGAGTATACACATCAGTGAGATCACAGGTCCTTCGAGGTATCAAAGTCTAAGGAGGACTGAGACAGATAGTCATCTGAGTGGCTATGGAGCTCTTTGAGGAGGCCCTGTAGCATTCTAGGGTTTAATGTAATTGACACAACATGATCTGCAAAAGGGAGCATTTGGAGAACTTTACCATAGACAGAGCATCCTGCTTCATTATGGATTTGATGCAGGATGTTCTCCGTGACGGGAGCAAATACCTTTGGCCATCATATGGCCTCACTTAGTATTTATAATCCTTGGCTCTCCTATTGATTTGTAATACTACACAACAATACAGTTATCCCTTCCACATCATGGAGGCCAGGGGTGCGGCTCCCCCAGAATCTGTAAAATCCATGCAAAATTTTCTGGTCCTCCCTTCCTACCAGAGAAGAAGTCTGAATTATTATGGTATTAAAAGATAAAATATGTTGATCTTTCATAATATTATACATATATTTCATGCATTTCTGAGTTTCTAACCTTTTTCTGTTTCATCTGCTGTCTTTTGTGTACTGTCTGTGGCTTCTGTAAAATGCCCCCAAAATTCCCATTTAATTTCTTATGCTGACCTACGATATACCAAAACTGCAATACGGAAAGTCATGATGTAGAAGGGACAACTGTAAACATTTAAGGCCATATGGAATGCAGAGTACTATGCTGAAATGGTAAGCAGGATGGGACTTTTGTCTTTTTACTGTTTTCTCTTTTAGAATGCTAAAGTAATCAAGTGCCTTTGATCAGCTCTTGCTAGATTCTAAGCCACAGGCCCACACCCTTTTGCTGTTTAGGTTTGAAGCCTTCAGGCTCTATAAACTCAGAGGTTAGCATTTTGTTTGGGGCTCTCACTCACTGGAAGAGTGTCCTGTGATTTGACCAGACAAGACTGTGGGCAGCCTTTGTTAAGAGCCCCCAGCTTTGGAAAACCCAGATGTTGGTGCTTCTCTGGTAATTATGTATATTGTGATTTGACTAGACAGAAATGTTGATCTGTTGATATTGTCTCTGTTTGTAATTCCTGTTTGTATTTGCTCTGAAGTTCAGGTGCTGGTTCCCCCCCACCCCAAACTAAGTGAATGATGTATTTATATTTGATTAAAGTGAGATCGTTAACCCCTTAAAGTTGCTTTCCTCAGAAAAGCAGATCAAAGAACCTGTGCGTGTGCTCTTGTTGCTGGTCTTGTTGGGTTTTTCAGCCCCACAGCAGCTGCTAGCCACATTATTGTTACATATGCAATGTCTTGAGGTAGATTGGTTGCCTATGATCATAGAATGAATGAATGATCTCGGTTTCCCAGGATTGCTACCTTAGTCGTCTTTGCCTTCTCAAAAGCCTCTGTCTCTTAGTACTTCCCTCCCATATACACCCAGGTTCTTTATAGGCTCCTTCTTAGTTCCTTTTAGTAGCCAGAGAAAAGACTCCCATATAGAGATGGGAGACATTGGGCCAGCCCATATAACCATATCAAAGCTTCTCCTAGAGACAGATTACTGTCTCTCACCAGTCTTCATGCTCAATACCCCTTAATCCCAAATACCACTATAAATATGGGGCAAGAGTCCACTTCTTCCCATCAATCAACCAACAGGATTTGGCAACTTATTGGATATGAGATCATAGGCTTTAGATCCAGTATGGACTTTACAAGTCATGTAGCTCAACCTCCTCATTTCATGATTCTTCCCTTTCTTTAAGATGCTGCTTAGATAGTATCTTCTTCATGAAGCCCTTCCTGATCTCACAGCTACTAAAGCTCTCTCCCAAGACTATCTTGTGTGTGTGTGGATATAATGTGTATATATATATATATATATGTATGTATATATATAATATATATATATATATATTATATATATACATATCCCCACACACAAGTATATATATACACACATATATACACACATGTGAAGAGAGATCTATAATTCTAGATCTCTCTATCTCTATCTATCTATCTATCTATCTATCTATCTATAGCAGGGGTGGGAAGCCTGTGGCCTCAAGGCCTCATGTGGCCCTCTAGATCCTCAAGTGTATCCCTTCAACTGAATCCAAACTTCACAGAATGAATCCCCTTAATAAAAGGATTTGTTCTATAAAACTTGGACTCAGTCAAAAGGCCACACCCAAGGTCCTAGAAGGCCTCACATGGCCTCAAGGCCACAGGTTCCTCATTCCTGATCTACAGTGATCCCTTTCACATTGTGGGTTTTAGGAGTGTGATGTCCCTGTGCTCTGGAAAATCCATGTAAAATGTTTCGGTCCTCCTGTCACACCAGAGAAGCCTGCATTTTTATCTTTTTCTTTTATGGGGTGTTTATAGTACCTTACTGTAAAATTTGGGTTAAGCATTTGGTCACATACTCTGTGTTGTCTGCTGGCCTTCATGTGTAGTCTGTAGCTTCCACAAAACTCCCACCAAATTGCCATTTAATTTCTTTTTTTCCTATTATTTTATTTTTAGTTTTCAGCATTGATTGCCACGAGATTTTGAGTTACAAATTTTCTCCACATTTCTACCTTCCCCCCACTCCAAGATGGCATATATTCTGATTGTCCCTTTCCCCAGTCAGCCCTCCCTTCTGTCATCTCACCCCTTCCCCATCCCCTTTTCCCTTACTTTCTTTTTTTTTTTTAAATGCAATTTATTTATTTAACATATTTGGTTTTCAGCATTGATTTTCACAACATTTTGAATTACAAATTTTCTCCCCATTTCTACCCTCCCCCCCACTCCAAGATGGCTTATATTCTGGTTGCCCTGTTCCCCAGTCAGCCCTCCCCTCTATCACCCCCCTCCCCTCTCATCCCCTTTTCCCTTCCTTTCTTGTAGGGCAAGATAAATTTCTATGCCCCATTGCCTGTGTATCTTATTTTTTAGTTGCATACAAAAACTTTTTTTGTTTTTGAACATCTGATTTTAAAACTTTGAGTTCCAAATTCTCTTCCCTCTTCACTTCCCACCCACCCTCCCTAAGAAGTTGAGCAATTCAACCTAGGCCACACATGTATTATTATGTATAACCCTTCCACAATACTCATGTTGTGAAAGGCTAACTACATTTTGCTCCTTCCCAACCCATCCCGCTTTATTGAATTTTCTCCCTTGACCCTGACCCCTTTCCAAAGTGTTTGTTTTGATTACCTCCACCACCATCTGCCCTCCCCTCCATCATCCCCCCGCCTTTTATTTTATTTTATTTTTTTTTATCTTCCTCCCTCTTCTTTCCTGTGGGGTAAGATACCCAACTGAGTATGTATGGTATTCCCCCTCAGGCCAAATCTGATGAGAGCAAGGTTCACTCATTCCCCCCTCACCTGTCCTCTCCCCTCCTCCCATAGAACTGCTTCCTCTTGCCACCTTTATGCGAGATAATCCACCCCATTCTATCTCTCCCTATCTCCCTCTCTCAGTATGTTACTCTCTCATCCCTTAATTTCATTTTATTTCTTTTAGATATCTTCCCTTCATCTTCAACTCACCCTGTGTCTGCTCTCTCTCTCTTACATATATATATATATAAACATATATATATATATATATACATATACATACATACATATACACATAGATATATACATACATACACATTCACTTATATATATACATAAACATATATATATATATATATATATGTATATATATATATGCATATTCCCTTCAACTACCCTAATACTGAGGTCTCATGAATCATACTCATCATCTTTCCATGTAGGAATGTAAACAAAACAGTTCAACTTTAGTAAGTCCCTTGCAATTTCTGTTTCTTGATTACCTTTTCATGCTTCTCTTGATTCTTGTGTTTGAAAGTCAAATTTTCTATTCAGTTCTGGTCTTTTCACTGAGAAAGCTTGAAAGTTCTCTATTTTATTGAAAATCCATATTTTGCCTTGGAACATGATACTCAGTTTTGCTGGGTAGGTGATTCTAGGTTTTAATCCTAGCTCCATTGACCTCCTGAATATCGCATTCCAAGCCCTTCGATCTCTTAATGTAGAAGCTGCCAGATCTTGGGTTATTCTGATTGGGTTTCCACAATACTCAAATTGTTTCTTTCTGGCTGCTTGCAGTATTTTCTCCTTGATCTGGGAGCTCTGGAATTTGGCAACAATATTCCTAGGAGATTTCTTTTTGGGATCTATTTGAGGAGGAGATCGATGGATTCTTTCAATTTCTATTTTGCCCTGTGACTGTAGAATATCAGGGCAGTTCTCCTTGATAATTTCCTGAAAGATGGTATCTAGGGTCTTTTTTTGATCATGGCTTTCAGGTAGTCCAATAATTTTTAAATTATCTCTCCTGGATCTATTTTCCAGGTCAGTGGTTTTTCCAATGAGATATTTCACATTGTCTTCCATTTTTTCATTCCTCTGGTTCTGTTTTATAATATCCTGATTTCTCATAAAGTCACTAGCTTCCACTTGCTCCAATCTAATTTTTAAAGTAGTATTTTCTTCTTTGGTCTTTTGGACCTCCTTTTCCATTTGGCTAATTCTGCCTTTCAAGGCATTCTTCTCCTCACTGGCTTTTTGGAGCTCTTTTGCCATTTGAGTTAGTCTGTTTTTTAAGGTGTTGTTTTCTTCAGTGTATTTTTCAGTATTTTTTTGGGTCTCCTTTAGCAAGTCATTGACTTGTTTTTCATGGTTTTCTCGCATCCTTCTCATTTCTCTTCCCAATTTTTCCTCTACTTCTCTAACTTGCTTTTCCAAATCCTTTTTGAGTTCTTCTATGGCCTGGGGCCAGTCCATGTTTTTCTTGGAGGCTTTGGTTGTAGGCTCTATGACTTTGTTGTCTTCTTTAGGCTGTATGTTTTGGTCTTCTTTGTCACCAAAGAAAGAATCCAAAGTCTGAGACTGAATCTGGGCGCGTTTTCACTGCCTGGCCATATTCCCAACCAACTAACTTGACCCTTGAGTTTTTCAGTGGGGTATGACTGCTTGTAGACTAACGAGTTCTATGTTCCACGTTTGGGGGGGAGGTGCCAGCTCTGTCAGAGCCGCACTCCTCCTTCCCCAAGGACCCCCAGTCCAGACTGAGCTTAGATCTTCAGCAGGCTGTTGCACTCCTGCTCTGATCCGCCACTTAATTCCTCCCACCAGGTGGGCCTGGAGCCAGAAGTAACAACAGCTGTAGCTGCCCCACCTCCACTGCCCCCGGGGCTGGAAGCCGAACCGTGAACTCCTTCCACTCCCGCAGCTTTTCCCACTAACCTTCTCCGCAGTCTTTGGTGTTTGTGGGTCGAGGGGTCTGGTAACTGCCGCAGCTCACATATTCAGGGCGCTAGGGCCCCCTCCGCCCGGCTTCTGGTCTGGATCGTCCACGCTGCTCAGGCTGGGCTCTGCTCCACTCCGTTCCCAGCTCCCAGCTCCGCGTGGAATAGACCTCACCCAGAGACCATCCAGGCTGTCCTGGGCTGGAGCCCTGCTTCCCTCTGCTGTTCTGTGGGTTCTGCCGTTCTAGAATTGGTTCTGAGCCATTTTTTATAGGTTTTTGGAGGGACTCGGGTACGGAGCTCACTCTAGTCCGTGCTTACCAGCTGCCATCTTGCTTTCCCTTACTTTCTTGTAGCGCAAGATAGATTTCTATGCCCCATTGCCTGTATATCTTATATCCTAGTTGCTCACAAAAATAATGTTTTTTTTGAACATCTACTTTTAAAACTTTGAGCTCCAAATTCTCTCCCCTCTTCCCTCCCCACCCACCCTCCCTAAGAAGGCAAGCAATTCAACATAGGCCACATGTGTATCATTACACAAAATCCTTCCACAATACTCGTGTTGTGAAAGACTAACTATATTTTGCTCCCTCCTATCCTGTCCCCCTTTATTCAATTTTCTCCCTTGACACTGTCCCTTTTTGAAAGTGTTTGCTTTTGATTGCCTCCTCCCCCTATCTGCCCTCCTTTCTATCGTCCCCCTTTTTATCTCCTTCCTCCTTCTTTCCTGTGGGGTAAGATACCCAACTGAGTGTGCATATTATACCCTCCTCAAGTCAAATCTGATGAGAGCAAGATTCACTCATTCCCCCTCACCTGCCCCTTCTTCCTTTCCAATGAACTGCTTTGTCTTGCCACTTTTATGTGAGATAATTTACCCCATTCTCTCTCTCCCTTTCTCCCTCTCTCAATATATTCCTCTCTCATCCCTTAAATTGATTTTATTTTTTGTGCCCTCTGTCTCTCTCTCTCTATATATATATATGTATATATATATATATATATATATATATATATATATATATCTGTATGTATGTATGTATGTATTCCCTTCAGCTACCCTAATACTGAGGTCTCATGAATTATACACATCATCTTTCCATGTAGGAGTGTAAACAAAAGAGTTCCACTTTAGTAAGTCCCTTATGATTTCTCTTTCTTGTTTACCTTTTTATGCTTCTCTTGATTCTTGTGTTTGAAAGTCAAATTTTCTATTCAGCTCTGGTCTTTTCACTAAGAAAGTTTGAAAGTCCTCTTATTTTATTGAAAATCCATATTTTTCTTGGAGCATGATACTCAGTTTTGCTGGGTAGGGTATTCTTGGTTTTAATCCTAGCTTCATTGACTTCTGGAGTATCGTATTCCAAGCCCTTTGATCCCTCAAGGTAGAAACTGCTAGATCTTATGTTATCTTGGTTGTGTTTCCACAATACCCAAATTATTTCTTTCTGGCTTCTTGCAGTATTTTCTCCTTGATCTGGGAGCTCTGGAATTTGGTGACAATATTCCTAGGAGTTTTCTTTTTGGGATCTTTTTCAGGAGGCAGTTGGTGAATTCTTTCAATTTCTATTTTACCTTCTGTCTCTAGAATATCAGGGCAGTTCTCCTTGATAATTTCTTGAAAGATGATATCTAGGCTCTTTTTTTGATCATGGCTTTCAGGTAGTCCAATAATTTTTAAATTCTCTCTCCTGGACCTATTTTCTAGGTCAGTGGTTTTTCCAATGAGATATTTCACATTGTCTTCCATTTTTTCATTCCTTTGGTTCTGTTTTATAATATCTTGATTTCCCATAAAGCTTCCACTTGCTCCAATCTCATTTTTAAGTTAGTATTTTCTTCAGTGGTCTTTTGGACCTCCTTTTCCATTTGGCTAATTCTGCCTTTCAAGGCATTCTTCTCCTCATTGGCTTTTTGGAGTTCTTTTGCCATTTGAGTTAGTCTATTTTTAAGGTGTTATTTCTTCAGTATTTTTTGGGTCTCCTTTAGCAATTCATTTAATTGTTTTTCATGGTTTTCTTGCATCACTCTCATTTCTCTTCCCAATTTTTCCTCTACTTCTCTAACTTGCTTTTCCAATTCTTTTTGAGCTCTTCCATGGCCTGAGACTAATTCATGTTTTATTTGAAGGCTTTTGAGGTAGGCTCTTTGACTTTGTTGACTTCTTCTGGCTGTATGTTTTGGTCTTCTTTGTCACCAAAGAAAGATTCCAAAGTCTGAGACTGGCTCTGATTTCATTTTCACTGCCTGCTCATGTTCCCAGCCAACTACTTGACCCTTAGTTTTTCGTTGGGGTATGACTGCTTGTAGAGTATAGAGTAGTTTGTTCCAAGTTTGAGGGGCGGTGCTGCTCTTTCCAGAGCTATTTCTACACAGCATGCTCTGCCATACCAGTGTTCCTCCTCCCCCAAGAACTGCCAACCTGGACTGCGACTCAGATCCCAGCATGCTCTGTGCTCCCACTCTGATCTGCCGCTTTATTCCTCCTACCAGATGGGCCTGGGGCCAGAAGCAACTACATCTGTAGCTCTGAGATGCACTTCTTCTGCCACCCCCGGGGGTGGTGGCCCACTGTGAACTCCTTTCACTCTGTCTCAGCAGTTTTTTTTTCCCATTAACCTCTCTGTTGTCTTTGGTGTTTGTGGGTTGAGAAGTCTGGTAACTGCCATAGCTCACTGATTCATGGTGCTAGGGCCTGTTCTGCCTGGCTCCTGGTCTGCTTGGTCTGGGCACAGCCCACGCTCGGCTCTGCTCCCCTCCGCTCCCAGCTCTGTGGGATAGACCTTACCCAGTGACCATCCGGGATCTCCTGGGCTGAAGCCCTGCTTCCCTCTGCTATTTTGTGGGTTCTGCAGTTCTAGAATTTGTTCAGAGACATTTTTTAGGTGTTTGGAGGCACATGAGGGAGAACTTTAGGCAAGTCTCTGCTTTCCATCTGCCATCTTGGCTCTGCTCCCCTCCCCCCCGTTTAATTTCTGATGCCAACCCACAACATATAGAAACTGCAATGGGGACAGCTGTGATGTGGAATGGATAGCTATGTATGTGTGTGTGTGTGTGTGTGTGTCTGTGTAGACACATATGTGTATATATATATATATATATATATACACACACACATTGATATACATATATTATGTATATTTTCATATTTATTAATTTTATGTTTATGCTATACATATTTTTGCATGTTTTTGTCTCACTAATTAGAACATAAGTTCCTTTTGAATAGTGAATGTTTCATTTTTTGTGCTTTTGTTCCCTGTCCTTAGCACAGTTCCCTGACCCAGTGTAAGAGCTTAATAAATACACATTGATTGATTGCTACAGATGAGAGAAATGAGACACAGAAAAGCTACGTGGCTTGCCCAAGGTCCCAGAAATAGGAAGAAGCAAAGCCAAGATTATAGGCCAGATCCTCTGACTACAAAACCAGCGTTCCTATCACCTTTGAAAGATAAGACATAGGGATGGCTCCTTGTGCGTTCCCCCTCTAAAATGATTTACTTTTGTCTCTTTAGGAGACAGTACAGTGCTTTGCACAAGCTCAGTTTAATAAGCATTGATTGCTGGGTGTAGCAGTACACACTTATCGTTCATACTACTGGGTGGGGGAAGAGGCACTGAGGCCGGTGGATTGTTTGAGGTCAGGAGTTCTGAGCTGGCTCAGCTCTATAGCCATTGGTTGTCTACACTAAGCATAACATGAATTAGGTGAGGCCCAGGGATAGGAGAATCACTAAGCTTCCTAAGGAGGGGGCCAACTGGCCCAGGTCAGAAAGATGGAACTGGGATAAAGCTCTTATGCATTATTGGAATTGGGCTTGTGAATAGCTATTGTTTATCCAGTTTGGCGAGATAGGGAGACCCAGTCTCAAAAAAAAAAAAAAACAATTCTTGATTACATTTTCATGTACTTTTGGTTATAGTAGGAGTTGAATACATATTTGTTGAATTGCATAAATTATATTTACCTTGAAAGCACACAAGCATGGGAGGCAGAATTGAGGAATCTCTCTGGATTCTAGGCACTTTGGGAGATCCAGTTTTTCAAGACCCCCCTCCCCTGTGCCTTAAATCTTATATATCTGGTGGGTATCGGGGAGGGGTCGCTCTGTAGAATGTTGTTGGTTTCCAAGCCCCTAAGCCCTTTCTTATAATACCTTTTTCTCTTCTCTTCTTCTCAACCTGCCTCTTCCAATAGCTTCATCCTCTAGGGATGATTTTCAAAATATCTTTCTCCTCTGTAAGCCCCGGGTCCCCATCTATATGTAAATCTGATGTCTGAGCCCATAAGGCCATGGAGTTGATCAAATCTGGCTTTCAGATTTCAAAGGAGGCAAATTAAATGCCACCACCCCCAGAAAGATGTAATTTTCCACCCTGAATGAATCCTCTTTCCCCTTGTGCCCCTGCCAACCTTCTAAAAATAGCCAGTGACCGGACCTGAAAGGGAGCAATTTCCCAAAGTGGGTCTCTGAAATGCTGTTCTCTCAGAGTCCCACTTAGCATGCCACTTCCTCTCCCTGGGATGCCCTGGCCATCAGCATTTTCAGTGTCCTCATCTCTGAACTAGATAGAGGCCTCCTCCTTTGTGTGAGTAACGTCCCATCTAGGAGTGCTCTCCATGGGAAGTGTTAGGGCCAGCCTAGCTTCCGGGACCAATACCCTCAACCAGCCCTGTTGAAACCACTTAACACCTTCTCCCACCCACCAACACCACCACTGATTGTTTTACCTTGCCCTGGGCTCTGGGACCAGTTTGGGCTCTAGATGGAAGGAAATAAGAAGACAAGTCAGTAGTTTACTAGTTCAGAATTAGCTGGCCAGCATGCCGGTCCTTCTTTGCTCTTGGCAGCCCGAGAAACTTTTCTTTGTATCCCTAGTGCTTATCACAATACCTACCACATAAATATACACTGACTGATAGGCTTAGTTACCTGGCATTAGGTTCCTGCCTTATTCATTAAAAAAAAAAAATTGCTTTCTTTTTTAATGGGAATTGGGGTTAAGTGACTTGCCCAGGTCATACAGCTAATAAGTATCAGAGATCAGATTTGAACTTAGGCCCTCCTGACTCCAGGTCCAGCACTCTATCCACCGTGCCACCTAGTTGCCCCTTGACTTATTCCTTATGATCCTATTGCCTTCCATTTTCTGCTCCTGCAACCTTATGTCTTATTATGACTTGCCAAATCCCTTCTAATTCTAAATTTATGATCTATAAAATGTATTTAGCAAGATATATGACACTATGATCTTAAACAAGTCACTTAATTTCTTTGGGGCTCAGTTTGCTTATCTGTAAAATGTCAGGATTGAAATGAGCTCCTTTCCAATTAGAAATATGAGTTTATGACTGGAGTAGGAGTTATGTCTTATGGTCTTATGTTGTAGAAGTAATTTCCTTATCTTATTTCCCAAAAGTTACCTTATATCATAGATTTAGAACTGGATGGGACCTCAGAGACTCTCTTACAGATAAGGAAACTGAGGCCTAGAAGATTATGTGACTTATCCAATGTCACATAGTTATTAAGAGACTGAGGTGGGATTTCAACCCCAGGTCTTCGGATTCTGGAGCCTATGCTATATCAACTCTACCATGACGTACTTACTCAATAGCTCATGGCAGACCTGTCCAACATTAATGGCTTGTCAGGAATTAAATCTTTGCTTCTTAGAGTTGGGACCCACTTTCTTCTCCAGTCCCTGGGTGAGGGAAAGGCTGAATTCCTTGGGGGACAGATTGCCTCCTCTCTTTGCGTGATTGAACCAGTAGCAGTTTCACTCAATTAACTGCTCCCCTCCTTCCCCATTTTGCCCTAGGAGAAAGAATTCCTGGTCTCTCCTTGGCTTCTGATTCCAAATCCAGCACAGCCATTTGGTGTGATGCCACCTCCCACCACTTAGGACCCATGGCTGAAGAGCCAACTTGTCTTTGGTATTTCTTTCCCCTGTTTTTGCCCTCACTCCCCACCTCCCCCAAACTGACAAATGGACAGTAGTCCAAGAGCTTGTTTTATGCCCTTCAGATTAATAATGAAATAATAATAATGTTCATCATTAGCATTTAAGTAGCATTTTACATCTTCAGGCCACTTCACCAGCATTAATTAAGCTTTCTCTCTCCCTAGGGAGGGAGAAAGAGGGGTCATTAGCAAACCCCTGGGGCTAGGAAGAAAATAATATTTCTGTTAGGAAAGTCTATAGACTCTACTGAGGAAGAAAGTGGACTCTGCAGCGATAGACCTAGACAGGAAACTCTTGGATTTCCAGAACTAAATTTAGGCCAGGTTGGGTTCTTAGGTGGAGGATCTCCAAGCATCTTGTAAATGTAGGCTCATGGGATTTAGAGATATCATTAACTCATATTCTACTATTCCAATCCCTCTCTAACTCCTACTCCATCCATAAACTCATATTTCTTTTTTTCCATTGGAGTATTTTATTTGTATGCATGTTTTATACCCTTAGAAAAAAGAATCCCAGGATTTTTCCTCCTGTGTGTTTTCGTTTTGTTTCCTCATGGTCCATGATACCAGCTGAGGTTGTAAGTGCAATAAACCCAAACTGACAAGATGGTAGCAGATTATTCTGCCACTTTTCTAGATCTTTCAATTGAACATAAAATCTGTGTCTGATTACACCACACTTGTTTAAACTGCCTGTGAGGTTCACAACAACTTTTCCCACTCTGTGATCATCAATGATCTCAAATTCGCCAATGTAACAATGCTTCATCATCACAGTTAAGAACTGGACAATTGCTTTAGAGCATGGCCTAATGAGAACCTGGGATTTTCCTTGCTTTTCTGCATTGTTGATGCTTTTGAGAGCATCTTCCAGGACATTCATGTGCACCATGGTGGCAGTGATGCAAGATGGCAGAAAGAGCATAAACTCATATTTCAAGGAGTGTATTTCAATCCTGACATTTTACAGATAAGCAAACTGAGACCCAAAGAAATTAAGTGACTTGTTTAAGATCACAGTGTTATATATCTTGCTAAATATATATTATAGATTTAAAGCTAGAAGGCATTTGGTAAGTTATTCAATCCAATATATTATTTCACAGATAAGGAAATAAGCTTAGAACGGTCACTCAAGTACTAAGTGACAGAGTCAGAATTCAGACTCAGATTCTTAGAATCTGAGCTTCGAGCTCTATTATGTATCACTGACTTTTACAAGGCAAAAATAACTTAGGTACCAGTTGAACTGACTTAGATCGGCTGAACTTAGTTTAACTGGACCCTATTTGGGTTAATCCTACAAACTGAGAGATCTTAAGACTCATGCCAAGTTTCTGTTCAGAAGCTCAGATAGGGCAGCTAGGTGGTGCAGTGACTCCTGAAGTCAGGAGGACCTGAGTTCAAACCCAGATGCTTCACAGCTGTGTGACCCTGGGCAAGTGTCATTTAATCTTGATTGCCTCCCTAAAACAAAACAAAAACAGAAAGTCAGTGAAGGTATTGCAGATTCAACAAGAGATACACTACTTTAGATAAAATCAGCAAGCATTTAAGAGCCTGTTATGTATTAGATACTGTGACAACCTCAGGGGATGCAAAAACAACAACAACAAAATAATGAGATAGTCCTGCTCTCAGAGTATATGCTGTACTGGAAATTACACGCTACTATCCTTACCTTTACTTCTACCCCAGGCATTTGGTTTTCATATGGAATCACCTTCTAGCTAAGTCGAAGTATATAAAGGATGCAGAGATTTTATGAAATGATTGTTCTTAGTCCTTTGGGATTTGCTCTCTAGATGTGAAGCCCCATTTAACTCAGATCTTTATGTAGAGATCTCTATATGGTCTTTGCATCTTCCCTAATAGGATCTCCCTTTCCATCTTCAATAGGGGTGTCCTGTATTTCTCCCTCTCATTGAATCTTTCTTAGTCACCCTCTACCCCTAGTCCCAGTTACTTTCTTTGTGTGTCCCCCCTCTGTCTCCGATTCCCTCTCCACGTCAATCCTCACCAACCTCTGTCCCCATATTTTCTGTCTTTACCTCTCTCTCCACCTGGCTACCATCCCTTTCTCCACCACCTCCTGCATGTCTCTGCCCTTTTCTCTGCTTTGTTCCCTGACTCTCTGCATCCCTTCTCTTCTCTCTATCCTTTGTCTTGAGTGCTCTCTGTCTCTTTCTGTCTTTCTCTAATCCAGTTTATATTTCTGTCTCTCCTCCTTCTTTTTCTTGTTTTTCTGTCACTCTCTCCTGCCCCTGCCTCTTTCTGCTTTTCTGTCATCCTTTCTTTCTGACTATACCTCTCTGTTTGTCTTTTCACTCACACCTTCCAACTTGCTTCCTTGGTTGGCTATGACATTGACTTCCTGCCTTGTTATCACGCCACTCCTAGGACTGTCACCATGACCTGGTGACAGTGGGTAGGGTGAGGGGACCAGGATTAAGCATGTCCTGGGTCAGGCTTAGGCTCCTTTCTAGGAAAGAATGTCAACAATCTACACTTTAATGAAAGTTTATATGTGAATGTGCATGTGTGATATGTATATAAACACAACTGTGTGTAGAAGAGAAAATGTAAACTACCATTGATGGAATATAAGCTTCTTTATGGCTGAGTTTATTTCATTTTTTTCTCTATAGCCGCAGCACCTAGCCCAGCTCCTGGCACATAGTAGATGCTTAATAAATATTTTTGATCTGTTAGCTGGTTGGTTATCTCCCTAATTGCTGTGGATATGTGTGTGGCTCTATTCACCAGCAGGAAAATGTCCTGCTGGTCTTCTTTACATTGCATTTGAATGCTTTGGAAGCACCTTTTGGTCTAAGTAAAAATTCCTCAACTAAATTGTCAATGCAGAAGGCAGAGAGGAGCTGAGTTGCCAAGCAACTGCTATTAACAGGAAATTAGTTGCTCAGCATTGACGGTCTGGTACCAATTCTACTTCTCAACCCTGCCTATCCCCCCCCCCCAACAACACACACATACACAGAAAGAAATTAATCTGTACAAGCTCTGCTTGACACCTCAGGGAGTGACCTGGGAGGGTAAGCTCACACTGTTGGGCTCAAGGAGAGTATAGGGTGGGAGGCACAGGCAGCCACTTAATGACCTTCTCCACCTCCTGATCCATGGTTCATCTCTATAAAAACCTGCAGAAACCTTGCCTCTTCTGGAAAACCATCCCTCATGACCTCCACTGAGTCCTAATTTTATCTTTACTCTATATTCCTTTATCATTCATGCTTGTTGATGTGTTTCTTGTGTTTTAATTATCTCTGTCTCCACCAGCAGTCTTGAGGCTCTCTGAGAGAAGGGGTGGTGTTTTCCCCCACTGGATAGGATGCCTAAAATCAAAATCCTTGTCTCTCTCATCTTTTGTGTGTCCAGGATCACAGTTAGACACAGGAATGAAGAGAGTCCTTTAAATTTAGCCATCAATCATAATTTCTATAAACATGTTTAGAAATCGGGCATGCCATTCCAGCATCTGACCCTAGTGCATCCTCCTAGCCACCCATTGTCCCACACAAGGATCGCAGGACCATAGATTTAAAACTAGATGGACCTCAGAAGCCATCTAGTCCTGTTCTTCATTTTACAGATGATGAAACTGAGGTCTAAAGAAGATAAATGATTTGCCCTTTTAGAATCCTTAAACTCTATGAAATAATATTTGTAACACACTGTATGGATAGGTCCTGTATCTTCCCCTCAACCTGAATGTTCCATAAAAACAAGGACTGAATTTACTGCAATCAAATGGGAGTAACCCTAAGATAAAGGGCTGTGTTTCTCCAATAAGGAAGGAAGAAAACAAGTATTTATTAAAGGCCTACTATAGGTCAGACAGTTTTCTAAGTGTTTGACAAATATTATCTCATCTGGTCCTCACAACAACCTTGGGGGAGTGGGTGCTTTTACCATACCCATTTTATAAGTGAGAAAATTGAGGAAGGCAAAGGTTGAGGTGCTTGCCTACAGTCACACAGTTAGTAAATGTCTGAGGCCTGATTTAGACTCAGGACTTCCTGATTCCTAGACCCCCTTCTTTCCATTATACCACTTAGCTGCCTCAATAAGGCTGGTATCTCTGAGGACAGGGCCTATTCCTTCTCCATCGAACTAGGGGATTCCTAAGAATCAGTATTTTGTCTCTCCCACTATCCGACTGGAGACTCTACAAGAGAGAAAAAATTTCTCTCTCCTCCCACCACCACCTCTATCAGTTTGAGTGTTCTCTTAAGATGAAGACCATGATTTTTCAACCCTAATTATAACTTGACACGTAACACTACACTAAATTCTCATCCTAAATGCAGTCCCAAGCCAAATGAGGAAGTGGGGACCCTTTTGGACTCCTCAATCCTGGTCTGGGCCAGAATCAGAAGGACTCTTGGAGGAGAAGAGCAAATTACATTTCCATATAACCCTTTCCTTCTCTCTTTGGTGTGACATGAATGGATCATTTATAGCAGAAAATATTTTGACCAAGACAATAAAAAGAGTACTCTGTTACTTTTAGCCAGAGCAGACTGGACTCTTCTTCAGTAAGGCAGACCACGAGAAAAAGAATGCAGGGACTTTACCCTTTCCTCCTCCCATGTTAGAGACAGAACAGGCTCAGGCACCTACCCTATTTCTCTCTGGCCTCTATTATTTTACATATGGAGTGAATCACAGTTAGACATAGGAATGAAGAGAGTCTTTTAAACTTAGTCATCAACCATAGTTTCTACCAACGTGTTTAGAAATTGGGCATGCCATTCCAGCATCTGATCCTAGTGCATCCTCCTAGCCACCCATTGTCCCATACAAGGATCACAGGACCATAGATTTAAAACTAAAATGGACCTCGGGGGTCATCTAGTCCTGCTCTTAATTTTACAGATGAAGAAACTGAGGTCTAAAGAAGATAAATGATTTGCCCTTTTAGAATCCTTAAACTCTATGAAATAATATTTGTAATGCACTTAGTATGGTAGGTGGCACATAGTAGGTGCCTAATAAATGAGTAGGTGTTCTCCCATTCCCTTCTCCTTGAAACTTTTTTTGATACCCCCTTCCCAAAGAATTTTAGTAACTTGTATTTATTCTGTATAGACATGGTCTCTCCCTCATAGAATATAAAATCCAGAAGGGAAAGGAATTTGTCTTATAGTACCTGACATACAATAGTACTTAAAAATATTTATTGATTAATTTCTCAAAGTCCTAAGCCAAAGATTGAAGATTTGAACCATATTCTCTGAGTCCAGAATGAGGACTAATTCTATTCTATCACAACTGTGTCAAGGGAAGGTCCCTAATAAGAACTATCAATTGTTGGTGGGGGTGAGGAGAAGGGGCAGGTCAGGTGTCTTTCCTGAGTTCTAGGGAGTTCCTGGGATAATAATAAAAGCTATATTTTCATAGTGCTTTAATGTTTAAGAAGCCCTTTCCTTGCAGGAACCCCAGGCAGTACGTAGTGAGACTATTGGTCTTCTACTTTTATACAAGCAAATCCATAGGCTCTGAGAGGTGACTCGATCAGCCCACAATCCTAGAGCCTGTAAACGTCAGAGGTGAAACTGAAACCCAGTCATCTGCTTCAAGGTTCAAGGCTCTCTTCAGTGAGCAGAAGGGCAACCAGGAGAAGCGGAGGGAAATGTGAATGGGGTGACAAAGGCAGCTGTCTTAGCACCCCACCCTCACCCCTCCTCTTGGCCCCCCTTGCCTCCTCTCCTTGTCCCCTCCTCATCTCTGGTTGGCTGAGTCCAATCATGTCTCTCTGAAGCAACAGAGTAGCTCAGATTGCTCAGGGCACTGGAATGACCTTTGCTGAAAATTGGCCATTTTGAAAGATTTAACCACATTTAAAATCAATATGGAAGGGTAATTTTCTTTTTTTTCCCCTTCTGCAGGGATACAGCTGGGATCCTGGAGACATGCATATAGGCTGGGGAGCTGTCTCAGAGACTGGCCACCACATAGGAGGCTGCCTTGTGCCAAAGAATTTCCAGTTTAATAATGGCTTGGGCTGTGAGAGTCAGGTCTCTCAAGCAGACAGTGAATGCTCATTTCCTTAGAGAGGTGGTTTGTAACAAGCATTAATAATGCTTAGGAGCAAGCCTGGCCTGCTGGTCAGCACAGGACAGGGAAAGCAATGGTCTTTGGATTAATGTAATCTGTTTGGAGTGGTCTGGATCCCCAAGCTCCCAAACCCACAGGCAGACTTCGCTCTTAGAAATAGGTAAAACCTACTGGGTATGATGGGATAGGAGCGGGGTGAGAAAGGGAAGGCTGGACCCTGGGAATGCTCCTCTTCCCCTCCAAAAATCTCCTACTTTGTGCCTTTGTGTCTCTTCTACAACGTAGTGTTTAGCGGCAGCTAGGTGGCACAGAGAGTAGAGCACCAGCCCTGGAGTAAGGAGGACCTGAGTTCAAATTTGTCCTCAGACACTTGACACACTTACTAGTTGTGTGACCTTGGTCAAGTCACTTGACCCCAATTGCCCTGACTTCCCCTCCTCAAAAGAAAAAAAAATAAACTGTAGTGTTTAACCTCTTATGGGCCCTCGCTACTATAAGGCAAATCTTTCATCCATCTCTAATTGACGCTCTGTCACTGGCCCACAGTCTTTTCTTCAAGCACCAACTCCATTCCTTCCCCTCTCCCTTTCAGAAGATTATCTTTTCCCTGCTGTCCTAAGATTAAGGACCAAATCCCTAAGTGAGGCCCTTCAACTCTTTCCAAGGCAATGTGGGAAGAATAATGGTTCTGAAGTCCACAGACCCAAATTCAAATTTTGTTTCTTAGGTTTACTTGTGTAGCCTTGAATAAATAACTTAATTTCTGTGGGCCTCAGTTTCCTCATTTGTTAAATGAAAAGGTTATTACACTCAATAGTGTGAGATCCTTTCTAGTTTTAAATGTATGATACTGTGACTATTCTTTAAAACATCTCAGTGTTTTCACTCGTTTTTTCACTCGTTTTTTCCCTCTTTCCAACTCCAAGCAGCTAGCTAGGTGGGGGCAGTGGATAGAGCAGTGGGGCCTGGAGTCAGGAAGACCCGAGTTCAAATGGGACCCAGCTGTGTGACCTGACCCTGGGCCAATCATTTAACTTAGGTCTTTCTCAGTTTGCTCATTTGTACAATGGGGATAATACTACCACCTACCTTCCAGGGTTGTTGTAAAGACCAAATAAGACAATATTTGTAAAGTGCCTGGCACAAAGTAGGTGCTTAATAAATACTTATTCCCTTCACCCCAGGTGAAGGATTCTAGAACTTGACTTAAAAGGGGCCTCAGAAGCAAGTGAATCCAACCTCACCCCTTTGTTTTATAGGAGAAACTGAGGTTAGAAAGATAAGTGATCTGTCCAAGGTCACACAGATAGTAAACAGCAGAATTCAGGTTTAAAGTTATCTCCTCTGACTCCAAATCCAGCATTCTTTCCACTACATCAAGCTGCCCTCTGCTTTGTTCAGCATGCCTTTACCACATAAAGCACCCCCGATGCCCCCACCTTTGGCGATCTCACTGTTTGTTGTTGTTGTTCAGTCATTTCAGTCATGTCCTATTCTTTGTGACCCCATTTCGGGTTTTCTTACAAAGATACTAGGGTGGTTTGCCATTTCATTCTCCAGCTCATTTTAAAGATGAGGCAACTGAGGCAAACAGGGTCAAGCGACTTGCCCAGGGTCACACAGCTAGTAAATGTCTGAGGCCAGATTTGAACTCAATAAGATGAGTCTTCCCGATTCCAGGCCTAACACTCTTTCCACTGCACAACCTAGCTTTCCTTGATGATTTTGCCCCAAACTTTATCCCCTTTCTTTCACGAATTATGCTTTTTCAATCTTACCTTCTTTACTGGCTCCTTCCCTTCAAGCTACAAACAAGGCAAGATGTGTATGTGTATGTGCATGTGTGTGTATGTGTATGTGTACATGTCTGTGTATATGTATATGTATGTTTACATGTACCTGTACATGTGTGTGCATGTGTATGTGCATGTGCGTGTGTATGTGTGTATATATGTCTATGTATAGTATATGTATATTTATATGTATATTATGTGTATGTGTATGTGAGGATGTCTATGTCTATGTATGTGTATGTGCATGTGCATGTGCATGTGTCTGTCTATGTCTATGTATGTGCATGTGTATGTACATGTGTATATGTATAAGTAGGTGTAGGTGTAGATGTGTATGTGTAGGTGTGTACACACATATACATATATGAACATACATACACATATACATATACACATATATTTCCTATTACATGTCAAGACAATTTTTAACATTCAGTTTTTAAAAATTTTGAGTTGGAAATTTTCTCTCTCCTTTCCTCCCCTCCTCCCTCCCTAAAAGGGTAAGAATTTTAAATAGGTTATATATGTGCAATCATGTAAAACATATTTCTACATTGTCATGGTTTGAAAGGAGAAACAGACCAAAAGGGGGAAAAAACACAAAAAAGACAGAGACAGTGACAAATAGTCTGCTTCCATCTGCTTTCAGACTCCATTAATTCTTTCTCTGGATGTGGATAACATTTTTCATCATGATTCCTTTGGAATTGTCTTGGATGATTGTCTTGCTGAGAAGAGCTAAATATATCATAGTTGATTATTGCACAGCATTCCCGATACTATTTACAATGTTCTCCTAGTTCTGCTCACTTAATTTTGCATCAATTCAAGTAAGTCTTTCTGGGTTTTTCTGAAATCTACGTGCTCATCATTTCTTATAGCAATAGTATTTCATTGCATTTATATACCACAACTTGTTCAGCCATTCCCCAGCAGATGGGCATCCCCTCAGATTCCAATTCTTTGCCCAAAAAGAGCTGCTGTAAATATTTTTGTACATGTAGATTCTTTTCTCTTTTTAGGATCTCTTTGGGATACGGACCTGTTACTCTTATTGATGTATCAAAGAGTATATACAGTTTTATAGCTCTTTCGGCATAGTTCCAAAGAGTTCTCTAGCATGGTTAGATTAGTTCACATTTCTACCCAGAGTGCATTAGTGTAGCAATTTTCTCACAAGATCTGTCCTCTTAATAAAAACACCACCCTCTTCCCAGCCTTCCCCAGTCTGAAGAGTTTCTAATGGACACTGTTTTCAAATTATCCTCTTTCCAATCCCTTCTTATTTTTTTTTTGCATGTTTCTCCCAATCCATCCTTTGTATCACTGCCCAAATTTTATTTTAATGTATTGCTTCGGTCACGCACTCCTCAAAAACCTTTCATGGCTCCCTGTTGCCACCTGTTGAAGTGCCTTCCTTACTTTAAGGCCCAACTCAGGTGTTCCTTCCTCCAGGAAACCTTTCTTCATTGAGTTCTTCTGGGTGCAAGCAATTTCTCCCTCCTCAGATTTCTCATCACATTTTGCTTTGACCTCTTTTTCCATTTACCTCCCTCTCTTTTCTGGCATCAGATTCATTGTTGTGTATATTTCTCTCTTGCCCCTCATTAGATTGCAGGCTCTCAGAGAGCAAGGTCTGTATGATATGCCTGTGTATCCTCCTGGGCTACATAGTTCCTTGAATAAAGAAGGTATTTCTTTAAGGGCAAGGGTGGCTTCATTTTGTCATTGTAGTCTCAGGACCTTGTACAATATCTGGCACATAGTAGGAGTTTAATAAATGCTTGGTGACTGATGGATTAATAAGTGTTACTTGAATTGGATGTTGAGGGCTTTTCCAGAGATGAGAGCCTCCTATTAAAATGCTAACATACCTGAAAAATGTTACACCCTTATCAGTTATAGCTTCAGTGGGGCTTAGTTGGCAACTTATCGGGAAGAAGATAAGTTCTGCCCTGGTGGGTAGAGGATCTGTTAGGAGCAAAAAGAGGGAGCTAACTGCAGAGATAGTAAGAAGCCAAAGACAAATCTCAAGAATTCATTTTTTTCTTCCTGAAAAAGCCCATTTCTAGATGTAGAAATCAGTAGGTGCCCAGCTCAGTTCTGCATGCAGGAATCAGTAGGTGTTGATAATCATTTAATATCAATTTAGTAACTTCAGTAAGGACCAGGGCCTGAACTAATCAACCAGAAGAGCCTGGACCTAACAGCCTCTTTGTTTTCTGAGTTTACCTCTTCCTATGTCAACAAGGCCAGATGGGGCTGACTTAAGAGCATTCTTTCCTCTATGGCCATTAAGGATGAAACTCTTAACCTGAGACACTATCTTGAACATGAGACCTTTTCTTTTCTTAATATTTTACAGACATATACTATGTTATGGCATGTTAATGGTAAATTAAACACAGAGATCCTGGGTTGTAGTTTCAATGGACACTTTGTCAACTCTCTTATCTTATTGTATTTACAACCTATTCAACTTAGAAAAGTCCTTTTCTGGTATCATAGTTAAGCATACATGGAGATCATACATTTGATCATACATTTGATTCCTTTCTTCCTTCCTCCCTTCTTTCCTTCTTTTCCTCCCTCCCTCCCTTCCTCCTTTCCTCCCTCCCTCCCCCTCCTTCCTTCCTTCCTTCCTTCCTTCCTTCCTTCCTTCCTTCCCTCCCTCCCTCCCTCCCTCCTTTCTTCCCTCATTCCTTCCTTCCTTCCTTCCCTCCTTCTGTTCTTCCTTCCATTATCACATAGGAGGACAGTGTTTTGCACCTAGAAGGCACATAATAAACCTTTGTTGAATAGCCTGAGGACATCCCAGGGTCTATATTCAGACACCAAAGACCATAATTTAAGATGCCTTCAATGGGAATCATGGCCCTCTAGGGACCAGAAGAGGAGAGATGCTCTGTATTCTGGCCCTTCATGGTCACTGCTTCCTGGCCTGAAGCATTAAATCTTCAAAGGATTTTTTAATGCTAAAGAAATGTAGTTTATTTGTCAAATCAAAAGGTACTTTGCTGTGTGGAGCCTGCTAAATCCTAAGAGCAACAACCATATTTGCCTGGGACTGGGCAGGAGATACTATAGCTGTTCCTGGATGTACATGATAGACACATTCTTATCAATGCAAAGACATTGCCATCACCATCATCGCAAAAATCTATATAGTATTTTAAGATTTGCAAAACACTTCAAAATATTATCTGATGTTATCCTTATAATAACTCTGGGAGGTAGGTACTATTATTATCCACATTTCAGATAGGAGGAAACTGAAGTATTCAGTGGTTAAGTGATTTTCCCAGGGTCACATAGCTAGTAATTGTCCAAAGTCATATCTGAATTCAGGCTTTCCTGACTCCAAATCACCACCTAGCTGAGTGTATGAGGACATGGATCCCTTTATATATGTTTACAAGTGTGGGTGTCTATGTGCATTCCTCTGGATGTGTACAGGGATTACATATGTGTGTATGTAAGGAAGCATGCTTCCTTGCTTCCTTCCTCCTTCCCTCCCTCACTCCAGCCCTCCTTCCATCCCTTCCTTCATTCTTTCCTTCCTTCCTTCCTTCTTTCCTTCAGCATGTAGAAAGAATCTATTTCTGCATGTTGAATTCAGAAAATTCAGAAAATTTACATTCCCTTAATCTCTACTTATCTCAGGTTCCTCATCTGTAAATAGTAGTAATATGTTTATTGATATAACACTTTCAGGCTTGGAAAGCTCTTTAAATAGGTTATCTCACTTGATTTTCAGAACTCTGTGAGGTAGATGCTATTAACATTCCCTTTTTAGAGATGAGGAAACTGAGGCAGGCAGATGTCAAGTGACTTGCCCAGGATTGAAAGGCTAGTGAGGGTCAGAGGCAGGATTACCAATTTAGTTCTTTCTGATTCTAAGACCCATGTTTTATACAGTATCTGACTTCGTGGCTGGGGTACAATGTGGAAGTTGGATTCTATGATCTCTTGATCTTGTGAATGTTATAAATGTTGGGAGTCCAGGAATGAGGGTGAGGACAGGAAGGCTTGGAAAAGCTACTGCTGTCAGAGGCTAAACAGATATTTGATAGGCAGGGGCAGCTAGGTGGCACAGTGGATAGTGTGCTGGGCCTCGCTGGGGTCAGGAAGCACTGAGCCTCAGACACTTACCTCTCTCAGATGCTTACCTTACATGAATTATTTCTGCTGGCCTCAGTTTCCTCATCTGTAAATTGAGGTTTATAATAGCCCCTATTTCCCAGCATAGTGACTGGCAAATAGTAAGTTCTCTATTAATGTTATCTACTATTATTATGGGGAAATGCTGAGACTTTCTCATCTTTAACCTCTACAATGGAATTCTCACCTAAGACTTCAGGCTGTTTCACCCAGTGCTTTATAAGACTGTCAGACTTAAAGTCTGTGATTTCCAAGTCTCTTTCCACCTTAGAGCAAAGAAAGTTTCAAGGCAAGTTAACATACATATAATGAGAGTTTATTGTGTGCCAGGCACTGTGTTAAGCTCAGGGAAGCAAGAGGATAAGTTGATGCTTTCAAGGAGTTCAATATCTAATGGGGGAAAACAATATATGGGGCAAAATTTAAAAGAAAGGGGAAAGGGAAGGCAGAACCAAGATAATGGAGGAAATAAAATACTCATCTGAGCTCTCCCAACATCGCCCTCCAAAGAACTTTAAAATAATGCCTCAAATTCAATTCTAGGGGGAAAGAGCCAACCAAAAAAAGTCAAAGTGAGATATTCTTCCAGCCCAAAACAATATAGGAGTTTGGTAAGAGAGATTTGTGACACAGGGGTGGAAGTTGGCCTGAAGCCCACATGGATGCAGCACTAGTGGTGAAACTAGGTGGTGATGACAGAATAAGTAACACTTTTGGCTGCTTTCAAGAGAAATGGTAAGGGGACCTGAAAATTGGTCAGAAAGTGATTATAAAAGACCCCTATGCTAGCACTGAACATAGGTCCAGATGCTGTTTTGCAGCTCCATTGCTTATACCCACTTCTGGGTCATAGTTCAAGGACAGAGAGGAATACTTTTGATCAAGAGGAAGCTTGAACCCTGAGGAAGAATATTATTTTTAGTCCCAAGGAATCAGGGGCCTTGCTGAGTAAGGATCAGAGTGTAGACCAGGAGAACAGTGACCACACATCTTCCAAGATCACACTACTTGGGAAGCATTGAAAACTTTCCAAAATCCAGAACTAGCTCTGAAAACAGCAGTTGGAAAAAGCTCAACGCTTGAGACAGTGCACCTTCCTCCTCCACACAGGCAACAGAACCCAACTTTAACCTAAAGTTCAAAATCAAGAAATAGGGTGAAAAAATAAGCGAACAACAAGAACCTAATCCTAATGATCAAGGACGATCAAGAAACAAAATCAATAGAAGACAATGAAGTAAAAACAGCTACAATCACAGTTTCAACAATGTGGATTGGATGTAAGTCCAGTAAGAATTGCTGGAAGAGCTAAAAAAAATTTTCAAATTTAATTAACAGTGGTAGAGGAAAAATTAAGTAAAGAAATAAGAGCAAAGGAAGAAAATTGTGAAAAGACAATTAGCAGCTTAGTAAAATAGGCCAAAAAAAGATTGAAGAAAACAAGATCATTAAAACAGAATTGACCAAATGGAAAAGGGTACAAAAACTCATTGACAAAATAGAAAAAGAAGTACAAAGCCTCACTGTATAAAGTAATCTCTTAAAAATTAGGATAGGGAAAGTGGAAGCTACTGACTCCATGAGACATCAAGATACAATAAAACAAAGTAAAAAGAATGAAAAAAGAATAGAAGAAAATGTGAAATATCTCATTGGAAAAACAACTGGAACTAAAAAATAGATCAAGGAGAGCCTATTTAAGAATTATTGGACTACCTGAAAGCCATAATCAAAGGAAAAACCTAGAAATTGTCTTTCAAGAAATTATCAAGGAAAACTGCTCTCATACCCTAGAACCAGAAGGATAAATACAAATTGAAAGAATCCACCAATCATCACCTGAAAGATATCCCCAAATGAAAACAAACAGGAATATTGCAACCAAATTTCAGAGCTCTGAGGTCAAAGAGAAAATACTTTAAGTGGCCAGAAAGAAACCATTCAAAGATTGTAAAGTCACCAGTCAGGATCACATGAGATATAGCAGCTAACAAATTAAAGGAGCAGAGAGCTTGGGATATGATATTCTGGCAAGCAAAATAGCTGGGATTATAACTAAGAATAACACTAGCAAAACTGAGTTTAATCCTTCAAGGGAAAAACAGATATTTAAAGAAATAGACTTTCTATCATTCCTGAGGAAAAGAGCAGAGTTAAATAGAAAATTCAACCTTCCAATACAAGACTCAAAAGCATAAAAAGCAAAAAAAGGTATGAAAGAGAAATCATAAAGGTACTTCATAAAGAAATCATAAATCGAACTTCCAGGGGTGGAGCCAAAGTGGCGGCTGGAAAGCAGGGACTAGCATGAGCTCCCCACTGGGCCCTCCAACTACCTATAAAAATGGCTCTGAACCAGTTCTAGAACTGCAGAACCCACAAAACAGCAGAGGGAAGCAGGGCTCCAGCCCAGGACAGCCTGGATGGTCTCTGGGTGAGGTCTATCCCACATGGAGTTGGGAGCTAGGAGATGGGAGCTGGGAGCTGGGAGCTGGGAGTGGAGCAGAGCAGAGCCCAGCTGTAAGCGGCTTGGACCAACCAGACCAGGAGCCAGGTGGAGCATGCCCTAGCGCCCTGAATCAGTGAGCTGCGGCAGTTACCAGACTTCTCAACCCACAAACACCAAAGACAGTGGAGAAGAGTAGTGGGAAAAGCTGTGGGAGTGGAAGGAGTTCGAGGTTCGGCCACCACCCCCGGGGCAGTGGAGGTGGGGAAGCTACAGCTGCTGTTACTTCTGGCCCCAGGCCCACCTGGTGGGAGGAATTAAGTGGTGGATCAGAGCAGGAGTGCAACAGCCTGCTGAAGATCTAAGCCCAGTCTGGGTTGGGGGTTCTTGGGGAAGGAGGAGTGCTGGTGTGGCAGAGCTGGCACATCCCCCCCAAACGTGGAACATAGAACTCTTTAGTCTACAAGCAATCATACCCCGCCGAAAAATTCAAGGGTCAAGTTAGTTGGTTGGGAATATGGCCAGGCAGCAAAAACATACCCGGATTCAGTCTCACACTTTGGATTCTTTCTTTGGTGACAAAGAAGACCAAAACACACAGCCTAAAGAAGTCAACAAAGTGCAAGAGCCTACACCAAAAGCCTCCAAGAAAAACATGAACTGGTCCCAGGCCATGGAAGAGCTCAAAAAGGATTTGGAAAAGCAAGTTAGAGAAGTAGAGGAAAAATTGGGAAGAGAAATGAGAAGGATGCAAGAAAACCATGAAAAACAAGTCAATGACTTGCTAAAGAAGACCCAAAAAAATACTGAAAAATACACTGAAGAAAACAACATCTTAAAAAATAGACTAACTCAAATGTCAAAAGAACTCCAAAAAGCCAATGAGGAGAAGAATGCCTTGAAAGGCAGAATTAGCCAAATGGAAAAGGAGGTCCAACAGACCACTGAAGAAAATACTACCTTAAAAATTAGATTGGAGCAAGTGGAAGCTAGTGACTTGATGAGAAATCAAGATATTATAAAACAGAACCAAAGGAATGAAAAAATGGAAGACAATGTGAAATATCTCCTTGGAAAAACCACTGACCTGGAAAATAGATCCAGGAGACATAATTTAAAAATTCTTGGACTACCTGAAAGCCATGATCAAAAAAAGAGTCTAGATACCATCTTTCAAGAAATTATCAAGGAGAACTGCCCTGATATTCTAGAGCCACAGGGCAAAATAGAAATTGAAAGAATCCACCCATCACCTCCTCAAATAGATCCCCAAAAAGAAATCTCCTAGGAATATTGTTTCCAAATTCCAGAGCTCCCAGATCAAGGAGAAAATACTGCAAGCAGCCAGGAAGAAACAATTTGAGTATTGTGGAAAAATAATCAGAATAACCCAAGATCTGACAGCTTCTATATTAAGAGATTGAAGGGCTTAGAATAAGGTATTCCAGAGGTCAATGGGGCTAGGATTAAAACCAAGAATCACCTACCCAGCAAAACTGAGTATGATGTTCCAAGGCAAAATATGGATTTTCAATTTAATAGAGGACTTTCAAGCTTTCTCAATGAAAAGACCAGAGCTGAATAGAAAATTTGACTTTCAAACACAAGAATCAAGAGAAGCATGAGAAGGTAAACAAGAAAGAGAAATCATAAGGGACTTGCTAAAGTTGAACTGTTTTGTTTACATTCCTACATAGAAAGTTGATGTGTATGATTCATGAGACTTCAATATCATAGTAGCTGAAAGGAATATGCATATATATATATATGCTTATGTATATATGTAAGTGAATGTGCAGGTATGTACATATGTATGTGTGTGTGTGTATATACATATATGTACAGAGAGAGAGAGAGAGAGAGCAGACACAGGGTGAGTTGAAGATGAAGGTAAGATATCTAAAAGAAATAAAATCAAATTAAGGCATGAGAGAGGAATATATTGAGAGAGGGAGATAGGGAGAGATAGAATGGGGTGGATTATCTTGCATAAAGGGGGCAAGACGAAGCAGTTCTGTGGGAGGAGGGGAGAGGGCAGGTGAGGGGGGAATGAGTGAATCTTGCTCTCATCAAATTTGGCCTGAGGAGGGAATACCATACATACTCAACTGGGTATCTTACCCCACAGGAAAGAAGAGGGAAGAAGATAAAAAAGGGGGGGGGTGATGGAGGGGAGGGCAGATAGGGGTGGAGGTAATCAAAACCAAACACTTTGGAAAGGGGACAGAGTCAAGGGATAAAATTCAACAAAGGGGGATGGTTTGGGAAGGAGCAAAATATAGTTAGTATTTCACAACATGAGTATTGTGGAAGGGTTATACATAATGATACACATGTGGCCTGTGTTGAATTGCTTGACTTCTTAGGGAGGGTGGGTGGGAAGGGAAGAGGGGAGAATATTTGGAACTCAAAGTTTTAAAAACAGATGTTCAAAAACAAAAAAAAAGTTTTGCATGCAACTAGAAAATAAGATACACAGGCAATGGGGGTGACAGAAAGGAGAGCTGAATGAGGAACAGGGCAACCAGAATATATGTCATCTTGGAGTGGGCGGGAGGGTAGAAATGGGGAGAAAAATTCGTAATTCAAACTGTTGTGAAAATCAATGCTGAAAACTAAATATGTTAAATAAATAAATTAAAAAAAAGAAATCATAAATCAATAAGGTCAAACTGTTCATAAAAGTTAATACATGTAACTTAACAACATTATCATTTTTAGAAGAATTCTATGTATAAAGAGGACACAGGAGTGAGTCAATTATTTTGTGATAATTTAAAAAATGGATAGGTAAGAAAGAGGGATGCCTTGGGAGAAGGGAGGGAAAGAATAGAGAAAATTGTTTCATGACAAAGAGGTACACAAGGAAAAGCTTTTACAGTGAAGAAGAGAATGATGTGGGGTCAGGTAATACTTTAAACTCAATCACATTTAAATTGGTTCAAAGAGGGAAATAAACACACATATTCAATTGGTGGTAGAAATCTCTTACCCAAAGGGGAAGCAGGAAGGGAAAGGATAAGAGAAGCAAGGGTGGGAAGGTGGGTTGATTAAAAAAGAGTGCAGATAAAAAGAAGTAGTGGTCAGATGCAAATCAGATTTTAGATGAGAGACAGGATAAAAAGAGAGAAAGAAGAATAAACAGAAGAAAATAGGATGAAGGGAAATGCACAGTTAGCAATCATAACTGTGAATGTGAATGGGATGAATTCACCCATTAAATGGAAAGGCATAGGAGAACGGATTAGAAACCAGAATCCAACAATATGTTTACAAGAAACACATTTGAAACAGAGGTACCCACCCAGAGTTAAAATAAGAGGCTGGAACAGGATCTATTATGCTCATACTGATTTTTTAAAAAAATTCAGGCTTAGAAATCATGAACACAGACAAAGCAAAAGCAAAAATAGACTTTATTAAAAAGAATAAGCAGTACTGGATGGGAATAAAAAGTAGTATACCATTTTTCTCAGCTGTACATGATGGCTTCATAAAAAATTGACCATGTGTTAGGGCATAAAAACCTCACAGCCAAATGTGGAAAGTCAGAGATACTACATGCACCCTTTTCAGATTATGATGTAATAAAAATTACATTCAATAAAGGAACATGGAAACATAGATGAATAATTAATTGGAAAATAAATACTCTACTTGTAAAGAATGAATGGGTGAAAGAACAAATCAGAGGAACCATCAACAATTTAATTAAAAAGAATGACAACATTCAGACAATACAACCAAAGCAGTACTTAGGGAAAATGTGTATCTTTAAAAGCTTACTTTAATAAAAGAGAGAACAGACCAATGAATTAGGCATGAAACTAAAATAACTAGAAAAAGAACAGATTAAAAACTCTCAATTAAAGACCAAATAAAAATCCTGAAAATCAAAGGAAAGATTAATAAAATCAAAAGTAAAACACAAAACAAAACTATTGAACTAATAAGTAAAACTAGTGGTTGATTTTATACTCTTATAAGTTTATTTTTTATTTTTTGGATCATTATTTAATATTTTTGGTTTTCAGCACTGATTTTCACAAGAGTGTGAATTACAAATTTTCTCCCCATTTCTACCCTCCTGCCACTCCAAGATGGCATATATTCTGGTTGCCCCATTCCCCAGTCAGCCCTCCCTTCTGTCACCCCACTCCCCCCCCATCCCCTTTTCCCTTACTTTCTTGTAGGGCAAGATAGATTTTTATGCCCCATTGTTTGCATATCTTATTTCCTAGTTGCATGCAAAAACTTTCTTTTTGAATATCTGTTTTTTAAAACTTTGAGTTCCAAATTCTCTCCCCTCTTCCCTTCCCACCCACCCTCCCTAAGAAGGCAAGCAATTCGACATAGACCACATGTGTATCATTATGTAAAACCCTTCCACAATACTCATGTTGTGAAAGACTAACTACCTTTTGCTCCTTCCTATCCTATCCCCCTTTGTTCAATTTTCTCCCTTGACCCTGTGCCTTTTCGGAAGTGAGTCAGCAAGTCAGATCTAAGCAAGCTCTGCACTCCTGCTCTGATCTGCTGCTTAATTCCTCCCACTAGGTGGGCCTGGGGTTGGAAGCAACTGCAGCTGTAGTTCTGTAGCTGCACCTTTCCAGTGCCCCTGGGGCGGTGACCAAACTGCAAACTCCTTTCACTCTGTCTCCTGAAGTTTTTCCCCCTAACCTTCTCTGTTGTCTTTGGTGCTTGTGGGTTGAGAAGTCTGGTAACTGCCACAGTTCACTGATTCAGGGTGCTAGGGCCTATTCCACCTGGCTCCCAGTCTGGTTGGTCCGGGAGCAGCCAATGCTGGGCTCTGCTTCCCTCTGCTCCCAGCTCCCCGCGATTGACCTTACCCTGTGACCATCCAGGCTGTCCTGGGCTGGAGCCCTGGTTCCCTCTGCTATTCTATGAGTTCTGCAGTTCTAGAATTTGTTCAGAGTCATTTTTTATTGGTGTTTGGAGGGTCCTGGGGGATTGTCCTAGGCAAGTCTCTGCTTTCCAGTTGCCATCTTGGCTCCCCACCCCAGTGGAGCCTTTTTTAAAATGATAAGTAGTATCTATCTAAAACCAAGAGCTAGCATTATCTGTAATAGAGATAAACTTGATGTCTTTCCAATAAGATCAGGGATAAAGCAAGAATGTTCATTGTCACCACTATTATTCAATATTCTTTTGGAAATGAGAAATTCTGTAACAATAGGACAAGAAAAAGAACAGAAGGAATAAAAATTAGCAAAGAAACAAAACTATCCATCTCTGCAGATAATATAATGGCATACTTAGAAAACCCCAGAGAATAAACTCCAAAAAAAGATGGAACAAAGAAAAATTTTAGCAATGTTACAGAATACAAAATAAACCCACATAAATAAATCATCAACATTTCTATATAGTAGCCAAGCAGGAAGAGAAAGAAAGAGAAATTCCATTTAAAATAATTGTAGAAAAACATTGAAAATTTATATTGAAATATATTGAATATATTGAATATATTGAATAATTTATATTGAAATATATTGAAAAATATATTGAAAATATGAAAATCAATTGGGAAACGCTTGAACAAGCTGTGGTATATGAATGTCATGAAATGCTACTATGCGATAAGAAATGATGAGCAGGCAGATTTCAGAAAGAAACTGGAAAGATTTGTACAAACTGATGCAAAGTGAAATGAGCAGACCCAGGAAAATATCGCACACAGTATCAGCAATATTTTGTGATTATCAACTATTAATGACTTAGTTTTTCTCAGAAACATAACAATATAAGACAAGTACAAAGGACTCATGATGGAAAATGCTATCCACATCTAGACAAAGAACTGATGGATTGTGAATGAAGATTGAAGCATACATTTTTCACTTTTCTTTATTCTTCTTTATGGTCTTTTTTTTTCTTTTGATCTGTTTCTTCTTTCACAACTGTGACTAATATGCATAAAATGTTTTACATATTGGCACATGTAGGAGGGGAGGAGAGGGAGGCAAGAAGCAAAATTTGGAATTCAAAATCTTGTAAAATGTATGCTAAAAATTGTTTTGATATGTAATTGGGAAAAATAAAATACTATTAAAAATAAAATGAAAATAAAATAATTGCAGACAACATAAAATATTTGCCAAGACAAACCCAAACAAAATTACAAAACATTTTTTTCACACAAAAAAGACAGATCTAAACAACTGAAGGAATATTAATTGCTCATGGGTAGGCTGAGTCAATATGACAAACATGACAATCCTACCTAAGTTAATTTACTTATTCAGTGCTATACCAATCTAACTACCAAAGATTTATTTTATAGAGCTAGAAAAAATAACAAAATTCACCTGGAAGAAAATAAAGGTCAAGAATATCAAGGGAATCAGTGATAAATAATGTAAAGAAAGGTGACCTAGCAGGACTGGACTGCAAACTATATTACAAAGTGGTAATCATAAAAAAAATAATCTGGTACTAACTAAGAAACAGAGTGTTGTATCAGTAGATTAGATTAAGTATGTAGCACACAGTAGTAAGTGACAATACTAATTTAATGTTTGATAAACCAAAGATTCAAGCTTTTGGGGTAAGAAATCATCATTTGACAAAAATTGCTGAGAAAACAGAGCAGTTTTACAGCGGCTAGGTAAACCAACATCTCACACTGTATACCAAGATAATGTCAAAATGGGTAAATGATTTAGACATAAAGGGTGATATAAATAAATTAGGGGGGAAATGGAGCCAAGATGGAGGAGAAAAGTCAGGGACTCACCTGACTCTCCCCAATTCCCCTCAAAATAACTTTAAATAATTCCTCAAAACAAATTCTGGAGTGGCAGAGCCAAAAAAGCATCAGTGAAAGAATTTTCTAGCCCAAGACAACTTAGAAGGTTGGCAATAAAGGTCTGTCACATCAGGATGAGAATGGAGTGAAGTCCAGTGCAGACTACACCAGCATAGACCAGGCCCCAGCAAACTAGTAGCAAGTTTTAGGAATAACTGAATTGGCCAACGCAGCAACTGCTATCAAAGCTCTCAGCCCACAGATGGTAAAAAGGTTGGAGAACTAGTCAGAAGGAGATTATGGGGATCTCTTTGCTAGCATGGAGGTAGGATGCTCTTGCATTGCCCGTAACAGGATTTGGGTCTTAATCCTGGATGGCAGACCCATTAGCATACCAGAGCTTGTGGCCACAGGGAAGTGGGGACCCTGGTCACCATTCCAGGCTTGAAAAGAGTGCTTGTGGTTGCTCATAGGCAAGAATAGAAGCTGGGAGAATAGTAAGCACACTTCTCCTTAGATCATATCACCTTGGAAGAACTGAAAACTTATATGTCCTTAGAAGTACCTCTGAAAACACCTGCACAAACCCTACAAAGATTGGGATAGTGTGCCTTCCATGCTGGAAGCTAAGTCTCACTTTAGCAAAGAGTTAAAAGTCAAGATATTGGTTGGAAAATGAACAAAAAACAGAAAAAAATCTGACTATAGAAACTTACTATGATGACAAGGAAGATAAAAACACACACTTGGAAGAAGACAACGAAGTCAAAACTCTTACATCCAAAGCCTCAAAAAATATGAATTTGTCTTAGGCCATGGAAGAGCACAAAAAGGATTTTAAAAATCAAGTAAGAGAGGTAGAAGAAAAATTGGGAAGAGAAATGAGAGTGATGAAAAAAAATATGAAAAAAGAGTCAACACCTTGGTAAAACAGGCACAAAAAATACTAAAGAAAATAACACCATAAATAAGAGAATATGTCAAATGGTAAAAGAGACACAAAAATCCAGAGAAAAGAAGAATGCCTTGAATAGCAGAATTGACCAAATGGAAAAAAAATATGTACAAGAGTTCACTAAGAAAAGAACTCTTGGGGAGCCAAGATGGAGAAGTAAGTAGTAAGTTGCTCCCACGCTTCCTTACTGACCTTGAAAAACCCAGAGAATATTGCCCCAGGAAAAATCATGAAATAGTGGAGCCAGCAGAAAGATGAGGTTCAGCAGTCTTTTAGCTTGGGAGGCTAGGAGGATTAAGGGAAAAGACCCTCTTGCTGTGGCTGAAAGAGACCAGTACAAGACAGGAGGCATCCCAGCAAGCCAGTAGTAAACCACATTTCAGCAAACCATTGTGAGACCCTGAGTCCCAGCAGGGGTAGCAATCCTGATCTCAGACAAAGCAGAAACAAAAATAGATCTATTTGAAAGAGGTAAGGAATGAAACTACATTCTATTAAAAGGCACCATAGACAGTGAAATAATATTGTTAAACATATGTGCACCAAGTGGTATAGCACTAAAATTCTTAGAGGGGAAGTTAAGGGAGTTACAGGAAGAAATACACAGCAAAATTACACTAGTGGGGAACCTCAACCTCACTCTCTCTGAATTAGATAAATCTAACTACACAATAAAGAAGAAAGAAATTAAGGAGGTGAATAGAATTTTAGAAAAGTTAGATATGGCAGACTTCTGGAGAAAATTGAATGGAGATATAAAGGAATATACCTTTTTTTCAGTGGTATATGACACCCACACAAAAATTGACCATATACTAGGACATAAAAACCTCATAATCCAATGCAGAAAGGCAGAAATATTAAATGAATCCTTTTCAGATCATGATGCAATAAAAATCATATGTGATAAAGGGCCATGGAAAGGTAAACTAAAAATTAATTGGAAACTAAATAATCTAATCCTAAAGAATGAATGAGTCAAACAACAAATCGTAGAAATAATCAATAACTTCATCCAAGAGAATGACGATAATGAGACAACATACCAAAACTTATGGGATACAGCAAAAGCAGTTCTTAGAGGAAGTTTTATATCTCTAAATAAAATAGAGAAAGAAGAGATCAATTAATTGGACATGCAACCAAAAAAGCTAGTAAAAGAACAAATTAAAAATCCCCAATTAAACACCAAATTAGAAATTCTGAAAACCAAAGAGACATTAATACAATTGAACTTAAGAAAACTATTGAACTAATAAATAAATCCAATAGAAACAGGAGAACACTGTACACAGTAACAGCCACAATGTGTGATGACTAACTTTGATAGACTTATCTCTTTTTAGCAATACAAGGATCTAGGAGAACTCCAAAGGACTAATGATGGAAAAACGCTGTCTACATCCAGAGAAATAACTTTGGAGTCTGAATGCAGATTGAAGCATATAATTTTCTCTCTTTTTCTTTCTTTTCTTTCTTTCTTCTTTCTTGCAGTTTCTTCCATTGGTTCTAATTTTTCTTTACAACATGACTAATGTGAAAATATGCTCAATATGCATGTATATGTAGAGCCTTTATCAAATTACATGCCATCTTGGGGTGGGGGGTGTAGAGATGGGGAGAAAATTTGGAACTCAATATCTTACAGAAGTGAATCTTGAAAACTAAAGATAATTTTTTTTTAAAAAAAAGAACTCCTTAAAAAGTAGAATTGGTCAAATGAAAAGGAGGTATGAAAGCTCACTGAAGAATATAATTTGAGAGTGGGCAGAGACAAGATCACAGAGTAAAGGTGGGAATTCACTTGAACTCTCCCACAAACACCTCCAGATACCTTTAAAATTTACTCTAAATAAATTCTTACTCTAAACTGTAAATACTCTAAATTCTTACTCTAAATTATTCTAAACTCTAATTATTCTAAACAAATTCTAGAGCAGCAGAACGCACAAAAAGACATAGTGAAACAAAGTTCTAGCTTAAGACAACTTGGAAGGTCAGTAGGAAAGGTCTATTCCTTGAGGATAAGATAGGAGAAGATCACACCAACACAGACCTGGCCACAACAAAACAGGGGTAGAACTGGGAACCACTTAATCATTAGTGACAGCAGCAGTAGCTGCTTCCAGAGATCTCAGCCCACAGACAATAAGGAATTCAAACAACTGGTTAGAAGGAGATTATAGGGGTCTTTTTGCTAGAACTGAGGCAGGACTCTGTTGCTTTGCCCATATGCAGATCCAAGTCACAGTCCTGCATGGCAATCTCAGGGTGAGGAGGAGCGGTAACATAGCAGAGCTTATGGCAGCAGTGGAGCAGGGACCCTCATCAGAATGCCAGGGCAGAAAAGAGTGCTTGTGGTAGCTCACACACCAGAGCACAGACCAGGAGAGTAGTAAACACATCTACTTAGATCATACCACCTTGGAAGAACTGAAAAGTTACAGGTCCTTCGAAATGTTTCTGAAAACAGTTGCACAAAGCCCTGGAAGCTTGGGACTCCACCCTCGAAGCAGAGCCCTACTTTAACAAACTATTAAGTATCAACTAATAGACTGGAAAAATGAGGACACAATGGGGGGAAAAATTCAGACTATTAGAAGTTACTATAGTGACAAGAAAGATCAAAATACACACTCAGAAGACAGCAAAATCTAAGTTTCTACATCAAAAGCCTCCAAGAAAAGTATGAAGTGATCTTAGCCTATGGAAGAGCAAAAAATGAATGTTCGAAATCAAGTAGGAGAGGTAGAGGAAAAATTGGAAAGAGACATGAGAATGTTGAAAGAAAATCATGAAAAATGAGTCAACAGCTTGCTAAAGGAGACACAAGAAATATTGAAAAAAATAACACCTTAAAAAACAGATTAGGCCAAGTGGCAAAAGAGGTCCAAAAATCCAATGAGGAAAAGAATGCCTTAAAAGCAGAATTGACTAAATGGAAAAGGAGGTGCAAAAGCTCACTGAAGAAAATAATTCCTTAAAAATTAGAATAAGAAAACTGCTCCAAATACCTGTAAAATGACACTAAACAAATTCTAGAGCAGCAGAACCCACAAAATGATGAAGTGAAGGAAATTTCCAGCCCAAGGAAACCTGCAAGGTTGAGAGAAAAGGTGTATTGCACCAGGCTGGGAGAGGACCACAGTCCTGTGCAAAATGCACCAGTAGACACTAGGACACAGCAAACCTAGAGCAGGCCTCAGGTGACTGAATCACTAGCAGCTGTGGCAGTTTCCAGACTTCTCAACCCACAAACACCAAATTCAAGTTAGAAGATCAGTAGGAATGATCCGTCAGACCTGGGTGAGAGAAGAATGTGGTCTGGACCCAGCCCTTGGGTGGCAGAGGCAGAAGCTGCTTCTGGAGCTCTCAGGCTCACAGAAGGTGGGAGGATTGAGCAGATGATTAGAGGGGGATTGCAGGGATCTCAGCTATTGCTGAGGCAGGATTCTCTTGCTTTGCTCATGCTTGGATCTGGGTTGCAGTCCTGGGTGGTGGCCCTGGGGTGAGGAAGAGCACTGGTGTCATGGTGGAGAGGGAATCCTCCTCACAGTTCAAAGTCAGAAAAGAGTGATCATGATCACTCACAGACCAGAGCACAGGCCAGGAGAGGAGCAAACACCTCTCCTTTGGTCATACCACCTTGGAAAAACTGAAAATTTATGGTCCCTAGAGTTATCTCTGAAAACAGTTGCACAAAACCCATAAATCTTGGGACAGTACACTGTCCACACTGGAAGCAGACTCCTACCTTAACAAAGAGCTAAGAAGTCAAGTAATTGGCTGTTTTAACAATCCAGCTAGCAGCTTCTGTGGGGGTGAAAGATCCACCCACAGCCAGCACCCAGAGAGCTGCCAGCATTCCAGGAAAGCACAGGTTCTTTTTATCTGTTTAACCAAGGAGAGCAAGGTGAAGGGGTTGACAAGCTTACTTTAATCCAGCATACAGACAGCATTCAGTTAGTTCAGGGCAGCATACGGACAGCATTCAGTTAGTTCAGGGGAAAAAGCCAGCACCCTAAACTTCAGAAAATCCATTTAGTTCAGGGGAAAAAACCAGTACCCTAAACTTCAGAACAAAATACAAACAAATTACAAATACCAACAGACAGACCCAATACAGTTCATAGTTACCAACATCTAGGTTCAGCCTGGAACAAGGGCTGGCCCAGAGTCACGTGCCATCACTGCTGCCGCAAAGAGCTCCAACCGAAAAAAGGGGCATGTGTGTGTGTGTGTGTGTGTGTGTGTGTGTGTGTGTGTATTATACATAGACAGAGGGCATAGGGTGAGTTTCATATGAAGGGATGAGATAAAAAAAATAAAATTAAGTGATGAGAGAAGAATGTACTGGGAGAAGGAGAAAGGGAGAGGTAGAATGGGGTAAATTATCTCACATCAAAGAGGCAAGAAAAAAGCTTTTACAATGGAGGGGAAGAGAGGGGAGATGAGAGGGAATGAGTGAAACTTACTCTCATTGGATTTGCCTTAAGAAGGGAATAACATATACACTCATTTGGATATGGAAATCTATCTTACCCTACAGGAAAATAGTGGGGAAGGGGATAAATGAGACGGAGATGATAGAAGGGAGGGAAGATTGGGGGTGGGGGTAGTCAGAAGCAAACAGTTTTGAGGAAGGTCAAGGTTACACCATTTGTAACTCATAAGACCTTTCTCATTATTAGGGTAGTTAGAAGGAGCATATATAGACAGAAGGCACAGGTGTGAGTTGAAAATGAAGGGATGATATCTAAAAAATTAAATTAAGGAGAGAGAGACAGGAATGTACAGGGAAAAAGAGAAAGAGAGAGATAGAATGAGGTAAATCATCTCACATAAAAGAGGCACGAATAAGCTTTTGCAGTGGAGGGTAAGTGGGGGAGATGAGGGGGAGTGAATGAACCTTTCTCTCATCAGAATTAGTTCAGAGGAAATAACATACATACTTACTTGGGTATAGAAATCTATCTCACCCTACTGGAAAGTATGAAAAGAAGAGGATAAAAGAAGGGGAGTGACAGAAGGAAGGGAAGATTCTGGGAGGGGGTAGTCAGAAGCAAAACATTTTTGAGGAGGGACAGGGTGAAAGAAGAGAGACAAAATAAACAGAGGGGAGGAATAGAATGGAAGGAAATACAGTTAGCAGTACTAACTGTGAAAAAAAATTGAAGCAAATTTCTCTGATGAAGGCCTCATTTATCAAACATATAGAGAACTAGGTCAAATTTATAAAATCAAGGGCCACTGCCCAACTGATAAATGGTCAAAAGATATGGTTGGTTTTCAAGATGAAGTAATCAAAACTATCTATAGCCATATGAAAACATTGTAACTCAGTATTGATTGGAGAAATGCAAATTTAAAAACAATTCTGAGGTTCTACCTCATACCTATTAGATTGGCTAGTAGTACCGAAAAGGTAAATAAGATATGTTGGAGAGGATGTGGGAAAAATGAGACTTTAATGCACTGTCGGTGGACTGGTGATCTGTTCAGCCATTCAGTAGAGCATTTTGGAGCTAGGGCTATAAAACCAGGCATACCCTTTGACCTCACAATACCACTGCTAGATTTGTATCCCAAAATAGATTAAAAAAATAAGCAAACAGGAAAAGGACCTCTACATATTTATAAATATATTTATATTTATAAATATTTATAGTAACTCTTTTCTGGTGGTAAAGAATTAGAAGTTGAGGGAATGCCCATCAATTGAGGAATAGGTGAACAAATTGTGGTATATGACTATGAAGCAGTACTGTTGTACTATAAGAAATGATAAACAGGATGCTCTCAGAAAAACCTTGAAAGATTTGCCTGGGCTGATGCAAAGCAAAATGTACTGCATACAAAGTAACAGCAATGTTGTAAGATGATTGTCTGTGAATGACTGCTATTTTCATCAAAGCAGTGATCCAAGACAACTCTGAAGAACTTATGATGAAAAATGCTGTCCATCTCCAGAAAAAGAACTGATGGTGTCTGAATGCAGATTGAAGCATACCTTTTTTTTACTCTTTATGTTTCTTGAGGGTTTTTTTTCTCCCTGTCTTTTTCCTTGTCTTGCTTTTTCACAACATGACTATTAGGGTTATGTTCTGCATTATTACACATATATAACCTATATCAAATTGCTAGCCTTCTCATTGTGGGTGGGGAGTAGAGAGGGAGGCAGGGAGAGAATCTAGAACTCAAAGTTTTAAAAAGGAAAATTAAAAATTGTTTTTACATGTAACTGGGGGAAAATAATATACTAAATAAAAAAGAAAATAAAAAAGAAAATAATTCCTTAAAAATTAGAATTGAATAAGCAGAAGCTAATAACTTTATGAGACATCAACAAAGAATAAAAGAAAATTAAAAGAATGAAAAATTAGAAAAAAATGTGAAATATCTCATTGGAAAAACAACTGAATTGGAAAATAGATGCACAAGACATAATCAATAAATTCTTGGACTACCTGAAGCCATGATCATAAAAAGAGTCTAAACATCATCTTTCAAGAAATTACCAAAGAAAATGGCCCTGAAGTTCTAGAACCAGAGAGTAAAATGGCAATTGAAAGACTCCTTCAATCACCTCCTGAGAGAGAACCTTAAATGAAAACTCTCAGAAATATTATAGCCAAATTCCAGAACTCCCACACCAAGGAGAAAATATTGCAAGCAGCCAGAAAGAAACAATTTGAGTATCATGAAACTACAGTCAGAATAACACAAGATTTAACAGATTCTACATTAAAGAATCAGAGAGCTTGGAACTGGAGGGCAAAGAAATCAGTGTTACAACTAAAAATCACCTATCCAGAAAAAAATAAGCATAATTTTTTAGGGGAAAAATGCATATTCAACGAAATAGAAGACTTTAAATCATTTCTGATGAAAAGACAAGAGCTAAACTGAAAATTTGACTTTCAAATACAAAATTTGAGAAGCACATAAAGGTAAATAGGAAAGAGAAATCATAAGGGATTCAATAAAGTTAAATTGTTTACATTTTTACATGAGAAGATAGTACTTGTAACTCCTAAGAATGTTCTCATTATTTGGGCAGTTAGAATGAACATACACACACACAATACACACACGTGTGTGTGTATGTATATGTATATATGTGTATAAAATATGTATGCACACACATCTATGTATATGTATGTTGTGTGCATATGTATGTATGTACACACATACATATACATACATACATGAGGCATAGGTTTGAATTGAATATTATGCGATGATATCTAAAAAAGTAAAATTAAGGGGTGGGAAAGAGGAATGAACTGGGAGAAAGGGAAGGAAAAGAGGAGTTAGAATGGGGTAAATTATCTCACATAAAAGAGGCAAGAATGAGGTTTTACAGAGGAGAAGATAGGGGATGTGGCAGGGAATGCTTGAACCTTACTCTCATTGGAATTGGCTCAGATGGTGAATAACATACACACTCATTTGGGTGTAGAAATCTATACTACCCTATAGGAAAGAAGGAGGGAAAGGGATAAAAGAAGTGGGTGGGGTGGGGCTGATAGCAGAGGGCAATTAGGGGAGGTGGTAGTCAGAAGCAAAACACTTTTGAGAATTGACAGAGTGAAAGGAGAAAGAGAATAGGAAAAACAGAAGTGAAAATAAGATGGAGGGAAATCCACTTGGTAACCATAACTGTGAAATTTTTTGGAAGCAATTTTCTCTGATAAAGGCCTCATTTATCAAATATCTATAGAGAACTGAATCAAATTTATAAGAATGCAAGCTATTCCTCAATTGATAAATGGTCAAAAGATATGAAGTTAATTTTCAGATGAAGTAAGGAAAGCTGTTGGTAGACATAAGAAAAAATTCTCTAAATCACTATTAATTGGAGAAATGAAAATTAAAACAATACTACATTATGCTTATTAAATTGGCTAATAGGGATAAATGACAAATGTTGGAGGGGATGTCTGAAAAAATGAGACATTAGTGTATTGTTGGTGGGGTTGTGAACTGATTCAGTCATTCTGGAGAGCAAATTGGAACTATGTCCGAAGGTCTGTAAAACCACATATACCCTTTGACCCAGAAATACCATTACTTGCTCTGTACCCCAAAAGAGACTTGAAATAAAAAACAAAAAGGAAAAGGACCTATATGCACAAAAATATTTATAGCAGCTCTTTTCTCATAGCAAAGAATTGGAAATTGAAGGGATGCCCATCAACTTGGAAACAGTTAAACAAGTTGTGATATATGATTGTGATGGAATACTATTGTGCTATAAAAATGATGAATAAGATGCTCTCAGAAAATCATGGAAGACTTACATGAACTGATGCAAAGTGAAATGACACAGCAGCAATAATAATATTGTAAGACAATCAACTGTGAATGACTTAGCATTCTAAGTAATACAATGATCCAAGGCAACTCTGAAAGATTTATGATGAAAAACACTATTCATCCCCAGAGAGAGAACTAATGAAGTCTGAAAACAGTTTGAACATATTTTTTTAAACTTTATTTTTCTTAGTTTGTTTTTTTTTTGGTCTATGTTTTCTTTTCCAGCATGACTAATAAAGAAATGTGTTTTGCATGATTACACATGTATAATCTGTCTCAAATTTCTTGCTTTGTCAATGAGGGTTGGGGAGGGAGATAATTTGTAACTCAAAATTTTAAAAAACAAATCTTAAAAATTATGTTCACATGCAATTAGGGAAAATAAAATGCTAAATAAAGTTTTAAAAATAAATAAGTTAGGGGAACATGGAAAAATATATATATATATATATATATATATATATATATATATATATATATATATATATATATATATATATATATATCTGTCAGACCTTTTGATAAGGGAAGAATTTATGACCAAACAAGATCATGGGAGATAAAATAGATAATTTTGATTACATGAAACTAGAAAGCTTTTGCACAAACAAAACTAATGTAGGCAAAATTAGAAGGAAAACTGGAATTGGGGGGATTTATAGCAACTTTCTCTGATAAATGCTTTATTTCTCAAATATATAAGGAACTGACCCAAATTTATAAAAATACGAGCCATTCTCTAGTTGATAAATGTTCAAAAGATATGAACATACAGTTCTCAGAAGAAGAAATCAAAGCTATCTATAATCACGTAAAAATGCTCCAAATCAATACTGATTAGAGAAATGCAAATTAAAACAACTCTGAGATACCACCTCATTCTTATGGTATTGGCTAACATGACAGAGAAAATGACAAATACCGGAGGGGCTGTGGAAAAATTGGGACACTAATGCACTCTTGACGGAGTTGTGAACTAGTCCAGCTATTATGGAGAAGAATTTGGGAACTCCTCCCAAAGGGTTATAAAACTGTTAACATACACTTTAACCCAGCAATATCACTGCTAAGTCTATATCCCAAAGAGATAAAAGAAGAGTCAAAAAGACTTATTTGCACAAAAAAAAATTTATAGCTGCTCTTTTTGTTGACAAAGAATTAGAAATTGAGGGAATACCCACCATTTGAGGAATGGCTGAAAAAGCTGTGGTGATATGATTGTGATGGACTATTAATTTTGATGTAAGAAATGATGAGCAGGATAGGTTCAGAAAAATCTGGAAAGACTTATATGATCTCATGCAAAGTAAAGAGAACAAAACCAGGAGAACATTGTATGCAGTAATAGCAATATTTTAAGGATGATCAACCACAGAAGACTTAGCTACTCTGATCTAGACAATGATCTAAGACAATTCCAAAGGGAGAACTGATTAACACTGAAAACAGATTGAAGTATACTTTTTTTTACTTTCTTGATTTTTCTCCTTTTTTCCCTTTGTTTTCTTTTGCAATATGGCTAATATGGAAATATGCTTTGCATGACTTCATATGTGTAATCAATATCAAATTGCTTGCCTTTGCAAGTAAGAATGAGAGGCAGGAGAGAGGGAGAATATTTTGAACTCAAAATTTTTAGAAATGAATTAAAATGTTTACATGTAGTTGGCAATAATGAAATAAAAATATATTTAAATAAAGAAAAGTGAAAGGGAGGGAAAAAAGTCCCTTTGGTGAAGGGTGGGGAGCGTGGTAGAGAAGTCAGGAGAGTCAAGAGTAGAGCCAGGAGAGACTGCAGGGATTCCTACAGGGTTAATGGGTGGATATAAGGTGAATCAACCTTGTTGAACCTTTCCTAAGGAGAAAAAGAGAGGACACTGGGAGTCATTTTCTCCCTTTGTAGAGTTCTCACCAAGTTCTCCTTGGCCAGGCTCCAAGGGTCCTACCTCTGTTAAGTCTATTAGCCACACTTCTTCTCAAGAAGTCCTGCTCTCCGAAGCTATCTTTCTTCTGACAGCTGTCTCTTGGTTCTCATAAGAGAACTGCTTTGACTGCTGTTGGCCAGCCACTCATTCCTGCTAAGGTGGCCTCTACTAATTCAGTGCCAACAGGATCCGTGATGGAATCTCTGTAACTCCTAAAAAAATAAAAATTAATACCATTGTGTTTCTACTATATTGATTATTACTGTGTTGATTCTACAATATTATTGATTTTATGCTGTATTGATCTTTATAACTGAACATGAATCTGCCTACATTACCTTTATATGTCCTTGAGTTGAGCTCAGGAATTTAACTTTCCTTCTGAGTTAGTTTAAAGTTATAATTAAAAGAAAACTAGTCCTTCATACCTTCAGCTCCTGGAAAATTCCCAGTGCATCTGTTTATCTGTCTTTGAAGGCCTACCAGCTGACTTGGTGTATTTTCACAAGGTATATTGCCTATCCTTGTGTAATTTGAAGAGATTTTTATCTCTTCCAAGGAGAAAGTAAATCTGGTAGTTTTGATCTCTTACTTGTGGATGGGTCCCATAAAACAATTAATATTCTTTAATTGTCAGAGAAGGGAAGTTACTAGCCCCAGAGGGGTGCTAGCCTTCTTTCTTTAAAATGACCAATTATGTTATCTCCACCCCCACCATTTTTGTTTACCCTATAACCAACCATAGTGTCTTCCTCAGCTATTCAACTGTGTACTTCCCAAAACTATATGAAGGTAGTAAGTCCTATGTTGGGGTCTTTGGTTGCTGAGCAGTCAGAGATCCAATTTATTGGTTTCTGGTAGCCTAATTAATAAATTGATCATGCTCAGATCACTATCTCTCAGTTTACCTTATTTTTCAAACATAACACTTTTGATGTCACAAATTTACCCGAATGCTTCTGTCTCAGAATATTTATTTGTCTAATATCAGGAAAGAGTCACCACAAAGGACAGAGGTAGCCATGTGCTCATAGATGCCATATCCAAATAGGAGACAGACCTACTGTCCCTCCTATCCGCATCCTGAGACCATCTTAAAGTAGTTCTGCCTCATTTGAATCTGAAAAGACAAGACAGTGTCAAAGGAGTAAGTTGCCCCTTTTGTATGCCCACATAGTTCTGGCCTACCAATACCTGAGTCATCAGCTCTTCTGGCTCTACAATAGATTAGAAGAGTATCTGTCACAGTACCTATACAAAGATGTATAAACCCAAAGTTCTACATGGTGGAAACTAGGTTGTTTGTTCCTTGTTCTCAAAGAGGACCGTGACATAAGGAAGATGATGCCATGACTTGCAAATAAATTGGATTTAAGTGAGGGAAGGCTATGCAAAGTCACCAGCTTCACTTTCTTCCCTGAAGCCACCTGGATCCAGTGGCCAGATATAGATCATGATGACTAGAGATGGCCTTGGATACAGTGGGAGACTTTGGCCTTTTTAAGTTAAGATCTTTCAAAGGTCTCAGTTTGACTGAGGTAATGCTCATTCAGTGATAAAGGTTAGGTAAGAAACTAATTAAGGAATATCTCTAAGACTATCTCTTCCCTACCTCTACCCTTCATTTTCCAATCTACACCCATTACATAGGTTAATTTGACAGGGGGAGAACATTAACACTTAAGAGGATCAGCAAAGACCAAGTACAAAGTTTTATTTGTGCTGATCTTTGAGGGAAACTATATATTCTAAGAGGAGGTGTGTTTCAGACATGAGAGATAGCCAATGCAAAGACAAAAAGATGGAACATAGAGTGTCATGTATGAGGAATAGCACCCTCCCACCCACCCCAAAAAACAACAACAAAACAAAATCAGTTTGGCTGGACAGCAAAATGTCTGAAGGGAAGTAGTGTGGAATAAGACTGAAAAGGGAGGTTAGAGACAGGGTTTAAAATGTCAATGAGAGCAGCTCATACTTGATCACGGATTCAATAGGGAGCTATGGGAGTTTATTAATTATAGGACCATAAATTTATAGCCAGAAGTTATCTTGGAAGGCATCTAGCTTGAACCCCTTCATTCTGCAGATGAAGACACTAAACCCTAGAATGTCCAAAGGATCTGCTCAAGGTCACACAAGCGGCAGTCCATAAGTGAACATAGGGACGCTGATTCCAGACTCTGTTCTTACCCAGGCTATCTCCCATTTCCTATCTTTTGCCTGGAAGAGAGGCTCCTCCTTTGTACTTTCCCTTCCTGGATGAAATTTAGTGTCTTGTCACTCAAGGACTTGTGCCTCCTTCGATAAGTTTACCACCCTATCATGGAGGCCTCTTTCTCTCCATGTGTAAGTTTCTTATCTTCTCTTGGTGCCAATCCTTCCACAGGTAATTTCCAATCCCCCTCTCTTAGGACCATCTCCCTCCTTGGGTGAGTTTCTCATTCTCTCTCTGGGTTCTGTTCCTTATCATTCCCTAATATTTTCCTCAGTGATTCTCCCCCTGGGATGTTGCTCAACTCCCAAGTTGGTTTACCTCTCCTCTCACAAATGAGATATGTTCTGAGCTCTGGTGCTAGACTCTTTCTTGCCCCCCCTCTCCTTGTTTACTCGCTATACACTGTGCAGCACAGGAAGAAATATTGGAGGTTTTGTGTCTTTCCCTTTCTGGGAGTCTGGCACATGATTAAGGGGTACCTGCTGATTCCTGGCATCCTTCGCTGCTCACGTTGTCAGGGAACAAGGCTCGTTTGCAGAATTCTGCAGGCCAGAGGTTTTTGGAATCATTAAATATCAGTGTGCAATTAATATTCTGTATGGGTAGATGTGCAGGTATTGCACCGGCTCTGGGAAACTCAGGGGGGAGAGACTCACCTCTCCTCTCTTCTATCCCCTATTTGGTTTTTGTGCATATATATATCCTCCTTGTCTATGTTTCTGGCTATTCTTCTTGCCTCCCTGTGATAGCTTTCTCACTACTTCTCTGTGTCATTTTATCGATGATTCTTTCTCTGGGTTCTCTATACCTTTATGTTTCTCTCTCTCTCTCTCTCTCTCTCTCTCTCTCTCTCTCTCTTTCTCTCTCTCCGCCCCTCCCCTGCCTCTCTGTCTCTCTCTCCGCCCCCCCCCTGCCTCTCTGTCTCTCTCTCTGTGTCTCTCTCTCCCCACCTCTCTCTGTTCTAAGTTCTCCTGTCTTAGCCGCTTTCCCTTTTTTCTCTCCATCTATCTCTCTTTATGGGTCCCTGTCTGTCTGTCCTTCTATATTAGCATCTCTGTTTCTCTATTGGATTTCTGATGTCTTTTTCTATTACCCTGCATTGGCCTCCAGTCTCTCTTTACCTTTCTGTCTGTTTCTCTGTTTTTTCTCTATTTCTGTATGTTTCTGTTTCTCTGTGTCTCTGTCTTTCTTTATCTCTCTGTTCCTGTCTCTCTCTCTGTCTATGCTTCTGTTTCTGTCTCACTGTGTCTCTGTTCCTGTCTCTGTTTGTTTATCTCTGTCTTTCTCTCTGTGTCTCTGTCTCTCGTTCCTGTCTCTGTTTCTCTCTGTCTGTCTGTCTCTGTCTCTCTCGCTCTCTCCTCACCCTTCTGCCCTTATCTATCTTTTTCTCTCTCTCCTTCTTTTGGATGGTAAATAATCCAATAGATGAAAAAGGCCAAAACCCACGTGGCTGGCAGTAGAAAGTGGCTCTGGCAAGCCAGGAGCACTTGTCAAGATCTGTGTGGAACAAAAGATTTCCAATTACTGCCTCCTCAGAGCTGGTCTTGCTGCTCTAAAAAAAGGAGGCATTCGAGACAAGGAAAGACAGAGTAGCCCACCACCTGAGTTGTAGGAATGGTGTCACAGCAGGAGGAAAGCAATGTAGAAACTCTCCCCCTTCTCTGAGAAGAGAGCAGTCCTCTCTTCTCAGTTCCTCAGGCTCCATTCTCCATACTCTCCCCACCCTTCTGCTCTCCCTGCTTCTGATTCTATATCTTTTCCTAACTCTGATCCTTTCAAGCCTTTATCATGGCCTCTCAACCAGCCCTAGCCCCCTGATCTCAGGCCCATATTCTCATTCCCATGGGCATACTGAAGCTTATTCCTATGATTTCTCTCACCCCAAACCATTAGAATCCTCCTTCCAATACACACACACACACATGCATGCAGACACACACACGCGCACACACACCCTGTCCCATCAGCCCAAGATTCTGTGTCTGATAGGGACACCCTAAAGCAGAGTGTGGGAAGGTGTGGATACCTACCCTGATGTCACCTTTGGGGTTTTTTGATGCATCTCAAATACTGCTTACTTCCCTTAATAACCTATTAAGTCTCTGCTCTTTAGCAATATGACAGGTAGCCTAGTGGACACTAAAGTCAGGCATCTGAGTCAGAAAGAACTCCTCTATAGCATAACCAGCTGTATGACCCCAGATAAAGCACTTAACATTCAGGGTTTCTGGCTAACAGCCTGAGTCTATGGAAGCAGTACAACACTATGAGGGGCAGCTAGGAGGCACAATGGATAGAGTCAAGTTCTGAGTGTAAATCTGGTCTCAGACACTTACTAGTCTGATACTGGGCTTCACCTTGTTTGCCTCAGTTTCCTCACCTATAAAATGAGCTGGAGAAGGAAAGAACAAACCACTCCAGTATCTCTGCTAAGAAAATCGCAAATGGGATCAATCAGAAAAAGTCAGAGACAACTAATAGACTACACAACAACAATCCAATGAAAAGAACTCAAGCTCTAGAGACAGAGGACCTCAGTTCAAATCCTGCCTCTGATCCTTACTACCCATGTGACCCTGAACAAATAGCTTGATGTCCCTGAGACGTAATTACCTCAACTACAAAATGAGTGGGTTAGTCTAGATGGCTTCTGAGGCTGATTCTATGTCTAGATACATGATCAGTTCTTCAATTTATATTGGTGGAGGCAGTTCCCAGGTCTGAACGACAACGACAAAAATGAAGGAAGGGAGAAATGCAGGCAGACTCCTCCATTCTGTTCTGATCTACTTCTACTCCTGGAACGAATAGGTCCATCAATTGCCATGTGACTCTCATCACATTCCCTCTAACTTCCTCCCTCCCTCCCTTCCTTCTTCCCTCCCTTTCTCCTTTCCTTCCTTCCTTTCTTCCTTCCATCCTTCCTTCCTTTCTTCCTTCCTTCCTTCCTTTCTTCCTCCCTTCCTTCCTTCATCCCCCCCTTCCTCCCTTCCTTCCTTCATCCCTCCCTTCCTCCTTTCCTTCCTTTCTTTCTTCCTTCCTTCCTTCCCTTGCTCCCTCCCTCTTTCCCTTCTTCCTTCCCTCCTACCTTCCTCCTTCCTTCCCTTCCTTCCATTCCCAACCTGTACCCCTTTTGAGGACATTGAGCTCTGTAAGATCTCTCTCACTGTATGAAGGATTTCATTTTCTTTGTTACCGTTTTTTTTCCTTTCAAACTTCAGGGAACAGGAGAAGTGGCCTCACTCTATGTTTGCAGGATTTCCGTAACCAGTCATGTTCCCGTAATCCATCACTTTCATGACTTTATAAACATCCCCTCTCAGCCTCTGACCTTCAGGCAGAAGCGGCTTCATCTTTTCTGTATGCCCTCTTGCCTAACTCACCTCACACCTCCGTGTCATTGCTCATCGATGACACCCTTCTCTGTCCTTTCTACAGTTTGGCCCTGTCTCTACTGAGGTGCGGTGACCAGTCCTGCCCGTAACATTCCAGGAATGATATCCCTGGGTCTGTGGTATTGGATCAGAGGACAGAGAATTATATTCAGAGTCAGAAAGACCTGAACTCAAGTCCTCCCTCAGAAATTTACTGGCTCAGCCTCAGTTTCCTCATCTGTAAAATTGGGGTAATAATTGCACTTATCTCAGAGATTGTTGTGAGGGTCAAATGAGATAACATATAAAAACTGCTTTGCAAACCTTAAAGCACTGTATAAATGCTAGCTGTTGTTATTCTGGCTCATCTCCTGTCCCTTTCCTGATGATGCCCAGCATAGGGTAGTCCATTGGTGCAAAAATTTGGGCTGTCTTCTTCAAGGAATAAGCAATAATGATTCTAAGTTCCTTTCTGAGTAGCAGTAGAGCTTGTAGAATGTCATTCTAGAAGTGGATTTTACCTCATTGTGTCCCAGATATCTGACTGTCAGGGGAGACATCTGGGACCACAGAGAAGCAAACATTGCAGAAGGATGAATGGGTGTAGCTAGAATGCTGCCGCCATGACAGAAGGCTGCCTCAGGAAGAGATATTGGGTGAAACAAAACACGAACAGCAGCCAACCAGTGGTGTTCCTTTGCTGGTATTTTTCCTGACCTACTTTGTGCAAATCTCCCCCTGCCCCCAGCTGAATCCATTGATCTGATTTGTGCCTCCTGTCTCACTGGTTTTATTTACCCAACTGACCTAATGTATTCTGGCTGGACACAGCACAATTTGGACCCTGTCTGTTTTCCTCTGGGAGTGTTCTTTCTCTTGGTGTCTATCAAGTGACCCTAATCATTAACATTCTTAGTGGGTAGAGGAGGAATAATAGAAAAAGAGGAGAGGCATTGGCAAGTGCCAATCCAATCTTCATTGGTAATGGAAGTTCCTTACAAGAAATTCCCTACGCTGATTAAATTATAGGTTAGTTGAAAAAAAATTGTATTTGGCATAAGATCTTTATTTAGTTCTTTCTCTGTCATTTATTAATTGTATGAACTTGAGCAAGCAATTTTTCATCTGTAGACCTCAGTTACCTGTATAACATGAGTGGATTGAATTAGATGATCTTTAAGGTCACTCTGAACCTCTCTCTGCTCTTCCCTTCCCCCCAATCCTATAATTTCCTCATGATCTATCAGAGAGGGACTTTCCTATTGATCCCCCGAAGTAAGAATAATCACTCAGTGTGTGATTTTGGGTCACGAATATCAAACTAAATTCAGGAAACGGGTAATGGATTCGTAGGATTTAGAGATGACCCCTTAGAGGTCGATTGGGCCAAACTTCTCATATTACAGATAAAGAAACTGCACAGAGAGTTTGCATGATTTTCCCAAGGTCACACAGAACCAAAATAGAAATCAGTTAGTCCAGCCCTCTTATTTTTTAGTTAAGGAAACAGATATTGACAAGTAAAGAAGACTTGTCCAAGGTCACACAGATAGTAAATATAGAGAGTCATTAAGGAGTACAGGTTAGACTGGGGTGGAAAACCTGTAGCCTCCAGGCCGCAAGTGGCCCTCCACGTCCTCAAGTGTAGCCCTTTGACTGAATTCAAATTTCTCAATCCAACTTCTCCCTTAATAAAAAGATTTGTTTTCTAAAACTTGGACTCAGTCGAAAGGTTGTACCTGAGGACCTAGAAGGCCACAGGTGACCTCAAGGTCACAGGTTCCCCATCCCTGGGTTTGATTACTAAAATCTGCAGATACAGGAATAAAGATCCCAATCAGGAACACAAGACAGCTGAGTTTGTCTGTCAAGAGAAACGCAGGAATATAGAAAAAAAAGCTTGTTTCTATTCTAAGATCAAGAACATCAGGGCTCAGAATCAGACATGCTGTGGTTCTGGCCCATAGGTTGAATATAACTTAAAGAAGTAAATCATTGGCAGAACAAAGATCACCTGATGATCTGAAATTTCCATCTGAACTTGATGGCATTTCCTTCCCCATCCTGGCTCCTGGAGTTCTCAGCCTGCCTGCCTCTCTACGGTGTCATGATCATGGGTGAGGAACCTGTGGCCTCAAGACCACATACGGCCTCCTAGGTGCTTAAGTGGGGCCTTTTGACTGAATCCAAATTTTACAGAATTAATCTTTAAATTTATTCTGTAAAATTCGGATTCAGTCAAAAGGCCCCACTTAACACCTAGAAGGCCACATATGGCCTCAAGGCCACAGTTCCCCACCCTTGATCATGATAATCACCTTACATTTAGAACCAGCTCCAGTTTCTTCCCATTTACCCTGAAAACCCATTGCTGTTGGCCCTTAGCACTTCGGCAGTTCACTACCAAAAAGCTTGATGTTATCTTTAAATGTGGAGATTACACCACACATTCACTCTTCCATGTGTAAAAATGTTAAACAAGTCTGATCCCAACACTTCCTAGGGGACTATTACACTGTTTATACTCCTTCCTTCAGGGAAGTGATATGCCCATTTATTCGTACTTATTGTTCCTCAATCCTTTACATATCCATGGTGAGATATTTCCTCTGATCCTATAATGATTTAATTTTTGTTTTAAATAGCCTTTGATATGGGAAATTTGTCAAAGGTTTTTGGGAAATCTAAATAAATTATACCCACTGTGCTCCTGCTCACCAGATGCATTTATTTTCTCAAAAAATCCCTGCACTCCTCTTGTGTTTCTCCCACAGATTATGTTTGCTTAAATACTTAGTAATAATGATACCAATTCATATTTATATAGTGCTTTAATATTAGTGAAGTGGCAGCTGGGGTGGGGGTCAAGGTGGCAGATTAGAGGCAACTCAGCCGAGTTCTCTTAACATTCCCCTTTAAACAACTTTAAAACACCACCCACCTCAAACAAAATTTTGGAATGACAGAGCCAACGAAAGGTCAGGGTGAGATTTTTTTTCTGGCCTAAGAAAACTCAGGAGGTTGGCAGGAGAAGTTTGTGACACCAGGGTGGAAGTCTGTCAGGAGGTTTCCTCCACCCCCCAACACATACACAGTGGCAGCAACTGCAGCAGAAGCAGCAGCAGCAGTGGCTACAGGGGCTCTCAGACTAGAGATGTTCAGGGGTCAAACAACTAGTCAGGAAGAGATTACAGGGGACCCTTTGCTGGCACTGGGTACAGCTGGCACTGGTTGGCAACTCTATTGCCAAGATGCAGTTCCAGGGTGGAGAAGTGTTCTAGGGGATTGGTCACAAGGAAGTAGGGGTCCTAGTCACATTTCCAAGACAAAGAGAGGACTAGTGCTAGTAGCTGCATGGGACCAGGGGTCCTTCCTAGGTAAAGACCAGAATGAAGACCTAGAGAACAGTGAGTATACTTCTCCTAGGGAAATACCACCTTGGAAGCACTTGCAGACCCCAGAATTAGCTCTGAAAACAACAGCAGAAGAAAGCCAGGTAAGCAGAGTTCAACTTTAACATAAAGTTCAATGTCAAGAAAGAGGCTGGAAAAAATGAGAAAACAACAACAACAAAAAGAATTTGACCATAAAAAGCTACTATGGTGGCAAGTAAGACCAAAACATAGAGGACAACAATGAAAGCCTCAAAGAAAAATGTTAATAGTACCCAAGTAAAACAAGTATTCCTGGAAGAGTTAAAGAAAGAGATAAAAGTGGTAAAGGAAAAATTGAGAAAAGAAATGGGAGTAATGAAAAAAAATGAAAGAGAATTAACAGGCTGGTAAAAGAGGCACAAAAAATTCTGAAGAAAATATCACCTGAAAAAACAGAATTGGTCTAATGGTAAAAGAGGTACAAAAGCTTGCTGAAGAAAATACTGTTTTTAAAAAATAGAAAAGAAAAAGTATAAACTAATGAATTCATGAGACTTCAAGAAACAATAAAAACTTCAAATGAATATTAGAAGTAGGAGAAAATGTGAAATATCCGAGTAGAAAAACAACTGGCTTGGAAAAGAGATTGAGGAGAAATAATTTAAGCATTATTGGACTACCTGAAAGTCATGATCAAAGAAATAACCTAAACATTGTATTTCAAGAATTGTCAAGGAAAACTGCCCTGATACTTTAGATCCAGAGGACAAAAATAGAAATTGAAAGAATCCACTGATCACCTCCTGAAAGAGATCACAAAATGAAAACTCCCAGGAATATTGTATTCAAATTCTAGAGCTCCTAGGTCAAAGAGAAAACACTTTAAGCATCCACTAAAAAAATTCAAGTACCGTGGAGCCACAACCACAAAAACTTTAGTGGTTTCAGTATTAGTGGAACAAAATCTTGGAAAATGATATTCAGGAAGGCAAAGGAGCTAGTATTACAGCCAAGAATAACCTACCCAGCAAAACTGACAATGATCCTTCAAGGGAAAAAAATGGAAATTCAATGAAGTAGAGGACTTTTAAGTATTCCTGATGAAAAGACCAGAGATGAATAGAAAATCTGACATTTAAACACAAGACTCAAAGGAAGCACAACAAGATAAACATGAAAGAGTAATCATAAAGGTCTCGATAAAGTTAAACTATTTACATTCCTATATGAGAAGATGATGCATGTAATCTCTAAGAATATCATAATTATTAGGACAGTTAAAAATAGTTTATATACAGAGGGCATGAATTTGAGTAAATTATGTTGGAATGATCTCCAAAGTAACAAACAAACAGAAACAAAGGGGTGAGAAAGAGGGATGCACTAGCAGAACTATGAAAGGAGAGAGGGAATGGGGAAAATTTTGTCACACAAAAGAGGCACACAAGGAAGAACTTTTACAGTAGAGGGGAAAATGGAAGGGGGAGTGGGATGGCAGGCAATGCTTGAATATCGCTGTCATCAGAATTGGTTCAAAGAAGGAAGAATAGATGCACACTTTGTTGCGTATAGAAATGTAAGATGCCCAATAGGGAAATAGGAAGGGAAGAAGATAAGATGTAGGGGTAGGAGTAGGGGATGATAAAGGGGAGGGCAGATTAAGGGATGAAGCAGTTAGAAGGAAAATAGACTTTTGAGGAGGGACAGGATGAAAAGAGATAAAAGAAGCAATAGAAGAAAATAGGATAGAAGGAAATACACAGTATTCATAACTGAATGTGAATGGGATGTGCTCATTCATAAAATGGAAGCAGATAGCAGAATGGATTAGAAATTGGAATCCAACAAGAGACACATTTGAAACAGAAAGACACATACAGAGATAAAATAAAGGGTTTGACCAAAATCTAGTATGTTTTAACTGAACTAAAAAAAGGCAGGAGTAGCAATCATGACCTCAGAGAAAGCAAAAAAAAATTGTCCAATTTAAAGGGATAATCAGGGAAACTACATTGTGCTAAAAGGTACCATAGAAAATGCAATAATATTAAAAAAAACATTTACAGCAAGTTTCTCTGATAAAGGCCTCATCTCTCAAGCACATACTGAGTATAGAACTGAGTCAAATTTATAAAAAATAAGAGCAATTCTCCAACAGGTAAATAATCAAAAGATATAAAGAAGAGTTTTGCAGAAGAAGAAATCAAAGCTACATATAGTCATATGAAAATGCTCTAAATCACTATTGATTAAGGAAATGCCAGTTAAAACAACTCTGAGGTAACACCTATGAGAAATTACAAATGTCGGAGAAGAGGAGGAGATAATAAGGTACAACAATGAAGTAGAGTAGTGAATCATTCCTCAAAACAATTTGGAACTAGGCCCAAAGGGCTATGAAATTGTGCTTGCCTTTTGACCCAGCATTACCACTACTAGATCTGTATTTCAAAACATAAAAGAAAAAGGAAAAAGACACATATGTACAAAATATCCATAACGATTTTTTTTTAGGTGGCAAAGAATTAGAAATTGAGAGGATGCTCATCAACTGGAGAATGGCATATGATTGTGATGGAGTACTACTGTGCTATAAGAAATGACGAGGGAGGTGGCTTCAGAAAAATAGCATGGCTGATGCAAACTGATGCAAAGTTAAGTGAGAAGAACTGGGAGATCATTGCGTACTGTAACGGCAATGTTGTAATGATGATCAGGTGTGAAAGACTTGACTACTCTGATCAATAAAAATATCCAAGACAATTCCAAAGGACTCAAGATGCAAAAGTGCTACCCACCTCCATAAGAGAACAATTTAACTCAGTGCAAATTGAAGTATAATTTTCTCACTTTTTTTGAAATATGGCTTATGTGGAAATGTGTTTTACATGATTTCACATGCAGAATTGATATCATATCACTTGCCTTCTTAATGGGTTGTGGAGATGGTGGGAAGGAGGAAGAGAATTTGGAATTCAAAATTTAAAAAGAATGTTAAAAATAAATACATAATTTAAAAATTAGCAAAGCGGTTTCCACTTAACAACCCTCTGAGATAGTAATAAAAGTATTATTATAGCCCAAGGACATCACTTTCTGTTGAAGAAGCTTCTGTATCTCCCAATTGTCTCTAAGATAAAATACAAACTCTCTCTTTGGCATCAGAAGACTTTCACTGCCTCAGTGTGACCAACCTTTCTAGGTTGCTTCCCCTCAAGAACTCTACCTCTTAACCATACTGTTCTACTTACTCTTTGCCATTGTCTCATCTCCTCACTTTTACACAGTCTATCTCCTAAGACTACGATGTTTCCCCTTCACACTTGTGTATCTCTTGCCACACCCTCTATCCAACTCTAACACTACTTCCCACAGGAAGCTTTCCCTGATTCCTTTATTTGCTGGTGTTCTTTCCCTCTCCCCAAATTATTTTGTATTTATTTTTGTAGATGACTATCAACACAATTTGTTCCGTACAATCTAAATACTTTAAGCACAGGGAAGGGACATGTTTTTGTCTTGTACTCCAAACCTCAGCATAAACAGATGCTTATATATGCTTGCTGGATTGAATTGAATTATCTTTTTATTTGTTTAAATTTCATAGCAGCAGAAAATGAACCTTGGGGAGGTTAAGTGACTTAACCAGCCAAAGTCAAACTGCTAGTAAGTGTCAGAGCTAGGAAACTATGCACTGAAGGCTTCAGGAGTGCTTCTTTTCTCAGTATTCCACCCTATTCTACAGAGTGCCCCAAGTTTCCTGATATGGACCTTAAACTCAGGAAAAGGTATTCCCATGGTCTCTTTCTCATAGAGAAGAATGAAGTTAGAAAGCTGCCAATGCCCTCCACAGTGGCCATTTTAACAAGTTACACAGCTTAGTCAATAGCTCCCCAATTTCACCCTTGAGTTCCCTTAAAACTCTTGGGTGGATGCCATCTGCCCCTAGTGTCTCATCTAAAAAAAAGACTTAGGAGAAGCATGACAATCATTTGGAAATATTTGAAGGGCTGTCCCAAGGGATGGGAATTAGACTTCATCTGCCTGGCCCTGGGGGGAGGGGAGGTATGTGATGGGGAACTAGGACCATTTATTGGGAATACAGAGAAACCAATTTCAGCTCATTGAATTTATTTACATTTCTGCATTCAGATAATGTTTATAAAGTGCTTTGTAAGCTTAAAGCACATATAAATATTATAGTTATTACTATTACCACCACTAGGAAGATCTTACTAAGAATTAGAGATGCCCTACAATGGAATTGGAAGCCTTATGAGAGACACAAGTCTGATTATCTTCTCATAATGTCTTTCCTAGTAGAGATTTCCAGAAATTAGTATAGAAGATAAAGGTGTTGAATAACCTACCATGTAGTCTGAAGATGCTATAGGGTCTAATGGTCTGTATGGATGATATGTAGTACTATTGTCTTTCAAAATTCTGTCCCCACACCTCACTGATGACTCTACCTATGAGCAGCTCCTCTTACATCATACAGATCTTTTTCTTCATAGGTCAATTTGTGAAAGAGATATATGCAGTCTTCAATGTAGACTGGAAGGGGATGAACCCCTTGAAATGTTAGATCTGTTCAACTCCTGAATAAGCTGATCTTGCAGGTCTGAGTATAAATGAATATGTTCCCCTTCCTTCTTATTCTATTGGTTCATTGAGTCGAATACTAATGGTGGAAGATGCCAATTATGATTGATAGCATATTTGACAATCTTTGGAAAACCAAAGGGACATTAGCCAAACCGCATGGAATAACCTTGTGTTCATAGAGGCCATCTCACTCACTGTTTCAGTATGTGGACCAGATTGTATACCCTACTACACTAATCCAGCTTCTTAACTATTATTTCCACATGCCCCTTCCCCCAATCTTATTAATTGGTCCATCAGTTTAGGTTATCAAGGGTAGGTGTGCACCTCTGGATAGGAATAACATTCGGAGATCTGTAGTTATGGTTAAGACATATTTTTTTCCATTTCCTTGTAATAAATGGCACCACAGCTTTGGAAGGGGAGGAGGAGTGTCAGATAGACCCCTTATGTAGCTACTTTCCCAGGAACTCTCACAGGGCTACTGTCCCCCATAAAGCTACTATCTCCAGATTAGTAAAATGATAGGTCCAAAAAGTCAGAATTGGTGCTTAGGAAACTAAGATAATCACATTAATGTCCAGCCTTTATTGGGAGCTATATTTGACTCCTTTGCCTTGGACATTACAATACCAGTACTAGAGAGGGAACTCTCAATCAGGTACTGGTCAAGGGATATGGCTGCAAAGTTCTATGCAATATATGTCACAGTATTTGGAGTGGGAAGGAGCCTTCTCCAAAAGACAGTTAAATTATTCAGTACCAGACAGTGAATACCTAGCATTATTTGAAAGAGGGCTATATTTAAGATGAATACTTTGCAAAGTTTCCTTGCTTGGACCCACAAAGGCTTTTTCTTCATGACCCCCATGCCCACCCCAATCCCATTCAATCATCTTTAGTGGTTCCTTATTGCTATTGACCCCAGGATCAAATATTAAACCCTCTGATTCATAAGCTGGCCTTTTCCTACCTTTTCAGTCTTTCCTGCATTTTCACTGGCTGTCTCCCATACCTGAAACTTTCCTTCTCTTTTCTGCCTTCTAGGTCTCCTGGCTTCCTTCAAGTCTTGGCTAAAGTCCTACTTTCCCAGCCATCCTTAATCTTAGCATCTTCCCTCTGAGATTATCTCTGGTTTACCCTGTATACATCTTGTTTGTACATAGTTGTTCACATGTTGTCTACCCCATTATACCACAAGCTCCTTGAGTGAAGGGACTGGTTTGTTTTGCCTTTCTTTGTATCCCCAGTGCTTAGCTCAGTGCCTGACACATAGTAGGTGCCTAATAAATGCTTGTTGATTTTAACTTCTCTTTCAGAGGATACAGGTTCAAATATCAATTCTGATAGTTATTTATCAACAGAGCATTGTTCACTGGCCATCTGCTAAAACATAAATAAACATAAAAATATAAATAAATGCTAATAAAATATAAAATATAAAAATTAAAAAAAACATTAAAATATTAAAAAAACATAAAAATTTTGCTATGGGAGTACCTAAGAGCTCCAGGAACAAAATTTCCTTCATTCATTACTCCCCACTCAAGGTTTCCAGACCTATGTATAACCCAGGCCTTATAGTCCTAATACAGGGGAGCAACCTTTGTGGAGATGCAATCTGAAAACAACCAGTGATCCAACTTATTGAAGATCAGGAAAAGGCACTTCTTGTCACCAAGTCCTTGGCACTGTCAATTGGTTCAGTGTCAGAGACTGGAATGGTTTTATCAATAGAAATGATATTAAAGAAGTCACATTAGCATGCACCTTACTCTTGCCCCGCTAGGATCTTTTGGACCTTTCCACATGATCTGTAGTGAAGTCTCCAATATATGTTGTTTCCCTTTATTAGGATGTGAGGTCCTGAGAACAAGGATTGCCTTTCCTATTTCTATCCCCATCATTTCATACAGTGTTTTGCATATAGCAAGCACTTAATAAATACTTTGTTCACTCATTGCTGTGTGAACTAGGTAGGGCACTTAAACTCTCTGGGGCTCAGTATCCTCATCTGTAAAATGAGGCAGTTGATACAGATGGCCTCTAAGGTTACTTGTATCTGTAAATGTAGTATTCTATGATGTTGAAGGTTACTCTCAACTCTAGAACTATGTGTATTCATTGGTCTTCGGTCCATTCCAAAAATAGCACTTATCAAGTATTCTTCTACCTCCAGGATAACACGAAGTTTCTGAAATTCCCACTCTCTGAACCAAAACCTAATCCATAAGATGTACTGAGATTCCTGCATCTATTAAAGCTATAAATCGCAATATGTAGGAGCCTGGTTGTTCAATCCTAAGTGTCAGGATTAGGTTGTGGTAGGTACCTTTGATCTGACGTGTTAGTGAGAAAGATGCTCTCTCATAGCCCACCTTTGCATGGTAATAATCAAGCCAGTGTGTAAGCACCGAGTTTACCCTGCCTGAGTGAACTCTGTGCGTGGAAATTGGTAGAAGCTGGATTTAGTACCTCATGAACTATATCAGCTTTCTTGAAGACAAATTTAGCTCTGATTTCTAAACCAGAAAAGAAGACAGAGAATGAGAACTGTAGGCCAATATCATTAATGAATATTGATGCAAAAACATTAAATAAAATGCTGGCAAAATGGAATACAATAATATACCCCCAAAGATTATTCGTTACGATCAAGTGGAATTTATGCCATGAATGCAAGGATAATTCAATATTAGAAAAACTATTACCATAATAAATCACATTAACAATGAAAATAATAAAAACCATATATCATACCAATGGATGTAGAAAAATTCTTTGATAAAATATAACACCCATTTAAATTTTTGAAAAACACTAAAAACTACAGGACTGGAAGGATTTTTCTTCAATGCAATAAGAAGCATTTATTTGAAAGGTACAGTGGAAAGAGAGAAGGATTTGGAATCAGAGGACCTAGGTTTGATTCCCAGTTTTGCTATTTACTATCCATGTGAACTTGTACAAATCACTTAAAATTTCTGGTCCTTAATTTACTCATCTGTAAAAAGAAGAGATGGGGCTATATCACTGCTAAGATCCTTTGTAGCTGGTGTGTGACCTTGGGAAAATCAACTAGCCACTCTGGGTCTTATTTTTTTTTCATTTGTAAAATGGGGAAGAAAGGGTTTGAATAGGTCACCTAGAAGGTTCCTTCCAGCTGTCTTTGTGACCTTAGATGAATCATCTAATCTTGGGCCTTGATTTTTTTTCAGTTATGAATGGAAGTGGGGCAGAAGTTTGAGTAGACGACTTCTAAACTTCCTTCCCATCTTAACATCTATACTCCTATGATTCCTTGTCATGCACTATATTTGTGTTGATTGGACTTGGAGAATGGTGGAAGATCTTGTTTATCATGACTGAAGGGAGGATTTGAAGAATAAGCACTGCCAGATGAAGATAGGCTAGTTGATGGTTATACTCCCCCTGGCTAATTCATCATGGAGGGGCACAGCCAAACTCCCCAGAGACTGATCCCTTGGGGCAGGGATATTCTATGCTAAGCCCCTAACTTAGGGTCCAGGAAAAATTCTAATATTTTACCACAGTAAAATGGAGTTTAATGGAGGGTAGATTTAGATCTAAAGATGGTGTGAAAAATCCTGTTGAGCTCTTGAAAGAGCCCTTCCACATCTTCTAGCAAGAGGGACAGAACAAAGGATGTCTTGGTATAGGGTATTGAATCAGAACCCTGAGATATCCTCTGCCTGTCTTTAGTCTGGAGGATTAAAAGGCAGCTAGATGGCACAGTGGACAGAGTGCTAGTCCTGGAGTCAGGAAGACTCATCTTCCTAAATTCAAATCTGGCCTTAGAGATGTACTAGCTGTGTGACCTTGGGCAAGTCATTTAACCCTGTTTGCCTCAGTTTCTTCATATGTAAAATGAGCTGGAGAAAGAAATGGCAAAGTCCTTCAGTATCTCTGTCCAGAAAACCCCAAACAGGGCTACAGTGAGTCAGACATGACTGAAAAAGACTGAACAAGGTGAGATCTCTGACTCCAGTCAGTGTGTGGTCCAGAAGTTTGCTTTTCTGTGAAGTGGGAAATGCATGTTGGAGGAAAGCCAAGTCTTTAGAAGTCAGCTCTAATCATCAGTGAAGCTCCAAATTCTTCAGAGCACTCTGCTGGGGATCAGGCGAGGTGGCAAGTGGCAGGAATGGTAACAAGCAATTCTCCTGGATTCCCTGTAGAAGAGCTCATACAAGCTGGTGTTTAGGATAGCCTGGGAGAAGGGGAAACATTCTTGTGAAGCAAAGCTGGATCAAGAACCAATGTTTTTCAGAAATTCAAAGTCTAAGGACTGAGGAGAGAGTGGGAAACTGGAGGCTAGAGCAAGAGAGTCTGGTTACAGAGCTCTGTCCTGAGATCAGGAGGTGTTGGTAAATGACTTTTATAACCTGCTTCTTTGAAGTGCTGCCATATCTTACCACAGCAACATGGCACAGTGGACAGAATGCAGGACATTGAATCATGAAGACCTGAGATCAAATCCTACCTCTGATACTAGCAAGCTATGGGACCTTGTGCAAGTCACTTAACCTCTGCCAGGTTCTGTTTCTTTATTTGTAAAATGGGGACAATAATAGCACACATCTCCCAGGGTTGTTGTCAGGATCAAATGAATTAATATATGTAAAGCACTTTGCAAATTTTAAAGCATCACCTAAATGCTAGCTGTTATTAATATTATTATTATTGTATTGCTATAGTCTGGGCACACCTGTCAGGCCTTTCTTTGCTTTTCTACTATGCAATGGATAATTTATTGCATCAAATAGTCTTCCCTCCCTGCCTTCCTTCTGTATTTCCTTTTCTCATTTCCTTTTTTCCTTTCTTCCTTCCTTCCTTCCTTCCTTCCTCCCAAGATGATAGAGAGGCCTGTACCTGGAGACAGAAAAAACTGGATTCAAATCCTATCCCAGATCTTTATTAGCTATTTGAACCTATAAAGTCATCTAATTTATCTGAACCTCAATTTTCTCATCTGTAAAACGAAAAAAAAATATATAGCATCTATCTCATGGAAAGTGCTTCATAAACCAGGATGAACTATATAAATGTCAGTTACTATTATTCATTTAAAGAACAGTGACAACATGATGCAGTGGATTGCACACTGAACGTGAAGTCAGGGAGACCTGGGGTCAAACACTACCTTTAGCTCTTATGAGCCTATGATTCCGGGCAAGTCATTTAACGTCTTGAATTTAATTTCCCCATTAGTAAAATGAGGGGGTTAGATTTGGTGATCTCTAAGTCCCATCAGCTCTGAATCTATGTCCTTATCGTGATATGGTCCTATGAACATTCATTAAATATCTAATATGTGTAGGGTTGGAAAAATGCCTGCTGATTCCAAGATTCCCTGATACTAACAGAAATAAAAGAGCTTTTTTAATATAAATTAGCCCTAGGCTAAAAGAGTATTGTATTTGGATTTATTTTCGTCTCCAGCTTGGCTACTTCTTACCTGTATGGCATATAATTTACTCCCTTCACTCTGGGTCTCAGTTTCCTCACTCAAACGAAGAAGAAACAGTAGTGTCAAACTCTAGTAGAAATGGATCCCTGCCCCCATACTGACTTAGAAAACCACATATTAACATTGTCTATGTTTTATTGTATTTTTATTTGTTTTGTTAAATATTTCCCACTTACATTTTAATCTATTTCTTGTGTATATGGGAATGTTGCTGCTGGCTGGGCATTTGACATCTCCAGCCTAGATGACTTCAAAGTCCCTTTCAGATGGCTGTGTGATCCTGGGGAAGTCAATCTAATCTTTCTGGGCCATCGATTTTTTCAGTTGTAAATGGCAGTGGTTGGAAGCAAGGTGGGCACTGACTAGATGATCTCTAAGGTCCTTGAAAGACAGCTTGGGGTGGTGGGGAATGGGGCTAAGAATTGCTCTGGTATCTTCCTCAGGAAAGACCCAGCAAAAGACTCCTTGAGTCTTTCTGCTTTCTCTGTCTCTCTCTGTCTCTCTGTCTCTGTCTTTGTCTATTTCTCTATTTCTATTTTCTCTATTCTCTTTCTCTATTTCTCTTTCTCTCGTCTCTGAGCATACTTGGTGCAACGTGATCATCTCATTGGTCCCACTGATTCTCTAGCTGCCTTCCTGCCTTTGATGTATTTGCAGAACCTCTTTCTATTGACTTTGGAATCCCACACAGGGAGCTTCTTACATTCCTTCTTGGGCAGACTGATTCCTAGTTAGCGCCTGACCTGCCCCACTTGCTACTTCCAGGGTTGTTTCACTTGGGGAACATTTCAATCTTGTGAAAGATGTGTTTCCCCTGACAATGGCCTCTTTATTTTTGCTAGTTAGCCAAGCACGGTTTTCTCCACACACCACACTCCCCCCCCCCCCCCCCCCCCCCCCCCCCCCCCGCCAAAGCCAGTTGCTTAAGCAACTGGCCTTTTTAATCCTCAACCCACATTTTCCTAGGGCGTCCAACAAGGTTTTCTTTGAAGTGGTCTCCAGGTGTCTTGTGAGGTTTTTACTTTTTAAAAAATAACTATTCCTCTCTAGCCTTGCCTGACAAATGCCTAGATTTTGTCATAGTTCCCTTTTTAAAAAGCAAGCGAAGTCTGTGATGGCTATTTTTGGGCTTTCCCTATCTCTGTCAGGGCACTGAACTTCCTCAGGTGGTCAAGGTTGCTATGAAAGAGAGCTCACCCTGGATGCCTTTCTGCATTAGGTCCTCAGCCACACGTCATGGTCAGTTCCTGCACTAGCCTTCCTAGATTCCCACCCAGAGAGCCTCAGGAGAGGGCTACGAGAAACTCCATCTCCAGCAGCACCACCTGGGGACAAGCTGCAGGATTCTACTTTATCACCCTCTGTAGCTACTGGCGCTCCCAGCAGTCTCCCCTACTAATCAATTGCATCTTCCACATTAGAGAGAGAGAGAGAGAGAGAGAGAGAGAGAGAGAGAGTGAGCTTGCATCCAGTGACCATCTTCAAATTCTGGTAGATGAAGAGCTGAAACCCCTTTGTCTCTTTGATAGTTTCTCTTTTATCCCCACCTATCTCCTTCTGACCATGGACTCCTTTTCCAAACAGATTCACATGACTGTGACCTTCTTCATGACTCCTAGCTCCAACCACTCTCATGCCTGGCTTAAACAGTACAGTGTTATCAAGATCCCCAGGCAGTTGCCATACAGAGGATAAATCAGATGACCTCTGGGGAAGTAGGATGGTGAAATATTACCAAATCTCCCTGCAGCTCAATTCCAAACCACTGGGCAGAGCTAGAAGTGGCTGGGGAAGCATGGGGGCAAACCGAGTATTCTGTTTGTTTCTTACTCATATTTTGTTCTGTAGCTTTTCTTGCTATTTCATCAGTTATTAATAGATAGTTATTAGTATTCTATAGAGTTATAGGTAGGAATTTTTCTGCCTGGGGAAAAGAATAAGGTCTTTTTGGAAGAGAGTGAAAAAGCAGGGACACAGAAGAAAGTCAGCCCTGGAGAAGCAGGCCATAGGAACATGCTCCTAGGAGCAACCACACACAGTCAAGATGAAGGAGTAAGGCTGTATTTCTTAGTGTAGGCCATCAGTGACCCAAGGATCCTGAGTCATCAGTGGTGGCATTTGGATATGCTGAAGAAGGCATCTTTGTCCCACAGGAAATACCTTTTATTTTATTTTTTAAATCAATTTATTTATTTTTAGTTTTCAACATTCACTTCCATAAGATTGTGAGTTAAAAATTTTCTCCTCCTCTCTCCTCCCCCCTCCCCAAGATGGTGTGCAATCTGATATAGGCTCTCCATATATGTTCATATTAAACATATTTTCATGAGTCATGTTGTAAAGAAGAATTAGAACCAATTGGAGGAACCATGAGAAAGAAGAAACAAAATAATGACAAAAAGAGATCAAATAGTAAGCTTCAGTCTGCATTCTGAGTCCGTAATTCTTGGATGTGGATGTAGATAGTATTTTCTATCATGAGTCTTTTGGAGTTTTCTTAGATTCTTGCATTGCTGAGTAGACCAAGTCTATCACAGTTAGTCATCTTACAATGTGGCTACTACTACACACAATATTTTCCTGGTTTGCTCACTTCACTCAGCATCAGTTCATATAAGTCTTTCCAGGTTTTTCTGAAGTCCTCTTGTTCATCATTTCTTATAGCAATAGTATTCCATTACATTCATATACAACAACTTGTTCAACCATTCCCCAATTGATGGGCATCTCATCAACTTCCAATTCTTGTCCACCACAAAAAGAGCTGCTACAAATATTTTTGTACATGTAGGTCTTTTCTCATTTTTATGATTTTTGGGAGGGATACAGCCCTAGAAGTGGTATTGCTGAGTCAAAGAGTATGCTCAGTTTTAAAGCCCTTTGGGTGTAGTTCCAAATTGTTCTCCAGAATGGTAGGATAAGTTCGCAACTCTGTCAACAATGTATTAGTTTTCCAATTTTCCCATATCTTCTCACAGGAAATGATTTTTACTAATTTTTGACAAAGTTCTGGAAGCATGACCCTAGTTCTATCTCTGGTCTTGTCCTCCCAGTTACAAATATCATAAGACCAGGGAATATATTTCTTAGTTAACGATAATGGACTAAAATTAAAATTGCTGAAAGTTGTTGCTGGTTATTTCAACCACAGCCATCTAGAGACCTTCATTCTAATATTCATCTCATTCTTTTCAAATATTTTCAATCTCTCTCTCTCCTCAATGGCTTCTTTGACATTTAAATGTACTACAAAGTCTTGATTTTAAGCCCCTCATGATGCCATTCACTTTCCTAATCACATTTTTGAAATTTTGTTTTCTATTTTCTTTGGTAGCTCAACTCTTGAAATGAGCGGTTTATGTTGCCTGACTCCATTTTTTCCCTATCCACTCCTTAACTCCTTATAATCTGTATCCTATCACCCAACACACACATTTAGATGATATATTGGGGAGCAGTATAATAGAGTGAAAAAAGTATTGGCTTAGGAGTCAAAGGACTTGAGGATAAATTCTGACTACCCCTCTTATTTGTATGTGTGACCTTGGATAAGTCCTCTTCCTCTCTGCCCATAATCTCTAACATGAAGGTGCTTTGACAAGATAATTTTCAAGATTCCTTTAATCTATAAATTCTATATTCTTGTTATGAGCTACTTTCAAGTAAAACCATAGGATTTAGTCAGTTGGCAAGTATTTATTAAATGCCTATTGTATGCCAGACATACCAATAAACCCTCGGGATACCAAAAAAGAGGGGGCAAAAAACAAAGCCTGCTCTTGAGGAGCTCACAATTCAATGGAGTTAGCAGTAGAAGGTGTTCCAAAGATCATTTAGTCCTCTATTTAAAATTCTACAGATAAAGATACTAAGGCTTAGAAGGTGAAATAACTTACCTGAAATCACATGGGCAGCAGGGAGCAGGGCTAGGATTCAAACTCATGTCCTCAGATAGAAAGTTCAGGGCCCTTTTCATGACATCACATTGTTTTCAAAGTTATCAATTTCCATACTTCTGGGTATCTGTCTGACCTCCCAGGCTTTCTTTAAGTCCCAACTAAAATCCCACCAATGCAAAACCTTCTCCAACCTCTTTTAATTCCAATGTCTTCCCTCTGCTAATCATCTCCTATTTATCCTCTATATAGCTTGCTTTGTATATATTTGTTTTCATGTTGTCTCTCCCATTAGATTGCAAGCTCCTTTGAAGGCAGAGACCATCATTTCCCTTTTTTGTATCCGCAGCACTTAGTACAATGCCTGGCACATAGTAGGTGCTTAATAGATGTTTATTGGTTGATTTGCCACCATTGAGCCCTTAAACCTTGAAAATCAACAGAATCTTAGAATTGAAGAATTGGAATAGGCCTTAGCAAACCAACAAGGATTTATTAAGTGCTCTGTACATGTCAGACACTGGTCTAATCAGTGGAAATACAAACACAAAGAGAAAGAGTCTGCTTTCAAGGAGTTTACAATCCAATACAAGAAGACAACATATGAAACTGAAAAGCAGAAGATAGGGGAGAGGTGAAGGTACCCCATACATGGGTCATGGTAGAAAAAGTCCAAGAGAGTTACCAGTGCATCTTGGATAGGAATGAAGCAAGATTGGCCTTTAATTGGAGCTTCTGGGAGGAACCAACAACCTAGTCCAATCCCTATCTGATAGTAATGGCTGCTATGACACACCTAACTCATTGTCATCCAGCTCTTGCTTGAAGAACTCTAATGAGGGGGAAACCCCATCTCCAAGGTAACTCATTCCAACTTTGCACAGCTTCATCTGTCAAGAAATTGTTTCTGACACCCAGCCTAAATTTTCTTCTTCAAAACATTTACTCATTACCCCTAGCATTGTCCTCTGAGGCCAAGCAGAATAAATCTAATTTCTTTTCCATAATACTTGAAGACAGCTATCATTCCACATTGCCCCAACCTCCACAAGTTTTTTTTTCCTTCTCCAGGCTAAAAATCTCAAGTTCCTATAATTGTTTCTCATACAACTTGTACTCAAGGCTTCTCACTGTCTTTTTTTACCGTCTTTTGGACATTCCCGAACTGATCAATGTCCCTTCTAAACTGCAATGTCCAGGATTGAACATAATACTCTAAATATGGCATCCCCAAGGACTATCATTTCTTTAATTTTAGAAGCTCTGCATTTCTGAATGTGGCCCAAGATTCTTTATCATCTTTAGAGTTTCTGTGACTCTGTGCTCTCCTGGTTGAGGGGCAGAATTACATAATGGTTAAAGTACAGAGATAGCACGGTAGATGAAGCAGTGCACCTGGAGTCAGGATGCCTATTTTCAAACCTGGACTCAGACACTTGCTGTGTGACCCTGGGAAATTATAATCTCTGCCTTATTGTCCCCATCTGCAAAATAAGAAAAATAATAACACCTACCTACCTCCCAGGGTTGTCATAAGAATAAAATTAGATAATATTTGCAAAACACAGTGCTTGTCAGTGTTTGCTAAATTCTTGTTTCCTTCTTTCTTCTGTTCCTTTTTTTGTTGGGAGGATTTTTATTTCTTTATTTAATATATTTAATATTTATTTATAAATATTCAATATTTTTTAGTTTCCAACATTGATTTCCACAAGATTTTGAGTTACAAATTTTCTCCCTATTTCTACCACCCCCCACCCCAAGATGACATATATTCTGATTGCCCCTTTCCCTAGGCTGCCCTCCCTTCTTCTTCTCCTCTTTTAAGCCAATGTTTCTCAACCCAATAGTTTTTCAGTTTCAACCTTTTACCAACACCTAGAATTCACCAGGGAGATGAGAAGTCTGGTAGAGTTATTTATTGTCAAAGCTAGAGAAGCCAAATCTCGACATTAACAAGATTCTACTTATGGGAGTGCCTTTACTTTCATATTTAAAGCTCAATCTGAGCATATTGAAATGTTCAATCACAGTTTTTGTTTGTCTAGGTGGTTTTCCTCATCATCTTAATGAACCTACTTATGCACACATACATTTTATACACTCACATAATAATAGTAGGACATTTTAATTTCTAATACAGTGAATAATGATAAAACCTCTGTAACAAAATATCTTTGAAGGAGGCCTCAATTTTTAAGGGCATAAAGGGGTTATGAGACCAAAAAGTTTGAACTCAACTGAATTCAACCAATCCCAAAGTGAAAGGAACTGCCTCAGAGGTTACTGGATTCCCCCACACTTAAAAGTTACCAAGTAAAGCATAGATGATGACTTAGCAAGTAGGTTGTAGAGCAGATTCTGGTTCAGGTATGGAATAGACTAGATGTCTTCTGACGTGTTTTCAAATTCAGAGATTTTGTGGTAGTCTCCACTTCATGATAAGGCATTAGAGAAAGACTTTAATGTAGAAACAAACAAACAAGATGGAGAAAATATCTTCAAAATTCCCAGAGATCCCCAGTACACTTTGAGAATCACATCTAATTATTAGACAATTTTTTTCTTGCCTCCAACCTAAATCTGTTTTTCTGAAGCTTCCATTCATTTTTCCCACAAACTACTTATCTTGTAAATAGCTTGACATATACACGTATATATGCATATGTATTATACATACACACATATGGATGGATGGATGGATGCACACATACGTATTGTTTGCACACTATTTCTTCAGTTAGATTTTTACTTCCTTGAGGGTAGGGATTGTGTTTTGCCTCTTGTTGTATCACCAATGCTTAGTACAGTGCCTAGAACACATTATGTGTTTAATAAATGTTTACTGAATGATTAGTTTCTCCAGTTCCCAGTTTTGCCTTTTGGAAGAAAGATTAGATTTCTGATTATAAAAAACAAATTTGAGTCAGTAGAGTAAATGTGTTAGAAAGTCAAGAGTTCCAGTCCCAGACTCACCTATCGTTCCCCATTCAAGATGAATAATAGAATAAAAATCTTTTAAAATTTTTCTTTTTTTCTTTTATTCTGAACCTGTTTCATACAAAATAAAGATCTCTCTTTATTTCTCTCTCACTTGATATATATGCACATGCATATATTTATACACATGTATGTATATAATTGTAGAGGTGTATACATATGTAAGGGATTAGATATGTTTTGCTCCTATAGGTTATGTGTGACCACATGAGTTTGTCTAGATGCGGTTTGAAGAGAGTCATGGATATACTAGCCACTCTGCTTTCCACAGAGAAAGAGTACGAGACTAGGATTATATGTACCTGCCCTTACTAAATATCATTAATCTAGAGGAAATAATTTCTTGGTTCAAGTTGAGCTCCTGATCACTGTGCCTTAATGGCACATAAGTGTGCCAAGCTATTCATACATACATACACACACACACACACACACACACACAAGACTTGACCCTCTCCCTACCAAATGCCAGTTACACAAAGATCACACATAGTAAACATATTCACTTGCTCAAGCTGATAACAAAAAGAAATAAGAAGTTCTACAGATGAGGACTTGTATCAGACAATACACAGAGTGAATTATCTCCCCCATTGAGAGTGAGATAAGAAGAGAAAAAGAGAGAGAGAAAGAGAGAGAAAGATAGAGAGAGAGAGAGAGAGAGAGAGAGAGAGAGAGAGAGAGAGAGAGAGGGAGAGAGAGAGAGAGAGAGAGAGAGAGAGAGAGAGAGAGAGAGAGAGAGAGAGAGAGAGAGAGGGAGAGAGAGAGAGAGAATCTCAGATCTCACCCAGGGGGAAATTCCTTGAAATCTCTAATGTAGCAATGGGATAGGGACATGATTAAGGTGTCAGTTGCTCTATGTGGCAGCTTCCCAGAGTCTCTTTCCCTTCAGACAATCTGGAACTGAGTCTCTTCTCTTTGAAATTAGAAGACAGAAGACCAGGATTTCTTTTCTTTTGAGCTCTCACCAACTCCACCCCTCACACAGGCAAGGAGCACTAAGTAATCTTCATTCTCCAATGATGAGAGTCCCACATAAATTACCTTGAGGAATAGGTTAAATACAAACAGATATAGATCTATAGATATAAATACCTATCTAGCTATGTCTATCTAGTCAAGAAACTGCTAATGAACACTCAAGGACAGAGGAAAAATCAACACACTTCTTTAAGTAAACTTTAGCTTATCAATAAAAATCCCAGATGACAAAGCTATCACTTAAAAATTAACTTCCTCCCTTGAACTAATGTTCAATAACATTTGTAATGTCTTGAATTGTAAGCACTCATTTGCCAAAATGAAAATTAGGGGGTTAGGAAAGATAATCTCCCCTGTTTCTTCCATTCAAAATCATACATTCCTATCCCCTGAATCCCCTATTCCCCACAAGTACAGTGTGTTCCTAAAGTCTGGACACATATGCAAAAATGCATATTTTCAAGAAATGAAATGAATGAAATTTTCAACAACATTTTATTTAATTGGAATATTAACAAATAACATCTTCAATATGATTTCCATCATTTGCAATGCAAAGGTTGATGCGCTTTGCAAGATTCATATGAACTTGATGCAATAACTCTACATTACAGTCAATTATAGCACATTCACTCTTTATGCGTTCAATCAAGTGGGTTGCATCTGTGATTTTCATTGAATATACCTTCTCCTTTAGCATACCCCAGAAAAAGAAGTCAAGGGGGCTAAGGTCTGATGAATGAGGAGACCACTCCACATGACCACGTCTTCCAATCCAGTTAGGAAAATTGTCATTCAGCCAATCTCTTACCACAGTGGCAAAATGGGTAGGATTGCCATCCTGTTGGAGCTCCTCAGGAAGTCCTTCACCTCGCCTTTCAAATTGGGGCATTAACTAGTCTCTCAAAATAGTGAGATAAGTCTCACCAGTTACATGTTCATCCAAGAAAAATGGCCCCAACACATGAGCTTTCCACAAACCATACCACACCATATTTTTTTTGCACTCCTTGCTGTTTGGAATGGTTCACCCAATGAGGATTGCTTTGCGAACAGTATCGAACATTTTGTCTGTTAATCTCACCATTCACATAAAACAGGGCTTCATCTCTGAGCAACACAGAGTCTTCAGTGAATCAGTTAATGAGATGTTAATGAGATTTCCTACGTGTCTAGACTTTAGGGACACCCTGAATAATGTTGGTGATGGGAGAGCTATCCAACTGAAGTTAACACAAGGGCAGTAGAAAGGTGAGGCTAGTCTCATAGTCCCAAGATGTCAAGCATGACAAATTATCTTGAACTCTTGCTGAATTAAAACTCTAGATATTCCCCTGGTATTGGTCCCTTTTGCCTGACACCAGATTCCATGGTCACTCTTTAAACTCTGATCCTAGTAGTACTGATTCCTTCCAGACACTCATCTCCAGCCATTCTGCTCAGCTCGTTCTATCTCTGGTAAATGACTCCTGCCTCTGTATAACTGACCTGGTACTATTGACTTCTCCTGGAGTGGCTTATGGCCTTTCCCAGCTACTCAGACAGTACTGCTGGAGACTTCTTACTGAAGCCTGAAGAATTTCCCAGTCCACAGAGAGTCAAGGATCCACAAGAACATTTTCCAAGTCATTTTCTCCCAGTATGTTCATGATCAATACCTGTTAACTAACTGACGTATGCTCCAACTTTGCAATTGACTACACCGCCATCCCAGCCCCTGGGTACCTTCTAAGGAAACAAATGAGAGAAGTGAAAAGGAGAAAGAAACATGGGAAAAAAACCCCACAACCTCACTCCTGACCACCCTCTCCCCAGGAGAGAGAAATAAACCCAGGTTTCATGAGTTTTAAAAGGTGATAGGTGAGTTTTAAAAGCTTCATCACCAACTTGCCCTGTTTTAGCTCTTTTGTCTGTAACACAGTTTTATTTTCACACATGACAGGCAAGGCTTGGGCTGGCAGAAGAAAAAGAGAGACATGCCAGAGAAGGAGCAGGTAGAGAGGAGATGAAACCAAGGGGTGCAGGTACCATTAGAGTACTACTGAGTAGAGGGAATCTAGTGCTAAGATCTGGAAAATCATTGCTTGTTTTTATGCCTCACACTCCTCTGGAAATCATGATTGTCAGATCAGCAGGTCCAATACATGCTCTAGCTGTGGTCAGATGAATACTAAAGGAGCCACAAGAAGAGTTTGGCTCCTATTGTCCAATCAAAGATTGATAGAGGAATCCTACTTCTCCTTTTGGAGGAGACCCTGAAGGAGATGCACTCCCAAAAGGCTCCCTGCCCTCATTGTTTATTACATTCATCATCAGCACCCACAAAGTTCAGGGGGGATTCTCTTTTGTAGGATAATCTCCTGGGATCATCCTTTCCCTTGTGATTTCTTTGCCTTGATGGATCATCAGAACAATATCATAGCAAAAAGTGGGGTGCGACCGTTACATGAAGATTTTAAAAAGTTGTGCCAGTGTTACTTAAAAATCATCTTTGGTGCAAGCTTAGGATGCACAGGACACTCATGAATATAGGTTAAAATTGGGAAGATGCAAATCTTACCATATTACATGACTTACTGGTGGCAGCTTCACCTTCCCATCCACTCCCGTTGTGCCTATGGCTCTTCCTTGGGTTGAGTGACAATACCATTAGTACTGCAGCGCTCTAAACAAATCATGCAAATTGGCTTTCAGGAATATACTGACAATGCACCTGTGCTGAGAGTTCTAGCTTCACAGCTCTCAATGGCTGAGAGACAAACGTGTATCCATATGCCACTGGTGAATTTATTGCTGCTCTGTTTACCTTTGAAGCAGTGTGATGAACAGATTATACCATGCGATGATTATGCAATGAAAGGTTATAAACCAATTTTTGTACTGAAAAAACAGGATGTGACGATTATGCAGTGGTGAGGAATATGCAGTGAAATATGATACTTATTCAGGTTATTGTATGGGGGTATCAAATTTGAGGCCCACTGACAAATCAGACCAGTAAAACTCTCCAGTGTAGCCCCAAACAGATTAAAATGTAATTAGGAAATGTTTAACAATGCAAGTAAAATATAATAAAACATTGATAATGTCAGTTTGTGGTTTTCTAAGTCAATATGTGGCTGCAGAGATCTGTTCTTTTTTGAGTTTGACACCACTGGTTTAGGGTATACAGACTACTTCACTGTGGTGTTTGGCGTCTCTAGGTACGAACTCTTTCTAGAAACTTAGTATAATAGAAAGAGCTCTGGATATGGAACCATAGGTCCTAGGTTCCAGTCCCGATTCACTATCACTGTGACCTGGGACAAGTCACTTTCCCTCTTGGGGGCCTGTGTTGGTAATCAAAATGGGCTCCTTAGCACTTAGTTCAACAACTGCCCTTGAAGAGTTTGGCCTTTGTTTCCTTTGATTAATTCAGTGTCTTTGATTGAGTCTTACTAGGTGCTAAGCCCCAGGCCCAAACCCCTATTAGGTATAAAATCTTAGTGGGTTTGGATTGGCAACTAAGGTGGGGCCCAAGGTGGGGCTAACTCCAGGGAGGGCCTAGTTTACATGTCTGGGAGAGCAGAGGCTTTTAGACCACGTGGGTTTAAGTCCACCTCTCTGTGACGATTCTAGTTCACGTGGGTGAGTCGCATGTGTGACTCACCCCTGATGCTGAAAAAGATATAAAAACCAGGTGTTGGCTGTTTGTTCCTTGGAGCTCTCTTACTCACAGCAGTTGTGGGGAGCGTGACTCTGGGCCAGCCCTTGTTCTGAGCTCCCGGGCTGAACCTAGATTTTGTTAACTATGAATCTGTATTGGGTCTGTCTGTAATTTTTTTGTATTTTGTTCTGAAGTTCAGGGTGCTAGATTTTTCCCCTGAACTAAGTGAATGCTGTCTGTATGCTGGATTAAAGTAAACTTGTCAACCCCTTTAACCTTGCTTTCCTTATTAAAGCAGATCAAAAGAACCTGTGCTTTCCCAGTGTGCTGTTGGCAGCTTTCTGGGTGCTGGCTGTGGGTGGATCTTACACCCCTACAGAAGCTGCTAGCCAGATTGTGGAAACAGGGCCTCAGTATCTTCCTATGTGAAATAAGGAAATGGGACTAGTTAGTTGCTAAGGTACCTTCTAACCTTATATCCTAAATCATTAAGTAGGCAAGTTAGAGGTTCACAGCTGAATCAGGTTGGAGTTCTGTCCAGGTTCTAGATCTCTTCATATTGTCAGTTGCTCGCATGCTTCCCCTCAGGACAGGCAGCCAAATTATTTTTCTAAACTATTGATCCTTTGTGGGGAGATCTTTTTTCTGGCTGGATTCCAAGAACAATTCCTAGACTGAGGTTTCTGCCTCTGCTACTAGCCTGGAGATCTGGGAAAATTATTTAACCTCTTTGAACCTCAGTTCCCCTCATTTGTTAAATGGGGATAATAATCAGCAAGAATTTATCAATCACCTACTATGTGCCAGTAATTAGAATAGGTGCTAGAGATACAAAAACAGTATATGGATAAGTTACTGCTCTCAGGGTGTATATATTCCATTGGATATCCACCTACTCAAAAGGTTTTATCAAGGACTAAATGAGATAATGTATGTGAAATGCTTTGCAAATCTTTAATTGCTTTATGATGTCAGTTGTGGTGATGATGATGCTGATGCAGATGATGGTTGTTGTTACTCTCCCTGAAGTACCCAACCTCCCCCAATTGCTTGCTGTTCATCTTGGATCCTATGACCAAAACTCCTTTGGCTTCTTCCCCAAGGTTCTTAGACCAAGTCTCTTCCTTTAAGCTTCAGCTTTTTCTTGGCTCTCATGTCTCCCTTCAATACCTGACATCTCTCTTTGCCATCTAATTCTTCTTGCACATATTCACTAAATCCATTTTTTTCTGGGATCATTTAGTCTACCTTATGCTTCCTGCCTCTGGTTCATCTCCAGGGTCGAGCTATCTGCCCTCTATTGTCTTCTCTCTTCTCCATTGACTTCTAACTCATTACATTAACTATATAAGATAACTTGTCTACAGATAAAAGTGGGCACCTCTGTGAGATGCACATAGGTGGGATGGGTGTTAACTTTTCTTCTCTAAACAGTTATTAACCAACTCATGTGCACTGAAGAAAGTAAGAGTATGTATATTTGGTGGGGAGTGTCAGGGCTAAAAGAAACTTCACAGACAGTTCTACCCAAGGCGGGGATATAGAATATAGATGACTATTTAAGGCTTCTTTCTATTCATCCTTTTCTCTGATGCCGATGTAACAGAGGTGACCTAATCTTCTGTGGGTACCTCCCTGCCCCCCTACACACACACATACACACACACACACACACACACACACACACTACACCAGCATTAGGAGGATGGGATCTGAATCTGTGATTTCATAAACATAGGGAACTCCTAGTAAGAATACTTTCTTTACTAAGATCAGCAACTTTTGTGCAACTTAAATTATTAGAGAATTGCCCTGGGGGATTGAGGTGTTAAATTACTCGCCCAGGGTCACACAGCCTGCCAGTGTATTTCAGAAGCAGGACATGAAACTAAGTCTTCCTGACTCTGAGGCTGGCTTTCTATACAACACTCTAGTGGATAGCTCTATGATAACAGTAAAGCTGGCAAGGGGTGGGGAGGAGGGAGGGAAAGGGGGAGGGGGGAGAAGCAGAATCTAGTGATTCATTGTTCTCTAAAGTGCCAGACTGATCACAGATAATGTTTAGCCCATTTCTATCCACCTCCACACCCTACACCTCCCAGTCTCTTTTTGACACACTCTAGAACCATTGTGTTGTCTCTCATTTTCCAAAGATCCCCAGGGGAAAGGAATTTCCCACTTCACTCAGTTATCTGTCCTGCAATCAGGGGTGAGCTGGTAAATGTTTGAACAACCATCTCTCCTGATAAAAGATGTACTCAAGACCCACTTTAAACTTAATCTGAATTATTAACACTTTAAGTCTAGCCAATCAACAAAACAATACATCAAGCCCCAGCATGTAGCTGTTCATTATTTTAGAGGTATAAATGTTCACACTGAAAATTTAAAAATAGGTGCCCTGAGCCTTGAGCTGGCACTATCACCTGTTTGTAACCCATGATATCTGGATCTTCTGTCCAATTGTAGAATTACAGAATCTCAGAGATCAAATAATCATATATATGTGAGCAGAAACTACCCCTGCAGCACCCCCAACAAGTGGTTATCACTTCTCTGGATAGAACAACCAATCAAGCATCAAGTAATTATTAAGCTCTTGCTATGCATCCAGGAATGGAGCCAAGCCTTCAAGATACAAAGAAAAAGCAAACCTAATGTCAAGGCACTCACATTCTGACAGAGGACACATCTTGCAACTAGATATGTGCAAAATACATACAAAGTAGAGTAGGAGAAGATGATGGGGACATTGGGAAAGGTCTACTGCAGAGAAGGAAGCCAAGGATTCAGAGAGGTGGAAGTGAGGAAAGAGGACATTCCAGACTGGGGGGCACAGCCAATGTAAAGATATAGAGATGGGAGAACTTTGTGTGAGGAAGAGAAGTAGGCCTGTATGACAGCTAGGTGGCACCTTAGTGCATAGTGATGGTCCTGGAATCAGGAAGACTCACCTTCCTGAGTTCAAATCTGCCCTCGGACACTTACTATCTGCGTGACCCTGGGCAAGTCACTTAACCCTATTTGATTCAGTTTCCTCATCTACAAAATGAGCTGGAGAAGGAAATGGCAAAGTACTTCATTTTCTTTGCCAAGAACAACCCAAATGGGATGACTGAACAACTGTACAACTAAACAATTGTACAGTTGTATATACAGTTGTATGACTGAATTGTAGACTGTGTGCACATGGAATGATGTGAAAGAAGACTGGAAAAACAGGAAAGGGTTAGGTTCTGAGGAGGAGTTTATGTTCGATTCTGTTGGTAACAGGGAGAAATTGAAGGTTTTAGAGTTAGAATATGACATGGTCAGACATGTGCTTTAGGAAAATCGCTTTGGCATTTGTGAGAAGGATGCCTCTGGGACATCCAGACAAACCAGGGAGGATTCACTTTCATAGGATTTGGGGATTACATTGTCTAACTCCTTCTTTTTGCTGATGGGGAAACTGAAACCCAGGGAGCAGAAGTTGCCAAAAAGTTTGTTTAAGATCTAGTGATATCCATTTACTGTAAGCCGCAGAGTCAGAAACTGGACTTGGATCTTCTACCCGTAATTGTAATCCTTTTCCACTACACCACTTAGGAGACTATGAGGATAGTTTAGATAGGAGACAACAAGGGCCTACGCATCATCCCAATATAGCAGCAGCCTCTAAGCTTTAAGAGCCTGGTCCGGAGTGAGGCTGTGGGTTTTCTTCCCGTGTTTCTTCCATTTCTTTCTTGCAGACTTCTCTGTACCCCAGATAAGGAAGAGGAGGGGGAGAAGAGGGTGTGGGAGTACAGGTAGGAGCCTGGGAGGAAGGTTTACTTGTCAGCACAAATGGAAGGCCATTCCTCCAGGGAGAGGAGGAGTGGAGGCCCCCCATGTTTCTCAGTAAGTTCCTCTAAGTGGGAGACTCATTAGGTTTACTGCATGATCCCAAGGCACAATTTATTCACTTTACTCTCCAGTAAAGCTGGTCTATTTCTGTCCTTTTGCTTTGTTTTCTAGTTATTGACTCAAACCAGCTTTAGATCACTGTTTGCTGAATCAGGAGGTTGGGACACAAAAGGAAGAGGCAGCAACAGAAGCAGTGGCAGCTTGATGTAGTGTAAGGACCAAGAGGATCTGAGGTTCACTCTCAGCTCTGCCACTTAACTCTGTGCATGACCTGGGGCAGGCCAATTTCCCCTTCTCTGAGTCTCAGTTTCCATCTCTGTAAAAATGAGAGCCCTTCCAGATGTGACCCCAAGAAAATGGAAAAAAAACCATGTCAACTGCACTTGGAATGTGATTCCTTTCAACCCTGCACCCCACACCTCACCTCGATGTGGCCCCTGATCCCACTATCCTTAGGATCCTGTGCTTTCCCTCTCTATCCCCTCTCCCACTCCCCCAGGAAACAGGTGGCACAATGGATAGAACTCTGGGTCTGGAATTCAGAAGACCTGGGTTGAAACTAGCTGTGTAACCCTGGTTAGTTTGCTTAACTGCTGTTTCCTCAACTGTAAAATTTGGATAATCATAGCACCTATCTACAGGGTGTTTTATCAATTAAGAAAATATTTGCTAAGAAAAAAAAGCATTTAGCACAGTGCCTGGCACAAAGTAGGCACTATACAGATGCTTATTCCATTCCTTTCCCTATCTTCTGTCACACAGGGACCCCAAAGAAACTTATTACAGGATCTTAGTGCCTTACAAGTCAACCCTTGCACAAAATCCTGGCTCACAAACTAATGTGTTTATTTTTATCAGCCAGCTAGAGAACACATTAGTTCAAATTACTTCAAAACCAAAAAAAGACCAGTTAATATAACTATCACAGCAAATAAAATGTCAAGGAAGGATCTGTTCCTGTTCTCCTGTATGTGTGTTTGTAAACACATATATATGTATACATGGATAGACACATATGTATATCTGTATATAATATGTGTGTATGCACATACATATATACACACATATGTACACATAAACACACACATGTGTGTAATACACTCTCTCATAACCAATGGGGAAGGGAATGAATGCAGGAAACACACAGAGAGAACACATATGTAGAGAATGTGTATAGCCAGGGAACATGCATTTGACATGAACCTTTTTTTTTGTCCATATGAGAAGTGTTAGAAGGTCAACTCAAACCTTTAGCACTATGAGACTGCCAGTGTCCTCTGGGGATATCACTATGCTAATCTCTGCCAGACATCGCATCTCTACTCTCCAGGACTACTATATTGCCTCTATTTGTCACCAAGTGCCACTCCACAATTTCTTCTTAGTGTCAGCTTTTCAAGGCCATCTACTAGCTCTCTGATTGCATCCGGGACCATCTCCAATCGTCCTGATCTATATCTTGCCACTGCACCCAGATGGTTCTGGAGGAGAGAGTGAGGCTGGTAACTTTGCACAGCCCTCCCTCACTTAAATCCAATCCACTTGCAAGTTATGGCATCACCTTCTTGATGTCATGGTGTTCTTCAAGAATGTTGGACAAACAACAGCAAGAACAACAACTAGCTTTCTGACCCCATCTAATAAACTTCTCCCTGGCAAAGGATGGATGGCTAACTAGCCATAGCCAAGCCCACGAGCTGCCCTATCTAGGTAAACACAGTGGATCAGAGTGCCCTGGGATCAAATTGAGTCCATTCTTTTGACTGCCTTTGTCTGGTGCTGATTGCAAGTCCATTGTTCCATACCAATGTGACTCGGGATTAGAAAATCCACATTCCCTTCCTTTTCATCTTTTTTTTTTTTTATGAAGAGCCTTTATCCCCAAACCTATTGCAGGGCTCCTTGACAAAGAGACTACTGTTAATCTACTGACAGGCTGGGGTCTCTCGGTCCAGATTGTTCCTGGGAAGCCCATTGATGGAATGCAAATGCAAATGAACAAGAACAATAGGCATGGTCATCGTCTTCCACATTATGCCTCATTTGTTTCTTGTACTCTCAATTCCGTAGCAAATGTTTGGCACAAAATGCATGCTTAAGAAATGCCTTTTCATTCAAAAATGCATATATACATATGCACATGTATATATTATATATGCATGTGTATGTCTGTATGTATATATACTCATATATACGCATATATGTATATATTATATATGTATGTATATATTATATACTTATGTATATATATGCTTGTATGTATACATACTCATATCTATATGCATATACGTATATTATATATGCATGTATATATGCCTGTATGTATACACACTCATATCTCTATGCATATGTATATATACTCATATCTATATGCATATATTATATTATATATGCATATATATGCCTGTATGTATACATACTCATATCTATGTGCATATGTGTATATATATGCATGCATATACCTATGTGCATTATGTGTTTCTACATATCTAATTTATCAGCCACACCAACAAAACCCTTGGCTTTTCTGTCATAGTCTAACCAGCACAAAACCTTGTTGTCTTCCTACACCTCTCCCTCTAAAAACTATTTTTTACCTCTTCCTGGAAAGAACATATTTTTCCTTCTCTTCTCCCTGCAAATCTTTCCACCTGCCCCCTTAATTTGTCCCTCCTCCCTCCCCACAATCCATCTACTCCCTCCTGGAAATGTGCTCCTCCTCAGGAACACATTTTATTTCACTTTTGTACTTGCCCAGAAATATTTCTGTCTCTTCTGTCTCTGTCTTCCCCCCTCCCCCACTACCCCATCCATAACTTGGTGATATGTCTTTTTTGCTTTCTCCTAAAATATATCTTCATCTTTAAGAAATAAGTCTCCATCACTCCCTGCCGATAATTTTTCAGGACACGTGTGCTTCACCAAGTATACCTGGGTGCCCCAGAAACCTAGTAGCGGTGGTGGTGGTGGGGAGAATTGGTGGGTGGGTGGGGAAATAGTATGATTCTTAATATTGTCATGACAAGAGATACGGAAATAAAAGAAGCAAGAGATATAGAATAGTCACTTTTCATATCTACCGAGTCAAAAACCAGAACATTTTGGTTGTCATTACAGCAGAATGGATAAGGGGTAAATGTAGGAAAGAATTTCCTAATCAAAGTACAGTTGACCCTTTCACATCATGGCTTTTCCTATTGTGGTTTTGATATATTACTGATTGGCATAAGAAATTAAATGGAAATTTGGAAGGAGTTTTGCAAAGATATGCAAAGGGCAGAAGATGACACAGAGCCTATAACCAAATATTTAACCCAAATTTTACAATAAGTTACTTTAAACATCTCATACAAGAAAAAGAAAAAAATTCAAATTTCTTTTCTCATATGAAGGGAATGTTGAAAAATTTTATGCAGATTTTCCTGATTACAGGGATGCCATACCTTTTATCTCCGTGATGGGGAGGAATTAACTGTAGTTTCCTGAGATGGAAACAGTAGCTGTCTGAGATGTCACCTCCAGGAATGGTACCAAGCTTAGAAAAGAGGAAAGGAGGAGTGAAGGAAGAGAAAGAGGTAACAACATCAGGGACAGCTTCGTGAACAACTCTTCTTCCTATCCTAATTCAAACCATAGGATAGGTACTGTCTCACTTAGATGCAGAGGAGGAATCAGTGACTTTGGGTATAGGTGAAATTCTCAGCATCTCTGGTCCAGAACTTAGATTAAGAGTAAAATATGGCAAAGGAAAAGAAGGTTTGGAATTGCTTGAGGTGGCCCCAAATTTATGAATTGGCACTGTTATCAGTCTTACAAAACATCCCTCATTAATCTTCTCCTTGGGCTATACGGAGGGTAAGAGGCTTTGCCTCCCCCCACCTTTAATTCTCATCAATCATTTATTCATTCATTTGAAAGTTAGTTTCAAGCAAATATAAGGGAAAACATTCTAGCAACTAGAACTATCCCGAATGTAGAATCTGCTGCCTTGCCTAACTATATGGCAGGGTTGCTACGAGGATCAGATGTGACAATGCCCACCCAAGTGCTTTGTAAATGTAAGGTTTACATAGCTATAATTTATTACTATGATCATAGAGCAGGGGCTTGGGGACATCATTCATCCAGGAAGGTGGTTTGGACCTACAATAAGGAAAGAAGGTTTGTCAGAGAGGAAGAAGATGGTATCCAAGTTTCACTTACTGTGTGTACCAATCATGTTGGTGTATAGTCACCTTCTGGGTAGTACAGTGCTGGGCCTGCAGTGAGGTGGATCTGAATTCAGATGTGACCTCATGCACTTACTAAATATATGACCATGAGCAAACCATTTAAAGTCAGTTTACCTCAATTCTCTCAACTGTAAAATGGGCCAATTACAACACCCACCTCTCAGAGTTGTTGTGAGGTTCAAATGAGATAATATTTGTAAGAAGCACTTAGCACAGTGCCTGGACCATAGTAGATGGTATATAAATGCTACCTATTATTATTAATAATCACATGGTAATTTACATTATTTATTAACTGTTTCCTGTGCATGCACATGTCTTGTTTTCCCAGTCTGACTATAAGTTTAATAGGGCAGGAGTAAAATCCTACATTTCTTTCCTATTGCCATCAGCATCTCATCTATTCTATACCCATAGAAAGCTTCACTAAATAGAGAACAGAAAGAGACCTTAGAAATTACCTAGTCCAATACACTTATTTGACAGCTGAGGAAGCAGAGGTCCAGGAAGGAAAAGTGAATTGCTCACAGTTCCATCGCTAGCTAGTGACAAAACCGGGACTAGAACCCAGATCCCCTGTATCCCAGTCCAATGCACTGTCTCCATTTATTTGGGTTTCTATTGAAGGCTGAGGGTGAAGACTTAGATGCAGGAGCAGGCAAGGTATATCCAGGGGACCAGGAAACAATTTGCTTGGTTGCAGAGGAGACATGAAGCTAGGAAGTAGCAGAACCTGAGGGCAAACATGGCTGGGTTGGCTCTGATTACTTTCTGCAATCCCTATAATTTTAGCCTCTTCAAAACTACCAATATGGATAAACAGTATTGTCCTTTGGAGCTGCTCTCACTGGCTAAGGGAGGGATGAGGACCATAGGTGCCCTCCTCATCCCCTATTAATTCTGGTAGTGATGTGGACTGGAGTGAACCCTTCCCGTTTGGGTCTGGAGATACACATTATTTTAGCCAAACCTGAGGCTGTGCATCTTCTTTTATTGGATGGTAAATCTTTATAAACAGCTACAGACTTTGCTGGGTTGAAAGGGATAGAAAAACTGGGGGGAGGGGAGGGGAAGCTGCAAAACAGCATTTCCTTTAATAACTAGCTGTGTGAAGAGGAGTCAATTCACAAGCTGTCAATATTTCTAGCCACTCAGCAGCTGGATGCTTGAGCCAGAGACTCAGAGGTACCAGGACATCTCAGTTTAGTTTAACTCCAGCTGGGGCAGGGGAGTCAGTGGAACTTAGGGTGGCCTGGGAGGGTTAGGCAAGTGGGAATGGAGCTGCTTGAGTATATCAATAACCAAAAACCAAAAAAATCCTTTTGTCAGAAGATAGGAGAATGGGGAGAATGGAGCTATTTCAAGGGAAGCACCTGAAACCATGGAAGGGAGGGGAATATATAGGAGAGAGGAAAAGGGAAGGTGGAAAGAAAGGGAGGAGGAAGAGAAGATAGAAGTGGAGAAAGAGAAGGAGGAGGGAAAAGGCGGAGTTCATAGATGAGGAGAGGAGGACAAGAAAAGAAATGGGAGGGAGGAGGAGCAGGAGACACAACAACCTGGATTTAATGAGTTCTTTTCTGTCTCAGAAATATGTAATGGACTTGGCACATTCTACTCTATTTCTCCCATGTTTTTCAATCTCACATTGTCTGTAGCTCTCCTTAGACCTTCATTCCCATCATGCATTTGTCTTTAAGTCCATTCACCCCCATTTCTCCAACCTCTCATCTCTCCTTACCTGTATTCTTTTCTATTCCCTTATCCTATTTAATGCCCCGCTCCATAACATTCCTCCAGCCCAATCCCTCATTCTTCCACCTGCACAACCTCCATAGACCTATTCCATCCCCATGTCCTTCCATTGTCCTTATCCAACTAAGCCCATCCTTCTAACTCAAAATGCACCTCTGGGAACAAACAAACAAACTTAAGAACTCTAATCAACACATTGGCCAACCACAATTCCAAAGGATTCATAATGCACATTGCTACCTATATCCTGATACAGAAATAATGAACTCCGATTGTAGATTAAGAACTCTCTCTGTCTCTGTCTCTCTCTGTTTCCCTCTTCCTGTCTCTTTGTCTTTGCCTCTCTCTGTCTCTCTGCCTCTCTCTGTTTCTGTCTCTCTCTGTCTCTGTCTCTCCCTCTCTCTTTCTCTGTCTGTTTGCCTGTCTCTCTGTCTCTGCCTCTGTCTCTCTGTCTGCCTCTGTCTCTGTCCCTGTCTCTCTCTCTCTCTCTGTCCTGTCTCTCTCTCTCTCTCTCTCTCTCTCTCTCTCTCTCTCTCTCTCTCTCTCTGTCTGTCTTTTTTAACATGGCTAATGAGGGAATTTGTTTTGCTTGACTATGTTACATGTTTGTAACAGAATTTTTTTCTTGCTTTCTCAATGTAGGGATTGGAGAAAGAAGGGAGAATGGAGGAAGTGAAGGCAAATCTTGTTTAAAATTAAATAAAAATGTAATTGTGAAAATGCATCTCTGTGGGATGATGCTGAAAAAGAAATAGAAAATAAGCATCACTGGATGTGATTTTGACCTCATGCTCAGTCACCCACTCTTCCTCTTGTACTAGGTAGGGAGAATGTATTTCTTAGACTTTTTAGAATCAGACTTGAAAAGTGGTTGTAGTGATGGTTCTGAGTTTTATGGTATGTCTTGAAGCAGCTGAGTGTCATAATGGATAGAGTCCTAGACCTGGAGGTAGGAAGATCTGAGTTCAAGTCCTTCCTGAGTCACTAGCTGCATGACCCTGGGAAAGTCACTTAAATTTTCTTAGTTTCTACAACTGTAAAATGCAGATAATAATAGCACCTACCTTATAGAGTTGTTATGAAGATCAAATAAGATTATGTTCATAACATGCTTTGCAAATCTTAAAGTGCTGTATAGATAGAAGGAAGAAAGAAAAAGAGCAAGACTTCGTTAAGTGCATACCATGTGCCAGTTATTATGCTAAGCCTTAGATATACCAATACAAATAGAAGAAAGACCACTTTGGTCCTCAAGAAGCTTACATTTTAGTAGACAAGACCACACACAGAAAGAAGCTGTAAAGGGTAGGGGGAGGGCATTTGGGAAGGCAGTAGAGTAGAAGGCAGGGGAATAGTTTTGCTATCAAGTTAGGAGGAGAGCCAGGAGAAAGAAAACAGTGGGTCTAGGCCCCTTCACAAAATGGAGGCTTCAGGAAGAATTCACCAACGGGATAAGGGGGTGGGCCTTGCAGAGAGATATTCTAGGGTGAGCAGACCTTATAGGTGGTTGGATATTCCAGGCAAGGTGGCCTCAGGTGCTGAAGGAGATGTCAGGATGAGAGAGCAGCAGGGGCATGATTTTGAAGTCTGGACATCAGCTATTATTTTTAATTTTTTTTCAGTTATCGAGCACTGATTTTTTTTCTCTCTCCTCATCCAAGAAAGGGGTCCCCCAAAAAAGAGACAAAAGAACAAAGGAGGAGAGAAAGAAAGAAAGGAAGGAAGAAAGAGAGAGAGGAAGGAAGGAAGGAAGGAAGGAAGGAAGGAAGAAAGAAAGAAGGGGGGAGGACCTGGAGATAGGAAGGCTTGAGTTCAAATCAAGTCTCAGACATGGGCAAATCATTTAACCTCCACCTGACTCAGCTTCCTCATCTGCAAAATGGGGATAATAATGGTACTTAAGTTTCCCAGGGTGCCGTGAGGCTAAGATAAAATAATATGTGTAAAATGCTTTATAAACCTTAAAGTAATACATAGATTGTAACTATTATTGTCGTTCTTAATTTTTGTAATATTATTATTATTATTGCTAATATTATTTTTTCTCCCTTACACCTTTCCATTGAAAAACAAACAAAAAAGCAAAACAGTTATAAAAATATGCTTAGTCAAGCCAAACAAATGCCCACACTGATCATATATTATATATATATATATATATATATGTATATACACACATACACATACATATACACACATATACACACATACATATATAAATATATGCATACCCATATGCACACCTATACATATATACATATACATACATATATACATATACACATGCATATATACACCTGTACACACATACATATATGCATATATACATACATGCCTACCTTTACCTACACACATGTACACATACATACGTGCATGCACATACATGCATGCATATGTGCATCTACACATACATGTTTACATACATATACATGCATATACATAGATATATACATGCATGCATACACACACATATCTCAGTCTGTGTCTTGAGGCTATTACCGCACAGTCCAGAGGTAGACAGCATGTTTCATCATCAAGTCCTCTGCAATTGTGCTTGGCCATTATTGGCCTTTACAATGTTGTTATTGTATCACTTGTTCTGCTGATTCTACTCACTTCATTCTGAATCACTTCAGAAAAGTCTTCCCAGATTTCTCTGAAATTGTCCCTTTCATCTTTTCTTGTGGCACAATACCATTCCACTCCATTCCACTTATATATAATAATTTGTTTAGCCATTCCCTATTTGGCGAGCACCCCCATTAGTTTCCATTTCTTTGCTGCTGCAAAACAGATGCTACAAATACATTTTCTGCCATAAAGGATCATTTCTTCTTTCTTTGATTTCTTTTGGGATATAAGCTTAGTAATGGTGTATTGTTGTTGTTCAGTCATATCTGATTTTGTGACCACATTTGGGTTTTCTCGGCAAACATACTGGAGTGGTTTGCCATTTCCTTCTTCAGCTCATTTTACAGATGAGGAAACTGAGGCAAACAGGATTAAGTGACTTGCCCAGGGTCACACAGCCAAGAAATGTCCAAGGGCCAGATTTGAACTCAGGAAAATGAGTCTTCCTGACTCCAAGCCCAGCACTCTATCCACTGTGCCAATTTACTTTTCAGTAGTGGTGGTATCTTTGGGTAAAAAAAAAGACATGCATAGTCACACAGAAAGTTACTAAACTTTCTGGGAATAGTTCTAAATTGTTCCAGGTTGGTGGAACTAAGTGTTACAGTTGTAATTTTGGTTGCTGCTTGTTTCTGTTGTTATTGTGATAAAGCCCTGTATACTTCCACGTTCTACGTCAGCTAGGCCAAACCCTAAACCTAGACAGATGAGGCACCAGTCTTCCTGGTGGCATGAGGGTGTTCTTAGGGGAAGATAAAAAAGACAGGTAGTCTACTACAACAGTCATGGAAGACTCTGAGGGCAAGCTGAAACTAGACTGAAAATAGAGCTAATACAGATGTCATGGGATCATGGGATGTTGGATTTGGAACGGAACTGCAGAACACATGTAGTCCAACTCACTCCATTTAAGGAATCTCTAACAAATCTGAGTGGTCATCTTACCTTTGTAAGTGAAAGTAGAACCAATAACCACCTGAGGAAGACTATTCCACTTTGGGACACCTCTAATTGTTAGGAATTTTTTCTTATGTTGAGTCAAAATATTTTTCTCTGAAACTTCCATCCACTTCTGCTAGTTATGTCCTTTGGGGGCCAAAACTTTTGGAGTGTCGTGACATGAGAATGCAGGAGATGACTTCAAGCCCCTCTTCCATGCAATTTTTGTTGCTCATTGTATCCAACTCTTCATGACCCCATTTGGGGTTTTCTTGGCAAAGATACTGAAGTGTTTTGCCATTTCCTTCTCCAGCTTATTTTACAGATGAGGAAACTGAGGCAAACAGAGTTAAGTGACTTGTCCAGTGACATACAGCTAGTGTCTGAGGCCAGATTTGAACTCAGGAAATTAAGTATTCCTGACTCTAAGCCCAGCAGTCTATGCATTATGGCACCACCTAGTTGCCATGTCTTCCATATGATAGCCCTTCAGATATTTGAAGACAATTATCATACTCTTTCTTTCCACATGGTCCCCACCCCCACCTACCACCCTTAGTATATATAGTAAAAAACTCCATTTCCTTCAGTCAATATTTGTATAGCATGACTTCCAGGCCCGTCATCATTTCTGATGCAAAATCTCTTGATGAGACCTTATGAAAGGGGAAATGGGTCTTCTGCTAATATCATCCCTAAGGGACACAACTTCCAACTGAAATTTAGCATTTCCTTCAATTATTTAAAAATAGCATAATGAGGGGTTTCCCCAGACTGCCAAAAAGATCCACAACACAAAAAAAGTTAGAAACTGCTGAACTAGGCGATCTCCCTGAGATCTCTTCCAGCTGCAAATCCCATGAGTTCTATGTCCAGGCCTCATCCCAGAGGGCGATCAGGCAGATCTGTGTAACCCTACTCTGTCCTGGGTCTGAAAGAATCACTCTCTCTGCAGCCCTAACCATAGAACTGGTGGTTTGTTTGTTTTTCTTTCTCTTTATAAGATACATTTGGCTCATGGATCAACCAGAACATCCTTGAGTCTAGACACACACACACACACACACACACACACACACACATATTCCCTATATCTAGAAAGTGCCTGAGGTCCTCTGCATCAGGAAGTTGCCATTGACAGCACGTCTGAGGTCTTTCGGATATTTTTAATGCAATGCTGAGTTAATAGTGTTAGCTGATGGAACAAAGCAGTGCGTGACTGCTTAAGGGAGCGATAAGGGAGACCGATAAGCTGGAATAAGAGTGATTTCTTTGTGTGTCGGCATATTACTGCTTATCTGGAGCACTGCCCTTTTCCTAAACCGCCAGCAGCAAGTGAAACATCTCCCTGCCATAGATTTATTAAAGGTTGTGGATTCAGAGAAGGTGATTTAAAGTTCATGTTTCTTCTCTGATCTCCTGATGGCAGAGTCCTCACAAAGGCTTAACCCACCCCAGCAATGTGCTGCCATCTTAATGAGTCAAATGATCAGTTTGCCTGGCTCAATGTATGTAGCGGGATGGGGAGGATGGAGGGAGGGTGCTCAAATGGGGAAGAAGGTGAGGGAGAGGTTGATAGGTCATATATATGCCCTACAGCAAGAGGTTCTTAACTTGGGGTCTATGGACTTGATTTTTATTTAATTTTGAGAAGTATTTTTCAATATAATTGGTTTCCCTTGTAATCATATGTATCTTATGCATTTGAAAACATTCTTCTGGAAGGCATCTATAGGCTTCATCAGGCTATCAAGGGGTCTATGACACACAGACAAACATGAAGGACCCTTGCCCTCTAACCAAAGGACCATGAAGATATTCTGAGATATTCTGGCAGAGATAAGACATGGAAAAATCATAGGACATGACAGCATGTGATACACAGACTACCGAATGAATGAAAAAATCTCTTCCTCCACTAATTCTCCTAGAGTACATGTCTGCATATTTCCTTTACTATCAGTCATAGCCCATTTTACGTGTACTTGCAATAGCTTTCTTCCTAGAAGGTAAACTCTTTGAGATCAGGGAATCTCTGTCTATCTCTGTCTGTCTCTGTCTCTGTCACTGTCTCTGTCTCCGTCTCTCTCTCTTTCTCTCCCTCTCTCTCTCTCTCTCTCTCTCTCTCTGTATGCTCAATGCCTAACACAGAAGTTGGCACATAGTTTGTGACTAATAAATGCTGCAGCATGGCATCCTGGGAGCTTTGGATTGGGGCGGGGTCAAAGGATCCAGATTTAAACCTCAGCCCTGCCATATAAGGCTGAATGATTTTGGCAAAGCATTTAGCTTCTCTGAGTCTTAGCTCCTTCCAGGTATAAATCCATCCATCTATTGATATGCCTTCCTTAAGATCCAATTATTGTGTTAGCCACTGGGTAAAGACAAAAAATGATTTGGTTCACACCCTTGATGAGCTTATGTTCTATCAACTATCTCCCTGCTCCTTGAAAAACAAATACCAAGAAACTGTTAAATTGGATAAAGGAATGAATGAGTAAATGGAGAAACAGTGTGTTACAATAGGATTTCTTAGCTGGACCTGGAAAGGGCACTCAACTTAGAATTAAGAATTAAGAGAGAATTAAGAATTAAGAGAGTTGTTTTTTGTTTTTTGTCTGACTCTTCCGTGATTTCATTTGCGGTTTTCTTGGTAAAGACACTGGAGTGGTTTGACATTTCTTTCTCCAGCTCATTTGACAGATGGAGAAACTGAGGCAAACAGGTGAAGTGACTTGTTCAGGGTCACACAATTAATAAGTATCTGAGGCCAGACTTGAATTCTGGAGGATGTCTTCGTGACTTGAGGCCCAGCACTCTATCCACCGAGCTGCCCCAAATGTTAATAATGCAGATTAAATTTAAAAGTTTGTCATGCCTTTTTTTTTTTTTTGGAGATCTGGCTGTTAAACATTTACTAGCATATTCCTGCTGCTAGTATTTACCTCACAGGTGTGTTCTGAAGACCATATAAGCTAATATTTATGACATGCTTTGCAAGATTTAATAAGTGTCCATTGTGAATAGGGACAAAATCCATAGTACCTGAATATGTGAAGTCAGAGGAGGAAGTATTAGGCCTGATGAAAAAGCTCCTGACAATGAGAATTATCCAGAAGCAGAATGGGACACTAGGGGAAAGGATGCTTGTTGAAAAGAGTCCTGCTCAGGCACCTCAGAGGACCCCTCTAAGTCTGAGCTTCTATGATTGTATGTTGATGTAAGTGGTTCTTTTACATATGTGAAGCAGTATATTTATTTGGAATTGTGTATGCAGTAGTGTTAGCATTAAGTGTGTAACGTGTGAATGCTTACATCCCATGAGGCCATGTGTGTCCATCTGTGTAGTCACATACCATTGATGCTTGCAGGGGTGGTGTAGCTACCCTTGCCCCAGCTGGCAGGCTTTTGGAGCTCAGTGACATGAAAGGCCACCCTTGGCCTGAGGACTTTTCAGTGATATCTGGGGAGAAAAAAAAGACTATCAAGGGCTTTACAACTTGCTCCCCCCACTCATGCTGTTTGCCTTTGGAAAGACTCTGATAGCAGGCCACAGTATTTCCCTGTAGAGAAACACAATAGACTCTGTTCCGGGACTAAAGGGCCGGAACTATAGATTGAAGAACACACCTGCTCTTCAGCCAGGGTGAAGACTGACATGGAAAGGGAGGGGTGAGGGAGGAGAATCAACACCAGCTGCTTGTCCCAGTGTGGGCAATCTTAGGGAGAGATACTACAAGTCCTGGGAGTTCTTGCATTCATTGGTACTTTTGCTGTTGTTTGGACCTTTAGGTTGTATCTGATTCTTCGAGATTCCATTCGTTAGCATGATTCCTAGTATAACCCATGTCAGGAATGTAAATATGGTTACTGAGGTCCTGGTTAGGGGTTGAATTTAGAAAACTTAGACTTCCAGTTTTATTCTCCCTGATGCTTAGGGGGGTTGGAGTGGGCAGAAGTCACTGTCTGGGCTGAGTGCCGAGGGCATAGGGGATAGAACAGAGCACCTGGGTGGTGCAGTGGATTGAGCGCTTGATCTGGATTCAGGAGACCTGAGTTCAAATCTGGCTTCAAAAGCTTACTAGCTATGTGACTCTGAGCAACTCACTTAACCCTGTTTGCCTCAGTTTCCTCATCTGTAAAATGAACTGGAGAAGGAAATGACAAACTACTCCAATATCTTTGCTAAGAAAACCCCAAATGGGGTCATGAATAGTTGGACATGACTGGAATGATTGAACAACAACATGGAATAGAATATAGAGACCGGACCTGTGATTTCATTGATACAGAGATTTCCCAAGTGAAGACATTCTCTCTACCAGTGCTGCTTAGTGTCTTCTCTGCAAATTATAGTCTTTGAGGTTTGCCTAGGGCACTGAGAAGTTAGGGGATTTGTTAAGGATTACATAAACAGTATGAGTCAAAGGCAAGACTTGAACCCAGGGCTTTGAGACTATAAGAGAGACTCTCTATCCACCAAGCCAAACTGCCTCTCACTTCATATTATTTACTTGTTTATGTTACCGCTTATAGTAAATATTTCTCTAAAATTATGACCTTGATTACAGCAATTTAAGCAGGCACATTCAAGAGAAGGGACAGGGGGTGTTGCTAAGTGAGTAGGGGCTGAACCAAGTGATTCAATTGGTGAAAACACAAATATACCCACTTCTTCATGTAGATGACAGCTGTTTTAAAAAACAGCACCACTGATTTAGGGGGTATAGCTAAACCGTGATTAACAAGCAGCTGTTTTGAAATCCTGAAAGAGATTGTCACTGGTGTCTACATAGTTCGCAGGTATGGGACTATCTTATACGTATCTCTGTGTGGTGTCAAAGGTGTGTGGTATGACAAGTATGTGTTTTATGGATAGGATTAGGATGGCAGAAACTTTTATTTTTTAATCTAAGAGTCACAATTAATCTAGCCCTCTTATTTTGCAGATTGGGAAACTAAGGACATGCGTTAAATATATAGCACAGTGAAAATAGCACTGAACTTGGATTCTTACACATTGAGTTCAAATCCCACTTCTGCCACTTACTATGTGACTTTATTTATACAACTTAAAAAAAAAACATTCTAGGGCTCAGTGTCCTCATTTTTCAAAAAGAAGAAGTTAAACTAGATGGCCAACTAAGGTCCTAGATAGACTAAAGCCCTTTTCCTGCTCTTGCTTTATGACCCTATTGTTGAGGTTAATCTCCGCCCACCTAGGGCCAGAAAGGGTTGAAGTTTCACTACGTGTTGTGGTGGAACTTTCTCAAAGAATTCAGAGTCAGAACATCTCTAATCCAAGTATAGACATTTATTAAAATTGACGCCTCTCATGGAGCAGGCTAAATTCCAAGAGGAACCAGCAGCTTCAGGGAAAGCAAGATGGATTTTTATAGGGTAAACATGCAATTACGTAACAGAAATTTACATAGAATACAGTAATATTAATCATAATATTAAAAAGACAGGAGGAGTTTGTTAGGGGATTAAGTAAGAAAGGAGGGATCCAAGCCTCAGTGGAACTTCACAGGCACTGTTGTAAGGTGGACCCCTTCTACGGTTTGGTGGTCAAGCAGTCTGGTCATGCTGGCCTCCAATTGGCTAGCTATTGTGGTTCTGTCTGGTCAAGACAGAGGACGTGATTGTGATTGCGCAAACCTGTTTCATGGGAAAGGGTCTGTGGGACAGTGCTGGATTTCTGCTTCTGTGGGAACTAAGAGTTCAGGGATACACCTGTTGTTTTAGTGAGCAGAGAGGCATAAGTTAGAATGTTGGAGAGGGGCCCTTTCCGTCTCCGGGAGCCGCCGCAAGTGCAGCCCCCGCCATGTCGGCCCACCTGCAGTGGATGGTCCTTCGGAACTGCTCCAGCTTCTTGATCAAGCGCAACAAGCAGACGTACAGCACCGAGCCCAACAATCTCAAGGCCCGAAACTCGTTCCGCTACAACGGGCTGATCCACCGGAAGACGGTGGGCATTGAGCCGGCCGCCAACGGCAAGGGCATCGTGGTAGTGCTGAAGCGGAGGGCAGGTCAGAGGAAGCCTGCCACTTCCTATGTGAGGACCACAATCAACAAAAATGCCCGGGCCACACTCAACAGCGTCCGGCATATCATCCGCAAGAATAAATACCGGAAAGATCTCCGCATGGCTGCTCTACGCCGGGCCAGCGCCATCCTTCGAAGCCAGTGGCGGTGAAGAAGAAGCGAACCCGCCCACCCAAGAGCACCTAAGGTGCCAGGCCTGCCTTTGGCTAATAAAGTCAGTCTGCCCCCCCCCCCCAAAAAAAAAAAGAATGTTGGAGAGAGCTAGGTAGGTACAGTGGGAGATGAAGTTAGAATATTGGGGCTGAGGGCAGCTCTGTTAGGAGTCCATCACTATGATTCTATGACTTTCTCAAGTCCACACGGGTAGTAAGAATATCTCTTCCTTGAGGCATATTTCAGAAAAACCTGGAAAGTCGACTTACATGAATTGATATAAAGTGAAGTGAGTCGAACAGGGAGAATATCGTACATAGTAAAAGCCACATTGTATGATAATTGACTATGAATGACAGCTATTTTCAGCAATACAGTGATCCAAGACAATTCCAAAGGAAAAATGCTATTCACATCCAGAGAAAGAACTGATGGAGTCTGAATGTAGATCAAATCATACTATTTGCACTTTATTTTTTCATGTTTTTTTTTCTTTCAGTCTGTTTCTTCTTTCACAACATGACTAATATGGAAATATGTTTTACATGACTGCACATGTATATCAAATTCCTTACTCTTAGGGAAGGAGGAAAGAAGAAAAGTCAGAACTCAAATTTTTTTTTAAAATTAATGTTAAAATTTGTCTTTACATGTAATTAGAAAAAAAATGAAATCCTATTTTTTTAAAAAGAAAGAATTCAGAACTCAAAAAAATTTTTAACATCAATGTTAAAATTTGCCTTTACATATAATTAGAAAAATTAAATACCATTTTTTAAAAGGAAAAATATTCCTCCCTTTTGTTCAGCTTTCCAGTTCTGACTCCAACGGATATCTAGGTGTGTGTGTATGTGGTACAGGGAAGAGCAACATGTCTTGAAGCCCCGTGTTGATGTCAATGTCAATGTCAATGAAAAAAACATGTGGAGGTGGAGCCTCCCATGACAATGAAAATGACAACAGTAACAGTAACTAATGTTTATATGGTGCTTTAGGGTTTGTGATTCACTTCACATTGATTATGTCAGAGGTGAACTCACCTATTCTTTAGCTGAACGGAGTTCTGCGTTTTGGTCCCTGGTCTGAGATTTGGCAGAATAGCGGCTGCCAGGAGTATGTATTTCAGGCTCTAGGAGTTCTGTGGTGTACTTCTGGACCTCTGGCTGTGCTCTCCCATCCATGCTTTTCCAGGACAGTCCACCCTATAATGCTGCTGCTTCTCTAGACTATTTGCAAATTAGTAATTAAACAGGTTCAGGTAGGTGGAGAGACCGAACAGCCAAGTACATTTTTGCTGATTCGAGGCTATTGTTCTTAGACCTTAATTGTTTAAGATTGCCCTGGATGTTACCATTCACAGTGCATTAGAAAGGGGGTTAGCAGGAATGCCAAGCCCCCCACAGTCATGAGCTCCCCAGCAGTGGACAGTATTTCATCCATCAATAGGCTGTTTTTGGAGGACTGGCTTGTTTATCTGGATGGAACTTGTTGCTTTATGGTTTCATTGGCACGATGTCTCATAAATCCATCCTCTGGTGGTGGTGGTGGGGTGGGGGGTGGTTTGTGTAGTGATTAGAGTGTTGGATTTAGAGTCCCTGGAAGACTTGGATTCAAACACTGACACTGGCTACGTGACTGTAGACAAATCGGCACCTCTCTGTTCTTTAGTTTTCTTATCTGTTAAGTGGGGATAATAACGCCTCTGGAGCCCATTTCATAAAGATGTGAGAATTGTGCTGGGGCTAAAATAAGATTGGGCAGTATAGAGTACTGAACCTAAAGTTAGGAAGAGCTCAGTTCAAGTCCTACCTTGGAAACTAGCTATTGTGACCCCAGGGTGAATTCACTTAACTAGTCAGCCTCATATATCACATGGGGATAATGATAGCATCTTCTTCACAAGGTTATCATGAGGATCAAGCAAGACGACCTATGTAAAACCCTTTGCAAACCTTAAAGAGCTATGCCCATGTCTACCATGGTCATTAGTATATAAAACTCTTTGCAAACTTTTTATGCTCAGTGTAAATATCCATCGTTATCGTTAACTCATTGTGTAATAGAGATGGGCTGCACTGAGCTACCCCCACACACATTTTCTCTCCTGGGCAGATAGTTGGGCCAGGGAGTTCTACCTATGACCAGGGAGAAGAGCAAAGTGAGCTGTTCTCACCTGGGTATCAAATCCATTCCTGTGGCTGTATCTCTACCTCACCCTGGTTTGAACCCTGAGCCAACTGGCCCTCTTTGGGCCATACTACAGGAGAGGATGCTTTTCCTATAAGCATAGGTCACTGGAACTCTGCTCCGGGTTGCAGCCAAATGTTTGATAGCAGTGGCAAAACGTTTGGTATTCCCAAGGCTACACTGCCGGCAGTCGCGCCAGCCAGCCTCTACAGCATTCCTCCATGTACCCTTGCATATGCAACTTTTTTTTTTTTTTTACATTTTACATTTGTGCATTTCCTAGCATTATCCCATCCAATATTTTGCAACCATCGGGATTCTTCATTGGACACTTACTCAAGTGGTCTGTACCTTGTAAAATTCATTTTACAGATGACGAGATTGAGGCTCCTAGAGCATGGCTGTCACTTGCCCGAGGTCATAAAGAGAATTCAGATATAACCCAGATGGAGTTATAAGCTAGGTCTTCTGACTCTACTCCTGAGTTTGCTCTCCTATCCCACAGTGCAATCTATCCTTGGGATGGAAAGCCACAGTTAAGTATTAACTGGCAAATACAGCTCAGCCGTTTCCAAATTCAGGCACCAGATTCTTTTTTGGAGAAAAACAGTTGGCAGTGAGAGAATCTTTTTTTAATGCCTCTGCATTTCTAATAAGGTTAATTGCCCTGCTTAGCACACTGTGTTCCTTAATTTGTGTGCTGAAAAAGAGGGGGGTGAGGAAAGGGAAAGTAAATAACACTGGTAATGACTGACCTGGCAAAGTCCAGCCAGCAGGTTTCTGCTCCTGGAGGAAGAGCTTCCATTGGAAAGGGTGGGGGGGGGGGTTGGAGAAGGGAAGGGGGGAGAGAGGGAGAATGTCTCATTGGCCCAGTGTCCCCAGTTCTTCTACCTCCTTATCCTGGCCTTCCCCAGTCAGGCTGCTTCTAAGATACATACTAGAAGGCTTGGGGGCCCTAGTGGAGACGGGTTCAAGGTGACTCCAAGCCATAATCCATAAACAAAATAGAAATAAAACCCACCCCCAAACATCAAACCCTAAGGCCTAAACTAAAACCTGAAATATTCCTCTTTCCACCCACACCTCAAACTTGAAAAACAAACTTGAAACCTCAATGCCACTGCACCAACCCAAACCACCTCCAAACCTTTAAATGCTGTCACAAAAAGAGCATTGGATTTAGAATTAGAGGGCCTGGGTTCAAATTCTGGCTCTCTCTCATCCTAGTTGGATGTCCTTGACCAAGCCAATCTCTCTTTACCCTGAGCCTTAAGTTTCCTCAATGAGGAAAAGGGGATGGCGTTCAACCTCCAATGTCCTTTCCTATCTCTCAAAGTCATGATCCTGTAATTCTTAAATTCAAACCTAAAATCCTCCCCCCACACACACACTGAAGCAATTAGGGTTGTGACTTGGCCAGGGTCATACAGCTAATAAGCATCAAGGGTCTGAGGCTGGATTTGAACTTGGTTCCTCTTTACTCCAGTGCTCCATCTAATGCACCATCAGCTACCCCAAACCTAAAATTCTAAATGCAGACCGGTGAGACTGCCCAATTTATAATCCCTCAGATCTGAAATGAGGTTGCTGCCCAAACCGGAGCTCATCAAAGCCCCTCTTCTATCCCAATGGCCTCTAGTCTCTACCATATCTCAATTGGCAACATCAGGTCTGGGCTGAAGCCAAGGGGGTGGCGTGGGGAGGAGGAGTGATGTCTTTTCACATGTACATTGACCCTGTGGCATTTCTCCTGACACCTTGGTTTTGTAGTCAGAGGTGAGGAAGATAGAACTAATTCTTGGTTTTCTGCCAATAGCTCATCAGCTTTGTAGACTTGAATATCTTCTCTCTTAAAGGTGGTTTACCTCTGTCCTGAACCCCTTACCACCCACATACAACTGGGTATGCTATGTGTGTGCCCTGGGAATTAGTGATGCTCAAGGACATGGTGGCCCAAACCCTTTCCTTCCCCCTAATGTCAATGAAGGCTTGAACCCTGCCCTGAGGCTTCTTAATTCCAGAAGTGTCCCAGATGTACGGTCACCAATAAGAAATGTCCTTGGAGGTTATTGTTGTTTGGGAGGGGGTGGTAATGGGGTAGTCATTACTTAAAAACTTCCAGTCTTATAAGAAAAAGCAGTTTCCATCCTCTGGGAGTTCTCTGTCTGATGGGGAAGACATAGGCCAGACCCTCAGGGATCCCATAATTAGACGTCAGAGAGTGAGAGATGCATCACCTAACTTGAGGGAGTTCTCATTGTAATGGGAAAAGACCTTAGCCTGAAAGGGTCAGGATCTCCCAATGCATCCTGGGCCCTCTCCAGTAGTCCTGGTGAATACCAGGCCACTGGACCCAGATGGCTCTGGAGGAGAAAGTGAGGCTGGTGACCTTGCACAGCCCTCCCTCACTCAAATCAAAGTCAACTGCAAGTCATGTCATTGTTTCCCTGATGTCATGGTCCTCTTTGAGAACGAAGGACAAACACAACAATGGTGTAGACCTTATCATTGCTCTCAGGGAAACCCAAGTTTCATGGAGAAGAAAGTCATTGCTTCTATGAGTCTAAAGAGGAGAACTTGCTTTTGCTTTCAGAAAGTTGGTGGAGTAGGGCACAGTCCTTGCTCCCATGGAGCTCTCAGTCTGATAGGGAGACCTTATACCTTCCCTCAGCGACCTTCCAGTCTGATGGAAGAGATAGAATGCCTTCCCAGTCTGATGAGGGTGAGGTGGGGTGAGATAGTCCCTGTTCTACCTGTCCATTAATGCTGGCAGGCCCTGTGGAAGGTGAGGCTCATGGAGAGGAAAAACTGTGTACAATGAAGACAAGGTCCAACACTGTCCCATTTCTCAGTGACAGAGTTGGGGGGTAGTTGTGGTCATGGGAAGGTACACCTTAACACATCCTGAAGGGAGTGAATTTGAAACAGATTCTGAAAGGGGAGAGACATAAAGGACAGCAAAGACAGGGATGGGCATTGGAGGTAGGAGAAAAGAATACTGGATGCTTCTATTCATTAAGAACCTCAGATGTACTCCCTGCTCCCTGACCCTGGAATAAGCATGCTGAGAACAAGCATAGCATCTGCATAATTCTCTCTCCTCCCTACTCCTCTGTCCCTTCTGGGAAAGAATTGTCCATTGATCTCTCAGACACAGGTGGATCAGTATAAACAGTGGAGCCAACGTAAGGACAAGGACCAAGTAGTCTGTGTCCATAACTTCCACTTGGCTACCTCCAGCTGCCTGAAGACACTGTGCCAGGGAGTGGAGGCAGAAGGCAGCACGCCCCCCCCCCCCCCATTCTACAATCTCCCTCCTCCTAAAAAAATCCACTCTGAAAATGTGATGGGAATATAAAGTATTTGCCCATTCATACTCATCCATCAGACTTGGGGGGTCCCTGAGAAAAGGCATTGTATCTCTGCCATCAGAATACCCACCACCTCTCTTCTCCCCACCTATAACCCTGACACAACCTCCAGACTCCTGGCTCTGATAGGACAGTTTTGCCTTATCTTGTCAGGGCCCAGACTAGACTTCCCTACCCTTTCCCTGATTGTTCCAGAATATCTTCCCATTCTCCTTCCCCCACCCCTGTGTTTCAGTCTCCTTTATCTATTGTCCTCTCCTTGAGGGCAGGGACTGTCTTGCTTGCTTGTGTCTGTATCCCAAGCACTTATCACAGTGACTGTCACATAGTAAACATTTAATAAACCCTCTCTATCTCTATTTCTCTATCTCTATCTCTATTTCTCTCTCTTACACACACACAATTCTCACAATGGAGAGCAGCAAAGATTCCTTAGCAGTCGGTAACCATAAAACATCTGTAAAACACAAGTCTCAGACACTGCATCTAAGAACACATCTTCAGTCACTAGACCATGCTAGGATCATGCTCCCTGTATAATCTGTCTTCTGACTACATCAATCACTCCTTGACATCTTGGGAGGAGGCAAAGAAAATATTCTGAATCTAAGTTTATTGAAGCCCTGGGGCCCTGATTATGGAATATTTACTAAATCACATGCTGATCTCCCTTCCTTCCTGGTGCTTGAGAGAGAACATACTGACACTATCCTTCATTGTCAGAGGAACCATGTCAGTGTGAGTCACCAATCAAATGGTGCTTCCCCAGGCAAAAGACCTTCTCCTCCTCTCCTAATTCCTGAATTTTAGAGTGGATGGCTGCTGGGGGGAAAGTCCTTTCCCCTTATGCCCCTCCCTGCTTACTTGTTCCCATTCACATAAATCCTACATCTCCCATTCTATTTCACCCTGCCCTTCCAATGTACCCTGTAGCACTTTCATTCTATCATGAACAAACTTCATCTCCCTTTCCTCTCCATACATCTTCCTATACTCATAGAAACCTATCTCCACCCAGAAGATCTTGCATGTTTTCTAGTAGGAACACCATCTCTCATGTTCCTGATACAGTGGGCCCGGAGGAGGAATAGACTTGCTCTCTCATCCTCAGGGCCACTTCCATGTTCTCTCTATGTCACCACCATTTATTGTTTTCTCCTTCTTTGGACTTGACATCATCTATTTATATCACTGTATCAGAACCCAATGGAGCTAAAATCCCATAGGGCATCTTTCCTCCTTTCTCAAAGAGTCTAGCATCTAGCTTATAGTCTTTTTACAACAACCTCTAATCTCATATTTGGGGGTTTCACTACCTTTGTTGAGATCCCCTCAAAAACTCCATCCTCCTTAACTCCATGACATCTAGTTTTATTCTGCTTCAGCCACATGTGGAGAGATGTACTCTTCACCTTATGGTCACCCATAACAGCTCTTCTCCCATGATCTAGAACTCTGAAATGCTCCTCTCAGACTATAACATTTTATCCTTCTACTACTCTCTGTATCTCACTTCCAAAAATTATTTTTTATCCTAGGCCATCATCACTGCTTTATCCTCATTTTTCCTTTTTCCATTGTTATGATTTTTAAAACTACATATAGCTCTGCCATGCTTTCATAAGTAAATTCCATGGAAATGCAGCAGATGGGAAGGGGAATGGTTTCCAGTGAGTAGAGGCATCAAAATCTATGAATTTTATTGGAAAAAATCCACATTCCCTTAGTCAAATAAAAGGAACATTGACACATACAAAGGAAAGAGGAAGTTAAGTAGAAGAGACGTAGCTAGTCTCTGAGAATTAGATAGAGTTTGGTCATTATTACAGCTTGCCCTCATGGACTGGGATCAGAACTGCTGAGATTATGGACATTGGATTGAAAGTACCTGGCCCTTATTTATTAAATAAGTTCAGACAATGGGGCAGTTACACTCTGGGGTGTCAAATATGGTGTTGAGAGTAGGAAAAAAGAAAAGTTTTATCTTCCATAGTGGCAATCAGGTCTAATTCAGCCTAAGTGATAATGGGTTTTAAGTTTGTCTGCACTATGCTAGAGAAACCAGACTGCCCCTCTACACATAGTTTCAGTTGTCCTTTGGCCCCATGTCCTAAGATCTGAATTATCCTTGAAAGTGCTTAAGGAAAAACTCAAAACAAAAACAATACAATTTCTAATTCAGAAGAGAAAGGGGGAGTATTTTCCCTTCCATTTGCAATCATTCTTTATGAGCTTGGTTTTTGGCAAATTCCCTCTTTTTATTGGTTCATGCCATTGTTAGTCCAAAATGAGGCAATTAAGCAACTTAGACTTTGCCCCTAGGATTTCTAGGAGATGTATTTTTCTGTCATCCTTTCATTTCTTCTTAATTAAGAAATAGACTGTATCCCAAAAAGGATCCATATAAGAGTTCTGTTCTTCCTTTTCCCCAAGGGCTGTTATCAGTCCAATGGCTATTATCCATCTTTCCATCATTGTCCCTCTTTTCTTCTTCTCTCCCTTCAATCTTGCTTCATTTCACATACAGAAGAATCCCAACTTACAAACAGGTTGTGTTCTAAACATTTTTTGTTAAGGCACTTATTTGGGATGCTTAATACCTTTTCCTCTGAAAGCAATATTGTGATAATTAAGTTCCCAAACTAGCCCACTGTGTTGGTAAGCAAAATGGCCTTTGTTTTCTTTGAGTAACTCAGTGTATTTCATTGAGCCTTGCTAGGTGCTGGGCCCCAGGCCCAGAGCCCTATTAGGTGTGGAACCTATGTGGGTGCGGATTGGTGACTGGGGTGGGGCCCAAGATGGGGCTGGCTAAGGGGAGATGTTAACTCCAGAGCCATGCCCTATTGGGTGTTAACCTAATCTATGTGGATGTGAACCTCCCAGAGTCCTAAGGGGAGGGGCCAACTCAAGAACCAATCACCAGAGCCTGACAACCAGACAACGCTTGATGATGTCAAAAACTCTATAAGAGGAGAGAAGACAGCTTGAAGATCCTTTTCTGTTGGAGCTCTACCTGCAGCAGTGGTGGCAAGCATGACTCTGGGCCAGCCCTTGTTCCGAGCTTCCAGGCTGAACCTAGATGTTGATAACTATGAATTGTATTGGGTCTTTCTGTTGATGGTTGTAATTTGTTTGTATTTTATTCTGAAGTTCAGGGTGCTGAATTTTTCCCCTGAACTAAGTGAATGATATTTGTATGCTGGATTAAAGTAAGCTTTTCTGTTGGAGCTCTACCTGCAGCAGTGGTGGCAAGCGTGACTGGGCCAGCCCTTGTTCCAAGCTCCCAGGCTGAACCTAGATGTTGGTAACTATGAATTGTATTGGGTCTGTCTGTTGATGTTTGTAATTTGTATGTATTTTATTCTGAAGTTCAGGGTGCTGAATTTTTCCCCTGAACTAAGTGAATGCTGTCTGTATGCTGGATTAAAATAAACTTGTCAACCCCTTCACCTTGCTTTCCTTGGTTAAGCAGATCAAAAGAACCTGTGCTTTCCCAGCGTGCTGGCAGCTTTCTGGGTGCTGGCTGTGGGTGGGTCTTACACACCCACAGAAGCTGCTAGCCGGATTGTTGAAACACCCACAAAACCTATTTAACCAAAATGTAAATGAATTACCATGTTATTGGTATTACTAACAAGAGACAGATAGGGTGGTGAAAGAATGTTGGTGTTGAAGTCAACATATTTGAGTTCAAATTTTTTGCAACCCTGGACAAGTTAAGCACTCTGATCCTTGTTGCCATTTGATGTCTGACTCTTCGTGACCTCATGGCCCATAGCACACCAGGCCCTTCTCTCCTCCACTCTCTCCCAAAGTCTGTCTAACCTCATGTTCATTGCTTACATGACACCATCTATCCACCTCATCCTCTGCCCTCCCCTTCTCCTTTTGCCTTCAATCTTTCTCAACATCACAGTCTTCCAATGAGTCCTGTCCTCTCATTATGTGGCCAAAGTATTTAAGCTTTAGATTCATTATTTGTCTTTTTGAAGAACAATCTGAATTAATTTCTTTAAATATTGACTGATTCGATCTCTTTGCTCTCCAAGGAACTCTCAAAAGACTTCTCCAGCACCACAATTCAAAAGCCTCAATTCTATAGTGGTCAGCTTCCTTTATAGTCTAGCTCTCAAAGCCATACATTACTACTAATCTGAGGGTTCCTCAAAGGTAAAACAAAGCGGTCAGATTAAGATCCCTTAAGCATCTTGCTGTGTCTGACATAGTATTTGAACTGAGGTCTTCCCCACTCCTCTCTCTAGTCACTATACTGGTCAGCACGTCTTGAGGTAGTCCCCAGATAACAAACACCCAGTTTAGCATCTGTTTGTACTTACCAAAAGCCATGTTCAACCTGCTAATTGCTTGCTGTTTCATCATTGTTACCTTGAGAACTGTTGTCATAAAATTTGAAATGTTTCTACATTATGTAGCCTCAGAAGAGGGTAGGGATGAAGGAGAGAAATAGCTATGAAAAATGAGGACAATTTAGGCTAGAGGTGTCAAAAGTAGCTTTATCCCACACTACTTAAATTTCTCACTTTTGAAAAACTTTGTCAATTAGAGGTTCTATTGGAGTGGGGAGGATGTTGTGTAGGGACATGAGTGGTTTTTTTTGGATTATAGAATCAAAGTTCTAGAGCTTGAAGAAACATCAAAGGCCAGTTCCTACTTCCTCATTTTATAGATGGAGATTCTTAAGTCTAATGACCAAGTGACTTGCCCAGAGGCATATAGCCAGGACTTTTATACAACAGTTCAGTTACATTATGGAATAAAGAGGGTTTTGTTGGCTAGTCTGGAAACCTAACCATTTAACAATATTATTCCTATTGGCAAATGTGTTCCAATTTCCAGTCAATTGACATACAAATTTTTGGAACATAACTCCCTCATAAGTTGAAAACTACTTGTAGTATTAGCAATATCATTATCTAAAATATCTCTACAATCTATTGGTATTATAGTTCAAGTACGTTATGGATTAAATAAGCTTCTATGGAGTAACCTGGGAACCTTACCATTGCTACTATTATTCTTTTCATAGTAAAAAAGCATCACGTAGCACTTGGAAAGATAAGTCCCTAAGGGCTTTAGGCCCATTTCTGTCACTGCTTATCACTCCATCTGTAGCTTCATGGTCCCTGGCAGCCCTGATACCAAGAAGTATAACTGTGATATGTCCAAGATGCTTGTAAATCAGTAAATATTTATTCAGGACACCAATGATTATATGCTAATTCTCATTAATCCGTACTACTGTAGTGGGGGTTGAATCGTAGGTTGCAGCCCAAACAGCATCAGTGGAAATGGGCCTATAGGGACCATCCCAGAAAACAGGGACTCTTGAAACTAATTGGGACCCCAGGAATATGCTTGTAGTTTCATAAAACAATTCCCTGACTGGCCACTGAGTATGAAGAGCTCAGTGGACCTTTGAAAAGAATAGACCTCACCTTCAGTCTCTTTTTTCTTCACAGCTATAGATCCTGTGAGGATTATTCAAGCCTCTCCAGTGTGGGGTGGCAGAAGGGGTCACTTTTCATCCTCAGCTCCCTCTTCCAATCCCCATTATGATAATTGCTTTCACATGGTAGCTTAGGCAGGCAGAAATGTGGTGGAGTAGCTAGGTAGGTCTGATCCTGGGTCACTAATTGGCTTTTCCATTTTGTGTTCCTTGCCTTGTAAAAACTGATCAATCTTGAGATGAACTTGTCTAGTCTGGAGGACAACTCTGTGAGTTCAAGTTCCTGGTTCTATTGGTCAGAGCTGATCAATAGCAAGGAAAGTTTCTGCATTCAAAAAGAAAACAACCAGCAAAGAATGAATCCAAATCCTGGCATGGTTTGCCCAAACAGATGAAACTGGAGGGAAATGTTTAGACATAGTTCAGACAATGCAAAGACAGTACAAAGATAAAATATCAAGCATCTATTTAGAAGTCCCATCAAATGCTTTGTGTTTAGATGGTTTCAAGTCAAACTCCTAAGAGGGTATAACAATAATTATTACAGCTGTTTTTAAAGTCTTTGTTAATGTGTGCTTGTGAGAGTCTTATTTTTCATAATTAAAAACAATTACTTCATTAAATATTTCCCAATTACATGTGAAAAAACTTTTACACTCAGTTTTTAAAAAATTGAGTTTTATATTCTCCCTCTCCCTTCCATCATTTCCACCATCCTTGAGAAGGCAAGCAATTTGATATTGATTGTACATGTGAAATCATGAAAACATATTTCCATATCAGCCATATTAGAAAAGAAAGCACAGATTAAAAACACAAGAAAAATAGAGACGATTTTTAAAAAGCACGTTTTAATTTGCATTCACAGTTCATCAGATCTCTCTCTGGAAGTGGATAGCATTTTCCACCATGGGTCCTTTGGAATTGTCTTGAATCATTGTATTGATCAGAGTAGCTAAGTTTTTCATGGTTGCTCATCTTTGCAACATTGCTACAATATTACAATGTTCTCCTGGTTCTGCCCATTGCTCTTTGCAGGAATTCTTCTCGGCTTTCCCAGGTTTTTCTGAAACCATTCTGCTCATCATTTCTGATTACACAATAGTATTCCATTGCAATCTTATACCACAGTTTGTTCAGCCATTCCCCAATTGATTGGCATCCCATCATTTTCTGCTTCTTTGCCACCACAGAAAGAGCTGCCATAAGTATTATTGTATAAATAGATCCTTTTCTTTTTCCTTTGATCTCTTTGGGATACAGACTTACTGGCAGTATTGCTAGGTCAAAGAGGGGCAATTAGATAGCTCTTTGGGTATAGTTCCAAATTGTTCTCCAGAGTAGGTGGATTAGTTCACAATTCTATCCACAGTGAATTAGCATCCCAATTTTTCCACACCCTCTCCAGCAAATAAAAACAGCTCTGAGGTATCACCCCACACCTATCAGACTGGCTAACATAACAAAAAAAGGAAAATAATAAATGTTGGAGAGGTATGAACTGATCCAACCATTCTAGGGAGCAATTTGGAACTATGCCCAACTGATGTATGAACTGACACAAAGTGAAATGAGTAGAATCAGGAAAACATTGTACACAATATCAGCAACATTGTGTGATGATCAACCATGAATGATTTAGCTCTTCTCAGCAACAGAATGATCCAAGACAAGTATAGGAAAATGCTATCCACATCCAGATAAAGAACTGATGGACTATGAATGCAGAACAAAGGGTATTTTTTCATTTATTCTTTTTTGTATCTTTTCCCCTTTTGATATGTTTCTTCTTTCACAACTTTGACTAATATGGAAAGATGTTTTATAGGATAGCACATGCATAACCTATATCAAACTCCCTACCATTTTATTTTTAAATATAATGAATTTATTTATTTTTAGTGTTTCAATGTTCATTTCCATAACATTCTGAGTTTTAAATTTTCTCCCCCTCCCTCTCCTTCCCCCTTCCCAAGATGGAATGCAATCTGATATAGTCTCTACTTATATATTCATATTGAACATATTTTCACATCAGTCATGATGTAAAGAACAATTAGAACTAATGCAAGAAACCATGAGAAAGAAGAAACAAAACAAAACAACAACAATAACAACAACAAAAAGAGAGCAAATAGTATGCTTCTCTCTTCATTCAGAATCCAAAGTTCTTTTTCTGGATGGGGATAGCATTTTCCATCATGAGTCTTTCGGAGTTGTTTTAAATCCTTGCATTGCTAAGAAGAGCTAAGTCTATCAAAGTCAGTCATCACACAATGTGGCTGTTACTGTGTACAATGTTCTCCTGGTTCTGCTCTCTTCACTCAGCATCAGTCACATAAGTCTTTCCAGGTTTTTCTGAAGTCCTTCCGATCATCATTTCTTATAGCACAATAGTGTTGCATTACATTCATATACCACAACTTATCCAGCCATTCCCTAATTGATGGGTCTCCCCTCAATTTTCAATTTTTTTGCCACTACAAAAAGAGCTGCTACAAATATTTTTGTAAATATAGGTTCTTTTCCCATTTTTATGATCTCTTTGGGATAAAGCCCTAGAAGTGATATTACTGTGTCAAAGGGTGTGCACATTTTTATAACTCTTTGGCCATAGTTACAAATTGCTCTTGAGAATGGTTGAATCAGTTCACAAATCCACCAAAAATGCATTAGTGTTCCAATTTTCCTACATCTTCTCCAACATTTATCATTTTCCTGTTTTGTCATGTTAGCAAATCTGATAGGTGTGATGTGGTACCTCAGAATTGTTTTGACTTGTATTTGTCTGATCAACAGTGATTTAGAGCATTTTTTCGTATGACTATAGATAACTTTAATTTCTGCCTCTGAAAAATGCCTATTAATAACCTTTGACCATTTAGCAATTGGGGAGTGACTTGTATTCTTATAAATTTGACTCAATTGTCTATATATTTTAGAAATGAGGCCTTTATCAGAGACACTGGCTGTTAAAACTATTTCCCAACTTTCTGCTTCCCTTCTAATCTTGGTTGCATTGGCTTTGTTTGTGCAACAACTTTTCACTTCAATGTAATCAAAATCATCCATTTTGCATTTCATAATGTTCTCTATGTCTTGTTTGGTCATAAATTCTTCCTTTCTCCATAGATCTGACAGGTAAACTATTCCTTACTCTCCTAATTTGCTTATAGATCAGCCTTTATCATGTGCCCATTTTGACTTCATCTTGGTATAAGGTGTAAGATGTTGGTCTATGTCTAGTTTCTGCTATACTGTTTTCCAGTTTTCCCAGCAGTTTTTATTAAATAGTGAGTTCTTATCCTAGAAGTTGGAATCTTTGGATTTATCCAATAGTAGATTACTATAGTCATTGATTATTGTGTCTTGCATACCTAACCCATTCTACTGAACTACCACTCTATTTCTTAGCCAGTACCAAGTAGTTTTGATGATTGCTGCTTAATAATACAATTTAAGATCTGGTACAGCTAGGCCACCTTCCTTTGCATGTCTTTTCATTAATTCCCTTGATATTTTGAATGGAACTTTTGTTCTTCAAGATGAATTTTGTTATTGTTTTTCTAGCTCTATAAAATAATTTTTTAGTAGTTTGATTGGCATAGTACTGAATAAGTAATTTAATTTGTGTAGAATTGTCATTTCATTATATTAGCTCAGTCTACCCATGAGTAACTGATGTTTTTTGCAATTATTTAGATCTAACTTTATTTTTGTGAAAAGTGTTTTGTAATTGTGTTCATATAGTTCCTGGGTTTGTTTTGGCAGGTAGACTCTCAAATGTTTTATAATGTCTATAATAACTTTAAATGGAATTTCTCTTTCTATCTCTTGCTGTTGGTCTTTGTTAGTAACATTTAGAAATGCCAATGATTTGTGTGGGTTTATTTTATATGCTGCAACTTTGCTAAATTTGTTTATTATTTCAAGTACTTTTTTACTTGATTCTCTAGGATTCTCTAAGTATACCATCATGTCATCTGCAAAGAGTCATAGCTTTGTTTCTTCTTTGCCTATTCTAAGTCCTTCAATTTCTTTTTCTTCTCTTATTGCTAAAGCTAACATTTCTAGTACAATATTGAATAATACTGGTGATAAAGGACATCCTTGCATCACCCCTAATCTTACTGGAAATGCTTCTAGTTTATCCCTATTGCATACAATGCTGGCTGATGGTTTTAGATAGATGCTACCTATCATTTTAAGGAAGACTCCATTTATTCCTACACTCTTTGCTATGCCTTTAAAATATTCCACAAAATTATATAAATTTCTTCTTTTCTTTGCTTCTTCCTCTACAAAGGGCCACCATTAGACACATACACATACATATCATAATACATATCCATAATACATGCATATACATACACACACATATATGTACATAAATATATAAAATTATTCTATTCATACTTCTATTTATTAGTTCTTTCTCTGGATGCAGATAACATCTTCATATATCTTTTATAGTTAATTTGGGTATGTATTTATTATTTTGTGATTTATTTATTTATTTAATATATTTAGTTTTCAGCATTGATTTTCACAAGAGTTTGAATTACAATTTTTTTCCCCATTTCTACCCTCCCACCCACTCCAAGGTGACATATATTCTGGTTGCCCTGTTCCCCAGTCAGCCTTACCTTCTGTCACCCCACTCTCCTCCCATCCCCTTTTCCCTTCCTTTCTTGTAGGGCAAGATAAATTTCTATGCCCCATTGCCTGTGTATCTTATTTTCTACTTGCATGCAAATTTTTTTTTTTGTTTTTGAACATCTGTTTTTAAAATTTGAGTTCCAAATTCTCTCCCCTCTTCCCTTCTCTCCCACCCTCCCTAAGAAGTCAAGCAATTCAACATAGGCTGCATGCATATCATTATGTATAACCCTTCCACAATACTCATGTTGTGAAAGACTAACTATATGTTGCTCCTTCCTAACCCATCCCCCTTTATTGAATTTTCTCCCTTGACCCTGTACCCTTTTGAAAGTGATTGTTTTTGATTACCTCCACCCCCATCTGCCCTCCCTTCTGTCATCCCCCCCCCTTTTTTAATCTTCTTCCTTCTTCTTTCCTGTGGGGTAATATACCCAATTGAGTATGTATGGTATTCCCTCCTCAGGTCAAATCTGATGAGAGCAAGATTCACTCATTCCCTCTCACCTGCCATCTATTCTCTTCCTACAGAACTGCTTTTTCTTGCCACTTTTATGCGAGATAATTTACCCCATTCTATCTCTTCCTATCTCCCTCTCTCAATATATTCCTCTCTCATCCCTTAATTTGATTTTATTTCTTTTAGATATCTTCCCTTCATCTTCAACTCACCCTGTGCCTTCTCTCTCTCTCTCTCTCTCTCTCTCTCTCTCTCTCTCTCTCTATATATATATATATATATAGATATAGATATAGATATAGATATAGATATATAGATATATAATATATATACACACACACATACATACATATATACATACATACACATTCACTTATACATATATATGCAGAAATATATATATATATATATATACATATATATATATATATACATATATATACACATGCATATTCCCTTCAGCTACCGTAATACTGAGGTTTCATGAATCATAAGCATCATCTTTCCATGTAGGAATGCAAACAAAAGAGTTCAACTTCGGTAAGTCCCTTGCAATTTCTTTTTCTTGTTCTTTTTCTTGATTACCTTTTCATGCTTCTCTTGATTCTTGTGTTTGAAAGTCAAATTTTCTATTCAGCTCTGGTCTTTTTACTGAGAAAGCTTGAAAGTATTCTATTTTATTGAAAATCCATATTTTGCCTTGGAGCATGATATTCAGTTTTGCTGGGTAGGTGATTCTAGGTTTTAATCCTAGCTCCATTGACCTCTGGAATATCATATTCCAAGCCCTTTGATCTCTTAATGTAGAAGCTGCCAGATCTTGGATTATTCTATGTTTCCACAACACTCAAATTGTTTCTTTCTGGCTGCTTGCAGTATTTTCTCCTTGAGCTGGAAGCTCTGGAATTTGGCAACAATATTCCTAGGAGATTTCTTTTTGGGATCTATTTGAGGAGGTGATGGGTGGATTCTTTCAATTTCTATTTTGCCCTGTGGCTCTAGAATATCAGGGCAGTTCTCCTTGATAATTTCTTGAAAGATGGTATCTAGGCTCTTTTTTTGATCATGGCTTTCAGGTAGTCCAATAATTTTTAAATTATCTCTCCTGGATCTATTTTACAGGTCAGTGATTTTTCCAATGAGATATTTCACATTGTCTTCTGTTTTTTCATTCCTTTGGTTCTTTTTTATAATATCTTGATTTCTCATCAAGTCACTAGCTTCCACTTGCTCCAATCTAATTTTTAAGGGAGTATTTTCCACAGTGGATTTTTGGACCTCCTTTTCCATTTGGGTAATTCTGCCTTTCAAGGCATTCTTCTCCTCATTTGCTTTTTTGGAGCTCTTTTGCCATTTGAGTTAGTCTATTTTTTAAGGTGTTGTTTTCTTCAGTGTATTTTTCAGTATTTTTTTGGGTCTCCTTTAGCAAGTCATTGACTTGTTTTTCATGGTTTTCTCACATTCTTCTCATTTCTCTTCCCAGTTCTTCCTCTTCTTCTCTAACTTGCTTTTCCAAATCCTTTTTGAGCTCTTCCATGGCCTGGGACAAGTTCATGTTTTTCTTGGAGGCTTTTGTTGTAGGCTCTTTGACTTTGTTGACGTCTTCTGTCTGTATGTTTTGGTCTTCTTTGTCACCAAAGTAAGATTCCAAAGTCTGAGAGTGAATCTGGGTGCGTTTTCGCTACCTGGCCATATTCCCAACCAACTAACTTGACCCTTGAGTTTTTCAGTGGGGTATGACTGCTTGTAGAGTTAAGAGAACTATGTTCCAAGATTGGGGGGATGTGCCAGCTCTGCCACACCAGCACTCCTCCTTCCCCAAGAACCCCCAACCCAGACCGGACTTAGATCTTCAGCAGGCTGTGCACTCCTGCTCTGATCCGCCACTTAATTCCTCCCACCAGGTGGGCCTGGGGTGGAAAGCAACTGCAGCCCTAGTTCTGTAGCTGCCCCACCTCCACTGCCCCCGGGCCGGTAGCCAAACCACGAACTCCTTCCACTCCCACAGCTTTTCCCACTAACCTTCTCTGTTGTCTTTGGTGTTTGTGGGTTGAGAAGTCTGGTAACTGCTGCAGCTCACTGATTCAGGGCACTAGGGCACACTCCTCCTGGCTCCTGGTCTGGTTTGTCTGCGCCACTCATACTGGGCTCTGCTCCACTCCACTCTGCTCCCTGATCCGTGTGGGATAGAACTCACCTATAGACCATCTAGGCTGTCCTGGGCTGGAGCCCTGCTTTCCTCTGCTGTTTTGTGGGTTCTGCAGTTCTAGAATTGGTTCAGAGCCATTTTTATAGGTTTTTTTTTCAATTTGGGTATTTATAATATATAAAATACTCAAAATCATTCTTAAAACAATATTGCTGTTACTGTATACAATGTTCCCTTGGTTCTGCTTATTTTGCTCTTCATTATTTCATGCAAAGTTATTTTTTTTCTAAAATCATTGGCCTCATTATTTCTACTTATACTACTTATAGATGCTACTTATCAGTTTAAGAAAAGCTCCATTTATTCCTATGCTTTCTAGAGTTTTTAATAGGAATGAGTGTTGTATTTTCTCAAAGGTTTTTTCTGCATCCATCCATTCAGATAATCATAAGATTTTTGTTGTTCAATTTATTTTTCCTAAGATAGAGTTATTTAAGTATTCTATCTCCTTTGCTATTAATCTGCAAAATTTATATTTTTTTGTAAATATTCATCCATTTTACTTATATTGTCATTTTGCTGGCATAATATTGAGCAAAATAACTCCTCATAGTTGTTTTAATTTCATCTTCATTTGTGGTGCATTTACCCTTTTCATTTTTGATACTGGTAGTTTGGTTTCCTTCTTTCCTTTTTTCAAATTAAATTAATGAATTTTTTATTTATTTTATTGTGTTTTTTTTCATAAAACCAGTTCCTACTTTTATTTATTCTTTCAATGTTTTTTTTTTCCTTTCGAACTTATTAATTTCTCCTTCTCTTTCTAGGATATCTATTTGGTACTTAACTGGGGATTTTTAATTCATTCTTCTTCTAGTCGTTTTAGTTGTGTGCCTTCATTGATCTCCTCTTTCTCTCTTTTATTAATGTACATTTTTAGAGATACATATTTTCCACTAAGTACTGCTTTGGCTGTATCCTATACATTATGATATGTTGCCTCATTGTGGTCATTCTCTTTAATGAAATTATTGATTGCTTCCATAATTTTTTCCTTGACCTACTCATTCTTTAGGATTAGATTAGTTAGTTTCCACTTAATTTTTAATCTATTCCTCCATGTCCCTTTATTGAATGTAATTTGTATTTGCATTATGGTCTGAAAGGGGTGCATTTAATATTTCTGCTCTTCTGCATTTGGTTGTGAGGTTTTTATGCCCTAATACATAATCAATTTTTGTGAAGGTGCCATGTACAACTAAGAAAAGGCAAACTCCTTTCTATTTCTATTCCATTTCCATTTTTTCCAGAGGTCTGTGATATCTAACTTTTCTCACATTCTTTCATCTTCTTCTTTTTTATTTATTTTATGGTTAAATTTAGCTAACTCTGAGAGGGTAAAGTTGAGGTCCCCCATTGGTATAGTTTTGTTGTCTAATTCCTCCTGTAATTCATTTAACTTTTTTTTTTAAGAATTTAGGTGCTATGCCATTTGGTACATATAGTTTTAATATTGCTATTACTTCATTGTCTGTGGTGCCTTTTAGCAAGAAATAGTTTCCCTGCTCATTCCTTTTAATTAGGTCTAGTTTAGTTTTTGCTTTGCATGAGATCATGATTGCTATCCCTCCACACCCTTTTTCTTCACTTCAACTGAAGCATAATAGATTCTGTTACACACTTTTATTTTAACCCTCTGTTCCTTTTTGTTTCAAGCATGTTTCTTGTAAACAAGATGTTATTGGATTTTAGTTTCTAATACATTCTGCTATCTGGTTCTGTTTGATGGGTGAGCTCACCCCATTCACATTCACATTCACATTTATAACTACTAACTGTGGATTTACCTCCATCCCATTTTCTTCTGTTTATCCTTCTATCTCTGTCTCTCTCATCCTGTCCTTCCTTTAAAGTCCATTTTGCTTCTGACCATCTATTTCTTTCATAACTTTTTTTATCACCCTCCCTTTTTCTCTTATTCCCTTCTTTTCCTACTTCCCTGTTGGTTAAAAGACAGAGTATATACATACACATATGTATATACTCCCTCTTTTAACTAAGTTTGATGTGTGAGGTTCAAGTGTTATCTGATCCACCATCATTTTTCCTTCCATTATAAAAGCTCTTCCTTGTGTACCTCTTTTAAGTGAGATAAGTTTCTCCATTCTTCCTCTCTCTTCACCCTTCTCCCAGGGCAACCCCCTTTTTTGCCTATTCATTTTTTAATCATTCCCACATAATTGACTTACTCCCACATCCTCTTTTTATGCAGACTTTTTCTAACTGCCCTGATAATGATGAAGTTCTTAGGAGTTACATATATCATCTTTCCTAATTGAAAGGTAAACTATTTAATCTTATTGAGTCCCTTATGATTTCTCTTTCATGTTTACCTTTTCCTGCTTCTCTTGAGTCTTGTATTTGAAAGACAAATTTTCTATTCAGCTCTGGTCTTTTCATCAGGAATGCTTCAAAGTCCTTTATTTGATTACATGACCATTTTTTCCCTTGAAGGTTTATACTCATTTTTTTCTGTGTAGATGATTTTTTGTTGTATTCCTAGTTCTTTTTCCTTCTGGATATCACAGTTCAAGCCCCCTGCTACTTTAATGTGTTAGAGCTAAATCTTGCGTGATCCTGACTGTGGCTCCACAGTATTTAAATGTTTGTTGTTGTTGTTGTTGTTGTTGTTGTTCATCCTTCATTCTGTAAAAGAACCATGACATCAAGGAGGTGATGCCATGCCATAAAAGTGAATTTGATTTAAATGAGGGAGGGCTGTTCGAAGTCACCAGCTTCATTTTCTCCTCTGGATCTAGTCACAAGATATAGACCAGGACTACTAGAAATGGCCCTGGATGCAGTGAGAGTCAGCCTTTTTAAGCTAAGGTCTTTAATAGGTCTCAGTTTGACCAAGGCAATGGCCATTCAGTGATTAAGGCTGGGTAAGAAATGAGGCAGAAAATGGCCTCTTTACCTAGTCAAAAAAATTCCATCTGGGAGGGGAAGATCTTTAGAGTTTCTGGCCAAAGCATAAATAATTGCTATTTAATTCACACTGAGCCAATCAGGGCCCAACTGATGACCAAGTGGGACTTAGCTTGCAACCTATTGTTGGCCAATCAATGAGAGCCAGAGTGATTTGGGTTTAAGGCATGGTCCTTAAGGGAAAAGAAAAAATAGGTTTTAGCGATCAAAATTTAAATGGTTTCTTTCTGTCAGCTTAGATTATTTTCCTTTTGACCTGGGAACTATTGAATTTGACTAAAATATTTCTGGGAATTTTCATTTTGGGATCTCTTTGGGAGGTGATCAGTGGATTTTTTTCAATTTCTAGTATATCTAGGTAGTTTTACCTGATAACTTCTTTTTTTTTTAAAGTGAACTAGGGGGCCTTGCACTTTCTTCCACTCCTGCAAGTCACCCTATCTATATCTATTGCTGTTGAACAGGTCACCTTTTTTTAAATTTTTTTTTAATTTAAATTTATTTATTTAACATATTTGGTTTTCAACATTGATTTTCACAACAGTTCGGATTACAAATTTTCTCCCCATTTCTACACTCCCCCCCACTCCAAGATGGCTGATATTCTGGTTGCCCTGTTCCCCAGTCATCTCTCCCCTCTATCACCCCCCTCCCCTCTCATCCCCTTTTCCCTTCCTTTCTTGTAGGGCAAGATAAATTTTGACACCCCATTGCCTGTGTATCTTATTTTTTAGTTGCATGCAAAAACTTTTTTTTTTGAAAATCTGTTTTCAAAACTTTGAGTTCCAAATTCTCTCCCCTCTTCCCTTCCCACCCACCCTCCCTAAGAAGTCGAGCACTTCAACCTAGGCCACGCATATATCATTATGTATAACCCTTCCACAATACTCATCTTGTGAAAGGCTAGCTACATTTTCCTCCTTCCCAACCCATCCCGCTTTATTGAATTTTCTCCCTTGACCCTGTCCCCTTTCCAAAGTGTTTTTTTGATTACCTCCACCCCCATCTGCCCTCCCCTCCATCATCCCCCCCCTTTATTTTTTTTTATCTTCCTCCCTCTTCTTTCCTGTGGGGTAAGATACCCAACTGAGTATGTATGGAATTCCCTCTTCAGGCCAAATCTGATGAGAGCAAGGTTCACTCATTCCCCCCTCACCTGCCCTTTCGCATCCTCCCACAGAGCTGTTTCCTCTTGCCACCTTTATGTGAGATAATCCATCCCATTCTATCTTTCCCTATCTCCCTCTCTCAGTATGTTGCTCTCTCATCCCTTAATTTCATTTTATTTCTTTTAGATATCTTCCCCTCATCTTCAACTCACCCTGTGTCTACTCTCTCTCTTTTACATATATATATGTATATATATATATATATATATATATATATATATACATACATACACATACACATATATATACACACATACACATATCATACACATACATACATATACACATAGATATATACATACATACACACTCACACACATATATATATATACATAAACATATATATACATATATATGCATATTCCCTTCAACTACCCTAATACTGAGGTCTCATGAATCATACACATCATATTTCCATGTAGGAATGTAAACAAAACAGTTCAACTTTAGTAAGTCCCTTGCAATTTCCGTTTCTTGATTACCTTTTCATGCTTCTCTTGATTCTTGTGTTTGAAAGTCAAATTTTCTATTCAGTTCTGGTCTTTTCACTGAGAAAGCTTGAAAGTCCTCTATTTTATTGAAAATCCATATTTTGCCTTGGAATATGATACTCAGTTTTGCTGGGTAGGTGATTCTAGGTTTTAATCCTAGCTCCATTGACCTCCAGAATATCACATTCCAAGCCCTTCGATCTCTTACTGTAGAAGCTGCCAGATCTTGGGTTATTCTGATTAGGTTTCCACAGTACTCAAATTGTTTCTTTCTGGCTGCTTGCAGTATTTTCTCCTTGATCTGGGAGCTCTGGAATTTGGCAACAATATTCCTAGGAGATTTCTTTTTGGGATCTATTTGAGGAGGCAATCGATGGATTCTTTCAATTTCTATTTTGCCCTGTGGCTCTAGAATATCAGGGCAGTTCTCCTTGATAATTTCTTGAAAGATGGTATCTAGGCTCTTTTTTTGATCATGGCTTTCAGGTAGTCCAATAATTTTTAAATTATCTCTCCTGGATCTATTTTTCAGGTCAGTGGTTTTTCCAAGGAGATATTTCACATTGTCTTCCATTTTTTCATTCCTTTGTTTCTGTTTTATAATATCCTGATTTCTCATAAAGTCACTAGCTTCTACTTGCTCCAATCTAATTTTTAAAGCAGTATTTTCTTCAGTGGATTTTTGGACCTCCTTTTCCATTTGGGTAATTCTGCCTTTCAAGGCATTCTTCTCCTCATTGGCTTTTTGGAGCTCTTTTGCCATTTGAGTTAGTCTATTTTTTAAGGTGTTGTTTTCTTCAGTGTATTTTTCAGTATTTTTTTGGGTCTCCTTTAGCAAGTCATTGACTTGTTTTTCATGGTTTTCTCGCATCCTTCTCATTTCTCTTCCCAATTTTTCCTCTACTTCTCTAACTTGCTTTTCCAAATCCTTTTTGAGCTCTTCCATGGCCTGGGACCAGTTCATGTTTTTCTTGGAGGCTTTTGGTGTAGGCTCTTGCACTTTATTGACTTCTTTAGTCTGTATGTTTTGGTCTTCTTTGTCAGCAAAGAAAGAATGCAAAGTCTGAGACTGAATCTCGGTGTGTTTTCGCTGCCTGGCCATATTCCCAGCCAACTAACTTGATCTTTGAGTTTTTCAGTGGGGTATGACTGCTTGTAGACTAGAGAGTTCTATGTTCCACGTTTGGGGGGGAGGTGCCAGCTCTGCCACACCAGCACTGCTCCTTCCCTAACCCCCAACCCGAACTGGGCTTAGATCTTCAGCAGGCTGTGCACCCCTGCTCTGATCCACCACTTAATTCCTCCCACCAGGTGGGCCTGGAGCTGGAAGTAACAACAGCTGTAGCTGCCCCACCTCCGCTGCCCCCAGGGCTGGAAGCCGAACCGCGAACTCCTTCTACTCCCGCAGCTTTTCCCACTAACCTTCTCCGCAGTCTTTAGTGTTTGTGGGTCGAGGGGTCTGGTAACTGCCACAGCTCACTGATCCAGGGCGCTAGGGCCCCCTCCGCCCGGCTTCTGGTCTGGAAGTTCCACGCTGCTCAGGCTGGGCTCTGCTCCACTCTGTTCCCAGCTCCCAGCTCCCAGCTCCGTGTGGGATAGACCTCACCCAGAGACCATCCAGGCTGTCCTGGGCTGGAGCCCTGCTTCCCTCTGCTGTTCTGTGGGTTCTGCCATTCTAGAATTGGTTCAGAGCCATTTTTTATAGGTTTTTGGAGTGGCTCCATACGGAGCTCACTCCAGTCCCTGCTTACCAGCTGCCATCTTCACCTGATAACTTCTTAAAATATGATTTCTAGGATATTTCTTTGATTACAGCTTGCAGATAGTCCAATAATCCTTGTTATTTTTCCTCAAATCATTATCTAGGTCAGTAGTATTTTTGATGAGTTATTTCACATTTTCTTCTATTTTTCATTTTTTGTCTTTGTTTTATTATTTCTCAAAGTCTCATGGAGTCATTAGCTTCCCCTTTGCCCAATTCTAATTTTTAAGGCCTTTTGTACCTCCTTTTGTATTTGGGTAATTCTGCTCTTTAAGATATTATTTCCTTCAGTGTTTTGTTTTTTGTATTCATCTTTTACTAAGCTGTTAATTGTCTGTTCATAATGCTCTTATTTTGCTTTCATTTCTTTACCTAATTTTTCTTCCACCACTATTGTTTGCTTTTGAAAATCAATTTTTAGTTTTTCCAGTAATTCTTGTTGGGCTTGTGTCCAATTTGCATTTTTTTTGTTGAAGCTTTGCTTGCGGCCATTTTGACTTCATTTTTTTTTCAGTGCATGTCTTTATCTTCCCTGTCATCATAGGAACTTTTAATGATGATATTCTTTTCTTTCTGTTGTTTACTATTTTTTCCATGGTATTTCTTGATTTTGAACTTTATCTTAAAATTGGACTCTATTCCCAGCCAGGGGTTGGGGCAAGGGTACTGTGTCAAGCTTTAGCCTTTTTTGCATTGTTAATTCTGAGAGTTTGGAAGTTTTTTGGTTCTTCTAAGGTGCTATGACCTGGGGAGAGTTGTGGTCACTGCTCTCCTACTCTGCATTTTGTTCCTTATTCAGGAAAGACCCCTGTTCCTTTGAAATTGCATTGATACTGCTCCTCAGGGTCCTTGCTCCCTTGGAATCAAAAGTGATAATGTTCCTCAAGGTCCTTGATCCCTTGTGACCTATGGCTTTACTCTTCGTCATGTTTTCTACTCCCTTTTGACCAAAAATGCTCCTCTCTGCCCTTGAATCATGACCCGGAAGAGAGTTAGGCAATGGACTTGCCAAACAGCATTTAGTCCTGCTTCCAGTGCTTGTACAGGGGTCCCCTCTAATTTCTTTCTTACCAGTTGCCAGGTCCCCTTACCACCTCTGGCTTGATATTCTCCCCAAAGTGCTGTAGCTTCTCTTGCCACCACCTGGTCTCACTGTTGGTATTTCATCCACATAGGCTCTGATCCAGCCTCTACCCCCATGTAAGAGATCTCTATTTCTGACTTCTTAAGTTATCTTGTTGGAAGAATGTCTCACCTTGACCTTTTGTTGGCTCTGCTGCTCCAGAATTAGATTTGAGGAATTATTTTAAAGTTGTTTGGAGGGCAATGTTGGGACAGCTCAGCTGACTGCTTTCTCTACTTTGCCATCTTGGCTCCACCCCCAGAAATTCTGAGAGCCTTTTCTATTAAGCATTTTTAATGTGTGAAGAAAAAAAATAGCTTTTCCATGCAGGGTTATTATGGGAAAATACCTTTCTTTTTCCTTCTTTTAAGTGACCCTAGACATACACCAAATGTAAGCTTTTAGTAATATTTCCCCAAGGTACTAGTATAGAGGTACAACATGAGCTGGAGTATAGTAAATATTTACGACCCTTCATTTAGGGGGTCAGATTCTGCCCAGACTCCCTTCATGAGTCTAGAGTAGATAGACATCTTAGTGGAGAGGGAAAGGGGGAAGGTGGAGAGGGAAAGGGAGAAGGTACAATGCCCTTCCCCCCATTGATTCTAATTGTTAAATTACTAAAAGAGAGATATAGAGAAATATATAAGGACCAGGCCATAGGAGTTATTTAATTTAAGCCATTTGTTTTACAAATGAGGAAATTGAGATCCAGAGTGTTTGAATTACTTATTCAATGCCATGTAGTAAGTAGAGTTTGAATCTAAGTCCTCTAGTTCCCTGGTGAAGAGGCGGAAGAAGAGAAAAAAGAAGAGGAAATGAATATGGAAGAAATATATCACGTGGGGGATCTAAAAATTATTCATACTTGGATTTGGAATGTACTCCTCATCTTCCCCATGTAATAAGGATTTTATCTTAGAGAAGAGAAGGTAAAGTATGTGGCCTCCCAGTGTCTGAAATACTTTTAGGAAAGAGAATTGGATTTAATACCCACAGAATTTAATACAGATGCCAAAGGAGTCTAGAGGATAATGTGGCCTATCAGAAATAAGTACTATTTATGACCTAGCACATAGCATAGCAGTTCTAATTGAGATGGGAAGTAGGGAAGGGACAAATTCCCTGGAATCACTGTGGCTGACCTATAATGTTGATAAATCACTGGTGGATAACTGAGAACTCACTATAGATGACACCTAGGGGAAAAAGAAGCCTGATTCCCCAGTCTGTCCCCTCTAAGGTCAGCAGCACAGACAGGTTTTGCAGAGGATGAGAGTCCCTCAGAGTTGCTGGTTTCAGGGAATAGAATTCACAAGATTACAGTGTCATTAAAAAGATTACAGGGAGAGAGGTGTGAAGGATGCTCTCTCTCCTCCTAGACTCTTCCGTTGTTTCCCAGAAGTCCTGGAAAAGACAGCGGTAGCAAAGTGGATCATGTCACAGTTAGGCCATTTCATGGTAGGCTGTGTGTTTCCAAAGTGGAGCAGCATGACCTGTAATGACAATAACTATAATGATGATGACAGTAGTGGTAATGAGGGATGGAGAGAGGCTTATGAAGGGTTTGCTCTTGCTTCCCCAATAGTGATGAATCCTGAGGATGTTTACAGATGAAGGCTTTGGGATGGTGGGGATTGTGAGTTCCCAACTATTATCAGTCCCTTACTTGCTTGTTCCTGGTTGGGAATTTGGGGTGGGACACAGCAGGGTCCCTAACAGAAGTCATCTCTAATAGCCACCACAACAATAACATCACGTTTAAATAGAACTTTGAGGCTTTAACACTACTTTCTTCACACCATCCTTGTGAGGTGGTTGGGTAGGGAAATTGCTATTCTCAATTTACGTATGAGAAAACTGACTCTCGGAGATTTTAAGTGACTTGCTCTTGGTCACACAATTAGTGTTATAGGAAGGATTGAAAACCAGGTCTCTTGAGACAGCATGAGGAAAGGTGGAACACTAGGCTTCCAGTAAGGATGACTTGGTTTCAGATATTGTCACAGACACTAGCAGTGTAATACTAGACAAGTAGGGAAGGGAAAAAGCATTTATAAAGGACCTACTGTGTGCCAGGCACTGGGCTAAGTATTTTACAAGTATTATCCCATTTGCTCCTCACAACAACCCTGGGAGATAGGTGCCATCATTATTCCCATTTTGTAACTGAGGAAATTGAGAAAGACCTAGATTAAGTGACTTGTCTAGGGTCACACAGCTAGTAGGTATCTGAGGCTAGATTTGAACTCAAATTTTCCTGTCTCCAGGTTCTATCTATCTTTCTAGATGCTCTATATCACCTAGCTGCCTCAAGTCATTTAACTTTTCCAAGCCTCAGTCTCCTCAAATGTAAAATGAAGGGGTTAGATTCAGTGATCCTGTCCAGCTTTAATTTTATGATGTCATGATCCAAAGTCCAATCTTTTCTTTCTTCCCTCTTTCACTTTCTGGCTCTTTCCAATGACACAGACTCCCTGGTTGCCCTTTTTAGCACTGATTATATTTTCACTTCTTTCCTCCAATTCTTTCTCCCTTGATGTTCACTCAATTCATGTCTTTTACCCAATCAAAATTCTAGTAACTGTTGTCTGCGACCTCCATGACACTCCCCTTCTTTCCTCAATGAGTTCAATGACTGGCTTATGGTCTTCCCTCCCCAACTCTTAACCTCGTACTAGGGGCACTTCAGTACACACATGCTCAGATGCTCTAACTTCACTTCCCCAACTTCCTCATTTCTCATGACCTACTCCTCCATCCCAACTTGGCCACACCCAAAGATGGTGAAACCTTGATCTTGCCATCCCCCAGAAATGCCCCACATCTATGTAGACAAATTCTGAAGTTCCCTCATCTGATCATGGTCTGTCATCATTCCCACTCTCCCTTTTCTTTCTAACACAAAACTGTTCTCTGTCCTCAGTATTTGTTCTAGTCCTTTGACCCTTCTGTTCTTCCCGAGGACATCTCAACTGCACTGGTCATACCCTTCTCATTTCACCGTCAGAGTGCCACTCTACACTGTCCTCCCTTGCTCAAGTCTCCTGCTTCCTTATCCTATCATTGACATTGCTCTGCCAAGCCTCAGTATTGGATCACCCTCAGCTTCCACTGCCATGGTTTCTGTTCACTTGCTAGTGAACTGGATCCAACCAAAATGTGTTATATAATCTTAACTGGGCCCCAAATGCAGCAAGGCAATCCTATTACACTTCCCTAATTGTCTCTATCCCACTCACCACAGCAGGTTTTCCAAGTCTTTCATCCATCCTCAAGGCTCCTAGAGCTCCCCATCCCTCCATCCACTCAGCTAAGAGCCTTGACTCATTTTATTGAAAAAATGCAGGCCATTTGCAAAATGCTCCCTTTTGTCCCTTGTTCCTCAGTTCTCAACACTCAGATGCCTTCTGTCCCTATTTCATTTTTCGCCACTTTCTCAAATGAGGAAATTCCCTTTCTCCTCACCAAGGCATCAATGATCCCATTCCATTCTGTCTTCTTCAGTAGACTGCCCCCTCTATCATTCCCACTCTCTCACTTATCTTCAACCTTTCCCCATCTCCTGATTACTTCCCTGCTGCCTACAAACATCCCTATATTGTTGTTTAGTCATCTCAGTTGTGTCTGACTCTCTGTGATCCTATTAGGGGTATTCTTGGGAATGATACTGCAGTGGTTTGCCATTTCTTTCTCCAGCTCATTTTACAGGTGAGGAAACTGAGGCAAACAGGGTGAAGTGACTTGCCCAGGGTAATACAGCTAGTGTCAGAGACTGTATTTGAACTTAGATCTTCCTGACTCCAGGTGGCACTCTATCCACTGTGCCACATAGCTTTCCTATGCGTCCTCCATTAAAAAAACAAAAACAAAAACAAAAACAAAACTGTCACTTGGTCCATCTATCCCTCCTAGCTATCTGCCTATATCTCTCCTTCCTTTTGTAGCTAAACTCGTTTATGAACTCTATACATCACTGTCTATATTCTGATGCATTCTTAACACAGCTTAGTGCTCTACCCTAAGCTGATGAACTCTGAAGGACAGATGGCGTTTCCTACTTCTGCTATCATTATAGTGGGAGTGCAGTGGGGGAATGAATAGGAACAAAGGCACAGATTCAGAGTGAGAAGAGCAGGGTTTGAATGATCACTTTTCACCTTAGTACTTGTATGACCTCAGATCAGGCACATAGTAGATGACATAACAAATACTTATAAATTGAATCAAATTGTTATCTGCCACTTCCTATTTCTGGTCGTCAGTTTCTTCTTCTGTAAAATGAAGAGGGTGGATTAGAATTCAGGGGTGAGGAACCTACAGCCTCGAGGTCACGTGGTGCTCAAGTGTTGCTGCACTTGACCTAGGAGGCCACACATGACCTCCAGGCTGCAGGCTTCCCACTCCTGGAGATACATGAGCTCTAAAGTCCTTTATCACCCCAGGTAGTGCCAATCCCGTAAATGAAATTCTGACTTTGTTCCTTGGGGTATCTGGCAGCATTTCAAGGGTGTTTTCCCTTGAAGAAGAAGTATAGCTAACATTTATCTAGCTGTTACTATATGGCACAGCAGCTAAGCACGTTACAATTACTATCTCCTACGATTCTCACAACAACCCTGGGAGATAGGTGCTATTTTTATCCGCCTTTTACAGAACGGGTTAAATGACTTTCTTAGGGTCACACAGCTAGAATATGTCTGAGGCAGGATTTGAACTTATGTCTTCCTGACTCCAAGCCAGGCGCTCTATCCATTGTGCCACCTTGCTGCCTTGCTGGGTTCCCTGAAGTTTTTCCTGGGTTGACTAAGATAAATATTCCAGGATCCTGCGCTTTCCGATGGCTCCTTCTTTCTCCTCCTCATTGCATTCTGACCACACAGCCCCTGCCACTAAAACACATTCTGTTGAACGGGTAGAAAAGCAGCTTCCAGCATATTATCCCTGTGTTTATTTTCAATCAGCTTACACGGCCCAGGGAAACCACAACAAGATATTTAGTATGTGCTTATTCTACACACCCCACCTCCCACCCCTCCCTGCCGCTTCCCGAGATACTTGGGAGCTGATTGAAATGTGATGCGTGGGCTCGTAAAGGAGGGAGAGAAAACATCCACTCAGACCTTAGCCTTTCTCATGGGTCACAACTGACAGATGCAGTCTCTCCTCCTCCTCTGCTAGAATGCTCAAAGTGCTTCAGGGCAGATCCCTTCTCAAGAGCTGATGGTGCATCCTCCCCGCCCCCGCTTCAGGGCACTGGGGGGGAGGGGCAGAACGTAGGGCTCAGCACAAGCTCTCCTTCAGCTTCCCCCCAGGGACGTACTTCGTTGCCTTGGGTTAGGGTGGAGGAATGGTAAAGGAGGGGACTTCTTTTGTAAGGAATCCTGGGCTCTGTGTGGAGCTTCACTATTCAAACATGTGATCTTGGTACTTAGAAAGTCTCTTCTCTCCTTCCAGCTTTAGACCATGGTAGCAAGCCCAAGTTCAGTTCCCTTGGAAGGGCAGTTAATAGGTGAACTGTGAATCCCTCTTAACATTCTCTATTTCTTTAAAATCTCATTCAGGTGCTATCTTCCATACAGATTCTTTCATGACTCCCATTCTCAGCAGCTAATGCCCCCATTCCCAAATTTATATTGCTTTTGTTTGGTATATACTTGCACGTGGGTGTGTGTGTGGAATTATATGTTGTGTTGCCCATGTAGGTTCTGCATGTCCACATGGGTCTTCCTACATGTAGCTCAGAGGAAGGCACGAACAGATTTCTCTGTGGTCTTTTCCAACCTCCCTTCTCCAAGAAAGACTGATTTCTGCTAGAAGGCGAGGCAGGAGATTGGCTGGCCGCACTCTGTTCTGAGAGAAAAAGTACTGGGATACATACATACCTGTGTGTATATACATAGATATATATATGTGTATATATATATATATATGTATACACACATATGTATGAATATATTGTATGTATGTGTTCTCAACTACACACACATTGTCTATCTTCACACATATGTAATATGCTTATATGTGTGTATGTGTGCATGCACATATACATACATGTATATCTTCAAGGTTTGACTCTCTTCCTTTTAAAGCCAGTTCCACAACACAACACACAAAGCAAATAGCAAATACACCCATTTATTCAAGTGGATCGTAAAACAGAAATCTGAGATGGTGTAGATATGAGAACACACATAAGAAGAGTGAATGAATTCTCCCACTGGGGTCAAAATGTCTCAGGTCAAACAGGAGAGAGTCCCATATTTTACCCAACAATGATTCCCAAAGTCTCTAGTTTATAAAATGGTGGATAAAGTCATGAGCAAGGTGACACATCCTCTTCATGTCAGCTTCTTCCAAGAGTCCCCTTCAGGGACCTAAAAAGAATCTAGGACTAAGTGTGCTCTCTTGACTGGAAGCCAGAAAACCAGGATCTTTCTGCCCCTCTCACAGATGTGGAGCATTGAGGAATCTATCTACTAGAAGAGTCTTATGTAAATTGCCTTTGAGCTGAAGATTACACTTATTTATGAGTGTTTTATCTCCCCTAATTAAGTGGAAACTCCCTGAGAGCAAAAATTATTTCATTTTTTGCCCTTCTATCTTTAGGGCTCACCTCAGTGCTTGGGACATCCTATTGAAGATGATTAATTAATATCTACTAATAATAGCTAGCTTTGATATTCTGCTTTAAGGTTTGCAAAAAAAACATTACATAGATTATTTCTTTATATCCTCACAAAACCCATCATTCCCATTTTATAAATGAAAAAAAACTGAGGCTGAGAGAAGTTGAGTGGCTTGTCCAGAGTCACATAGCTAGAAGTATCAGGATCTGAATTCGGGTCTTCTTGACTCCAGGTCCAACATTCCATTCACTGCATGACCTAGTCTGTCGATTGATAGCTCTGTGTATCTGTGGCTGTCTATGGACTCCTGTGAATCATTTGTAGTTTCTGCATTTTCTGTAGTATAAAATAAAAGCTGTACTACAAATGTGTGCTACTACCTTGAATGCTTATACAGAAGATGAGCTTACACATATTTCTGAAAAAGAAAAACACAAGTTAAATTTTCCTGGAATAAACTCCAGGCATGGAAAAAGAGAGGAGTGATTTTCATTAGGATGGCCATCCTTCCTCAAGATCAGACCCAGTCCCTGTGAGACCACAGGACTTTGGAGAACCCTGGACTATGGGTTACACCCAATTCCCCCAATTGTTAGTCTCTCTCTCCTCACAATCACATTGTATTTTATTTTCTATTTATTTATCTCTGTACATATTTGTTTCCCCCAGTAAAATATAATCTCCTTGAAGGCAGGAACTTTTTCATTTTCATGTTTATATTCTGAGCACCTAATAGGTATGTTCAGAATTTGGTGCACAGTAAATATTTAACAAATATCCGTTGAATGAATTAATGAATATCTCTGCCTGAGTGGTGGCACTCAGGGTGGGTGTGGAAATCATAAGCTTAGGTTAGGCATAGATGACTAGCCGATTCTTTTTTCATTTGCTTAACTTAAAAGGCTAGAAAAAAAAGGAAACTTAAGAGGATAAATCAATATAAGACTGATGAGACAGTTCTCCAAGTGTTTGAAGAACCAAGCAAAGAGGAACTGAACTTAACAGCCAGCAAGATTGAGGATACACACTGAGATGCACAATCTGATTCTTAATGGTTGTGAGATAATGGGTATGGTGGTCCTTGCCCACCTCACTATCTGAACCAGCCCTCAATAATCATGAAGTTAAAGAGAAGGTACAATGTAGAAGAGAGCAGACTGAAGCTTAAGCCAGGAAAGCTGGATTCAGTTTCTGACCTTAAAACCTGTGTGATTTTGGGCAAATAATTTAGTTTGTCAGCCTCAGTTTCCTAACCTAAAAAATAGGACTACTACCCACCTTACACGTATAGCTCCTTCCTAGGACTACAGTTTTGAGAACATGGCTCTTCATTTATTGTTGTATCCTTTTTAAAAAATTAATTTCCTTTCAATTAAGAAGCATTTATTTTCTCTTTCCTCCTATGCCCCCAATTGGAGATAAGAAAAGAAAAGAAAAGAAAAGAAAAGAAAAGAAAAGAAAAGAAAAGAAGAGAAGAGAAGAGAGAAGAAAAGAAGAAAAAAGAAAAGAAAAACAAAAGACTTGTAACATACATGCATAATTAAGCAAAACAAATTCTTGGATAATCCATGTCCAAAAATGAATGTCTCATTCTGCCTCTTGAATCCATTGCTTCTGTCATGGGGTGGGTAGCATTTTTCGTCATCAGTCCTCTGAAATAATGACTGATCATTGCATTGAACAGAATTTTTAAATCTTGGAAAATTTTTGTTTGTACAGAGTTGTTGCTATCATATAAATTGTTCTCCTGGTTCTGCTCACTTCATTCTGCATTAGTCCATACAAGTCTTCCCAGGTCTCTCTAAAAAAGTCAATAAACATTTATTGAGTCTACTATGTACTAGGCACTGTGCTAAGCCATTTCTTTCTTCATTTTCCTTGTGAAACCATCTCGTTCTTCCTTCCTTATATCACAAGAGTATTCCATTATCTTCATATAATAATTAGTTTAGCCATTCCTCAATAATGAGTACCCCCTTAGTTACCAGGTCTTTTGCCACACACACACACACACACACACACACACACACACACGAGCTATCATACCTATTTTGGTATACATCTGTGTCTTTCTTCTTTTGTTCTCTTTGGGTTATGTCCTAATTGCCCTCCATTTTTGTTTAACATACAGACAGCAATACACTCTTAGGATCTTTGTCTGAAGGAAATGTTACAGGTGGGAACATCTATCAGGGGACACACTATCTATCAGTCAATAGCAGTAGAAATACAGCCATAACACAGTTCCCCATCAGGGACCTCTCATAACTTCCCAGGTTCAATATACTATTTTGGGTCAACATCTTTCCAAATCCACAGCCTCCACACACTTCTTTGCCTGACCGAGTCAGATGACATTTAATTAAAACAGAATTCAATGTAAATAACAAGGAATTTAATCAGGTTGCAAACATTCCCCAATTAATCTCATTTTCTTCCTAGTACAGCAGGAAAGGGACAGGATGGTTCAGACTCATGGTGAAAGTTTCAGAGATCAGCATCTGACATGACTTCTTGTTTCATTTCCCTTCCCTTTGTGCAGTACTTATTAAGAAATGTGGTTGTTTAGCTGTTCAGTCATTTTCAACTCTTTGTGACCCTATGGATCATAGTATGCCAATACAATCTATGGGCTTTTCTTGGCAAAGATATCAGAGTGGTTTGCCATTTCTTTCTCCAGCTCATTTTACAGATGAGGAAACTGAGGCAAACAGGGTCAAACAGCTAGTAAGTATGTGAGGCCAGATTTGAAGTCAGGAAAATGTGTCTTCCTGACTCCAGGCCTGGCATTTCATGGAAATGAAGAATATGAACTTGGACAGACTTTTAGAGATAGTGGAGGATGGAATGACTTGGAGTACTATAGTCCATGGGTTCACAAAGAGTCAGACATGACTAAATGACTGAACACAGTAATCTCACCGTTCATATACTGTTATCTCAGCTGACTTCCTCTGAGCTTAGCTGATCAAAGAGAAAGCAGAGCTTATTACCAGGTCTGTTCCCCATCCCCCACCCTGCCTTCCAGCTCCTCACTCAGGCCAATCTATACCTTTTCCTTAATTCCCTCAGGTTTTTCTTTCAATCTGCTGTTTAGGCTGGGATTCAAAGCCTTTTGCCAGACATTGGAGGCATCTGTTATTCTCATTACCAATTCATTCATAATAATTAATTATAGTAAGTAATATATTGGTCTTATGCCATAAACTTGTAGAAAGTAAGGGCTTAAATTAAGAGATATCACTCACGTGCAAAGGCAAAGATGGCAGAATTTTCTTTTTTTATCTTTCTTTTTAAATAAGATTAATTTATTTTTAGTATTTAATGTTCATTTCCACAAGATTTTAAGTTACAAATTTTCTCCCCATATCTACTCTCCCCCTGCCCCCCACCACAAGATGGCAGGCATTATGATTGCCCCCTTTCCCCAGTCTGCCTTACCTTCTATCACTCCCTCCCACCATCCCCTTTCCCCTTACTTTCTTGTAGGACCAGATATAGTTCTATACCCCATTGCCTGTGTATCTTATTTCTTAGTTGCATGTAAAAACAATTTTTAACATTTGTTTTTAGAACTTTGAGTTCCAACTTTTCTCCTTTCTTCCCTGCCCACCCACCCTCCTTGAGAAGGGAAGCAATTCAATATAGATTTTACATGTATCATTATGCAAAACACTTCCATAATAGTCATGTTGTGAAAGATTAACTATATTTCCCTCCATCCTATCCCATCCCTTATTTATTCAATTTTCTCCTTTGACTCTTGTCCCTTTTCAAGAGTCTTTACTTTTGACTACCCCCTCCCCAAATCTACCCTCCCTTCTATCATGCCCCCACTTTCTTGTAGTGTAAGACACCTAATTGAGTGTGTATGTTATTCCATCTTTAAGCCATATCTGATGAGAATAAGGTTCACTTATTCCCTTTCTTTTACATCCTCTTTCCTTCCATGGTGATAGCTTTTTCTTGCCTCTTTAATGTGAGATAATTTACCCCTTTCTATCTCTCCCTTTCTCCTTCTCACCCCTTAATTTTATTTTTTTAGATATCATCTTTTTGTATTTAACTCACCCTGTGTCCTCTGTCTCTGTCTTTCTGTCTCTATATATGTATATATATATATATATATATATATATATATATACATATATATATATATATATATATATATATATATATATATATAGATATATATAATATATGTATGCATGTAGGTATGTATTCCCTTCAACTACTCTAATACTGAGAAAGGTCTCATGAGTTACAAATATCATCTTTCCATGTAGGAATGTAAACAGTACAACTTTAGTAGGTCCCTTATGATTTCTCTTTCCCATCTACCTTTTCATGTTTCCCTTTATTCTTGTGTTTGAAAGTCGAATTTTCTATTCAGCTCTGGTCTTTTCATCAAGAATGCTTGAAAGTCCCGTATTTCATTGAAAATCCATTTTTTTTTTTTGCCCTGAAGTATTATACTCAGTTTTGCTAGGTAGGTAATTCTTGGTTTTAGTTCTAGCTCCTTTGACCTCTGGAATATCATATTCCAAGCCCTTTGATCCTTTAGTATAGAAGCTGCTAGATCTTGTTTTATCCTGATTATGTTTCCACAGTACTCAAATTTTTTCTTTCTGGCTGCAATATTTTCTTCTTGACCTGGGAACTCTGGAATTTGGCTACAATATTCCTAGAAGTTTTCCTTTTGGGATCTTTTTCAAGAGGCAATGAGTGGACTCTTTCAATTTCTATTTTACCCTCTGGTTCTGGGGCAGTTTTCCTTGGTAATTTCTTGAAAGATGATGTCTAGGCTCTTTTGTTGATCATGGCTTTCAGGTAGTGCAATAATTTTAAAATCATCTCTCCTGGATCTATTTTCCAGGTCAGTGGTTTTTCCAATGAGAGATTTCATATTATCTCCTATTTTTTTCATTCTTTTCATTCTTTTTAATAATTTCTTGATTTCTTATAAAGTCATTAGATTCTATTTGCTCCATTCCAATTTCTAAGGAATTATTTTCTTCAGTGAGCTTTTGGACCTCCTTTTCCATTTGGCTAATTCTGCTTTTTTTTTTTTAAATGCAATTTATTTATTTAACATATTTGGTTTTCAGCATTGATTTTCACAACATTTTGAATTACAAATTTTCTCCCCATTTCTACCCTCCCCCCCACTCCAAGATGGCTTATATTCTGGTTGCCCTGTTCCCCAGTCAGCCCTCTCCTCTATCACCCCCCTCCCCTCTCATCCCCTTTTCCCTTCCTTTCTTGTAGGGCAAGATAAATTTCTACGCCCCATTGCCTGTGTATCTTATTTTTAGTTGCATACAAAAACTTTTTTGTTTTTGAACATCTGATTTTAAAACTTTGAGTTCCAAATTCTCTTCCCTCTTCCTTTCCCACCCACCCTCCCTAAGAAGTTGAGCAATTTATACATTCAACATGTATTATTATGTATAACCCTTCCACAATACTCATGTTGTGAAAGGCTAACTACATTTTGCTCCTTCCCAACCCATCCTGCTTTATTGAATTTTCTCCCTTGACCCTGTCCCCTTTCCAAAGTGTTTGTTTTGATTACCTCCACCCCCATCTGCCCTCCTCTGCATCATCCCCCCGCCTTTTATTTTATTTTATTTTTTATTTTTTTTTTATCTTCCTCCCTCTTCTTTCCTGTGGGGTAAGATACCCAACTGAGTATGTATGGTATTCCCCCTCAGGCCAAATCTGATGAGAGCAAGGTTCACTCATTCCCCCTCACCTGCCCTCTCCCCTCCTCCCATAGAACTGCTTCCTGTTGCCACCTTTATGCGAGATAATCCACCCCATTCTATCTCTCCCTATCTCCCTCTCTCAGTATGTTACTCTCTCATCCCTTAATTTCATTTTATCTCTTTTAGATATCTTCCCTTCATCTTCAACTCCCCCTGTGTCTGCTCTCTCTCTTTTACATATATATATATATATATATATATATATATATATATATATATATATAAACCCATATATACATATATATACATATGCATACACATACATACATATACACATAGATATATACATAACAACACATTCACTTATATATATACATATGCATATTCCCTTCAACTACCCTAATACTGAGGTCTCATGAATCATACTCATCATCTTTCCATGTAGGAATGTAAACAAAACAGTTCAACTTTAGTAAGTCCCTTGCAATTTCTGTTTCTTGATTACCTTTTCATGCTTCTCTTGATTCCTGTGTTTGAAAGTCAAATTTTCTATTCAGTTCTGGTCTTTTCACTGAGAAAGCTTGAAAGTCCTCTATTTTATTGAAACTCCATATTTTGCCTTGGAACATGATACTCAGTTTTGCTGGGTAGGTGATTCTAGGTTTTAATCCTAGCTCCATTGACCTCTGGAATATCGCATTCCAAGCCCTTCGATCTATTAATGTAGAAGCTGCCAGATCTTGGGTTATTCTGATTGGGTTTCCACAATACTCAAATTGTTTCTTTCTGGCTGCTTGCAGTATTTTCTCCCTGATCTGGGAGCTCTGGAATTTGGCAACAATATTCCTAGGAGATTTCTTTTTGGGATCTATTTGAGGAGGCGATCGATGGATTCTTTCAATTTCCATTTTGCCCTGTGGCTCTAGAATATCAGGGCAGTTCTCCTTGATAATTTCCTGAAAGATGGTATCTAGGCTCTTTTTTTGATCATGGCTTTCAGGTAGTCCAATAATTTTTAAATTATCTCTCCTGGATCTATTTTCCAGGTCAGTGGTTTTTCCAAGGAGATATTTCACATTGTCTTCCATTTTTTCATTCCTCTGGTTCTGTTTTATAATATCCCGATTTCTCATAAAGTCACTAGCTTCCACTTGCTCCAATCTAATTTTTAAAGTAGTATTTTCTTCAGTGGTCTTTTGGACCTCCTTTTCCATTGGGCTAATTCTGCCTTTCAAGGCATTCTTCTCCTCATTGGCTTTTTGGAGCTCTTTTGCCATTTGAGTTAGTCTGTTTTTTAAGGTTTTGTTTTCTTCAGTGTATTTTTCAGTATTTTTTTGGGTCTCCTTTAGCAAGTCATTGACTTGTTTTTAATGGTTTTCTCGCATCCTTCTCATTTCTCTTCCCAATTTTTCCTCTACTTCTCTAACTTGCTTTTCCAAATCCTTTTTGAGTTCTTCTATGGCCTGGGGCCAGTTCATGTTTTTCTTGGAGGCTTTGGTTGTAGGCTCTATGACTTTGTTGTCTTCTTTAGGCTGTATGTTTTGGTCTTCTTTGTCACCAAAGAAAGAATCCAAAGTCTGAGACTGAATCTGGGCGCGTTTTCGCTGCCTGGCCATATTCCCAACCAACTAACTTGACCCTTGAGTTTTTCAGTGGGGTATGACTGCTTGTAGACTAACGAGTTCTATGTTCTACGTTTGGGGGGGAGGTGCCAGCTCTGTCAGAGCCGCACTCCTCCTTCCCCAAGGACCCCCAGTCCAGACTGGTCTTAGATCTTCAGCAGGCTTTTGCACTCCTGTTCTGATCCGCCACTTAATTCCTCCCACCAGGTGGGCCTGGAGCCGGAAGTAACAACAGCTGTAGCTGCCCCACCTCCGCTGCACCCGGGGCTGGAAGCTGAACCGTGAACTCCTTCCACTCCCGCAGCTTTTCCCACTAACCTTCTCCGCAGTCTTTGGTGTTTGTGAGTCGAGGGGTCTGGTAACTGCTGCAGCTCACATATTCAGGGCGCTAGGGCCCCCTGCGCCCGGCTTCTGGTCTGGATCGTCCACGCCGCTCAGGCTGGGCTCTGCTCCACTCTGTTCCCAGCTCCCAGCTCCGTGTGGTATAGACCTCACCCAGAGACCATCCAGGTTGTCCTGGGCTGGAGCCCTGCTTCCTTCTGCTGTTCTGTGGGTTCTGCCGTTCTAGAATTGGTTCAGAGCCATTTTTATAGGTTTTTGGAGGGACTCGGGTACGGAGCTCACTCTAGTCCGTGCTTACCAGCTGCCATCTTGGCTCCGCCCCCCCAATTCTGCTTTTTAAGGCATTCTTCTCATTGGCTTTTTGAACCTCTTTTGCCATTTGGGTTAGTCTATTTTAAGGTGTTATTTTCTTCAGTATTTTGGGGGGGGTCTCCTTTATCAAGTTGTTGACTCATTTTTCATGATTTTCTTGCATTACTCTCATTTCTCTTCCCAATTTTTCCTCTACTTCTCTTACTTGATTTTCTAAATCATCTTTGAGCTCTTCCATGGCCTGAGATTCATATTTTTCTTGGAGGCTTTTGATGTAGGATCTTTGACTTTATTGTCTTCTTCTGGCTGTATGTTTTGATCTTCTTTGTCACCAAAGTTAGATTCTATAGTATGAGGGTTTTTACACTATCTGCTCATTTTCCCAGCCAATTACTAGGCTTTTTAGCTCTTTGTCAAGGTAGAACCCTGCTTCCAGAGTGGAGAGTGCTCTGTCTCAAGCTTCAGTGGTCTTTCACTGCTGTTTTCAGAGCTACTTCTAGGCACCTGCAAATTTTCAGTTCTTCTGAGGTGGTATGATTCGATGAGAGGTGTTTACTCCTCTCCTGGCCAGTGTTATGGTGTGTGAATGATCTCAAGCACTCTTTTCCACCTTGTAACTGCCAGGAGGGCTCCCTCTCCACAGCCACCACAAACTCTGCTACACCAGCACTTCTCCTCACCCCAGGACCACCAATCAGGACTAAGACTCAGATCCAAGCAAGGCAAAGTAAGAGAATCCTGCCTCAGCACCAACGAAGAGATCCCTGAGCTCCAGCTCTAATTAGTCATTTGATTCCCCCCCACCATCTGTGGACCGGAAGCTCTGGAAGCAGCCTCCACAGCTGCTGCTACCACCTCTACTGCCACTGCCTATGCCACAGCTGCCTTCTCTTCCCCTGGGGGTTGGGGCGAGACCACGCCCCAGGTCCAATAGAGTTTTCCTACTGACCTGTTAAGTTGTCTTTGGTGTCTGTGGATCAAGAAGTATGGAAAGTGTCACAGCTCAGTGATTCAGGGACCTGAGGCTGCTCTGCTGGTTCTGCTCCAGCGTGGTCTGTCCTGGAGCAGCCCACTGTGGGCTGTACTACTCTCCCAGAATGGTGTGATAGACCCTTCCCAGTGACCATCTATGCCATCTTGGGCTGGAGATTTGTTTCATTCTGTCATTTCATGGGTTCTGTAGCTCTAGAATTTGTTTAGAGTCATTTTTTTATAGGTGTTTGGAAGGATTTGTGCGAAAGCTCAAGCAAGTCCCTATTTTCATGCTGCCATCTTGGCTCTGCCCCCTAGAATTTTCTTCATAGTGAGATATATCAACAAGAGAATAAGTCACTTCCCTTTATTGGCTCTTCTTCATCTGTCAAAGGAGAGGAGTAGAGTAAATTGTTTCTAGTCTCTTCTAGCTCTGTCATTCTGTTTTGTGTTCAAACATTGTGTATTATTATGGTCCCTCCCCATTCCTCTAATCTAGCATTTTAATTAAGGGAGAGAAGACTGATGTGCTGAAAATATGACTTTTTGAGTCCTGAGGTCTGAGTTCTATTCTTGGTCCTTATTGCTACCAGCTAATGGGGTTTTGGACACATCACTTCACTTTCTCAGGCTCACTTTCCTTCCTGCAAAATGAAGAGATTAGATGGGTTTTAGAGTTTTAAGATGACTTCAGAAGTCATGTAGTTCAACAGCCTCATTTTCCAGCTGAGGAAACTGAGGACCAGAGAGAGGAAATACCTTTTTAAAAAAATATTTTATTATCAGTTCCAAATTTTTCTCTTTCCCTTCACTCCCTCCCTTTTGCAAGGCAAGAAATATAATACTCACTATACTTATGAAGTCATGCAAAACAGATTTCCTCATTAGCCATGCTCCCCCCAAAAAGAAAAGAATGGAAAGGAAAAGAAAGGGAAGGGAAGGGAAATGAAAAGGAAAGAAAAGAAGAGAAGGAAGGAAAGGGAAGGAAAAAAGAGAATAGAAGAGAAGAGAAGAGGGGAGGAGAGGAGAGGAGAGGAGAGAAAATATGCTTCAATCTGAACTCTGAGTTCATTAGCTCTCTATCTGGAGGTGGATAGCATCCTACATCATGAATCCTTTGGAATTGTGTTGGATCATTGTATTGATCATGGTTACTAAGTCCTTCACAGGTGATAATCTTTAAAACATTGTTGTTATTGTGTAAATTGTTCTCCTGGTTCTGCTCATCTCACTTTGCATCAGTTCATGTAAGTCTTATCAGGTTTTTCTAAAACCATCTCCTTCATCATTTCTTTTAACACAATAATATTCTACCACATTCATATGCCATTTTCCAATTGATGAGCATCTCCTCTCTTTCCATTTGAAAGGAATTCCTTATTTGATGAGAGAGAAGGCATAGGAGTTAGAGCTGGAAGGGATTTCTATTTTTACAAATGAAGAAACTGAGGACTTAAGAAATCATGCAAGTATTAAGTGACAGAGCTAGGATTTGACATCAAATCCAATGATTATCCCATTGTACTATGCTGCCTCTTAGGTTCCTTTGTACTATGAGTTACAATGGAAAGAGTATCTGGGGACTCAAGTTCAAATCTTGATTCTATCACTCATATGATCTTAAACTAGTCCTTTTTCTCTCTTGGCCTCAATTTCGTCATCTGTAGAAAAGGGGTTGGGTCAGTGGAACCTCGAGGTTCTTCTGACTCTAAATTTATAATCCTATGATCTTCTCAGTTTCTCTTGTTGAGATGAGATTAGGTTTTTGAAAAGATGAGTCATTTGTCAATCTGAAGTGCCTAGAATCAGGGGAATGGGCTTGGTGGGTTGGCAGCCAGACTTGAAGCAGGAGTAGTACATGAGGAGTAGAGAAGGGCAGGAGAATGGAACCTTTGGAAGGAAGAGTTACCATGATCAGAAACCCAGCCTGATTGGCCAGCATTCTCCTGCTCAGCCTAGAGACCAACATTTATTCTAATCACATGTTCTGCATGGGTTTGCTGCTCTGAATTATACACCACAAAAGGGCCTTTCATCTTACTCTGGATTTGATGCTGGCCTGGCAGCTTTGCTTGGCTCTGATTTGGCCTCCAAAATAATCAGGGGAGGAAAGCACAATGCCTGCTGAAAGCATCTTGGGACTTTTGTTTATTTTTTTTCCTTTCCTGAAGATTCTGCCCAACCCCCCCATCCCCACCTCCACCTCCTCCTGCTTGTGCCTACTGCAGGACAGGGAACATACTTACCCTGGGTAAGACTGAAGCCTGTTTGGAAGTCTGGCAAGGACCCACCCTCCGAGCTGTGTAGCTGGAAGCATCCCAGAAGTTCCTGGGAAATTAAATTCAGGGAACATAGAATGCCAGAGCTGGAATGGACTTCAGAGATCACCTGGCTCAATAATTCCATTTTATAACTGATATTCAGAGAGAAGTGGCTTGCCCAAGATCTCTTAGGGTAGGGAATGTTTTCACTTTTTTTTTTAAATCCCTAGCCTTTAGCACAGTGCCTGGCACATAACAAGCACTTAATTAATGCTTGTTGACTTGACTTGATGACAGAAAAAAGAGAGAACAAGAGACTCAAATTCAGGTCCCTTAATTCCCACTCCAGTGCTTATCACCCTAAATCCCATCTGACTTGCAACTCAGTCCAAATTATAGAGAGAGCACCTTCTGTACAGAGGCATTGATAGCAGCTAGGTGAGTCACTGAGAGAATGCTGGCCTTGGAGTCAGTTCAAATCCTGTTTCATACACTTACTAGCTGTGTGACCTTGGGTAAGCCCCTTAATATTTCTTAGTTTCAGTTTCCACATCTATAAAATGGCAATAATACTTACAATGCGTAACACAGAGTTTTTGTGAAGAAAGTGCTCTGGAAACATTAAATCACTTTATAAATGTGAGGTTTTTTTTTCTTATGATATGGTGTCGCAATGTGATCACAGTGTTTTGAAATGTTAAGACCTGCACACGTGAAATAAATAATGATGATCATGTTCAACAACTAAATGATTTTTAAAAATTAAAATAGGTATTACTTACCTTCTATGTTCAAGGCACTGTCATAATAAAAGAAGCAGAAGCAGAAGAGGAAGAAGAAGAAGAAGAAGAAGAAGAAGAAGAAGAAGCAGAAGAAGCAGAAGAGGAAGAAGAAGCAGAAGAGGAAGAAGAAGAAGAAGAAGAAGAAGAAGAAGAAGAAGAAGAAGAAGAAGAAGAAGAAGAAGAAGAAGAAGAAGAAGAAGAAGAAGAAGAAGAGAAGAAGAAGGAGAAGAAGAAGAAGAAGAAGAAGAAGAAGAAGAAGAAGAAGAAGAAGAAGAAGAAGAAGAAGAAGAAGAAGAAGAAGAAGAAGAAGAAGAAGAAGAAGAAGAAGAAGAAGGAGAAGGAGAAGGAGAAGGAGAAGGAGAAGGAGAAGGAGAAGGAGAAGGAGAAGGAGGAGGAGAAGGAGGAGGAGGAGGAGGAGGAGGAGGAGGAGGAGGAAGAAAGAAAGAATGAAAAAGAAAGAAAGAAGGAAAGTAAGAAAGAAAGGAGGAGAAAAGGAAGAGGAAGAGGAGGAGGAGGAGGAAATCTAATGAAATATCAATGCTACAGCTCAGAGATGGGACATGTCATTTTTGTGCTGTTATAGCTCACAGATTGATCTAGGTACAGTGGAATAACACAGCACAAATTGTTGTGAGACTTGATCTATAGAACCTAAGCAATGCATGTACTTCCTAGAAATGTCTAGGAGAAAACCTGCAATATCCATGTTTGGCCACTCAATCATTTTTCAGAGACTTCAGAGGGCTGTAAAAATATCCCTCAATGAATAGCACAAGAACACATGTTTTATTATGTGGCTATCTTTTCTTTTTGTCTGATGTGATCAGTGGTTTACCACAAAAAAAAATCACCCATTTTAGAGAGCATTTACTGCTACATAGTGGGAGAAATACATAGGGCAACTTGATTACCTATCGTTTTCAAAGCTTTTCTGAATGCCCAAATTAAGTCAATTGCTCACTTTTTGGATTTTTAATTTTGTGGCTTATCCATCCCTGATTCCATAGTTAAATGGTTTGTTGGATGACTCATTCCCCACACAGTCCAGCTGGTATATATAGGATCAAGAGCCATAAGACATTTTTAAGATTAGTCTGAAGTAATTGTGATTAGAAAAGTAAGTCTTTTTCAGCTTGCTTGGCTCCCCAAGGTGTGTCCCCTCTTTGATGAAGCCCAGCCAAAAATGCTCTGGGCCCAGACATCTTCTACTCAGGCTATCTAAAGTATCATCCCCTTCTTAGTATCATTTAAACCTTCTTTCTCCCATTGCAGTAACCAGCTCTCTAGCCCCACTTCTTGATGTTTAAGGCAATATACTTTATTTTTCTACACGTGGCTCATGTATGCATGTATAAACGTATAAATAGGGTGTCCCAAAAGTCTTGGTGCCATTTTAAGCTATATATATATATATATAAAACGTGTGTGTATACACATGTGTATATATCATAGATGTATGTACATGCTACTGCACATCTATATATACTTATGACATTATGTTTATATAGAGTAAAATGTACCTCTACATTTACATATAATGACAAAAAGTTACAATGATATAGCTATAAGATATATAATCACTTGAATAGGACCAGAGTTTAGGAATATTTCTGACAATAAAGCAAAATCAATTGACACAGTAGGTTTTTTTTTATTTATAACACAAAGAAAATAAAGATAAAAATTTTTATTACAAAGCAAAATTATATTTGTGCATTAATTGATCTACTTAGGCCTTCTTGTAATAACTATATATATAACTATGTATAACTATATATACATATGTAAGCTTATTATGTATGTGTGCACATATATGCTTATATGCCTATACATATGTGCATACATATACAGATAAATACACATACATATACACACTCCATATATATATATATATATATATATACATATATATGTACATATACCCATACACACTCACACTCACATACACACACATATACACACATACGCATAAACACATATTTAGAGTTTTCCAAGGATAGCGCGATATATCTTTCCCAAGTTCCATGCTACTAAATTCTGGTCAGTGACCCATTTATGTCCTTATTTAAAAAATAAATAAATATGGGAGGTCATGTGGTACAATAGAAGAGCTCTGGATTTGAAGTCAGGGGACATGTATTTGAATCCTGGCTATGCTTTGTATTTGTAGGACCTCGAGCAAGTCATTAGAACATTCTGGGCCTCAGTTTACTCTTTGTTTTAAATGAGGGGGTTGAACAAGATCCGCTTTCAGCTTTAAATCTATGATCCTGTGTTTATGTTCAGAATATTCATTGGCAACCTTGTTTGCTAGCATGGGAGCTGATTTTCATACACTAGAACAGGGGTTCTTAACTGGGGATCCACAGATCCTTTCCAGGGGATCCATAAATTTGGATGGGAAAAAACATCTATATTTTCATTAACTTTGACTGAAATTTTTCATCTCTTTTAATTATGAACATAGGTAACAAACCTATTCTTGTGAAGGCTTTCACAAGTTTCACCAGACTGCGAAAAGTGTCCATGACACACACAACAAAGGTTAAGATCCCAAGACCTGGGAGCAATCTGATTCCAGATATACCCAGAGAGAAAAATGGGTGCAGGCATGCATTATGATGTGATTTGTGTGTCTAATATTGAACCAGATCCATTTGTCCTCAGAGGGTTCACAGGTTATTCCAACTTCCTCAATGTCTTCCTATTTCCTATGTAGTGTCTAGGGCCAGGTCTTATATGAGAGGAGTGGGGAAGAGTTGACTTGAAAGGCATGGGCTATTTTCACATAATCACAAAGTTTCAGATTTGGAAGGGGCCTCAGCAGCCATCATGTTTGACCCATACGCAAAAAAAATGAAATCCTAGTACAACATGCTTGACAAGTGACTTTCCTCTTTTTGTTTGAAAACCCCTGATATGATACCCACTTTCTTCTAAGGCAGCCATTTCCAATAAGAGACAGTTTAATTGCTGGGAAATTTTTCTTCACATCAAGCCTAAATTTGCCTCTTTATAGCATCAGTAGGTGCTGGTTCTGTTCTCTGGTTTCTGTCCTACAGGAAAAAAAAAAGTTCCCTTGTTGTGTTTAACAGAACAAGTCTGACCCCTTACACACTTGATGGCTGTTGAAATGCTTGAACAGAGTTATCATGACTTTCCAGAACCTTCTATAACCTGGGTTAAATATCTCCAGTTCCTTCAAGCAATCATCGTACAACCCCTTGCCATCTTGGTTGTCCCCTAGATGCTCTCCAGTTCATCAATATAGTTTCTAAAATTTGGTTCCCACAAATGAATGCAGTGCTTTAACTCTTCCTAGGTGGCTTAGTAGAGAGAGCATGGGACTTAGAATCAAGAGGACATGAGTTCAAATCTTGCCTCAGACATTTCCTTGCTATGTGGTCATGACCTTTAACCTCTCAAGGCTTCATCATCAGTATAACCTTTAACCTCTCAGTTTCCTCATCGGTAAAATGAGGAGGTAGTCCTTGATGACATCTAATTTCTCTTACAGTTCTAAACATATGATTCTATGGCTTTCTTAACTCCTGGAAACTATACCTTTTTTAAAGTAGCCTAAGTTTTGAAATACAATTTTTTGGCTGCTGCCTCATGGTGTTGACTCACGATGAGTTTGCAGCCCACTAAAATTTCCAGATAAATTGCTACTGTCTAGCCATGTCTCTCCCATTTTGAATTTGCAAAGTGGGTTTCTTGAGCAAGTATGAAATTTAGTCTTATTAAATTGCATCTTGATAGGTTCCGCCTGATTTTCTGGCCTGTCAAGGTCTTTTTGGATTCCAACTCTGTCATCCAATGCGTTAGCTACCCCCGACTTTGAGTTGGTCAGTAGTCAGTAAATAAGCGATTCTTTAAGCACCTACTATGTGCCAGGCACTTTGTTGAAATGAATTGAATTAAATTGACTATCAAATTCAATGATTATATCCCTTTGCGTTTCCCAGGAGCTCTTTCCCCTCCTATTTATTCTCTTTTTCTCTTTTGGCCTTGGCCATGAGGTGAGAAGCAACAAGGACAGCCAACTAGGTCCTGACCTGGTTCTGCCAGTCAATGGCTCTTCTGAAGAGGGGGATCTCAAAGGCTTTTTTAAAACGTACTGACTTTCAGGTTTTGCTTGGGCTGGAAGGAGGGAGGGTTGCTCTTAACCCTCCTCCAACTTTTCTATGCCTTACAATGTTTCCTTACTGACTGTGCCAGTAGCGAGAGACCAAAGACAGTATGAATAATAGATTATTAATATGGAACTTCTCCAATAAGGGAGAACTGCCACCCAGTGAGACTGTGCATTATATAACTGGCAAATTAAAGTGGCATTGGAGTCAGGGTTGTTGCTGAGCATAAGACCAGAGGGAATATATTTCCCTAAATGATCCACACTTAGGGCTGGTTTTACCCAAAGGTAAGGTAGACATCAACCAAAGTGGTTGGATTTTAGGACTCCCAAGAAAGTTCCTTGCTCCTATAAATTTCCCCTCCTACTCCTAGCTAATCCCTAAAATCCCTTTGCCAGAGAGCAAAGTTCTCTACCTCAAAATGAGAAATCAGGTTTAAACTTCAAATGCCTCTGGGAAAGTACATATACTGACTAAAACTCACTGATAGTTGATTTCAGATTCTTTCCTGAGAGTAGGTCTGTTGGTCTGGTTGAGGGAGAGAGAAAAGGATAAATGGTAAAAGTACAGATAAAGGCCAGTATGGTGGCTTGGAAGACAAGTTTTCCTTCTTCAGTTTTCTGGAGGTCCCATCCTTGTCTCCTTAGTAACCCAATAGTTTCATTTGGTTTCCTCTCTCTGTTAGAATCTCTACTACTAAGTGCTGAAATCTCACAGACTCTGATAAAGGCATATCCAATAGTAATAATAGCTGATATGTGTGTGTTTATGTGTGTGTAATGTATATTATGCACATACACATACGTTATATAATACATATGTATTATAAACTGGACCTTCCTGAAAAGAAAAGAAAACTTCCAGGAAAAAATTAACTGGATATCACTTAACTTCTAAACTTGTCTATCTAACTATGGTTTTCTGGTTCTCTCTTAGCCACATTCTATTATCTAAACCTGTCATATTCATGCCCAGATCCTTCATTTCTCCAGAAGATACTGTTATCTCTCCTTTACTGTCCTTCAGTTATGATTGGCTTATTTGGGGTCTCTGGAGTTAGTTCATTGGTCAAATTGTTAATCCTGGACTGGGTCTCAAACAATCAGGGGGCTTTTTGTGTGTTCTTCTCTCATATACATATAATTATTATCTATATCACTTTAACTTTCCTTGACTAAGAAAAGACAAGGAAATGCAAACAAGTGAAGCCTGGGTTTCTATCACCTCAAAAGCAGAATACAGAACCACTCAGAAAGTATATAAACTTATCTGTCACAATCGCATATGTCTCCCAGTCTTGTTCTACAGTTCTTTAAATCATAGGTTGAAGTTCAATTTCTCCAGGAAGCCTTCTAAGTCAGCTTGATCTAATTTACAATATCCAATATAAATCATTCTTTTTCTTTAATGTAGTGTATAACTCTGCACTCTTCTATTTCCAGTGATCATATTTGTCCATCTTATATGGTTGAGTTCCCTGCAAATTAATCTTGAATGTTCACCTGAAGTACAACCTCTCTCTTTCCTCTCTGTCTCTGTCTCTGTCTCTCTGTCCCTCTCTCTGTCTCTCTGGAGAGACAGACAGAGAGAAAGAAAGAGAGAGAGAGGGAGGGAGGGAGAGAAGGAGGGAGAAAGCGGGAGAGAGGGAGAGAGAGAAAGAGATAGGGACAGAGAGGGACAGAGGGGGAGAGGAAGAGGCCAGACAGAGATACACACACACACACACACACACACACACACACACACACACACAGACAGAGACAGAAAGAATCTGGCTGCTTGAGAAGCTGCCAAGTTAGTAGTTGGTAACAGTAAGGATATCATTGTTACAGAAGCTTTAAAACTAGAAAGAACACTTGAAATCATTTTTTCTGAGATGAAGAAGCTGTAGCCCAGAGATAATACGTGATTTAACCAAGATCGCATAATTCATGTGGGGAAGACTTGGGACTAGACGCTCTTTCTCTTGGCTCTCAAACTAATGGTTTGTTTTTTTTTACATCGCATCACACTTGGACCCTCAGTTTCAACCCGGCAACTAAAGACGGACAGAGAAATCATTTTCCTCCCAGTGGCCCAAAGATACGGGAGAAAATTCAGTTCAATTTGTTTGAGCAAGTGGGTGAGCACTGAAGCAAAAATGAGGGAGTTTTCTTCATCTTCAGTGTCCCCGTGCAAATAAAACCTTAGCTGTGGGAAGCTGTGAAAGGGACCACACACCTGTAATCTCTCTCTTCTGGATATACTTTAGAAGACATTACTATTATATGTTATATGAAATGTTACCTAACATTTCAATAGTGTTTATAATTGGGATTGGACCTATGGTTTTCTTTGGTAAAGGGAACTCTCAGATGAGAAAACTCCCTCTGTCAATGCAGGTATCAACTTCCTTACGACTTATAGCTTTAGAAAGTTGTCTTGAGCACTGAAAGCTACCTTACTCAAAGTCATATCACTGGTATCTACCAGAGGTAGGATTTGAACCCAGGTCTTTCTACTTTTGAGGTCTCTCTTTATCCATTATCCCATACCATCCTGCCTCTTAATAATGATAAAAATTATTATTTATTATAATGTATGTTATAATAATTATCCTTTCTTATATAATAATAATAATCATTATTATTTATGATATTACCTGAGGCTCAAGCCTGGGAGTTTAAGAGAGACCAATAGTTAAATAATGTGAAATAATCATTCTCTCCACCAATGATTAAAGCCTTATGCAAATACCAGAATTGAGGTAATCGAAAGTTCGGCACAGAAAACAATTGTTCCATGCCCTAGCAGGCACTTACCAAGAGGGCCGACATGGAGTAATGAGCCTCTTCACTTATAAGAAGAGTCTTACTTGGGGCCTGAGTCACAAGAAGTAATATTTATATATATATATATATATATATATATATATATATATATTTCATTTTTCTAGTGCTTTAAGGTTTCCAACAACCTTACAACAGTCCTGTTAGGTAGCCAATGCTATTCTTGTCATTCCCATCTTGTAGATTAAAAAACTGAATGTCAAAAAGGTGAAATATCAATAAATGTCAGAGTTGGAACTGGAGACAATGTTCTTGACTCCAAGTAAGGGACTCTTTCTACAAAACCATGCAAACTTTAAACAGGTGTGGAAGTAGGTAGTTTTACTTATGATTCCATACAAAAAGATTGTGCAGGAAGGAGCAAGAGAAGGTAGGTTTTGAGATAAATATGGAGAAGGAACTTGTAAAGGTCATTCAGAGGGGATTGAATTTCTGAAGGAAGTGAGAGGATGAATCTGGGGAGGAGAAATTTGAAGAATACCAAGAGAACAGAAGACAATTTTAAGGAGAACACTCTCCAGGTCCAGATTCTACTTCTAGCTTCTGTGATAGAAGGTCAAAAAAGGAGAAAGAGGATCAAAGACGATCAAGAAGGAAGGATTTGAAGAGAGAGACTCAAGGAGATGTAGCCAAAGACAAAGAAATTTGTTAGAAAAAGTAAGCAAATTTTTTTAAGGATAGGGATAGGTTGCAGGTAGGCAGCACAGTGAGTAGAGGACTGGCCCTGGAATCAGGAGGACTGCAGTTCAAATCCAGCTTCAGACACTTGACACACTTACTAGCTGTGTAACCTTGGGCAAGTCACTTAACCCTGATTGCCTTCCCTTCTCCCCTCCAAAAAAAAAGCACAGGGACAGAACCTGTTATTTCATGGGAATAGGGAACTCCCAGGTAAGGAAATGACCTCTGCCAATGCAAGTTGGTACCTTTTTGGAAATGTTTAGTCTTAAAGGGTTGGCTAGAGCATTAGGAGGTTAAGTGACTTATCCTGGGTCATACAACCTATATGTGTCAGAAGTGGGATTTCAACCCAGATCTTACTAGATTCCAGGCCAGCTAGCCCTTCTGCCTCTAAACAACTGATACATTAAACAAATTGATAAGTTGATTAGGATGTAAATAAATTGGTAAAATAAATAGGTTCATCTGAAAAGATAAAAGAAGTAGGTTTTGGCTCTACATTTACTATTAAAGACCAAGAAAAAGAAGTTTAGGGTGGTCTTCAAGGTAGCAGAAGCTGTTTTGAGGACATAAAGGCCTTAACAAGGTGCTAAGAAAGTAAGGTATAAATATACACAAGTAGTTTTTTTAAAGGCTTGTAATTTGAATCAGTTTAGAAAAAGAGAGGATCATTGTAGTGACATATATTGACTATTAAATGTCCACATTTATCCATACTGATTACTAACTGTCTATAATTCAGGAATAAGAACCTGGCTGGGGCACATTTGGACAGATAAGTGGTGTGGTGGATAGAGTTTCCGGCTTGGAGTCAAGAACTTATCTTCAATAAGTTCATTTCTGGCCTCAGACACTTACTAGCTATGTGACCCTAGGCAAGTCATTTAACCCCATTTTCCTCATTTTCCTCATCTGTAAAATGAGATGGAGAAGGAAACGGCAAGCCACTCCAGTATCTTTGCTAAGAATACCCTGAATGTGGTCACAAAGTGTTAGACACAACTGAAATGACTGAACAAAAACAAGGGTGTGTTGGGGATTAGAAACAGGTGGGGGTGTAGAGTGAAGTCAAATAGCAAATGTATAATACAAATCGTAGGCATATTGCTAGAAGAGACCTTACGAGTCACTGAGTCTAGTCCCCTCATTTTATAGATGAAGAAAATGTGGCTCAGAAAAGTTAAAGGGCTTGCCGCAAGTCACATAAGTAGTAAGCAGCAGAGGTGGGATATGCACCCAGGTGTCCTGACTACAAGTTCAATACTGTAAGTAAAAATGGGTGGATAGGTAGATAGATATATAGATAGAAAGAGAGATGATAGATAGATGGAGAGAAGTAAAAAAGAAAGAAAAATAAAGATGGACAGATGTAAAGAAAGTTGAAAAGATAGATGGAGAGAGACAGAAAGAGAGACAGAGAAATAGACAGAAGTAAAAAGAAAGAAAAATAAAGATGGATAGATGTAAAGAAAGATGAATAGATAAATAGATAGGTAGATAGGTAGACAGATAGATAGACAGTTAGATATAGATAGATATGTACTTACTATGAGTTCTGAGGGTAAAGTTGGGGTCCAAATCCAGTGTTTCATGTCAAGGAGGATAAGGCAAGGAACGAAGCTCATACAGGTGGATTGAGGTCATTGGTCCAAGTTCCAAAACAGGTAGAAATATGATCAAGGTATTTGGGAAAGGGCTTGGTATGCAGAAGTACACTCTGAGTTAGGGAAAACAAATTGGGTAACTGGAATCCATGTCACAAGGCACAAGTTGGGTTTCTGGGTTCAAACCAGGCATCAAGAAAAAAATAGGCAGGGAATTGAAACTGGATGATGAAATGGGCCACAAGAAGTAAGTATGAAGGTTGATTCTAGAGGAGGAGCTTTCTGCTCTGTGCCTTGGATGTTTTATTAATATAAGTTTATTGATTGACATTCTTTTTCTTGTTGTTGTCTCTTCCTCACCCCTTCCCAAATAGAACCCTCCCTTGTAACAAAGAACTACAGTTAAGCAAAATAAATCTATACGTAGACTATGTATGATGAAGTATGCCTCATTTCACAAACTGAGTCCACCACCCCTCTGCCAAAAGCAGGGAGGAGCAGGGAGGCATGCTTCACAGTTAGGCCTTTAAAGATGTTATTCATCACTGCATTAATCACAGCTCTGAATTCCTTCGGTGTTGTTTTTTTTTTAATTCTTCATGGTTACCATTTATTATGGCACAACATCATCGTCATACTACATTCGTCTACTACGTTTTGTTCAGCCATTTCCCAATCAATGCACTCTCTTTCCAGTTATTTTCGACCCTGATTTTGAATGTCAACTTTTCAGTTATTTTCTACCTTGGTTTATCACTCCTGGTGGTAGCAGATACAACACTTACTTTCTTTGTGGCTGTGGGTATGTCACTTTATACCTTTGGTCCTCAGTCTCCTTCTCTGTAAAAAGAGGAGGCTGAACCAGTGGGCCTACATTACTTTCTTTGTAACGTGGACCCCTTTGGAGTTCTGTTGAAGATGGATAGAGTGGAAAAGTTCTCAGAATAATTTAAAAAAAACAATTGAAGGAAATGCTGAATTTCAGTAGAAGTTAATGAAAATAGTCCTTTCCCATCCAAGTTCACATATCCCCTAAAATCTGTCTGTGGACCTCAGGTTAATAAGCCCATTCCAGCCCATTCTCCACTCAACTGCCAAAGTGATCTTCCTAAATTACACATCTGATTGATTCCCCCTCACTACTCAGTAATCTCCAATGGCTTCTTATTACCTCCAGGATCAAATACAAAATCCTCTGTTTCATATTTAAATGCCTTCATAACCTATTACACTCTACCTTTCCAGTTTTTTTACACTTTATACCACCCAATGTGTCTTAAATTCCTGTGATACTAGCCATCTTGCAGTTTCTCATACAAAGTACTTCATTTTCCAACTCCAGGCATTTTTTTTCTGGCTGCCCCCATTCCTGCAATGCTCTCCCTCCTCATCTTCATTCGTCTCCTGGCTTCCCAAACTCCCTTCAATGCTCATCTAAAGTCCTACCTTCTATATAGGAAACCTTTGAAATACTCATTCTCCAACTTAACTTGTATATATTTTGTTTGTATATAGCTATTTACATGTTGTCTCCCTCATCAAACTGTGAGTGCATTGGGAGCAGAGACTGTCTTTTTTCTGTCTTTGTGTCTTCAGATCTTTTAGCACGGTGCCTGGCACATAGTAGCTAATTGACAAATATTTATTGACTGACTAGAAGAGGCCCAGCTCAGAATGTACTGCTAACTAAAGTATACTTATACTTCCTGCATTGAGAATTTTAGTTAGGAAGTCAGTCAATATTAAGCACCTACTGTGTGCCAGGCAGGCACAGTCTAAGTAGTGTTGGTAGTACTACGAAAATTGAAAGGCATCTGTTGCTTTGACAAGTTTCTCCTGCAAAAACAAAGGCCACTTTTTCTGGGAACCCTGAAGTCTTCCCTTGGGATCTCCCCTCAGAGTAGGATTCAGTGGTCCTCAAAGGACCTTAACCAAATATGGCAGGTCCGTGGTATTGAGAGGAAAGAGGGTCCTTCCAATTTTCCAAGGAACCTCTATCATCTCCTGAGCAGATCTGAAGTTGTGCAATCATCTCTGAGTCTTGTAATTAATCAATCAATTAATAAGCCTTTATTAAGTACCTACTATGTACCAATCACTATACTACCTTTGGGGATATAGACAAAAATGAGGTAGTCCCTTCCCTCAAGGAGAATATTTTTACTAGGGGAGACAATATGTTCACAGGTAAATACCGGATACATAAATACAAAATAAATGAATACAAAAATAGTGATGTCAGAATCATGAAAGGTCTTTTGAAGAAGTGACATCTGAGCTAAACCTTGAAGGGGACTAGGGTTTCCAAGAAGCAGAGTCAAGGACAAGAAGCAATGACATAGAGATAGAACATGGAAGGTCAGGATAGGTTGGGTGAAGTATAGAATATGTCTTGGGTAGGGGTAGGGGAAAAGGATATGTACAAATAATAAAAATCAGCCTATAAAGAGAGCTTAGTGGTATAGAGCCAGGTCATACAGGCTACAAAATGATAGAGGAGTTTACTCTTTAACTTAAAGGCAAGAGAGGGATAATTTTTTTATCAAAGATTTTTTTAAGGAGAATGGGGAGATAGTCATACCTGTCCTTGAGGAATATTGGTTTGGAGATTGTGTGGAGGTTAGATTAGTGAATGCAGAGATGGGAACCAAGACACCCAACTAGGAGTCTCTTGTACTTGTCCATGTGAGAACTGACGCAGGCCTGAATTACAGTGATTGTGATGTAAGTAGAGAGAAAGGGACAGATGAGAGAGATGCTGAAGATGTGGCAATGACAAGTCTTGGTAACCAATTGAATGGGGGGGGGTGAGGGGTAAAGAAGAGTGAAGAGTTGAATCTGACCCCTTAGGTTGTGAAGACTTTGTGACTGGAAGAATGGTAGGTGCCTAGATAGAGTTAGAAATGTTAAGAGGAATATTTCACATGAGCAACAAGATGGTGAAGTAGACATTTTCTCTGATCTCCATCACTTTTCAAACCTCTCCCAAACAGAAATTATGTACCAAAGATAAAGTGACTTTAGTTGTCTTCATGGTCTAGGACACCCAGAATGCAAAAAAAGTTAAAAAAAAAACAAACCCAGGAACTGATATCTTAGTAGCCCTGAACTCACTCAGCCCACTTCTCCCATCTCCCATACTACCAGCAGCAAACTATGTTAGTAAAACCGAGGATATGACACAGGCTTACATCAAAACCCATTCCTATATCCCAGTCCCCTGTCCCTCTTTTCAGTGCCATGGAGACCTTGGCTGTTGTAGAGAAATATTCTTGGGCCTTAACAGCCATCCTGGCCACAATCCTTCAGGAGAAAAAAAAATAAAAATCTGCTTGAGGCCTGTAATGTGGAAGTACCAGTGTTGCAAAGCCCTGAATTGCTAGTGCCAAGGAAAACAGACTCTAAGCTGATGGTGCCAGGCCAGAGAATTAAGGAACAGAAAGAGAGGCATAGGTCACCAGAACGGGACACCATATATGTGGTGTCCACCAAGCCTGAGGAAAAGAGCACAGTACCCAGATGGGACCACTTCTGACCACTCAAATGTCATTTGGAGGCAGAGACCTAGGTTGGTGAACCATGAATTTTCCAGGGTGAGAGGAGGCTGAAATGCTTTGAGATCCAACACCTAAGGAAACCTCAATCGGAGGGGAGGGAGTCAGGAGGTAAGTGATAAGGAAAATAAGGGGGGGCATGACAGCAAGTACCAAAAATGTCAGGAAGAAGAAATCTCAAAGACCTTGAACACAGATAAATCGATAGGAAAAACAGTATTAAAAGAAGGCAATATTGCCTCCAAATCTAGTAAATGAGTTTAGAAATCTATGAATAAATACTGCAAAATAAAAAAAAATGATGGAACATTTAATGAGATAGAAGACCTGTGGAATTTGAGGAGAACATGGAACCATACTGTTCCTGAATGGTTTAAAAGAGGAATTAGAATTATGAGAGCAAAACATATGGATCTAAAAGTGTTAAGAGGAAGTGTTTTGTTTTGGATGTGTTGAGTTTGAGATGCTTGCAGGATAATACTGGAGATGTCAAACAAGCACTTGTAGATGAGGGACTAAAGTTCCAGGAGAGAGATGGGTCAAACCTTGGAGGAAAAAGTATCTTAATCTACTGGAAGTCATCCTCACCTCCTCCTCTATCAGCATCCTCCTCCTCCTCATTAGTATAGTCTTGTCTGGGGCTAGAACTGAGATTTAGGCTAGAGTTAGGTCCTTATCAGCAGGAATAAGTGGTAGTGTGTTGTGGTGGGGAAGAACAATAGACTTGAAGTGAAGGTTTGAATCCAGACTCTGCTACTTGCAAAGTCTATGACAATGGTCAAGTCCTACCCCGTTTCTGGGTCTCAGTTTCCTTATCTAAAAAGTGAAAGGATTGGACTACATGATCCTTAAGTTCTTTTCCTGCTCTAAATCTGATTCTATGAATTCCAGTAGCCAGGGCTGGAGATGAGTTTTTAATCCTATATGCTTTTTTTAGCTGAGGTATTCTCTCTACAACCACAACTCACAGGCCATCCATGCCTTAGCATGCAGTCTTCCTGCATTAGTATGTCCCATGTGCCTCTTACTTGAAAGTCAGCCTGATGATGAGACTCTCTGACCTTAATTAGGCTGGTCTTCAGAAAACAGATATCCACAATGCATTGCCAGCCCTGCACTAGAAAATTTTTTAGCTTGGAAAGCTCCTAGTAGAGCATGTGTTACGCTCACTGAAATAGCCTAGGCAAAGCCAAGGAACTGAATAGCTAAAAAATAATGAATGGCTCCTCCATGTATAAAAGTAAAGCCATTACCAACACCAACCATGGGGTTTATGTGATTGCCCAAGCATTCAACAAGCATTTATCAAGAGCTTACCCTGGATCAGACCCTGTGCTAGCCACTGGGCATATAAATAAAAAAGTGGAACCTTCCTTGCTTAGTCAATTAGGGGGATATAACTTAAGTAAAGACAAATTATAAGCATCATAAATCCAGTGATGGGATGGGAGTGGGGAAACTAACAATGAGGGGAATCTGAAAGAATGTTTGTAGAAGATCATCATATTTTTCAATAAAAAGTCTAAAGGCTGTGTGTGTGTGTGTGGAAGGGGGGAGATGGTTGTCAGCAGAGCCAAGATGGTGGAGAAAAGATAGTGACTCACCTGAGCTCTCCCCAGAAATCCTCTGAATATCTTTAAATAATGCCATAAAACAATTTCTGGAACAGCAGAAGCCACAAAAGATAGGGTGAAATAATTATCCAGCCAAAGACAATGTAGAAGGTCAGCAGAAAATGCCTGTCACACCTGGATAAGAGTGGAGCACAGTCCAGGGCAGGCCACACCAGCACAAACCCAGCCCCAGTGAACCAGGAACAGTATTTGAGAACCACTGAATCAGCAGTGACAGAGGCTGCTTCTGGAGCTCTCAGCCCACAAATGGTAAGGAGGTCAAACAACTGGTCAGAAGGAGATTACAGGGACCTCTTTGCTAGCACTGAAGCAGGACTCTATTGCTTTGCCCACACTTGGATCTGGGTCACAGACCTGGGTGGCAGTCCCAGGGTGAGGAGGAGCATTAGCCCACCAGAGCTTGTGATTACAGGGGAGTAGGTACCCTTGTCACCATTCCAAGGCAGAAAAAAAGTGTTTGTGATCACTCACAGACAAGAGCACAGGCCAGGAGAGGGATAAACACCTCTCATTAGAACATACTACCTTGGAAGAACTGAAAACTTATAGGTCCCTAGAAATATCTCTGAAAACAGCTCTACAAAACCCTTGAAGTTTTGGATGCTGCATCTTTCACCCTGGAAGCAGAGCTCTACTTTAACAGAGTTAAAAGTCAAGAAATAGGTTGGGAAAATGAGGAAACAATAGAAAAAATAATCTAACCATAGAAAGTTACTGTGATGACAAGGAAGATCAAAGCACACACTCAAAAGATGATAACAAAGTCAAAAATCCTAGATCCAAAGCCTACAAGAAAAATATAACTTGGTCTCAGGCCATGGAAGAGCTCAAAAAGGAGCTTGAAAATCAAGTAAGAGAGGTAGAGGAAAAATTGGGAAGAGAAATAAGAGTAATGCAAGAATAATATGAAAAATGAGTCAACACCCCTGGTAAAGGAGACACAAAAATACTGAAGAAAATCACACCTTAAAAAACAGACTAGGCCAAATGGTAAAAGAAAAAAAAAAAGGTACAAAAAGCCAATGAGGAGAAGAATACCTTAAAAAGCAAAATTTGCCAAATTGAAAAAGAGGTACAAAAATTCACTGAAGAATAAAACTCTTTAAAAAGCAGAATTGTCCAAATGGAGAAGGAAAAGCTCATTGGTGAAAATAATTCCTTAAAAACTAAAATTGAGCAAACGGAAACTGACTTTATGAAAAATCAAGAAAGAATAAAATGAAACCAAAAGAATGAAAAAAATAGAAGACAATGTGAAATATCTCATTGGAAAAAGAACTGACCTTAAAAATAGATTGAGGAGAGAGAATTTAAAAATTATTGGACTACATGAAAGCCATGATCAAAAAAATAACCTAGACAACACCTTTCAAGAAGTTATCAAGGAAAACTGCCATGATATTCTAGAACCAGAAAGTAAAATAGAAATTGACAGAATCCATTGATCACCTCCTGAAAGAGATCCCAAAATGAAAACTCTCGGGAATATTATAGCTAAATTCCAGGGTTCCTGATCAAGAAGAAATTATTGCAAGCAGCCAGAAAGAAACAATTAAATATCATGGAGCCACAGATAGGATAACACAAGATTTAGCAGCTTCTACGTTAAAGTGCTTGGCAATATGATATTCCAGAGGGCAAAGGAGCCAGGATTACAACCAAGAATCTCCTGTCCAACAAAACTGAGTATAATCCTTCAGGGGAAAAAATTGATATTCAGTGAAATAAAGGACATTCAAGCATTCTTGATGAAAAGAGCAAAGCTGAATAGAAAATTTTACTCTCAAATACAAGACTCTAAAGAAGCATAAAAAGGTAAACAGGAGAGGGAAATTAAAAGAGATTCAGTAAGGTCAAACTGTTTACATTCTTACATGGGAAAATGATACTTGTAACTCATAAGAACTTTCTCATTATTAGAGCCTTTAGAAAGGGTCTATATAGATAGAGGTCACAGGTGTGAGTTACATATGAAAAAAAATAAGGGGTGAGAGAAGAATGTACTGGGAGAAAGGGAAAGGGAGAGGTAGTATGGGGTAAATTATCTCACATAAAAGAGACCAGGAAAAGCTTTACCATGGAGGGGAAGAGAGGAGAGGTGAAGGAGTGTGAGTGAACCTTACTCTCATCAGAACTGGCTCCAGGAGAATAATATATCCACTTAATTAGGTAGAAAAATCTGTCTTAACATACTGGAAAGCAGGAAGGGAAAGAGATAAAAGAAAGGGAGTTAGAAGGGAGGGAAGATTTGGGGAGGGGATAGTCAGAAGCAAAACGCTTTTGAGGAGGGACAGGAAAAGAAAGGAGAGAGAGAATAGAATAAAGAGGTAGGGGAATAGGATGGAGGGAAATATAATTAGCAATGGTAACTGTGAAAAATGAATCAAGCAAGTTTCTCTGATAAAGGCCTCATTTTTCAAACATATAGAGAAGTGTATCAGATTTATAAAAATAAGAGCCATTCCACAATTGATAAATGATCAAAATAGTTTTCAGATGAAGTAATCAAAGCTATTTATAGCTATATGAAAAAATGCCCTAACTCACTATTGATTGGAGAAGTGCAAATTAAAACAATTCTGAGGTATTACATCACATCTGTTAGATTGGCTAATAGGACAGAAAAGGAAAACGACAAATGTTAGAGGGGACGTGGGAAAAATGAGACAGTGCACTCTTGGTGAAGTTGTGAACTGATCCAGCCATTCTGTAGAACAAATTGGAATTACGCCCAAAGGGCTATAGCAATACCAGTACTAGGACTGCATCCCAAAAGAGATTTAAAAAAGGAGAAGGACCTATATCTACAAAAATATTTATAGCAGCTCTTTTCTGTTGGCAAAAAATTGGAAATGCAGGGCATCACTTTTGGGTAATGGCTGAACAAATTGTGGTATGTGATTATGATGGAATACTATTATGCTATAAGATAAGATGAGCAGGATGCTCACATAAAAACCTAGAAAGACTTGCATGAGTTGATACAAAGCCAAATATACAATACAATATTGTAAGATGATCAGCTGTGAGTGGCTTAGCTATTCTCAGCAATACAATGATCCAAGACAACTCTGAAGGACTTATGATGAAAAATGCTATGCGCCTCCAGAGAAAGAACTGTTGGAGTCTGAATACAGATTGAAGCATGCTTTTTTCAAATTTATTTTTCTTGAGGGTTTTTTTGATCTGTATTTTCTTTCATAACATGACTAATGTGGAAATGTTTTGCATGACTACACATGTATAACCTATATAGAATTGCTTGCTTTCTCAATGAAGGGGGTTGGGGTGGGAGGAAGGGAGAGAATTTGGAATTCAAAGTTTTAAAAATGAAGGCTAAAAATTGTTTTTACATGTACTTGGGGAAAAAGAAAACACTATTTTTTTTTAAAAAAAAGCAATAAAAAAGCAAGGTCTGAAGTAAATTATTTAATCATCATAATAATAGCTAGAATTTATATGGCACCTGCCATGTGCTAGCTAGGTGGTATGCTAAAGGCTTCATGATTCCTCCTCTGATCCTCACAATAACCCTGGGAGATAAACACTATTATCAGTTCCATTTTACAGTTGAGGAAACTGAGGCAAACAGCAATTAAGTGACTTGCCCAAAATTACACTTCTAGTAAGTGTCTGAGGTTGGATTTGAACTCAGACCTTCCTGACTCAGGTCCCAACTGCTCTATCTCTTGTGCCATCTAGTTGCCTATTTAACTATGATATTATTTAATATAAATATATATATATATACACATATATGTACACACATATATAAAATACACCTTTGTATATACACACTTATTTTGTATACACATATATACATATATAAACTCATATGTTCATATAGTTACCTGTACTACTATGCACTATCTTTATATTTATTGATTTGTATATATTTATATTTGTATCATACTTATACACACATATGAATATACTTTTTTTTTAACTGAGGGGAGGCCTGGCCCTATCATTTTGTTGGTACAAGGAATTCCTCAGTGAGGAAATTCTTCCTATACCTGTAAATTGACAACTGTTTGGTAACTTAAAATCTTAGAGAATTTCCCAAGAGATGAAGTAACCAGAGTTCTATTTCTAACACTATATAGTAATTTAATAATGATGATGATGATGATAGCTAATATTTACCTGAATTTTAAGGTTTGCAAAGTGCTTTACATATGTGAACTCATTTGTTCCTCACAACAGGTCTAGGAGGTATATGCTTATTCCCATTTTACAAATGAGGAAACTGAGGCACAGAGAAGTTAAGTGACTGTCCCAGGGTCATATAGCTAATAAGCATTTGAGACGGGATTTTAAATCAGATCTTCCTGATTCCAAGTCCTGTGCTCTATCCACTCTGCCACCTGACTGCCTGCTAAGTCAATGGGCCAGAAAGGGATTTAGGGGTTTCAAGCAGTGGAGGTGAGAAAGGAGCCTATTCCAGGCATGAGGGATAGTATACATAGGTGTGCTGAGATGGGTGGTGCAGACAAGCCAGTCAATCATCTGTCTACAGCCCCAACAGCAGATATCTTTGGACTCTAAGCCCGGCTCTTTCTACTGAACCACACTTCCTGTGTAATCACTATAGAGCTGTCTGATTTTAGACAAGGAAGATCATTTCTTTGAACCTCAGTTTTCTCCTCTGTAAAATGAGAATAAGCCATACCCTACTTGGAAAATACTCTTTCTTGCCAAATACTACAGGTGGCCCTTTGCCCATTCCACCATCCCATTCCCTACCTTCTCCCTTTCCATTTAGTGAAGGATATTTATGAACTCAGGGTATAATTCACATTACCTATCACCACGTACCTTTTCTTGTGATTCCTGAGGGATTGCTCTCTATATAGGGGTAATATTCATATAGAATAATCATAATAGTTGATATATATATATATATATATATATATATAAAGAGCTTATACTCACTTAGACACAGTATACGGATTAGCCATTGACTTAGAGAAGTAGTTGTGTGTGTGTGTTTACATTGATATGAAAAGCTGGGTGGAAGAAAAAGTAGAGGAGCTAGCTATAAGTAACCCATAGAATGTTGGCACCGTCAAGAGCATCCAATCCGTTCCAATATCTAAAGATCCATTGCTAAGGCTTCTAGAAAGATTTATCTCCATTTCAGTATCTGGTGAGGAAGAGCATCTTTAGCACTGAAAATTAAAATTTTACTAAAGAACAGAACCTGAGGCTATGAGGATACACATCTTATGGGGATGAGACTCTCATTAGGATTATTCAAAAGAAAAGCCAAGGCAGGCAGGCAGTCTCAGAGTGGGATAGGAGAGACTTTTTTTTTGATGGAGGTAGTTGGGGAAAATTTCTAATGAATCCTATCCAACCATAAAATCATGTAGAAAATGAATCCTATCTGACAATAAAATAAAACTGAAACAAATTACAAGGTTCCCATATTTGCAGGGCAAATTAATTTCCTGTTTAGAATACTAATTGCCCACTGAAAGGGCCTCTAACGACTAACTGCCTCAGCTTAGCCTGTTGCTAGAAGTTGGGAGTAAACCAACACCAAGAAAGGAAGTAGCTGGAGACTAGAGGGCTTGATCTCCTCCCCTGGCATTGGTCCCTCCTTTATTTCACCTCTGCTAGGAATTTAGGGATTCCTTTATAGCATATTCCGTTCATATACGTTTGTCTGGCCCTACAGCAAGGACTTTGGATTACGTCTTGCATATCTGGTAACTTGTTTCCTTAGTCCCATAAAAGCATCAGAATGTAGTGGATAGAGTTCTGGACTTAAGGTCAAATGCTGACTCTGCTACTTACTAGCCACGTGACCATGTACGTGTTGTTTAACTTCTCTTAGCCTTAGTTTTTCATCTTTAAAATGCATTAAAGTACCTGGTATGTGCAATGCTGTGTGTTATTGTGAAACCCAATTAATTAGCCAGAATCTAATGATAACGCAAGCTACTTTAAAAATTTTAAAGGCCACGTAAATCTCATCATCACCATCATCATCATCACCATCATCATCACCATCATCATCATCATCTTCATCATTGTGGTCATCATCCCCGGGGGCAGGGACTGTGGCTTACCCCTCAGACTAGGGAGAATGAAAATCAAGGGACTTCTGAGGGAAACGAGTGTGTGAGTATGTCTCCATCATACTGAGTGCTTTGAAAATTTAGGGACTGTATTACTACCCTAAAACTAGGAGCTCCCTAAGGGTAGGGACTGTGAGCTTCCACTTGACTTGAGAACTCCTTAGAGTTTCCTAAGATTTGGTGCTGGGTTTCCTTTTTCCATATAAGCCTACCCAGGACTCTTCTCTTCCAGTGAGGTGCTGTGTTGGGGGTGGGGACACACTGACTCACTCACTCATAATGGCACTCTGTATCTAAAAATACATCTCTTGAAGATTTAAGGAGATTTCCTGCAATAGGGTTCAGAGAAGGGAAGCATGTTAATATTTGTTTTTTCTTTCCTGACTTCTCTATTCTGTTGCATGCTGGATAATATTGAAATGCAATCCAAATTATCCTCATATAGGTCATCATGTTTGTAAAGTTTCTGCAGATAATTGAGAAATGCAGAAGATTTTCTCCATGGTCCTAAGCATACTTATGGGTTACTTTCCCTACTACAACCTGGCTCAGAGAATGCCCATCAATTTTAGTATGAGAATAAGCCAAATGCAAATAAAGGTAGTTGCTTGGGTAGAGTGATCATATTTTTCATATTATTTGTATTTATTTCATTGTATATTGTCTAATTAACATATGAAAAAATTAACAATATTTTTTTAAAAATTTGAGTTCCAAATTCTCTCCCTCGCATTCTACTTCCCTTCTTCTTGAGAAAGCAGCAATTTGATGATGATTATGCATGTGAAGTCCTGCAAAATAAATTTCAATTATTAGCCATGTTGCAAAATGGGATCATATTTTTTTCTGATAAAAAGTCTCCAAAAAATTATTTACCTATGATCTGCTGGTGCAAATTACTGTATACGTAGCTATGTATATAGGCATATGGCTTTTTTTTAAACAGGGAGAGGTGTGGCTCTGTGATTTCATTGGTATAGGAAATTCATCAGTAAGGAAATTCTTCCTATCTATGTGGACTAACAACTATTTAGCAACTTATATTCTGGGAGAAATTTCTGAGGAATCTAGTGACTTGTCTATTTCATACCATTTGCTACCTGTGTGACCCTGGCCAAGTCACTTCACATTTTTGAGTCCCAGTTTCTTTACCTAATGAGTAAAAAGATCTGAATTCTATGATCCTGGATCTGCTACTAACCACTACAGGCTCAGTTTCTTTTTCTGTCAAATGAATCATTTGAAGTGCATGATCTCTGAGATCTCTTCTATGTAGAAATCTACAGCTGATGATAGGAATGAGTAATTGGTTTACTTATGTCTACAAACTCTGCCTTCCTATTACCTAGTTGGTGATATTTGGACATTAGAATCCTTTTGCTTACCCTCAATACAAGATCTAGGAGCTGTAGGAGCTGGGCACAGGTAGACCAGAAGGCTAGTGAGGCAAGGAGGTGAATTTGACTTGATTTTTATAATTATAAGTTATTGTGTTATTAATGAATCTCTACCCCACACCACACAGTTATGTATGTAGATAGTTCCCCCACTGGTTTTCTCTTCTGTTTCTTCTGCTGTTAAAAAAATACCATTAAAAATTATACTCTATACCCCTGCCCACTGTCATTGTGGCTCCCAGCCCAGTCTAAAAATAACACTTTATTTCTATCTCACTCCATTCTCATTCCTCTTTCCCTCTCTTCCTATAGTCTCCACCCTTGAATTTTCTATGCTTAAGGATCTCCAGGTACCCTGAAGAGGGGGAGAGGCCCCTTTGCAGAGAAGAGAAAATCCTTTCTTTGCTCAGGGATATGGTATGAAAAAGCCACCTCAGCTGATGTAACAAACGGAGTCCTTCAGGAGCCAATTCATTGAAACAGGGACTTTTGAAATACAGACAGCATAAAGCACAATGTTATAACATAATTATATTCCCATTAATATGTTAATCTCTCATATACAGAAATGGAAAGCCAATACATTACTTTAAATAATTAACTGCCGTGAGAACATAGATCTGTAAAAGGAGATTTTTGTCACAGCTGAGTATTTAACATTTTAATTAAAGGCTTTCTGATAAATGTTAACCATTATTTCTATTTATGTCAAGAAAGAAAGAAGAAATAAAGGAAGTAAAAAAGGAAATATGAAAGAAGACAGGAAGAAGGGAAGGAAGGAAGAAGAAAGAAAGGAAAGGGGATAGATGGATGAGAGAAATTATGTGCAGGAATAAAAAAGAAAGAAGACAAAAGATGAGAGAGAAAGAAGACAGGAAACAGAAAAGAAAATAAGGAAGATTAAAGAAATTCCGAGTTAAAGAGAAAGAATTAGAAAAATAGGGGGGAAATGGAGAGAAGAGAGAAATACTCAAATAGAATTGTGGTCTATTGATATGACTATTTCCTCCAATATGACTATTTCATGCCTGCCTGCCATCTGGTACTCTTGTCCATGTCTTCCCATAAATTTGCTACAGGGTGTTCATTCAACATGAGAGCCTTCCTTGATTTCTCCTCAGCCCACACAAGAGAAAGAAAAAAATACAATAGGAAAAAAAGACGAAAGGAAGGAGGAGGTGAAGATGGAAAAAAAAAGCATTGAGAAGAAAAAAATCTGAGAGAGAGAAAGAAGAAAGGAAAAAAAAGAAGAAAGAAAAAAGAGATGGCAGAGGGAGAGGCAAAAGGAGACATTTACAGAGAAAGAAACAGAGAGGCAGAAAGGGAAATTAATTCCTGGTAAGGACTAAAACCAAAGACACCCATTTTCAAAAGGTTTTGTGAAGCTCTTGACATATCAGATCACATAGGGTTTTTCCCTATTTGTGATCCAGTCTAACTTTAAACTAGAATTGGAAGAGAGCAAAAATCTCTTTTTGTAGCAGGTGAAAACCTACATAGAGCTTAGTCTGGCACCAGTCTTCAAACATCCTTGCTGACCCCTCCCATATTTCCTAGGATTTTTCTGCCTGTTCTTAAACGCCTCCTCTCCTTCCACTCAACCTCAGAGCTCCTTATCTCTAAGAAGACCACATCTCCATTTCCCTGCAACATAGACCTTCAGAGGTTGACTACAGAACAAATAAAGATAGAACCTAAGTATCACATATCCAATTTATTTGGCCACTGTAAATGACCTCACTGTATTGTAACCTGGAGAAGGGGAGGTAAGAGTTGAAAGAAAATATTTGAATGATAAGAGCAGTGACAATAATAACTGTCATTATTAATCTTGTTGTCATCTTTTTTCAATGGAATTTAGCTAGAAACAATCATGGGATCAGTTACTATCAAGTTTCTTTCTGCTTTTACTTAATGTTTTTTGGATGATTGAACAGGTAGATAAAATAAGTGATTTTTCATAGTTGAAAGAAACTCTAAGGATGTAAACTTATCCTCTTTGGGCTCACTGAAAGCATTCTTGGCACAATTCCAATGGCAGACAGGATGCAGGGGATGATAGTTTCCTCATTCATATCCCACCTGATTTTGATCTCGTTCGCTAGGTCCCTATATTCTAAAAGCTTCTCATTCTCTTGTAGCTTGGAGATTATGTGTATTTGGTATGACAACATCTGTTAATGTTGCTGTTGGCCTATCTTGCATGCCAGGAACCAGGGGTTTTGGATCAACCTCTGAGGTTCATGTGTAACCTGTGTCCTGTGCCTGCAGTCAATCCCTTCTCTGTGCTTGGGCCTGCATTTGTGGGTGGGCTGTGCAGAGAGGGTGGGGGCAACATGTCCCCGTAGCAGGGAGAGCATACTGGCCAGCTGCCAGCTGGTCTGCCTGCCTGCCTGCCCGTGTTCCCTTCTTTGCTGGCCCCCGTCTCCGTTTTGTTTGTCTTAATTACAGCAATTTAAAAGGTGTGCTCAAGATGACTGAGTAAACGTATCAATATTTCACTTAAGAAAGGATTCCTGTCGGATGGTATCAGAGCCCCATAAATGAGAAATATGAGACTTAGGCTCATGAACATACGTACACACACGCCCGAGTGCGTGTGTGCATGAGCACACACACACACACACACACACACAAACCCCTCAGGCTCTGATGAATAATTAACATGAGATTTCCTTTCCTGCTCCTGCACTCACTGGGAAACAGCTGACTGCTTTATGCTGCCACTGTAGTCAGAAATGAGCTTTTCCATTGGAGCTATTTGCTTAAAATACATTAAAATAAACACCAGGAAACTCTGAGACTCCCAAGCTCATGGGGGTTTCCTTCTGGTGAGCAGCCAAGGAGGCCCCTGGTCCTCCCTTTGGTTTTGTTGTGCTGTTTGCTTACGATGGCAGAGTATAGAGCTTAGGACAGGTAGAGATTTCCCTACCTGAGAAGGATGATGCTGTCAATCATCAGAGCCCAGGCCTACGGTAAGGGAGTGGACAGGATGGAGAGCAAAGGTTGGAGGCAGGTGAGTCAGTGTCTGTTTCCAGTGGTAGAAAGGAGAATGAACAAAGTTCCAGATACTCACCTTTAACGTCCTCTCTTAACCTGCCTCCTACTGCACTAAACTCAGACACAACGAGATGCATTTGTACTGAGGATATGGGTTCAAATTCTGCCACTGTCAGTACTTTTTAAAAAATCTTTCTCAGATAATGTATGCTCAGGGATCTTGCAGAGGTTCCTAATTTTTTTTTTGGTCATGGTTTCTTTAGCAATTGGGTGAAGCCTATAGGATCCTCAGAATATATCATTGTATATAAAATGATGTATGAGAGTATATCATAATATATAAAATGCTTAAGATTAAAAAGAAAAGCAATTATTGAAATACAATGATCAAAATTAAAAGCAAGAACAATACAAGTTTGAGGACCTCTGTTACCAAGGGACTCTCATATTAATGACAAGTTGGAATAGATGATCTCTAAGGTCCTTTTCAGCTCTAAAATTTAAGCCAGAACAATCCCAGACTTGAAAGAGACCTTGGAGGTCATCTGATCTAATTCCCACTTCCACTTTACAGATAAGGAGGCTTCAGGTCCCACAAATTAAGATGGCAGAGCCTGAATTTGAACCCAGGTCTCCTTGCTTACAAACACAGCACTCATACCACTGTCCTGTATCTATCAAGGACAGCCTGAGGTTCTCTTAGGAAACTGGGTGTCACTTCCTGATTTGTTGCTGTGTTGCTGCTGCTGCAGCTGCTGTTTTGGTTGTTCTGTGTTCTCCAGTCCAAATCCTCCATGGTGTAAGAGAATTGTATTGATGGGACTGCAGATTTTTAACCTAGAGAAGTCCTAGGGAAACACTATAGTTGTCTTTAAGTGTTTGAAGGGTAACTATGTAGAAGATTTATTAGATTTGTTGTGTTTAATCCTTAAGAACCTGAATAGAAGAAATGGGGGGGGTGTTGTAGAGATGTAGATATTGGGTATATATTGGGAAAAACTTCCTGACAACTTTAGCTATCAAAAAGTGGAAAGTGTTGATTTGGGAGGCAGTAGATTTGATCTCATTAGAGTTCTTCAAGCCAAGACCAGATTATTTCGTGTAGGAGATATTGAAGAGTAGATTCTTATTCACATTCAGATTGGGCCAGATAGACCGGTGTCCCCTTCAACTCTGAGATTCTATTGTCTCTAAGTCTGCTTCCAGCTCATCAAGAAGCATCTGTACTGTCATGTGCAAAGCAATGTGCTAGGGACTGGGAGGGGGCAGGAAATCAATCCATCTGTCAACAAGCATTTATTACGTGCCTATTGTATGCCATGAGCTGTGCTAAATTCTAGGGATTCAAAGACAAGTGTGAAATGGTGGTCCCTGCCCTCAAGAAGCCTATGTTTTTGGGGTGGGAAGGGGGAAGACAATATGTTTATGTGCCTGTGCATGTGTGTCTGTACACCTGTACACACATATACATACACATACGATATACTGACTTGCAAAGTATATAGCAAAGAGTAATATATAACAAATTTGGAAAAATAAATTGGAACTGAGTTGTGAAGGCCTTTAAAAGTGAAAGAGAGAGGGAGGGAGGGAGAGAGAGTGAGAGTGAGAGTGAGAGAGAGAGAGAGAGGGAGGGAGAGAGAGAGAGAGAAAGAGAGAGAGAGAGAAAGTGTGTTTATAGTTTGACCTAGAGGCAATAGAGAATCACTGGAGTTTTCTGAATAGACAAGAGACATGATTATAACTGAGATTTTGGAAATTACTTTAGCAGCTGTGTTGAAACAGGATTGGAGTGGGGAGGAAAGGAGATCAATTAGAAGGCCATTGCAAGAGTCCAGGTGAGAGGTGCAAAGGTCCTGAATTAGAGTGGTGGCTCTATGAATAGAGAGAGAAGGCCAGATGTAAGAGGTGTTGTGGAGGGAAGATACAGAAATAAATGACAATTTTTGTCCAGATGGATGCCTACGCAGTGGGATTGGAAAGATGCCAGGTAGTTTCCCCTACCCAAAAATATCTCTCCACTTCCTGTAATAGTGTTTGAAATTCTGTCATTAGAGCTTTCACTCTCACTATCAGGACTGCAGGTTAGCTCTGAAGGAATGATATCAATGAACTAAGTTAATCAGCACATAGTAGGCACTTAATAGATATTTGTTGAATTGAATTGAACATGCTCTGTAATTTGGCAGAGTCAATACAAAATGCATGCCGATAGACAAACACACAGAAGCACACTAGCATACAAAGACACACACAGACCAAGGATTACACAGATGCACACACACACACACACGTACACATCCTGAGTCATGTTGTTTTCTAGGATTGAAGATACTCACTTCTAACCTCTCAGTTCTTCGCTGTGTTTACTGTAGCTGCTCATTTCAGAAAATTCTCTGTTGGGCATTCAAAACCCTTCAAAATCTAGTTCTCTACTACCTTATCAATCTTCTTATACCTTCCTCCCAGACACGTATTCTTCGATCCAGTGACACAGGCCTCCTGGCCGTTTCATGAACAAGGCACTCCATCTCTCAGCTGGAGAGATTTCCTCTGACTGTCCCCCGTGACTGGAACACCCTCTGTCCTCTGCTCCAACTACTAACCTCTCTGCTTCCTTTGAGTCCCAACTAAAATTCCACCTTTTACTGGGAAGCCTTCCCTGATTCCTCCTAATTCTAGTGTCCTCCTTCTATTAGTTATTTCCCATTGTCCTAAATATAGCTTGCCTTGTATGTATCTTTTTTGCATGTTGTCTCCAATATTTGATTGTAAACTCCTTGAGGGCAGGGGCTGTCTTTTGCCTCTTTTTGTCTCCTTGGGACTTAGTCAAGTACCTGAAATATAGTAGGTCCTTGACAAATGCTTACTGATTGATTGAAAATCTGTATCAACTATTATTGTGGCACCCCTTCTAGATTACCTCTCCAACTCAGTATGTTCAGGTCCAAGGTACTCAGTGGATTCCTACTTCTAAAGCTATAGCTCTTGAGCCCCCACTAGTGCATTAATCCTTAATGGCCAATAGACAAAATTAACTTCAAGCAAAGTAAGAACAGTAGCTATAAAATATTTCCCTCAGAAACCTGGGGCGCACTCTTTTGCAAATGCATATAGCATCAGTGGAAAGAATAACACATATACAGGATACACTGATAGTGAGAAACCTACGTTGTTAAGGGAATTCGTGCCTTTGACACTGCAGAGCCTCAATGTTCTTTCTTCTTTTTCTTCTTGTGGTGTGATCAAACTGATATCTACTAGGTAAGATAGTCAATGGGATCGTTGGACTTGCTCTCCTCTGAAGTTCAATTCCCTACTGGCAGAGTTAATTCTCTCTTAAATCCATAACTGGCCATTCTCTGATGTCAGAGTCCTTGGAACCACTTCCACTGACTCTCTGCTCCCTGTTGGATGTTATATCTCCTAATGGACAAGAATATCTAGTACAGAATGCTGTAGCTGATGAGACAAAGATGAAAGAGAAATTCCCTTCCTCTTTCATTGTCCTCCATTAGGCACAAGGAGAAAAAAAAAGAACAATACATTCTCAAATTTTGGGTTATTCCTCCATGACTGATGCTCCTGTAGGTTTCTTGAAGACAACTTCTTTGAAGTCACCTACCTTATCTGTCTCCAAGAGCTAACAAGTTTGCTTTTGACTGGCCGTTGGAGCATGACCAATCTTTGGCTGGTCAATATCAAAAGGCCACTCTAATACCATCAGAGAGAACTTCTTCATGTTTTTGTAAAGGGAAAACATTTCATACATGATGTGTTTAATATGTTAACACCTTACTTCTGTTACCTGATCCATATGTGATTCAATCAGCTGGGTTGGAGAATACATTAATCACCAATGTCCTGAACAATCTGAACCTCATCCCATTCTTCATTCTCAATATAATTCTACACAGAATAATAGACTATGCAGAATGTTAGTACACAACTAGACGTCATTTAGTCTTGTTCTACCTCATTTTGCATAGGAAGAAATGTGGGCCAAGAGAGAGGAAGTGACTTAGCCAAGGTCAAGAGACACATAGGATTTTAGGATAATTTAGGATACAAGATGATTTTTTTTGACATCAATAAAGCATTTTGTAAGATACTTTAATTTTAATACTTATTTTATATAAGCATATATTTTATATATTCTTTTATATATGCATATTTATATATAACATATGCATTATTTATAGATATTTTATATAAGTATATATTTATAAGTATTGTATTTTATATAAATATATATACTTATAACAAAAAATAATAAGTTTAATGGAGGAAGCTAGGCTGATGAGTATAAGACTGAAGAAAGCACTATGGTTGAAGGTGTGTGATGCTTATACTATTGATTTAAGTCCTTATTTGTTCATGCCTTCATAAAGCCTTTATAAAGTGCCAGCCACTGTACTAGAGCCTACAAGAAAAAGAAGAAAGGAAGAGGAGGAAGAAGAAATGTAGATTAGGAGGAAGTGGTGGAACAAGAAGGAAAAAGAGAAAGAGCAGATGGAGGACAAGGAAGAGAAGGAGGAGATGAAGTAGGAGGAGGTGGAGGAGGAAAATGAGGAGGAGGAGAAGAAATAAGGAGGAGGAGAAATAATTTCTGTCCTGCTCTCAAGGAACTTTCACTCTAGTGGGGGGAGGGAGAGAAATTCATCTGAAACAGCTGATTTATATCATCAATAATAAAAAGAAACAAGGTCACTGATAGTAATGTGTGTCTGATATTGTGGTCATTCTGGCCTAGCTGGTACAGAAATGTATATGTGTATGTGCACAAAAGGGAAGTTTACATTGGGTGTGAAATCTTTGTTTATTGACTTTTGGGGGGGCATTATAAGCAGGATAATGAGCTTCTTATGATAGGTTTTGGGGTGCCACATCTTAGGAAAAGATATTGACAAGTTAGAGGGCAAGCTGGTTGGTGAAGGAACCGGAATTCATGCCATAGTCAGTCCATTTGAAGAAACTGGGATGGAAGGCAGCGTGTTGCAGTGGTAAGTACATTGGATTTAGAAAGAGAAACCTATGTTTCAATTCTATCTCTGCAACATACTACCTGTATAACCTTGGGTAAGTCACTTTAACCTCCCTGGGTCTCAGTTTCCTCATCCGTAAAATGAATACAAGTTGATTTTCATTGGCATACATAAAGAACATGACAGTATTATTTCTAAAAATGGTTGTGTAATTCAATCAGCTTTTGTTAAGGATATATATATATATATGTGTGTGTGTGTGTGTGTGTGTGTGTATTGCAATCTATTAGGCATACACACATAAAAAATAATACCATCCCTGTCTTCCAGAAGCATTTAGAAAGGAAAGCAGGAATCACCAAAGGTTTCATCAAGAACAGGTCATGCCAGACTAATTTCATTTCTTTTTCCTGATAGGATTACGAGACTGGTAGATCAGGGAATGCTGTAGACAGAGCTTACCTAGATTTAATCAAATTCTTTCATGCACTTCTTGTGGACAGGCTTGAGAAATGTGGGCTAGATGATAGCATAGTTAAGTGGATTTGGAACTGGTTGAATGAGCTGCCATCAAAGAGTAGCTATTAATACATCCATGTCAAATTGGAAAGAGGTCTCTAGTGGAGTGGTCTGGGGATCACCGCCCTTGGTCCTCTGCTATTCCACATTTTATGAATGACTTGGATAAAGGTAAAGTAGACACAATTGTCAAATTAACAGATGGCATAAAACCAGGAGGGAGAACTGACAAATTGGATGACAGAATCAGGATTCATAATGATTCTGAAGGACTAGAATATTGGACTAAATCGAATAAGATCAAATTTAATGAATATGAAAGTATAAATTCAGCCCCACAAATACAGGAAGAAGGAGGCATGGCTAGGTAGAATTTTCTGTTTAAAAAGTTCAATATTTCGGGCAGCTAGGTGGCGCAATGAGTAGAGCACCAGCCCTGGAGTCAGGAGGAGCTGAGTTCAAATCTGACCTCAGACACTCGACACATTTACCAGCTGTGTGACCTTGGGCAAGTCACTTAACCCCAATTGCCCTGCCTTCCCCCCTCCAAAAAAAAAACATGAAAAGCTCAATATTGGTCAGCAGTGTGAGAAGGGAATTAAAAAACAAAAACAAATGCTTATGCTCTACTAGACTTCACTGAAAGACATAGTGTCCAGATTGAAGAGGGCGATAGTTCTGTTGGTTTCTACCCTGGTCAAACCGTGAAGTACTATGTTTAGTTATGAGTGTCATAATTAGGAAGCGTACTGGCAAACAGGTATAAGTTCAGTGGAGGGCGAGATGAAGAGACTGTTGACAATGACAAACCAGGATCAGTTAAATGGAGTGTGGGCATTTGTCCAGGGCAAAGGATAGTTGGCTTCAAGTATTTAAAGATCTGTCATGTGGAAGAGGGAACAGAATTATTCTACTGAACCCTGGAGGAAAGAAAAAGGTATACTGGGTAGAAATAGTAAAGAGGCAGATTTGGGCACAGCGTAAGAAAAATAAAACCCCCCAAATTTCCTAACAGCTATTTTGCCATTCAGCCATTTTTCAGTTGTGTCTGACTCTTCATGATTCCATTTAGGATGTTCTTGGCAAAGAATACTAGAGTAGTTTGCCATTTCTTTCTCCAGGTCATATTAGAGGAAATCAAGGCAAAAAGGGTTATGTGAGTCACACAGATAGCACTTGTCTGGGGCCAGATTTGAACTCACAAAGATGAGTCCTCTTGACTCTAGGCTTAGCTCTCCATCCTCTGCATCACTATCCTTGGTCTCTCTGGTCAGGCAGGGTTGATGTGGACTATTTTAGAGGAAGGATATTTTTGTATGTACTTGTATTGTGTATATAATAGTTAACATGTCTATAGCTACAAAACACATATATTTTAGGAGGTAGTAAATTCTCCCTCCCAGGAAATCTTCAAGTATAACTAGATGACTACTTGTTGAGGATGCTGTGCCCACAGATTTTTGGTCAGGTATGGATTGGACCAGATAGACTTAGTGGGCTTTCCAACTCTGAGGTTCTGTGATCCTGTGAAGGAGCTTTCAATCTAATTGGGGAATATGACATAAAAATATGATGCGAGATAGGAGGTGACAGGAGCAAATGGGAGTTTCATTGTGCACTTGGGAAATTTGAGGGAGGAGAAAAACTTACATCTAGGAGGTGAAGGGATCAGGTAAAGGAAATTATTCACTACATGAGATCCCCCTCTTGCCCAGTTCCCCATATCTGTACGCTATGTTCTGCTGGTTACAAAAAGAGATGTGGGGAAGAAATGAGTCATTCGAACTGACTGGAAATCCAGTTCTCCATCTCTGGTCAGGCAGGGTGGATGTGGACTGTTTTAGAGGAGGGACACTTTTGTATGTGCTTGTATGTATATATAACAGTTAACATGATTATAGCTACAAACACATATGTGTATAATACATACGCATTTACACATATGTATAGGCATGTGTATATGTACACAAATACATGTGTATGTGTATTATATATGTTTAATACATGTCTTATATATGAGTATGTATATGTTATATGTGTACATACATGCATGTGCACATACACATACACACATACATACATACATATTGCCTACCCTGATAAGTTCCCTGAGGTCAGAAACTATTTCCTTTTTGTTTTGTATCCACAGGTATCAACAGGCTGCAATTTATAATTAATGAGGAATTCTGAAGAACAGGCATAAAGGATGTCATCATGAATTATATGATAGAGAAGAGAGGATGGCTAGAGGAAGGCATGATGAGTACATGGCCAGAGGTATTCTACCGGTAACTCCAATATCTGGAGAGAGAGAGAGAGAGAGAGAGAGAGAGAGAGAGAGAGAGAGAGACAGACAGACAGACAGACAGACAGACAGACACAGAGACACAGACACAGAGACAGAAAAAGACAGAGAGATACAGACAGAGACACACAGAGAGAGACAAAGGTAGAGAGAGAGACAGAGATAGACAGAGGTAGAGAGAGAAAGAGACAGAGGGAAGAGGGAGACAGAGAGAGATAGAGCCAGAGAGAGAGAGAGAGAGAGAGCCAGAGAGAGACAGAGACAAAAAGACAGAGACAGAGCCACAGACACAGACACAGACACAGAGAGACAGAGACAGAGACACAAACAGACAGAGAGAGAGGCAGAGAGATAGAGAGAGACAAAGGTAGAGAAAGAGAGACAGAGACAGAGGTAGACAGAGAAAGAGACAGAGAGAGACACACACACACAGGGGGAGAGAGAGAGACAGAGAGAGAGAGAGAGAGAGAGAGAGAGAGAGACAGACAGACAGACAGACAGAAAGACAGACAGACAGAGACAAAGAGACACAGACAGATGTACAGAGACAGACAGAGACAGAGGTAGACAGAGACAGAAACAGAGAGACCTCCAGAACCTAGAGTGTATCCCCTGTAGTGAACTTTTGGGAAGACATGATCTAGATTCATGTATGGATAGGTAGTTATTTGCACCATTGGAGTAAATTTCCAGATTATTGGGATCACAGTCTTTTGAGAGTATTCCCAGCACCTGGCACTATGCCTGGCTATAGCAGGACTTCCTAAATGCTTGTTGATGGACTGATAGATTAATAATGAAAGCATGTCATAGGTCAAAGACTCAAAGCATCTTCAGCTTAGAAGGGATCTCGGAGGTTATCTAGAATAATCCCAAATTGAAATCAAAATCTTCCCTCCAAAATCTCTGCCAAAGATCCTCCAGATACTGCTTAAATATCTCCAGAGGGAGAATTCTCTGCCTCTGGAGACTTCCCATTTCACTTCTGAGCAGTTCTAATTGTTAGGAGTTTGTCTTTACATCAAGATTGAATCCCTGTAGCTTCTATGCTTGCTCCTGGTTCTGGCCTCTGGGGCCAGACCAAACCAAATCCCTTTTCCACAACAGCTTTTATTTACAATACTTGAAGAGACCTGTCATGTTTCTTCTCCAGCAAGTCTTCTTTTCTAAATACGCTGAGTTCCTCTGACATACCCTCATAAGGCAGCTGGGTGGCATAGTGGATAGAGCGTCGAACCTGGAATCAGGAAGACCTGAGTTCAAATTTGACCTCATAAATTTACTAGCTGTGTGACCTTGGGTAAATTACAGTCTCAGTTTGCCTCAATTTTCTCAACTGTAAAATAGGGATAATAAAAGCCCCTACCTCCTAGGTTGATGGGAGGACCAAATAAGACAATATTTGTAAAGTGCCTAACACATAATTGACAAGAATGCAAACTATAGTTTATAGGTGATGATGATGAGGATGGTGCAAGACTGTATGCTTTTGCTGTCCAAATACTTCTCTGAGCATGCTCCAGTTTGTCAGTATCCTTCTTACAATATGGTGCGTGGCACTGAATCCAATACTCCAGAACGTGGACGGATCAGGATAGAGTACAGGGTGATTATCACTCTCCTCACCCTCATTTTAGTCATGGCATTATTCTTAATGGAATCTAAGATCGTGTTAGCTGTGTAAAGCTACCATGTCACACAGATTACTCATTTTGAGTGTCTAGTCTACTAAAACATCTAGGTCCTTTTTGTTAGGTATGCCTGGTACCGACTGCAGGGAGCCCTTCAATAGAGACAGGAAAGCAGGAATAAGCTCAGCTGGTGTAATTCAGATAGGCAGCTCTAGGCTGGATATGACCACAATCTTAATCAATGTTTATTTCCTCGATACTGGTTCACTGAAATGTGTGGGTTCTGGAATATCATGAGTCATACCAGGCTGTGACACCAAACTGTGAATACCCCTGTATGACACAGTGAAGACATGAGGGCTCAAGGCTTAGGACCAGTACAATGCAACCAACAGCTGTACCAGTGCTCCCAGACTCAAATGGTCTCTCTTCTTAACCTACTTCACTCATCTTATGTTTTCTTATTACTCATTGTGTCATTGTGTGTGTCATTGTGTCGTTTTGATCCAAGAGGCACCAGACCCTCTTCCATTGCCTGGCTTCTTTAATTACCCTGGCAGAAGTTGGGCATGATCATCAGCTTCTTGATTCAGCTATTTTTTTCACACTCCTGCCTTGGCAGTCACATCCCAGGGCAATCTTTCAGACAGGCATTCCCTGTGTGCTTTTCATTGCTTGTGTGCCCCTATGCCGCTCTTTTCTCTTTACTGACAGATGTCCCTAGATACCCATACCTCCTCAATCTTGTGTTTTGCAGTTGGTTTGGGGGAACCCAAATGTAGGATTTTACATTTATCCCTGTCAGATTTCATCTTATTAGCTTCAGCCTAACATTCGAAAGCTTGTCAAGATGTTTCAGGATTCTAATTCTATTTTTCAATATTTTGGTTATCCCCACACAAACTTAAAAGCCGTGACATCTATGCTTGCTCCCAAATCATTGACATAAATGTTGAAAAGAATTAGCCTGAGGACAGAGCTCTGTGGCACCCCATTAGTGACAGCCCTCCAATCATTAGGTCTATTTGGAATCCTAGTCCTTACCTGTTTAACTATATGGGTGTATGCACATACAAATATATGCTTAACTATATATATATATATATATATATCCATATCCATATCTATATCTATATCTATATCTATATCTATATCCATATCCATATCCATATCCATATCCATATCCATATCTATATCTATATCTATATCTATATCTATATCTATATCTATATCTATATCTATATCTATATCTATGTATCTATGTATGATACGAAAGCCTAATTAATGAGTGCAAAAGCAGGCCAGAGAAATCATAAGTCACTGTGAAGTCAGTGACTACAGAAATTCAGCCCTAATTGAACCCTAATGGGTGATTGAGTCACTGAAACCAAAACGGCCATTAATTAGTTCAGTGAATACTTACAACCCTGACACTGTCTCTCCCTATCTATACTATATCAAGCTTTACCTCCAGCTCCTGACCTGTCTGATCCAGTTCCTGGGGAGACATCCTTGGATCCTTGTCTCTCAAGGAAGATGTGAAGGATTCCTATCCAAGGAAGTCCTTGTCCCAGTCTCAGATTCATCCTAGCTCTGAGGGAATGGAATGGTTTCTTATTTACTTCCTTTTGTGTATGACTTCTCAGTGGTTCCTGATCCCTGATTGTTTTTTCTGCTTTGGCCAAAGCTCCTTCACTCCAGGTACCTGCATCCTAAGGATTTAGATATCTGCTTGACTTATTTCCAATCTCGAGCTTGTTTCTCCACATTCTCTACCTGAAAGCCCCTCCTTGCAACTGCTCCTGCCTACTGCCCCTAAAGGCTTATACTGACAGACCAGGAGAGAGATGAAAATTCATTCCCTGGGTCAACACTGAGCATTACAGAGGTGTCTGTGGAGAGCCAGAGAGCTCCCTTCTGGCTGACAAAATGATGAGAAATGTTGGCTGACACTTACATTTGCTTTTTATTGGGCAGGTAATCAGAGGAAGCTGGAGGCTTCAAAGGTCCCCAGAAACACATTGGAGAAGCTCTCTTCTTTCTATGAAAAAATAATAATCACTCACAGTTAAAGAGCATTTTAAGATTTCCAAACAACTTTGTGCCAAAACGATATTACAACATGGGAGTGTAAGTAGCATTATCCCCATTTTACAGAAGAGGAAACTGAGGTGCAATAAGTCTAAGGACTAGGTGGTCTAGAAGGTCCCTTCCAGCTCTGAATTTTACTTTCCTATGATCCTATGATTTGCCCCAGGGTCACAGAACTAGCTAGTAAGTGTCAGAGAGAGGTTTAAGCTAGGATCACCTGACTTTAAGCCAATGTTCTTTCACCTTGTTTTGTATATCTAATGATTTAAATTCAAGGGCCCTGAGAGAGTAAAGGGCCCTGTTCTGGACTGGGCCTGCCCCACATCAGGTAATTGAGGATTGATATCAGAACAAAGTAAGACACTTGTGGGCCATTCAACAGTGAACCAAATAATAATAGTAATAAAAATAATAGTAATAGTAATAATACTAGGGGGCGGAGCCAAGATTGCAGCTGGAAAGCAGGGACTTTCCTAAAACTCTCCCCCAGGACCCGCCAAACACCTATAAAATGGCTCTAAACAAATTCTAGAACTGCAGAACCCATGAAATAACAGAGGGAAGCAGGGCTCCAGCCCAGGACAGCCTGGATGGTCGCGGGGTAAAGTCTATCGCATGGAGCTGGGAGCGGAATGGAGCAGAGCCCAGGGTGGGATGTACCCAGACAAACCAGACGGGGAGCCAGGCAGAACAGGCCCTACTGCCCTGAATCAGTGAGCTGCAGCAGTTACCAGACTTCACAACACACAAACACCAAAGAGAAGGTTAATGGGAAAAACAACAAGGGGGCAGAGTGAAAGGACTTCACTGTTCAGCCACCTCCCCAGGGGCAGTGGAGGTGGTGCACTTCTGAGGTGGCTTACAGAACTACAGCTGCAGGTCCTTCCTGCCCCAGGCCCACCTGGTGGGAGGAATTAAGTGGCAGATTAGAGCAGGAGTGCAGAGCCTGCTTCGATCTGAATCATGGTCCGGGTTGGCGGTTCTTGGGGGAGGAGAAACACTGCTGTGGCAGAGCTTACTGTGTAGAAATAGTCCTTAAAATAACAGCGCAGCACCTCAAGCTTGGGACAAACTACTCTATACTCTACAAGTAGTCATAGACTGACAAAAAACTCAAGGGTCAAGAAAGTTGGCTGGGAACATGGCCAGGCAGCAATAACAGACTCAGATCCAGACTCAGACTCTGGAATCTTTTTTTTTTTGGTGACAAAGAAGACCAAAACATACAGCCAGAAGAAGTCAAAAAAGTCAAAGAGGCTACATCAAAAGCCTCTAAGAAAAACATGGACTGGTCTCAGGCCATGGGAGAGATCAAAAAGGATTTGGAAAAGCAAGTTAGAGAAGTAGAGGAAAAATTGGGAAGAGAAATGAGAAGAATGCGAGAAAACCATGAAAAACAAGTCAATGACTGGCTAAAGGAGACCCAAAAAATACTGAAGAAAACAGCACCTTAAAAATAGAGTAAATCAAATGGCAAAAGAACTCCAAAAAGCCAATGAGGAGAAGAATGCTTTGAAAGGCAGAATTAGCCAAATGAAAAAGGAGGTCCAAAAGACCACTGAAGAAAATATTACCTTAAAATTAGATTGGAGCAAGTGGAAGCTAGTGACTTTAAGAGAAATCAAGATATTATAAAATAGAACCAAAGGAATGAAAAAGTGAAAGACAATGTGAAATATCTCATTGGAAAAACCACTGACCTGGAAAATAGATCCAGGAGAGATCATTTAAAAATTATTGGACTACCTGAAAGCCATGATCAAAAAGAGAGCCTAGATATCACCTTTCAAGAAATTATCAAGGAGAACTGCCCTGATATTCTAGAGCCAGAGGGTAAAATAGAAATTGAAAGATTCCACCAATCACCTCCTGAAAAGGATCCCAAAAAGAAAACTTCTAGGAATATTGTCACCAAATTCCAGAGCTCCCAGATCAAGGAGAAAATACTACAAGCAGCCAGAAAGAAACAATTTGAGTATTGTGGAAACACAATCAGGGTAATGCAAGATCTAGCAGCTTCTACATTAAGGGATCAAAGGGCTTGCAATATGATATTCTGGAGGTCAGTGGAGCTAGGATTAAAACCAAGAATCACCCACTCAGCAAAACTGAGTATCATGCTCCAAGGCAAAATATGGATTTTCAATAAAATAGAGGACTTTCAAGCTTTCTCAGTGAAAAGACCAGAGCTGAATAGAAAATCTGACTTTCAAACACAAGAATCAAGAGAAGCATGAAAAGGTAAACAAGAAAGAGAAATCATAAGAGACTTACTAAAGTTGAACTGTTTTGTTTACATTCCTACCTGGAAGGATGATGTGTATAATTCATAAGACCTCGGTATTAGGGTAGCAGAAGGAAAAAAAATATATATATATATATATATATATATATATATATATATATATATATATATATGTATACACACACACACACATATATGTATATATATATAGAGAGAGACAGAGACAGAGAGACAGAGAGAGAGACAGAGAGACAGAGACAGAGAGACAGAGATAGAGACAGAGAGAGAGACAAAGACAGAGACAGAGACAGAGACAGAGGGCACAGGGAGAATTGAATATGAAGGATGATATCCAAAAAAATAAAATCAAATTAAGGGATGAGAGAAGAATATATTGAGAGAAGGAGAAAGGGAGAGATAGAATGGGGTAAATTATCTCACATAAAAGTGGCAAGAAAAAGCAGTTCTGTAGGAAGGGAAGCGGGGGCAGGTGAGGGGGAATGAGTGAATCTTGCTCTCATTGGATTTGACCTGAGGAGGGAATAGCATACACACTCAATTGGGTATCTCACCCCACAGGAAAGAAGGAGGAAGGAGATAAAAAAGGAGGGTGATAGAAGGGAAGGCAGATAGGGGGAGGAGGTAATCAAAAGCAAACACCTTCGAAAAGGGACAGGGTGAAGGGAGAAAACTGAATAAAGGGGGATAGGATAGGAAGGAGCAAAATATAGTTAGTCTTTCACAACGTGAGTGTTGTGCAAGGGTTTTACATAAGGATACACAAGTGGCCTATGTTGAATTGCTTTCCTTTTTAGGGAGGATCGGTGGGGAGGGAAGAGGGGAGAGAATTTGGACCTCAAAGTTTGAAATGCAGCTGTTCAAAAAAAAAAGTTTTGCATGCAACTAGGAAGTAAGATACACAGGCACAGAAATTTATCTTGCCCTACAAGAAAGGAAGGGAAAAGGGATGGGAGGGGAGTGGCATGACAGAAGGGAGGGCTGACTGGGGAACAGGGCAATCAGAATGTATGCCATCTTGGAGTGGGGGGAGGGTAGAAATGGGGAGAAAATTTGTAATTCAAACTCTTGTGAAAATCAATGCTGAAAACTAAAAAACATTAATTAAATAAATAAATAATTTAGAAATAGTAATAATAATAAATAAAAATAAATAAGAAATAAAAGTAAACAAATTTATTTATAAAATAAATTTTTATTAACATTTATTTATAAAAATAAATAGTAAATAAAAACAAATAAATTTATAAAAATAAAGTTTTATAAGTATTTATTTATACAATTAAATTTAAAAATAAAGATATAAATAATAATACAAATAGTAATTAAAATATTAATAATACAATGGTAGCTAACATATTGTACTGTCTATGTGCCAGGAACTATGCTAAATGCTTTAAAATTATCTTATTTGATATGCAAAACAACCCTGAAAGTAGGTGTTAATATTTTCCTCATTTTACAAATATGGAAGCTGTGGTTAAGTGACTTACCCAAGGCCACACAGCTAATAACTTCCTGAGGCTGAATTTAAACTCTGGTCTTCCTGTTTCTAAGTCCAATGCGCTAACCATTGCACCACCTGTTCAACAAGGAGAGCCATTGAGAACCCATTGAGCTGTTTCAGCTGAGTCAAGCTTCTGTAGCAATCCACCAGTCAAGCATCTGAGAGCTCTCCCATCTCCAGGTCCTCAAGGATGCTTTGTACTCAGGTGATCAACATCAGCCTTTTGATTGCTTGGTGCCCTGAACCAACTGAGTCTCCACGAATTTCTCCATACCTTTTAAGGGGAAAACAAAACAAAACAAAATAAAAAGCAGAACAAACAAACTAACTGTCTTAATTTGTGTGGGGGGACGGGAAAGGGAAGGAAGCACATAAACCTTTACATAGTGCCTGCTATATCTCCGGCATTGTGCTGAGCATTTTTATAAATGTTATACAATTTAATCCTCACAAGAATCTTGTGAGGTAGGTGCTATCCCCATTTTACAGTTAAGGAAATTGAGATGCAATGAGTATAAGGACTAGGTGATTTCTAAGGTCCCTTCCAGCTCTGACTTTTATGTTGCTTTGTTGTTTAGTCATTTCAGTCTCGTCTGACTCTTCATGACCCCATTTGAAGTTTTCTTTGCAAAGATACTGGAGTGGTTTGCCATTTCCTTCTCCAGCTCATTTTACAGATGAATAAACTGAGGCAAGCAGAGTTAAGTGACTTGCCCAGGGTCACACAACTGCTAGAATCACACAGCTTAGTAAGTTTCTGAAGCCAAATTTCAACTCAGATCTTCCTGACTCCAGTGCTGGTACTCCATCAACTATACCACCTACTTGTCCTTATTGGTTGTTGTTCAGTCACTTCAGTAACGGTTGACTCTTCCTGACCCTATTTGAGGTTTTCTTGCAAAGACACGGAAGTGTTTTGCCATTTCCTTCTCCAGCTCATTTTACAGATGAAGAAACTGAGACAAACAGGGTTGAGTGACTTGCCCAGGGTCACATAGCTAGTAGGTATATGAAACCAAATTTGAACTCAGAACTCTAGATTCAGCACTCTATCCATTGTGCCACCTACCTGCCCCTCTATGTTCCTATGATCCTATGAAAGAGGTTAAGTTGGGGTTAAGTTATTGCTCCTACTCTAGATCTCAAGCATTCAAATCACAGCATTCTTGTATGCGTGGGAAGGGGCTGATTCAAATTCAGTTCACCAGGAGTATTACATGGTTAGGATTAAAGAAGCTTTGAGGGCTCAAGCCACAGAGTCATCACCATCACCACCATCAGAATCACTCCTCATTATCATCATTTTCATCACTATGTTCACTACCATGACCTTTATGCCTAACCAATCATTTGCTGTCTCCATCCTCTTCCTCACATTACCACCACTGTCATCATCACCACTATAATCATTATTATAACTGGTATCATCATCACTTTAATTTTCACAATAAAAACGGCAAAAATTATCTTCCAGGTCAGAGGTCCAAGTGCTCTAAGAAAACTATTCCTCCAGGGGAAGAGACTGGCCTCAGTCAATATCTATGTCCTACGTAAGTAGAAGGGAGTGAGTCTTTGTTTTTGTTTTCATTTTTTTAGTAAATGACAGGTTTACCTTGGGGAGTATCATTGCCCTGGGGGTGATGTGCCAACCACTTCTGCTTTCCAGATGGATAGTTCCCAAGATACTAATCTCACAAAGAGATCACAGACAGGCAAATCTTCTGGCTCTCTGATCAAGCACATAACACAACTAAGAGGAGAATAGGGAATATTCACATTAGGATAAAAAACTAGGCCTCTTCAGGATGCTGTGGCTGCTTCCACATGTTATATGGAGGCCCATCCCCCCCTCTATCTTTCATTCTTTTATTCAGTGAGCATTTATTGGGAACCTAATTATGTTTCAGATATTATGCTAGGACCTGGTATAACAACAATGTTGCCTGCAGCTGCTGCTGAGGTGTAAGACCCAACAAGACCAGCAACAACAGCTGCCAGCACAGGTTTTTTGATCTGCTTTACCAAGGAAAGTAACTTTAAGGGGTTAACAATCTCACTTATCATATATACATATATAATTCACTTAGTTCAGGGGGAAAAGCTAGCACCCTGAACTTCAGAACACATACAAATAGAAATTACAGAGACAATATAAACAGATCATTATTTATGTCTAACCAAATCACAACGTGCATAGTTACTGGAGAAGCACCAACATCCGGGTTTTCCAAAGCCGGGGGGCTCTTAACAACGGCTGCCCAGAGTCTTGTCTAGTCAAATCACACACACTCTTCCAGTGAGTGAGAGCCCCAAACAAAATGCTAACCTCTGAGTTTATATACCCTTCTTATGGCCTGAAGGCTTCACACCAAATCAGCAAAAGGGTATGGGCCTGGGGCTTCACATCTAGCAAGACTTAATCAAAAGCACTTGATTACTTTAGCATTCAAAAAGAGAAAACAGTAAAAAATAGTCCCACCTTAATTAATATTACACCTGGAGAAACAAAGACAGAAACAAAATAGTCCCTACCCTCAAGAGGTAGATATTCTATTTTTGGGGGGGGGATAGGAGGATGGGATTGCCATGGGCAACATGTATATAAAAAAATTAGCAGAATAATTTTGGAGGAAGGCTCTAGCAATTGAAAGGAGCATCAAGTTAGACTTCCTATGAGACGGGACCCAAACTGAGTCTTTAGATAAGATTTATTTTTAAAAAATTTTTGGGACAGTGGGTGAGGATCACATGGAGGACAGTCTGTGGAAAAGCTAGGAGGTAGGAAATGGGATGTCCAGCTTGTCTGGAACATAGAGATTATGAAGGACAGTAATGTTTAATGAGTTTGGAAAGGTAGTCTGGAGCCAGATTGTGATGGAATTTAAAAGCCAAATAGCACAGTATTTTCCATAGGAAAAAAGAAACAACTGGAACTTCTCGAGTAGGAGAATGACCTAGTCAAGACTGTGCTGTAGTAATATCAGTTTGGCGATTGTGTAGTGTTCAAATCCAGCCTCAGATACTTACTAGCTGTGTGACCCTGGGCAAGTCACTTAACCCTGCTTGCCTCAGTTCCTCATCTGTAAAATGAGCTGGAGAATGAAGTGACAAACCAATCTAGGATCTTTGCCAAGAAAACTCCAAATGGGGTCATGAAGAATTGGACATGACTAAAAGGACTCAACAAACAACAAGAGGTTGGAGAAAGGAGAACCTGAAAGCTGGGAGATGAATTTCATCCAGATGAAAGGGGATGAAAGCCAGCCGCAGGACAGTAGTCAGGTGAAGGGAGAGACAGGGACAGATGCAAGATAATATTGAGGAAGTAGACACCATAAGATTTGGATCTCTTGTCCCGAGTGTTTCTGCTGCTGGGCATTGTACTCCTGGAGCCAAGGCCCTGCTCCTTAAGCTACCCCACATCCACTTTCTGTTAAACTGTGTCACCTTTATTTGTATAAAACTTTATAGTTTGCAAAACATTTTTGAATAATTTATCCAATTTCATCTTCTGGCATTGTGAGGTGACCAAGGCAGATGCTATTTTAGAGTCTTTGCTAGTTTACAAACGAGGAAGCTCAGAGAGGTTAAGGGACTTCCCCAAGGTCATGCAGCTGGAAAATAGGCAGAGTCAGAACAATTCCAATCTACTGCCTCTTGACATGACCACCATTGCCATAATATAGCATTTATATTGTGCCTACTATGTGCCAGGCATGTTGCTGAGAATGTTTGTGGCCTCATTTGATCCTCACAAGAATCCTTGAAGATAGGGGTTTTTATTAACCCTATTTTACAATTGAGTAAACTGAGGTAAACAGAAGTTAAATTTTTCCTTCCCAAGGCCATACAACTGGTAAATATCAAAGGCTGTATTTGAACTCGTCTTCCTGACTCCAGGGCTCTATTCACTGTACTACCTAGCTGCCGTTAATCACTTTTGTTATACTTGGCCATTAGAAGGGGAGAAGTAAAACATTAAGGACTAATGGAAATAGACCATACCTAAGTGGGGTAGGACTTGCCAGTGTCCCTCAGCATTGGGAAAGGACCATTTAACAATGACAACAACAAAACAGCCTCCAGAGTGTTGAGCTGGAGTCAAAGCTAGGAATGGCTTTGGAGGATGTCTAGTCCAAGGAAGAAAGGGAACAGAAATATTCTCCCATGCTCAAAGGCTTGAGTGAGCAGCAAGGAGGGAGGCTGAGAGGAAAAATCATGGCTGAGACAAGGACAGATTCCAGAGGATCAGAACAGGTATGACCAGCTTTGAGAAGACCCAGGAAGATGAGGAAGGTTGGTGTGCCACAGCACAGGACTTCCTGTTAATGGTGGGCCTTATAAGGTGATTGTCAAGAGTGAGGACCCAGACAGAAGCCATGATCATCGTTGCTGCCATCACCACCATGATTACGGTCTTGGCCTTGCTGTTAGCATAGCTGCAGGGGATTAACAGAAGCATGGATAGGCAGGCAGTACATAAAAACAGCCTGCAGGCTATAGGACTGCAGGAATGAAAATTCAGTCTACTAGCCAGGGCAGCTCCAAGCCTGGTTCCCAGGAAGTTTTTAATGTCTCCATGCCCGATCCTTTGTCCTCCAGGTCCTTAGCAATGCTTCCGGGATCTGCTTTGTTGATGAACCCTTCCATGTTCTCTGCTGTGATGGATCTCCTCTGTATGACTCACACTTAAGGAAGATCAAGTCTCTGCCTAGGAGGAGGCTAAGCACCATCTGAGCTTCCCAGCAGTAACAAAGTCATGTTCCTATCCCTGGCTATCATCATCCTCCTCCTCCTCATCATCATCATCATCGTCATCACTATCATCCTCACCATTAACACCATCACCATCACTACAATCAATAGCATCATTTCCTTATTGATCGTAACATTAGAACAGAGAGTCAGAAGATCTAGGGGTAGAAAAATTAAATCAAGATCATGGAACAACCCCTTCATTTTACAGATGAGAAAACTGATGCCTATGGAGGTTAAGTGTCTTGACTTGTCCAAGGTCACATAGCCAGTAAGTGTCTGGGACGGTAGTAGAACACTAGGTTTCCTAACTCCCGGGCCAGTTATTCATTCATTCATTCGTTTGTTTGTTTGTTTTTATGACACCATGATGCCTGTGACACATATTGGTTATTTGGCACTAGGGAAGTCACCTTTCAGTAGTCCAGATGGCTTTCTATCACTATAAGTCATGGTACCATGGAAAGTGCAATGGCTATAAAATTAGGCAACCAGAGTTCAAGTCCTGTCTCAGATCATGGCAGCCTTTGTGTCCTTGGTCACTTGATCTGTCTGGGACTCACTTTTACTCATCTGTAAAACAATGGCTCATAAAATGTAAGCTATGATGTCAAATGTGACTTTGATGGCTTCTGAGGTCTCTTCCAGCTCCAAATCTATGATCTTATAACCTGCACTGGTCAAGGGAGTTTTCTGTACTAGAGGTTCTCTGCATCAGAGGCAACAAATATGTGACCCACAACATTTCTGAAAGAGATGCATGATTGGGTAATATTTAACAAAATAAATGAAAATAAAATCAAACATAGATAATCTTAATATTTCTAAATTTCTAGAATTTTCTAAATCAATGTGAGCACTGCAGAGCTCCTAATATATGGCATTTCTATGAGTTTGATACCTTTGTTCTACACCACAGAAATCTCAGAGCCAAACTGAAATCTTTAGCACCACCATTAGCACCATTATCATCATTCCTCTGATTATTGGGGGTTTCACTTTTCCCTTCCCTCCCTTGGCAGGCTACCCCCTATCCCATCTGGGGATGCCTAGAGAACCGTAGCTGTAACTGGTGCCCAGTGGGATCCTACTTCCCCTCTTCCAATTCTACCCCCAATCTCCTACCAACGACCCTTCTTTCTTTCTCCTCTTGGATGAACACAGAATCCCCATCTACATCCACTCTGAAATCTCTTTTGATTTTGACCTTAGATCTATTTCTCCTTTCCTAATGGTGGTGGGACACTCCTGCCATGTAACCTAAACACTACTGGGCTTTGCCATGGACTCTGTGACTATACACTTAGGACCTCTAGGCTTTTCCACCCTACAGTGGGGAACTCTTTCAACATGTATGGTCTTCTCCAATTAGTGTGAACTCATTGAGGTCAAGGACGGTCTTCTTTTTCAATTTGTATCCTTAGTGCTTAGCACAGAAATTGGCACATAGTAAGTATTTAATAAATGCATTTTTATTCATTTATTTATCACCACCACAATTCAGCTCAACAAACTTTTAAAAAAAATCATGTGATTAGATACTGGGGGACATTTAAAGTTTAGATAAGACACAGTTCTGACCTCATAAAAATAGATTAGAAGCCATAATTCCCTGGTCATACAAATTCTGTCAGGAGTTTAGCCAGAAAATCCTAGAATGGGTGGATAAATAATACAAATAATCCTAACACAAAAAATGAAACAGCAAGGTGCCCCAGGGAAGAGACAGGAGGCAGTATGTACTTGTCTAGTTTAACCACCACTGGCTCTACCACCATCGCCATCTTGACTATATCCCCACAGACTCTGATGGAAATAGCCTAGTACACTGAAACCAAAAGCCTTTGGAACTGAATGCTTTCAGCTCAGTGTCAAAATGTTCAACATCAGAGACTGGTATGATTTTATCGGTGGAAATATAACTAGCATTGATACAATGCTTTAAGGTCTTCACAAGGTTTTAGAAATACTATCTCATTGAATCTTAACAACAGCTTGGTGAGGTAGGTGCTGCCATTAGCCCCACTTTACAGGCGAGGAAATTGAGAATGAGAGCTAATAAGTGTCTGGGAGCTATACTTGAATTCAGGCCTTCCTGACTCTGGGTATAGCTCTTTTTATCCTCTGCACAGCCTAGTTAATCTCAATACTGAAGAAGCATTGTCATCTGCTTTGCCACTGCACCCTAAGGACCATGGGACTTTTCCATGTAGCTTAAAGCTAAAACCTTCCATATGTGTCCTCTCCCCTATTAAAACATGAGCTCCATGAGATCAGGGGCTGTCTTATTTTTCTGTTTATATCTCTAGTGTGTGTATAAATATATATATATATATATGTATATATATATATATATGTACACCTTCATATATATGTGTGCATATGTGAGTATATACATTGCATATATCTCTAGGGCATATAAGAAGCACTTAATAAATGCTTTAATCATTCACGCATACATGAAAAGTGTGCAACAGAAATGAAAAGTAAAATACTTTATATGGAAGCAATAGATCAGAGGAAGTATCAAGAAAAGCAGAGTGATTCTGATCACCGGAGGTCCTTGAGTGCCAGGCAAAGGATTTTGTATTTGAGTTGCTGGGCAACAGAATCATTAGTGAGTTTTAAACAGAGGAATGATGAGATTAGATATGCCAAATAATGACAGCTAATGTTTGCATGGAACTTTAGGGTTAAAAAGTGTTTTCGTCACAACAGCCCTAGGTAGTGCTGATATTACTGTCCCCAGAGAACTGAGGCTCAGAGAGGTCTGCTTGCTTGCCTAGGATGAGGTTACTAAGTAGCAGAGACAGGATTTGAATTCTGAGTCTTCCTGACTACATCAAATAGTCTGTCCACCAAACCAGTGGTTCTCAAACTTTTTGATCTCAGGACTCATTATACTCTTTAAAAATATTGAGGTCCCTCCCAAAAAGCTTTTGTTTTATGGGTTAAATCTATTGCTATTTACTATATTAGAAATTTAGTATTTTCTAGTAATCCTCTTGGTATTATTATGAAAATAGTATTGAGCTCAAGGGCTCTCTGAGAGGGTAACTGGAACCTGTCCCTGGACCGCACCTTGAGACCTGTTACTCTATACCAGGACAGAAAGCAAGTGCACCTATCTCACAGTGTTGTTGTGAGGAGCACACAAGATTATTTGAGTTCTTTGCAAACCTAAAAGCCATGGCTGTTGTTTTGTTTCTGTTGATGTCATCCCCTCTAATTTTAGTGATAAGGAAACTAAGGGCAGGGAGGCATAAGTGAATTGTACAGGGTTACATGGGTAGTAAGTAGCAGTTAGAATTTGAATTCAGATGTTGCAACTACAAGTCTCACACACCTCCCACTATACCTCTCTACCTCTTCTCTGAGCAGAAGTGTGGGCTGAGTGCTCTATGCTGAAAGGATCATAGAGAGGGGCCCTGCCCTTCTGGGGAACTGAGTAGTCTGTCTGTCCATCTCTCTGTTCCCTTGCAATCAGGGTTAAGTGACTTGCCCAGGATCACACAGCTAGTGTCTAGTCTGAGATCAAATTTGACCTCGGGTCCTACTTGACTCCAGGGCTGATTCTCTATTCACTGCACCACCTAGCTGCCCCCATTTTAGGCTTTCAATCTAAGACAGACATGAACAGTTCATAGGATCTCAGATCTGGAGATGGAAGAGTGTTTCATAGATAATACACAGGAGGCACTGCAGCTTTCAGACTCCAGCCTCTGACAGGTTCACTCTTGATCTAGTCAGGCAGGCAGATACCTTAGGAGGGGTTAATAATCTTACTTTATTCTAGTCTAGTCTTCTCACAAGGGTTGCTGATAATGAGAGCACCAGCTCCTACAGCAATTTCTAATCACCCTTCTCACAGGGGATGGTGAGAAGGGGGGCAGTCAATCGAGACAGGCACAGCTTGTGCATTTCCCTAAATCTTCTCAAGCCTCAATCGGGGCCGGTTGAGACAGATACATGCATTCCTCTATGCATTACCCATGGTTTCCCCACTCACTGACTAGTGCCCACTTGCTTCATAGGGCAACAGACAACGAAGGCATCTTGCTAACATTAAGCTCACGGGTTAGCTTTAGCAATATCGTCATTCTGTGCAAGCGTAGTAAACATCAATTGTGTTCCTCCCATATCTCATGGCGCAGCCTCAGTAGGATTGTCTATCACTAGGATTCTAGGAATTACTACCTAGGATCCTTGAGACTGTTCTGGGAGTTATTATCTAATACCTGGAAACTAGACATTTCCATGGCCATGGATCCTGAGATACTGAGCTCTAAAAAGGATAACAAAATCCTCCTTACATAAAAAGAGACCTCAGAGAATCTAGCTTCACGCCTTCATTTTACAGAGGAGGAAACAGAGTCTTAAAACACTGTCACTTGCCCAAGGTCATACCCATAGTAAGTGCCAAGGGTTAGATCTAACCCCCTATGTACAGATCAGAACAGAAACATGCAGCTTGAAGCGGCAGGTCTGGGAGAGGGCATTTGATGAGGATACAATGATGTTAAAGTTAGGAATAGGTGCAGGGGTGGGGAACCTGTGGCCTTGAGATCACATGTAGCCTTCTACAAGCTTGAGTGTGACCTTTTGACTGAGTCCAAGTTTTACAGAACAAATCCTTTTATTAAGGGGATTTGTTCTGTGAAGTATTGGATTCAGTCAAAGGGCTGCACTTGAGGACCTAGAGGGCCACATGTGGCCTGGAGGCTGCAGCTTCCCCACCCCTAGCTGGGCATTACTTAGGGGAGATAAGGGGACACACATAACTAGGCCTGGTCAGTTGGCTCTCATTATATCTTTCTCTTGAAATTTTTAAGATCTTTCTTCCTTTCATCCCACTAGTCAAAGGAGAATAAGATACCTTGGTTGTGTTTTATTGTTGTCAGTCATGTCCAGCTCTTTGTGGATTTGGGATTTTCTTGGCAAAGGTACTAGAGTGGTTTGCCATGTCCATCTCCAACTCATTTTAACAGATGAGGAAACTGAGGCTAATGGGTTAAATGACTTGCCCAGGGTCACACAGCTAGTGAGTGTCTGAGGCCAAATTTCAACTCAGGTCTTCCTGACTCCAGGCCTGGTGTTCTATCCACTCTGTCACCAAGCTCCCCAATGACAGCCATAGGACAGGTCTAAGCACATGTTAAATATGGTATTGTGAATTTTAACCCCTTCCCAAGATGCCTTATTTGTTTTCAGTTGTGTCTGTCTGGGAAAAGTGAGTGGGGCAGTATGATTATTATCAGTATCCTGTGCTTGAGGTTCTATTCCTGTGTGCCAGGATGTCTCTTGGGGAAGGGAGAGAGAGGGATAGGTAATTAATTGTCGAAGGGACCTGTTCCGTCCTAACATTGAGAAATCTGTCAGAGGTAATATGCATGGCTCATGGGACAGGATCCCTGCTTCAGAACTAGAGGGTCTCACCCCTAGAATGCCAGGTCGCAGAACAGATCTGCCAAGGGCTCCGGCTGCTGCTGCCTCCATTTCTCCATATTCAGAGAGTCAGGCAGGGCAGGATTACCACCATTATTAATATCACCATCATCCTGACCCTCCATTTCACGCAGGTCACTGTCAACACCCCAGAGCAACCATAGGTCATAGGTTGCATGGTTCCTTAGAGGGGCGAAGGTGGGTTCTGGATCTGTTGCTGGTGATACCAGGCACTCAGCTGCCTGACTCAGCTCAAGGTTGTGGTATCTGCATCCTGAAAAGCATGCCTCCAAAGAGACTCACATTTCATAACTTGGGCTGAATGAAAATGTTAATCAATAGATTTATCATCCTGGTCCCTGGGCCTCAGAGCTGCAGACACAGGGAGAAGCAGCCAATAATTGTCTACTCACATGTACACACACACATGCACACACCTACACACACACAAACAAAAACACACACACACAAACCCAAACATGCACCCCACCCCACATACACACACCCCATCCCCACCCCCAGGTTGGCTTAATCCCGGGCAGAAGAGAAAGGTTATCCCTCTCCACTTCCTCTCTCAGACACTTTTCTTTTTTATTTCCCTCATTTTTTTCTTGGAGAGGATTGTTCTTACCCCACCCCATCTCCAACCTTCCTACCAAAGCCTTATTTCTCACTCCTTCAATTTGCTGGATATTTGTTGCTATTCAGTCATTTTCAGTTGTGTCTGACTCTTTGTGACCCCACTTGGGGTTTTCTTGACAGAGACACTGGACTGGTTTGCCATGTATTTCTCCAGCTCATTTTACAGATGAGGAAACTGAGGCAAATAGGGTTAAGCAACTTGCCCAGAGCCACACAGCTAGTAAGTATCTGAGGCCGGATTTGAACGCAGGAGGATGAGTCTTCCTGACTCCAGGCCTATCGCTCTAACCACTATATCACCTTGCTGCCAGACATTTATTCCTTCCCTTACCCCAACTCCTATGGGAGGAAACCAAAAATGTGATCCCACTCAGACCCTTTTCCGATGTTGATGGAAAAATGGCTGGGGAAGTAGAGTCCAGGCCCCTTACTCTGTGTAAAAAACATGACTAATTACTACATTTGAATGAGCAGGGGAGGCAAAAACTGCTAATCCTTTGGGAAGATGATGAACAGTCAGGCCTTAACCAAATGCTCTGCCACTATACTCTAAGGAAGTCAGGCATTGCCATGGGATCTGCTATAATGCTCCTGGGCCTTACACAGATGTTTCTTCAAGCTAAGTCTTCATTCTGTGCGGTAGACCTAGACAAGGAGAGAGAAATGGAGAGAAGGGCAAAGCCAAGCTTAGGTACCCTTACCCAGAGCAGGTTCTTTGAGACTAAATGTCCTGTTTTAATCCTTTGGAGATTCAATGGTGATCCTACACCTGTAAGAAACATAAGGGGCGAGAGAGACAAATGACTGATCACAATGTGGTTTATTTAAGGCCAACAACCAATAATTTTGTCCTTGACCCTGTGTCAATCTTTGTATCCAGGACTTAGATGAATAGATGACAGGGTAGCCAGGTGATGCACAGAAAGTAGTGATGAATTTGGAGTCAGCAGAGCCAAGTCTGAATCCTTGCTCTGCCATTCAGTCCTTGTGGCCTTGGGCTGGATTCTTAATTGCTCTCAGTTTCCTCACCTGTAAAATGAGGGGGTTGAACTAGATGATCTACTAAAATCCCTCCTAACTCTAAAACAATACATCGATGAGACATACATTTTTGGGCATGACCAATTCGAGGAGAGAGGTGAGAAAAAAAGTAAAATAATGCAAGTTAATTGAAAAACTTTTTTTAAAAAAAGAATTTGTAAATTCCCAAAGCTAGAAATGGTTAACACCTTAGAAGGGAGAATTTGAATTTAAAAGGATTTTTGTCAACTGGAAGTATAGATCAGATGTAATAAGATGAAGTTTACTAGGGATACATATCACCTCCTAAGGAGCCCAAGGAGGAAGGTAGGTGGTTCAGTGGTTAGATCCATGGGCCTGGAGTCAGGAAGAACTGAGTTCAAATCCAGCCTCAGACACTTACTTGCTGTGAGACCTTGGGCAAGTCATTTAAACTCTGTTTGCCATAATCCACTGGAGAAAGATGAGGCAAATCACTCTAGTATCTTTGCCAAGAAAACCCCATGAACAGTATTGGTGTGCTATGATCCACAAGATCATGAAGGGTCAGATACAACTGAACAACAACAGCAAGGAACCCCAGTATCTGTGTCCTATGGTTACTCTGGGGGCATTAATAGCAATCTTGGTCAAGATGGTGATCATACTGATGGTGGTGGCAATTTTGTACTTCCCTTATACTTGGGTTCAAAAACATCAATTACTCAAGTACAGGGTAAATTAATCCGGATAGACAATGGTTTCTGTGAAAACCGTTGAAAAAAGAAAAAAATATCTGGCAGGGTTAGAAGATGGCTAGCTCAATATGTCAGGGGTGGTCTATGCATGCTTCTGGCTCTCCTTTTCTAAGGACAAGGAATAAGCTCAATGAGCCCATTCTGACAGGCAGTGCCAATTTGGCATAAGCATCGCTTACTTCCCAGTCCATATCATGTGTGATCTCTGGACCACATAGCAGAAGCTAGGACCCCAAACCAGCACATCCCACAGTGCTTATCCCCATGCTCCAAGGATGGAGCAAGGGGAGGAGGCTCAGGACTGTACACTGTGGCATCCATGGGTCTTTGCTCCTCCCAGCTTCAACTGATCTCTCTCCCATGCTCCTCACTATAGGTTCTCACCATCACATAGAGACAGCTTTGAGTTAGGAAGAGTCCTCTTCCTGAGTTCAAATCTGGCCTCAGATGCTTACCTGCTGTGTGACCCTGGGCAAGACCCTTGTGCCTCAGTTCCCTCATCTGTAAAATGAGCTGGAGAAGGAAATGGAAAATCACTCGAGTATCTTTGCCAAGAAATCCTAAATGGGGTCATGAAAAGTCAGACACAACTGAAAAATGACTCAACAACAATACATGAGGTCCATTTCCATTCTGAAATTTTGCAAAGGACAGTGAAAAAGTGGACTGGATTTGGAAACACAGGAAATATATTCAAATCTCTAATATGTCAGGTGCTACTTACATAAATTTTAGTGAGTCATTTCACCTCTATAGGCCTCAGTCTCCTCATATGTGAAATGAGGGTGTCAATACTTAGCCTAAAGAAGGCCATTAGATTGTAAGCAACTTGAGGGTAAGAATTGTCTTTCTTTTTTTTTTATATTTGTACCTCCAGCCCTTAGCACAATGCCTGGCACATAGTAGGTGCTCAATAAATGTCAATTGATATTGAGAAGGGACAACTCAGACATAATAGCAGGATGGTAAAGCTGTGTGAGCATTGGCTCTGTGGTTAGGAAACCTGTGTTTAAATATTGACTCAAACACTTTCAAAGTATGTGGTTAAAAGGCAAGTTCCTTTGCCTCTCTGAGTCAGTTTGCTCATCTCTGAAATGGAGATACAATGCTTATACTTCCTACTTCACAGTGTTGAAGTGAGGAAATAAATTTTTAAACCTTAAGGGGGTAGGTGAATACTATCATGATTACTGTTAAAATTTTGAAGGATTATCCAATGGAATAAAATGTTTTCTACTTGGTCGAAAATGACAAAACTAGAAGGTATACAGGTCTATGTTTTAGAGGGGTTTTCAGAAGAAATTTCAGAGACAGTTTCAGTTTTAAGTTTGATAGAAGGACAGCTATCAAAAATGGTATGGGGGCCTTCCAGTGCCAAGATGGCAAAGTGAGGAAGGAACCCTCTGAAGCCCTCCCAAATTCCCCTCCAAACAACTAATACACCACCTCAAATGAATGATGCAATGAAGCAGCTTATCAGATGGGCAGGAAAGGTTTGTCTCACTGGGGTGGGTGGGGGCAAGCAAGGTCCAAGTGCAGCAGCAGCAGCAGCAGCAGCAGCCGCAGCCGCAGCAGCCAGTCTCACAGCAGGGGACCTGCAGCAAGGCTCTAAGCCTAGGGCAGGGCTGTCCAAAATGATACCTGCTGGGGTAGGGCCTGCCTACAACCACAGAAATTTATATAAATGCTTTAGTAAATGAAGACCAGCTATATCAGAGCTCTCACTAAAATGGCATATCAAAATATATTGTCTATTGTTTCAATAAAAACCTAAGGTTGGACAATCGCGGCCTAGGGTAATACCCCAGTGAGGCCCCACCCTCCTGCAAAGTAGCAGCTCCCTATGCAAGTGAGCAGTCTGTGCAGAGTAGCAAAGCCCCAACCCACAGGCCCCATCCCCAGCACAAGCCACCAGTGAAGCCTTGACCCCATGCTGATTCATAGTGAAGCCTCACCCCAGGGTTGGCCAACAGTGACCCCGCCCCACCCAGGGTCTACCAGAAGAGACTCTGTTTCCATGGCAACCCAGCAGCAGGGTCCCCATACCCCTGGGGCATACCAACAAGATCTCTCCTCCATGGCCAGACACTAGAAAAAGTCTCTTACCGTAGCAATCCAACAGCAAGACCCCACCCCTGGAGCAAGTCAGTAGCTAAACCCCACACCCAGTGGAGGCCAATGGAGAGCCCCCCCACACCCCAATAGAAGCCAGAAGGGAAGTCTACCTTCAAGAGAAAGCAAGCAGCTAAGCCCTGAAGCCCAGCAAAAGCTAGCAGTAAGACCCAGAGCCCCAACACACACACACACACACACACACACACACACACACACACACACACACAAACTGGGGAAAATGCAGGTCCAGAGCCCAACACCCGCATCAAAACACCAAGTCACAAAAAGGGCAGAAAAAAGTGAGCAGAAAAGAAGCAAACAAAAGAACTTGACTAGAGAATGTTACTATGTATTGTGATTGAGAAGATCAAGGCATAAACTTAGAAGAGGACAATAGTGTCAAAATGCGCACATGTGAAGCCTCAAAGAGAAATGTAATTTGGTCTCAGGCCAAAGAGCTTTAAAAGGATTTTTAAAAGCAAATTAGAGAAGTAGAAGGAAAATTTGGAAAGGAAATGAGAACAGTTCAAGAGAATCATGAAAAAAAAAAGAGTCTCAATAGCATGGGAGAAGTTACACAAAAATTTACCAAGGAAAATAACTGCCTAAAAATTAGATTTGGCCAAATGGAAAAGAAAGTACAAAAGCTCACTGAAGAAAATAATTCCTTAAAAATTAGAATTGAACAAGTGGAAACTAACAATTCTATGAGACATCAAAATACAATGAAACAAAACAAAAAAAGTAAAATAAAGAAGAAAATGTGAAGTTTCTCACTGGAAAAAGAACTGACCTAGAAAATAAAATTGAGGAGAGAAATAATATAAGAATTATCAGACCACCTGGGAGCCATGATTTTTTTTAAAGCCTGGACAACATCTTTCAAAAAATTATCAAAGAAAATTGCCCTGATATATTAGAACAAGAGGGCAAAATAGAAATGGAAAGAATCCACAATCACTGCCTGAAAATGATCCCAAAATGAAAACTCCCAGGGAAACATAGCCAAATTCAAGAGCTCACAGATCAAGGAGAAAGCACTACAAGCAGCCAAAAATAAATAATTCAAATATCATGGAGCTACAGTCAGGATTAAACAGGATTTGGCAGCTTCCATAATAAGGAACTGGAGGTCTTGGAATATGATATACTGGAAGGCAATGGAGTTAGGGTTACAAACAAGAATCACCTACACAGCAAAATTGAATATAATCTTCCAGGGGGAAAAATGGATGTTTAAGCAAAAAGAGGACTTCAAAGCACTTTTAATGAAAAGACAAGAGCTGAAGATAAAAGAAATTGATCTCCAAGTATAAGAATGACGGGAAACATAAAAAGGTAAAAAAGGTAGCATAAAAAATCAAATAAGGTTAAGCTGTTTAAATTTCTGTATGGTAAGATAATATTTGTAGCTCTTAACAATTTTGTTACTATAAGATCAATTAGAAGGAGTATATATACACAGAGCGTGTGGATATAAGGTGACTTTGATGGGATGATACCTCCAAAAAACCAAAATAAAGGGGTGACAAAGAAAATTACACTGAAAGAAGAAAGAGGGGGGAGATTGAATGGGGTAAATTATCCCACATAAAAGAGATGTTAAAGAGCTATTATAATGGAGGGGAAGACAAGGAGGGCAGGTAAAGGCTAAACCTTATTCTCATTAAAATTGGCTCAAAGAGGGAATAGCATACACACTTAATGGGATATAGTAATCTCTCACCCTATGAGGGAATAAAAGAGATGGTGATAGAAGGGGAAGGTGGGACTAATAAAAGGGAGGGTATATTGGGGAAGGTGGTGATCAGAAGTAAAACATTTGTGAGGAAGGAAAGGGTTGGGGGTGAGAGAGAGGGGGATAAGCAAGAGAAAACTAGCATTGGAGGGAAATACACAGTTAAATATCATAGCAATGAATGTGAATGGAATGGACTCACCCATAAAAGGGAAGTGGATAGCAGAATGGATCAAAAACCAGAATACTACAATATGTTGTGTACCAGAAACACATTTGAAGAAAGGCAAAGTTAAAGGGCTAAAGCAGAATCTATTATGCTTCAACTGAAGCAAAGAAAGTAGGGGTAACAATCATGATCTCAGACAAAGCAAAAGCAAAAGCAGATCTAATTAAGAGGGATAAAGGAGGAAACAATATCTTGCTGAAAGGTACTATAGACGATGAAATCAAGTCAATACTAAACATATGTGCACCAAGTGGAATAGCATATAAATTTTTGAAAGAAAAGTTGAATAAGTTGCAAGAGGAAATAGATAATAAAACTATACTAGTGGAGAACCTCAGCTTTCCTCTCTCAGAACTGGATAAATCTAACCAAAAAATAAACAAGAAAGAAGTTAAGGAGGTGAATAAGATTCTGGAAAAGTGAGATATGACAGATCTCTGGAGAAAATTGAATGGGAATGGAAAGGAATACAGGTTTTCACAATAATACAAGGTGCCTACACAAAAGCTGACCATGTATTAGGGCATAAAAACCTTACAATCAAATGGAGAAAAGCAGAAATAGTAAATACATCCTTTTCAGGTCAGTATGCAATAAAAACTACATTCAATAATGGATAATGGAAGGAGAGATTAAAAATTAATTGGAAATTAAAGAATCCACTCCTAAAAAATAAGTGGGCCAAAGAATAAATCATAGAAACAACTGATAATTTCATTAAAGAAAATGACAACAATGAAAAACAACATACCAAAATTTATGGGATGCAGCCAAAGCAGTACTTAGGAGAAAATGTATATCTCTAGTTGCTTAACATTAATAAAACAGAGAAAAAGCAGATCAATGAATTGGGCATGCAACTAAAAAACAAAACAAAACAAAAAAAAACTAGAAAAAGAACAAATTAAAAATCCCCAATTAAACACCAAACTGGAAAACCTGAAAATCAAAGGAGAGATTAATAAAATTGAAAGTACTAAAACCATGTAACTAATAAATAAAACTAGAAGCTGGTTTTATGGGACAACCAATAAAATAGGTAAACCATTGGCTAATTTGATTTTTAAAAAAAGAAAAGAAGAAAGCCAAATTACTAGTATCAAAAATGAAAAGGGTAAGGTGAATTCACCATCAATGAAGAACAAATTAAGACAATTGGTAGGAACTATTTTGTCCAATTATATGCCAATAAATTTGACAATCTAAAAGAAATGGATGAGTATCTACAAAAATATGAATTACTCAGATTAACAGAAGAAGAAATTATATACCTAAGTAACCCAATCTTACAATAAGTAATTGAATAAGCCATCAATGAATTTTCTAAGAAAAAATTCCCAGGATCAGATGGATTCACAAGGGAATTCTACCAAACATTCAGAGAGCAACTAATGCCAATATTATGTAAAATATTTTGAAAAATAAGTTAAGAAGAAGTTCTATCAAATTTCTTTTATGACACAAATTTGGTGCTGATACCCAAACCAAGAACCAAAACAGAAAAATAAAATTATAGACCAATTTACCTAATGATTATTGACACAAAAATTTTAAATAAATTACTAGCAAAGAGATTACAGCAATATATCACAAAGATCATACACTATGACCAAGTGGGATTTATATAAGGAATGTACCGTTGGTTCAATGTGGAGAGCCAGCTATATCCTGGTCACTGTTTAGGCTTCATTAGACCTGAGCAAAGCAGTCTCTTAGATCTTTGCACGGCAAGGTCAATTGAGAATGGGTCTATGCATGGCAAAGGCCAGTTTCAGGATAAGAAGACATGGCAAAGAAAACCCTCCTTCATAGCTGATTATCTAAATGGGAGATGACAGAAATGTTTCAGTCTGGTTATCTATATGTGAGAGAACATAATTGTTTCAATTTGGTTAGCCTTGAGGAAAAATAATGTCTCACTCCCAGGAACAAGGAGATAAAAAACTTAACCAATGCTTTATTGTATTCTTCTTTGAAGTCAGGATGACTCAGCAATTAACCTGTATAAAATACTGTCAGTAACTCCATTAAAATTAGTCTATAGCTTGACTATATGACTCGCCTAGCCCCATGTCTTTGTCTTTTTGTGTCAATTACTTCATCATATATTACGCCACTGTGAGCACAGTTCAATATTAGGAAAACTATCACCGTAATGATGTAGCCAGAATGGACTTTGTTTTCTTTGAATGACTCAGCTTGCCTCGTTGACCTTCCCTGGATGCTGGGGCTTGCTCTTCCAGGGCAGGAGGCCCAGCGACCATGCCAGCAATTGGAGAGCTTCCTGTGTGATGAGTCTTGGGGCTGGCTAAGGGGAGGTGTGTTAACGTGGTCTACGCTAGGGGGAGGGGCCAAGTCAAGAACCAATCGGCCCTGGTCGTTCAGGTGGTGCTTGATGATGTCAAAAACTCTATAAGAGGGGAGAAGACAGCTTGAAGATCCTCCTTTCCTTTTCCGGTTGGAGCCAGAGACGCCTACAGCCGAAGCTGAGCTGCCGGTAGCAGAGCTGACTAGAGGCTAGTGGGTAATCTTCTTACCGTAGAGGGGAAGCATGTATACGATTTTGCCTTATACCATCTCGCTTCTCTGTGGCCTCCTGGTTACCCTTGTAAGGCGGACTTATTGGGTCTGGAAGCTTTTGATGAAAATATCAAAATGGGGATGCTGGTTTGTGGGCTTGTTATTGTGGAGTGTAAATACATGCTTTAGTTCTGCTGCCTTCTGCCTAGAGAATTCCTTATATCCTGCGGTTCCGGACTGTTTAGGCACATATGAGATTCTCTTTGAAATCATAAATTCTGCCTTCCTAATATATTTGGTGACGTGGTGGATGGGATCGCTAGATATAAGATCTCCATTCAGAAGCAGAAGAACTTCAGAGGAAGAGATGAATATCCCAGGGTGGGAGGATCCATTTTATTCCTCCTTAGCAAAGCAATTGGCTAAAAAAGCCAGACTCTGTGAAAACTGGGAACCAAGGCTACAGAGAGGAGATCCTAAAGATTTGGAAAGGTGTTTACAAGAGGTTGGGATTCAGTCAGGGGCATCACTATCTAGGCAAAGCTGGATAGTGTTATCAGCCTACCGGCTAGTATAAGAAAGATTGAGATTAAGTGAAAGAGATGGGGGCACTCCTATCCCACAGCAAGAAGGGGAATCTCAGATAGCAGAAGAACAAATTGCTGCTCAAGAACCCACTGACTCAGATGAGAACTTTTCTATTAATGTGGCTAGGAGCAACAGGAGGCCAAATAAGCCAAGAGTGCATCCCAACTCAGCCCAGACCAAGCCTGACTGCCTGCTTTGTCCTTGCCATGGTGGCAGGGGAAGTGAGTGGGGGGAAAATGAGACAATGTTAGGGGCTGAGAGAGAAAATGCTACTAGGGTTCAGGACATCCCTCGCACAGAGAATGGGAGATGGTTAAATACTCAGACAAGTGTTCGTCCCGTAGAGAGGAGGAGGACAGAAACCCGAGGTGGCAATTTAGTTACGAGGGAATTTCAGGAAGGTTTCTCACCACAAGAGGTCACAGATATTTTGAGTAGATTCAGCCAAAGAGTAGGAGAACCATTAATATCTTGGATGGTAAGGCTCAGTGATCAAGGGGCTGGTGGAATATTAGTAGATAAGAGGGACTGTATGAGATTCATAGGTATCAGCCACGATCCTCTAGTTCAGCAAGCTTTTATGGAACATCATCAGCAAGGAGATGATGCTAGCAGGACTACTCTGTTGGCATTAGGTGCTGCGGGATGCAATAAGAGATATACTAATGATTCTATGTGGCCCACTGAGTACAGACCCTGGTATTCACTTACAGATTGTATCATGAGACTAAAGGAGGAGGTAATGAAGACTGCTATTATGACAGGAACTGCAGACAAATATTACAATGATCCCATAGGAATCCCTCATAGGAATTTAATAATTAGGACAGCTCCCCCTGCTTATAAACAACTAATTTTGAATCTGTTACTTGGGGAAGTAGGGAGCCATCTTACAGAGGTGATAAATAAGATTTTACAGTTACATGACTTAGGAGACTGGGGAAGGCATAGATCTCCTCGAGAGAGAAGGATGAATAGCCAGGAAACTTGGCGCCAAAATGGAGTGACAAGAAAAGAAATGCTCACTGCTGTATTGAGAGCAGGGGTAGGTTTTGAAATGATAGATGGCATTCCAACCAATGAATTGTACAGGATGTACCGAGATAAAGGACTCGATAACAGGAGAGATAGGGAAATAAGAACTGCTCCTGCAAATGCGACAGATGTTGAACCTTCATACCCAAGTGAATCACATGCTAGTGAATACTAGGAAACAGGCCAGGCCCCAGCCTAAATTAAGGAAATACGTAAGCTGGATTGCAGACCTCACATTAACTTGACCATATATTGGAAAAATGGGTCAAATACAGTAACTAGGGCATTAATAGACACTGGGGCCGAGGCCACCCTTATCTATGGGAATCCAGACAAATTCAGCCATGGAACTCCTATTACCATCACAGGACTAGGAGGGACTGAAATATCAGCCAGACAAGTTACATTGATGATGAAAATTGGACAGTTGCCCAAGAAAGAATATAGTGTGGTTATTGTGCCTAATCCTGAATACATCATTGGAATAGACATTTTGAAGGGTATGACCTTAAATTTACCTGAAGGGAAATACCAATTTGCTGTGAGGAAAATAGGCATTAATGCAGTCTTAGTGGGGAAAATCAAGATGGATCCAATCACTTTGCCCGAACCTTCTGAAGTAATTACTTTGAGGCAATATCGTGTGCCAGGTGGGCAAGATGAATTTGCCAACACTATAAGAGAATGTGTTGAGGCAGGAGTGTTAGTCCCTACAACTACTCAATGGAACAACCCTGTCTGGCCAGTCCGAAAGATAGATGGGACATGGAGGATGACAGTAGATTATAGACAGCTGAACAAAGTGACTCCTCCCTTGTATGCTGCTGTTCCAGACACGATTACTTTAATAGAGAGAATATAAAAACATGAAGGGACTTGGTACGCAGTTATTGATTTGGCCAATGCCTTCTTTATGATCCCAATAGACCCCAAGCAATGGAACCAGTTTGCTTTTACTTGGCAAGGCCGACAGTATACATTTACTTGCCTGCCACAACGATATATTCATAGCCCAACTATTTGCCACAGGATTGTAGCTGAGCATTTGGATGAATTAAAGCTACCTGGTGTACAGCTTACACATTACATAGATGACATCATGATACAGGGAAAGAACATAAAAGAAGTGGAGGAGAGTTTAGCATTATTAATTGACCATATGAAAAGCAAAGGATAGGAAATCAACCCCGCAAAGGTTCAAGGGCCAGCTCAAACTGTAAAATTCTTGGGGATACAGTGGAATAGAGGACTGCGAGAAATTCTCCCACATGCTCGACAAAAAATTCAGGATTTTCCCACCCCTACTAATAAGAAAGAGGCCCAAAAGTTCATAGGGCTATTTGGTTATTGGAGACACCACATCCCACATTTGGGACAGATTTTAAAACCCTTGTATAAAGTCACCAGAAAGAAATATGAATTCGATTGGGGCCTTGAACAAAGTAGAGCTTTTGAGGAAGCAAAGGCTGCTATACAATTAGCTCTGGACTTATGGCCTATGCAAAATGGGCCAGTGGAGTTACAAGTGACTGTACAAGATGACTATGTAAATTGGAGTCTGTGTCAAAAACAACAGAGCCAAAGTGTACCTTTAGGCTTTTGGTCAAGGAAACTGCCCTCATCTGGAGTGCAGTATACACCTTTTAAGAAGCAGCTGTTAGTTGCATATTGGGCTTTAGTAGAAACTGAGCAACTAACTCTGGGTCATGAAGTGATATTAAGGCCTGGAATTCCAATTATGACTTGGGTAATGAGTACCCCAGCTTCTCACAGAATTGGACATGCACAAGAGGCGAGCATAATCAAATGGAAGTAGTATATTCAGAATAGGTCCAGAGCAGGCAAAAGTGGAGTTTCTGCTTTACATGAATCAGTGGCGAACATTGGCACTGAGAGGAATGAAAAACCCCTTGAATCTAAGCAACAGATGGTGCCATCCTTAGTGAAATGGAATAATGGGTATGATGGACTAAGTGTAGAACAGAAGAAACACGCTTGGTTTACTGACGGGACAGCAAAATATGTAGGACAGAAGAGACATTGGAAAGCAGTAGCCTATAATCCCTGTACTAGGCAAACTCTGGAAAGTTCTGGGATAGGGGGAAGTAGCCAATATGCTGAACTGATGGCAGTACATCAGGCCATCAGAATGGAGAAGGGAGGACAGTGTCATATATTCACTGATTCATGGGTGGTAGCTAATGGATTAGCTACTTGGATGCCTATATGGAGGAATCAGAATTGGGAGATTCATGGCAAACAAGTTTGGGGTAAAGAGTTATGGGAAAATATATGGGACATGTCTTTGGTTATGGATTTGTCAGTTTTTCATGTTAATGCTCACACCACCCTGACCACACCAGAGCGTGAGTACAATGCACACGCGGATCGACTAGCAAAGATTGCCACTGAATGTATTGTCCCTACTCCAACTCCAACTGATGACTCAGCCTTAGCAAGATGGGTCCACCAGACTGCTGGCCATTTAGGGGTCCAGGCCACCCACCGATGGGCACAGGATCGAGGTATCAATATCTCTCTTGCGTTGTTAAAACAAATAACAGAGGGGTGTTGTATATGTCAATTAGAAAAAGAACGAACTCTTCCTAGGATAGTAACTGGAGAAATAGCAAGGGGAAAAGTTCCAGCCCAAATTTAGCAGATAGATTATATTGGCCCACTACCCCAGGATAAAGGATGTAAATATGTATGTACGTGTGTTGACACCTATTCAGGTGTACTAGTGGCTTGTCCTTATAAGGACGCAACTCAGAAAAACACCTGTAAAACCCTAGATATTGTAAGTTTATACTATGGAACCCCAATGCAGATTCAAAGTGACAATGGGTCACATTTCAAGGGCAAAGAAGTGAAAAATATTGTGTGTTGAATAATATAGAATGGATATATCATATTCCATATTACCCACAAGCATCTGGGCTGATTGAAAGAATGAATGGATTGTTGAAAGAACAGCTGAGAAAATTAAGTTCTAATAATTCATATCGACATTGGAAGGATAATTTGTCTATTGCCTTATGTAATTTGAATAATAGACCCTTAGGGGGGAGTACACCTCTAGCCAGAATGATGACCCCAAATTTGCAGATTAGAGAACAGCAAACACGTGAGATCCAAAATATTGAATTTTGGACTGTGAGGGAAGATGTCCCCCTACCATGTCCAGGAACACCTGGTTCAGCAGGATATGATTTAAATTGTATAGAGAATTTTAGGTTGAATAGGAAAGAGATAAGAAAAACCTCTACTGGAGTATGTATGAGAATCCCCAAGAATCATTTTGGACAGATATTACCTAAACCAGGATTAGCAGCTCAAGGAGTACATGTATTGGCTGGAGTGATAGATTCGAATTATCAAAAAGAAATTGTTGTGACACTCCAAAATTTGGGTGAAAATCCTGTACAATTTGGTAGGAATGATAGGATAGTTCAAGTGATTATTATCCCCTGTGAAAAAATACCCTTTGTGAAAACTGACCCTCCTCCCAAAATAACTACTAGAGGGGCAAAAGGGGCTTGCCCCATTGATAGAATAAAGTTGGGAGCTAAGGTATGGGTAAAACGGAAGCCAGATAATATTCCAAAGGCTGCAGAAGTCATAGCCCATGGGAAGAACAACACTGTAACAGTTGTCTATTCAGGGGAAGATAATTACCAAATTGTGCCCCTGAACCATATATTTTACCGTGAATAGGGCTATAATATTAGATTCACGGACCCCACAGGTATGGCTGATGCTGGTAATTGACACAAGCCACTCAGAGGGAAAGTGACTTTGTGTGATTAACGGATGAAAGCTTGTACATCTGGGGAAAGGCTGGGAGGACAATCCTAGTCTATCTAGGATGGGATCCTCCTGGTTTCCCTTGTACATCTTGTACCAGGACAATCCTGGTCTCCATCTAGGGTGGGATCTTCTTGGCTTAGTTTCCTCATTGTGTTCCGTTTAAAAAGAAACATTTCCCATCTGAGTTTGGCTCTGATATTGGATCTCTGCATAACTGAAATTTCAACTAAACTGGAGATGATTTTATTTGAAGGATAATAGCCCATACTTGCCTACTCTTTTTGTTCTCTGTTTTAGTTAACCTTGTCGCTAGTTCTGTCTCCTGCAGGTTTAAGCACCCTGAAGTTTCCGGTGACTGCCTAAGCATGTAGCATTCTTGGAATTCCTGCCGGTTCGCTAAAGAACTGAACTCTGGAATGGGACTCTTTGGGGCAGGGACACCTCTACATCCAATTTCAGCAAGAAGAAACTATGGAAAATGAGACCTTCACCCATTACCCCAAGATTTTGAGCCCCAATTGTTTGAGGGGGGGAATGATGATAGTGTTCTGTGTACTTATTTTGTGTTATCCTTGCTATATTGTTTTATTGTTATGATATTATTGATCCTATGTAATGGATATGAAGATCTAGGGGTGGACATTTGAATTATCAATAATTATTTTGGAATGATTGATTGAAGAGATTATCTGGCTGGGATCTAGGGGTGGATCACATTTGAATCGTAAACCAATATTTGGGAATGTCACTGAATGATATGCTTTGCTTTATTGTGAATGATATGTTTTAGTTTCCTGCATAATTAGATCACAATGTTCTAGGATATATAATTTAATTTGAATTATGATTGGATTGTTCATCCTAGAACATTGTGAGGAGTGGAGTGTAGCCAGAATGGACTTTGTTTTCTTTGAATGACTCAGCTTGCCTCGTTGAGCTTCCCTGGACGCTGGGGCTTGCTCTTCCAGGGCAGGAGGCCCAGCGACCATGCCAGCAATTGGAGAGCTTCCTGTGTGATGAGTCTTGGGGCTGGATGAAGGGAGCTGTGTTAACGTGGTCTACGCTAGGGGGAGAGGCCAAGTCAAGAACCAATCGGCCCTGGTCGTTCAGGTGGTGCTTGATGATGTCAAAAACTCTATAAGAGGGGAGAGGACAGCTTGAAGATCCTCCTTTCCTTTTCCGGTTGGAGCCAGAGATGCTTACAGCTGAAGCTGAGCTGCCGGTAGCAGAACTGACTAGAGGCTAGTGGGTAATCTTCTTACCGTAGAGGGGAAGCATGTATACGATTTTGCCTTATACCATCTCGCTTCTCTGTGACCTCCTGGCTACCCTTGCAAGGCAGACTTATTGGGTCTGGAAGCTTTTGATGAAAATATCAAAATGGGGACGCTGGTTTGTGGGCTTGTTATTGTGGAGTGTAAATACATGCTTTAGTTCTGCTGCCTTCTGCCTAGAGAATTCCTTATATCCTGCGGTTCCGGACTGTTTAGGCACATATGAGATTCTCTTTGAAATCATAAATTCTGCCTTCATAATATAAATGCCCATATCAATAACAAAACCAATAGAAATCATATGATTATCTCAATAGATGCAGAAAAAGCCTTGGACAAAATACAGAAAACACTAGAGAGTACAGGAATAAATGGAGCTTACCTTGAAATGACAAGTAATATTTATCTAAAATCATCAGCAAGCATTATGTATAATGGGGATAAGCTAGAAGTCTTCCCAGTACAATCAAGGGTGAATTAAGGGTGCCCATTATCACCTCTATTATTTAATATCGTGCTAGAAATGTTAGCTATAGCAATAGGAGAAGAAAAACACATTAAAGGAAGTAGATAGTCAGTGAGGAAATAAACTTTTACTCTTTGCAGATGATGCAATGCTACACTTAGAAAATCCTAGAGAATCAACTAAAAAACTACTTGAAATTATTAACAATTTTAGCAAAGTTGTAAGATACAAAATAAAACCACATAAATCATCAGCATTTCTATATATTACCAGCAAAGTTCAGGAGCAAGAGATAGAAAGAGAAATTCCATTTAAAATAACTATAGACAGAATAAAATTTGGGGGTGTCTACCTGCCAAGACAAGCCCAGGAACTGTATGAACACAACTATGAAACACTTTGCACACAAATAAAGTCAGATCTAAACAAACTGAAAAAAATATTAATTTCTTATCAGTGGGCTCAGTCAATATAATAAAAATGATAGTTTTATCTCAATTAATTTATTTAGTTAATGTCACACCAATCAAAATATCAAAAATTATTTTATAGAGGTAGAAAAAATCATAATAAAATTCATCTGGAAGAACAAATGGTCAAGGATATCAAGGGAATCAATGAAAACAAAAAAGGTGGAAAATGGCATAGCCATACCAGATCACATAATGTATTATAAAGTGTCAATTATCAAGACTATCTGTTACTGGCTAAAAAATAGAGTGGTGGATCAGTGGAATAGATTAGGTGCAAATTACATTATACTAAATGACAATAGTATAACCTAGTATATGATAAACCAAAAGATCCAAGCATTTGGAACAAAAACTCAATATTTGACAAAAACTGTTTGGCAAACTGAAAAATGTTATGGCAGAAACTATATATAGACCAATATCTCACACGTATATCAAGATAAGGTCAAAATAGGTACATGATTTATACATAAAGGGTGATATCATAGCAAATTAAGACAGCATGGAATAGTTTTTCTGTCTGATTCACAGATAAAAGAAGAATTTAGGAGCAAAGAAAATATAAAGGGCATTACAAAATGTGAACTAGATAATTTTGATTATGTAAAACTAAATAGCTTTTGCACAGACAAAACCAATGCAACCAAAATTACAAAGAAAACAAAAAACTGGGGGAAAAATTTGCAATAAGTATGTCTGATAAAGCCTCATTTCTCAAACTCAGTCAAATTTATAAAAAAAATACAAATCATTCTCCAATTGATAAATGTTCAAAGGATATGGATAGGCAATTTTCAGACAAAGAAATCAAAGCTCTCTATACTCATAAGAAAAAATCCTCCAAATCACTATTGGTTATATAAATGCAAATTAAAACAACTCTGAAATACCACCTTATACCTATCAGAGTGGTCAATATAACAAAAAAGGAAAATGTTGGATGTTGGAGGAGATGTCGGAAAACCAGGACACTACTGCACTATTGATGGAGTTGTGAATTTAACCAACTGTTCTGGAGAGCAATTTGGAATTATGCCCAAAGGGCTATTAAACTGTGACTCAGCAATACCAATGCTAGGTCTATATCCCAAAGATATCCAAAAAAAAAAGGAGGGGGGAAAGGACATATTTGTACAAAAATATTTATAGCAGGCTTTTTTTGCAGTAGCTAATGATTGGAAATCAAAGGGATGCCCATCAATTGGAGGATGCCTAAACAATGTGTGGTATATGATTGTAATGGAATATTATTGTGCTGTAAGACATGACAAGCAGGATGATTTCAGAAAAACCTGGGAAGACTTGCATGAACTGATGCATAGTGAAGTGAGCAGAACCAGGAGACCATTGTACGCAGTAACAGCAGTACTATATGATGAAGAACCTGTGAACGACTTAGCTATTCTCAGAAATACAATGAACCAAGATGATCCCAAAGGATTATAGACTGAAGCACGCTATTATTCACTTTCTTTCTTTCTTTTTGTTTTTCTTTTATTTGAGTCTTCTTCTACAAAATGACTAATGTGGAAGTGTTTTACACAATTGCACATGTATAACCTCTATCTGATTGCTTCCTGTCTCAGGGAAGGGGGAGGGGAGGGATGCAGGGAGGAATAGAATTTGGAACTCAAAACTTTAAATAAAAAAACCTAGTAGACTTTAAAAAAATGGAATACCTAGTCAGTTTCATATCAATTGGAAACTGCCTTTCCCTCCTCCCAGAAGGGAAGGATCTCATCTTGATGTGTGTTAAGTTCCTAGACCACTATGAAGTCCCTGCTCCTAGGTGGCCACTGGTACTTGAGCAGAGTAGAATCACTGATTTAGAGCAAAAAGACTTTTGAGGTCACCTCATTCAATTCCTTTATTTGACAAGTGTGTTGGTAACCAAAAATGGGCTCCTTAGCACTTAGTTCAACAAGTGCCCTTGAATAGTTTGGCTTTTGTTTCCTTTGAGTAATTCATTGAGTCTTACTAGGTGCTAAGCCCCAGGCCCAAACCCCTATTAGGTGTAAAACCTTAGTGGGTGTGGATTGGCAACTAAAGTGGGGCCCAAGGTGGGGCTAACTCCAGGGAGGGCCTAGTTTACATGTCTGGGAGAGCAGAGGCTTTTAGACCATGTGGGTTTAAGTCCGCCTCTTTGTGATGATTCTAGGTCACGTGGGTGTCGCATGTGTGACTCACCCCCTGATGCCGAAGAAGATGTAAAAACCAGGGGTTGGCTGTCTGTTTTTTGGAGCTCCTCCTTACAGTAGTGGTGGGGCGTGACTCTGGGCCAGCCCTTGTTCTGAGCTCCCAGGCTGAACCTAGATGTTGGTAACTATGAATTGTATTGGGTCTGTCTGTTGATATTTGTAATTTGTTTGTATTTTGTTCTGAAGTTCAGAATGCTGGCTTTTTCCCCTGAACTAAGTGAATGCTATCTGTATGCTGGATTAAAGTAAACTTGTCAACCCCTTTAACCTTGCTTTCCTTATTAAAGCAGATCAAAAGAACCTGTGCTTTCCCAGCATGCCAGCAGCTTTCTGGGTGCTGGCTGTGGGTGGATCTTGCACCCCCACAGAAGCTGCTAGCTGGATTGTGGAAACAACAAGTGAAGAAACTGAAGCCCAGAGAAGGCTTCAAGTCACACAGTCAAGGAGAAGAGTTAGGATTCAAACTCACATTCTCTGATTACAAATTTAATGGTCTTTCCAGTGAACCATACTCCCTGCTGTGGCACTTATGGGAGATAGGGAGAGAAGTAGTGAGAAAGGAGTGTGTGTGTGCTTGTGTGTTTGTGTGTGTGTGTGTGTGTGTGTGTGTGTGTGTGTGTGTGTGCATGATACAGACAGACAGACTTATATATAGGTAGGCAAGCAGAGACACAGAGAGTGACAGAAATAGAGCAACAGAGAGAAAAACACACATGTAGAGGGTCACACAGAGAAACATTGAGATACATAGAGACAGCAAAGGAGAGGAGAGGAGAGGAGAGGAGAGGAGTGGAGAGGAAAGGAGAGGAGAGAAGAGGAGAGGAGAGGGGAGGGGAGGAGAGGGGAGGAGAGGGGAGGGGAGAGGAGAAAATTAGTTTATGCTACTATATTGAAGAATTGTGTTTTTTACTCCATCTTCAAAACTGGTGAGGGAGTCTCTAATACCTTTAGTGCAAATAATAAATCACCCAAGTGAGGTTTTCCATCTCTGCCTACCCCTACCTATTACAACCCCCCCCCCCACACACACACACTCATGCACATATCTTCACATTCCCCCTTCCCCCTAGGTAGGAGGTAGGTCTGCCTGCTCAATGACTCCCTTGAGTAAATTCTTCACTCTGTGCCCATTTACTTTTGTCCTCCTCTACCTTCTCAGGCCCCAGGGACTGGGATTTTCCTGTCCCTGGTAGGTAGTGTTCCAGGCTGTCTCACCCAATTTGCTGAGTCATACAGTTTTGACACCAGGCCACCAAGACCTAAAAGCTCCAGTAGGAAAGATCCTAATTAATCATTTTAATAATATCCTTGGCAGTAGCAGTCCCAGACACTGTGTTATCCCTGCAGCTGTTCACTCACTGTCAGCACCCAAAATACACCCAGGATCCATGGAGTGGGAGATCAGTGGTAGCAAAAGAAGATTAAAAAAAGTATAATCCCAATATAGACATGTTGTGATTATCTAGGTGTGAATTATCTGTGGGAAACCTCTTAATTAATCCCAACTAATTTTCTTCTACCACCCAACACCCTTCCTGGTCATCTCCTTCTGTTACCATTTGGAATGAGAGCAAGGGAAACAGACTAATTTTAATTTCAATTGGAGAAAATTTAATTAGGGATGTAAATCTCCCCAGGGATAGGGAATATGGCATGGGGAAAAATACTGTATATTTCCAAAAATCACAAATGCTATACATATATATATATATACATATGCATACATACACACACATATATATATATACACATATATACACACACACACATATATACATACACACATATACACACACACACATATATACATATATATCTTTTACATGGGGGGAGGTCAAAACAACATGGCAAAAGACCCCCAACATCATTACTTATTACATTTGTGTAAGTCATACTATCTCTGGGCCTCAGTTTCCCCATCTGTAAAATGAAGAGGTTGGATTAGGTGATCTTTAAGTCTCCTGCTAGCTCTAAATCCTCTCTGTGAATAATTAAAAGATCACTTCATATAGTACCATATTACAACACAGAATTCTGTGATTAATTCACAGTGTTCTACAATGGAATGTGCTAACATTTTGGGGCACAGAGAGAATGGGCACCATTTTCCCCAGAAGAATAGGAGACCAATTGCCCTTTGGCTCCTCCTTGTGGCTCATCCCAATCATTACTCAAGGTCTACTCTGCCCCCCCACTTCATTGTAGGTGTGCTTGGGTGGGGACAACTGGCCCCCGAATAGGTATATTTTGAGGAGGGACCTGGGGCATGTGGTAGGGGAGCCTTGTGACTCTGGTTTCTTGATGAAAACTTCAATTGCCTATGAAGACTGCCACAAGAATAGGCTGGGGGCTCATGACTCATTTATACAGTGCCCTAAGGTTTACAAAGTGCTTTTCCTCCGCACAACCCTATAAGGACTGTATTTGACAGATGAGGATGTTGAGGTGCAGAAAGATTAGTCACACAGCTCATTAGTGTTGGAGGTGATAAGTGTCAGAATGGAGCTCACACCTAGGTTCCCAATTCGATTTCCATTACATTAAGTTCTGACTCATACCAACATAGCTTTAGCTCATCCCCCCTCTCCCCTCCCCCCTGGAAAGGAGTCTCCCAAATTGGTATCATTGATTACAAAGGGGGGCCAGGGAAGACGGTGTGGCTGGTTCGGTTCAGACAATCACCACCACTAGAGAAATCAACAACTGTGCCGTGCAGCTGATTGGGGGAATGGGGGAAGGGCGAGAAATATGTGTTAGTGGCAATGTCTCAATCTATGAATGACTCACAGCCAGATCTCAGGCTTTTGCTGTATGGAGATACATTTCAGGGAATATAATATATCTTGGAGTAAACTCAGATTCATGTAATGGGCCTCTGTCTTTTTAGAGTGCCTTGAAATTGTAGTGTGTGCTGGATCAGGGAAGGGTGAGAAGTGAATCACCTAGGCCAAGCCCTCTCTCCCTCCCTCCCTGCCTCCCCATCCCAGAATAGCAATGATGCATAATGCTTTGTATCCTGAGGGTCGTTCTAGTTTTCAGTGTTATTATCACCGCCGATATTATTACTATCCCCTTTGAGAAAAAAAGGGAAGGTCCTCATGCTGAGAAAGTCCAACTGTTCTGGGAGTAAATGGAAATAATCATCAAAGCAAGCAGGGGGTGGTATGTGTTTTGCTCTCTCTTTTCTCCATCAGAAGCCCCTGGTAGGGTGGGAAAAGGAGGGGAGGAGGAAGAGAAGAAAGCAACTAAAACTTCCCACCCCCACCTCTAAGTCTGCAGTTTTCCCTTCTCTCCAAGCCCCCATAGAGAATAAAGCTGATGGGGTGAGGGCGGTGGGAAGAGGTGTGCATACAACTCCCCGGGGAGCCACAAAGGACAGCGATGCATCCCTGCATAGACTGGGCCTCTCCGGGTTGTTTGGGATGGGACATAAACAGTCTGAAGCTGTGTGGAGGGGGAGAGGAGGATCCTCGCATAAGGAGTAATGAGTTAAGGGAATCATTCACTGAGTAAAATAAAAATATCAGAAGTCAAATTGCAGGGATGATTTCAAGTAATCATAAAGGGTTTTTCAAATATATTCACTGCCAAGAGCTACAGATGTCAGGAGAGAAAATTGGTCCACTTACCAATAATAGTACTGGAGAATGGGGAACAGGATCTGGAGGCGATAAATGCTTAAACAGGCCTCCTCCTCCTCCCCCCACCCCTTCCCCATTCTTACTCTCCTGGGTCTTTTCTCATCAGATATGTGGAGAGAAGGACTTAGGTTTCTTCTGCATGGAGTGGTCTGGCGGAGGCTAGAGGAAGCTTCAGGGGCACAGAGAGAGCCCATATGGAAGGGCTCAGGGAATTTTTGCCTTTTGTCTTCATACCCCTGATACTTGGCACAGTGCTTCATATGTAGTGGGAAATTAATAAGTGCTTGTTAAAGGAGTAAATTATACAAATTCACATCACAATTCTCTTCAGAAGCTTCTTTATCCTTTGCTTGTCATTGAGTCATTTTCAGTCATGTTTGACTCTTTGTGATCCCATTTGGGGTTTTCTTGGCAAAGATACTGAAGTGGTTTGCCATTTCCCTGTCTAGCTCATGAGGAAACAGAGGCAAACAGGGTAAAGTGACTTGCCCAGGGTCACGTAACTAGTAAGCATCTGAGGCTGGATTTGAACTCAGGTCTTCCTGACTTTTGCTCTACAGCCTAGCCACCCTCCCTTTGTCCTTAGGTCCATGAAACTAGGAATAGAGAAATTTCCTGGGAATAATACCGTCATATAAAGTTACCATCAACATGGAAAACTCTCTGAGGCACACAGAGACTAAGTGACTTGCCCAGAATCACACAGCCAATAAATGTACGAGAATGGATTTGAACCCTGGTCATCCTGACTCCAGTTCAAGCATCCTATCCACTTTGTCACTTAACTGCCCTACCAAATATTAAGGAAGTCATAGTGTCATATCATAGGATTATAGATCTGTTCATAGCTGTGAAGGATATAAGAGTCTAGTCCAAATCCCTCACTTATTAATAAGGAAATAGAGACCCAGGAAGGCTGAATGTGAACGTCATACTAGTAATAAGTATAAAGGTAGGATTTAAACCCAGGTCCTCTGACTCTATTCTGATATTCTTAATGTAGATTTTCTGGGTAAAATTTAGGATTTCATTAGTGTGGGGAGCCCTTGGTGAGGAACTTAGCCTAAGGAGATAGATAATTGTCCTGCAACCTGTTGTCCTAGAGAGTAGCCTGGGGCATGGAAGCATTAGCTAACTTGCTCAGGATAGTGCAGTCAGCAAGTCAAAGGCTGGCCTTGAGCCAAGTTTCCTGATTCTTCATCTACCATGCCACCTGGGACAGAAGGAAATCGCAATCTCCTTTCAGTAACCTCTTGTGCTAATGTTTTCATGAGACTGGGCCTGGAGAAAGGTGTTGGAGCTACCTCTGCATAAACCCTTGGCGAGTCCCTGAAATACAAGTCCAAAAACTCAAATTTGGAAAAGACAGTAGAAGTAAAGGCTGCATGAAAAAGGTCAATTCACATTACGGAGGGGATGAAAAAGGGGTGCCTGAGGCATGGAAAGGTCCAGGACTCTTCAGATGAAGGTTGAGAGAAAAGCCAATCAAATCTATAAATAGAGTTATGAAGGGGTATGACTGGGGTAAAACCAGACTTATTCATCAGATCTTGGCATGCTGGAATGAAGGAATCCACCCCAGGAAGTCAAAGACCGAAAGAAAAGCTCTGTACATGTACCAAGATGGTCAAAAAAGCAGGGCTTTTTGTGGTGGCAAAGAACTAGAAATAAAGAGGGCACCCATTGATTGGGGAAAGGCTGAGCTAATTGTAGTATACAAATGTAATGAAATATTATTATGCCATAAAAATGGCAAATGTTGTGAATTCAGGAAAATAAGGACTTGAATGGACTTCTGAAAGAGGAAAGCACGCAGAGCCAGGAGAGCAATATATGCAATGACTATAATAACATAAACAGAAAGAAAACCAAAAGAGAGCTAATAATGACCCATCTTGGTCCCAGAAAACAGATAATGGGGCATCTAGGTGTCACAGTGAGTAGAGCACCAGCCCTGAGGTAGGAGGACCTGAGTTCAAATCCGGCCTCAGGCACTTGACACTTACTAGCTTGTGTGACCTTGGGCAAGTCACTTAACCCCAATTGCCTTGCCTTCCCCCCTCAAAAAAAACCCAACAGATAATGGAGCATACCCTGTTCCTCCTCTCAGTACAGAGGTGAGGGACTGCAGGGGTAACATTTTACATCCATTATAAGGAGCAGTTACTATGTCAGTGGTCTTTATTTGACTGTTTATCTTTGTTACAAGCCAACAATCATTTACTAAATGCTTACCCTGTACTGGGCACTGTGCTAAGCCTTTGTGATACAAATATTAGAAAAACAGAACAAAACAACACAAAACAAGACCCTGGCCTCAAGGAGTTTACTATCTAATCAAGGAAGATAACAAACAAAAGGGAGCTGACCAATCCTGGGGGGTGCATGGGTGGGGGGAGAGAAGTAAAAAGGGAAATGGTATCTACTGGTGGGAGGATATTACTGTGGATTCCCTCAGGTCCAACTTTTCCTGACCCTATGGACAAAGGTGTCCCTGGGTTTTTTTTGGCAAAGATACTAGAGTGGCTTGCCATTGTGTTCTCCAGTGGATTAAGACAAACAGAGGTTAAGTGACCTGCCCAGGGTCACACAGCTAGGAAGTGTCTGAGGTTGGGTTCAAACTCAGGCCCTCTTGACTCTAGGTCCAGTGCTTCTGCTAGTGGTGAGGGGAGAGGGGAAAACATGGTATTGAAGTTTGGAAATTCAGAAGTAGAGGCTAGAAAGGAATGAAAGTTGGCTTTGGCCATCATGGACCCCTCCCCAAAATGGAGGCTCTGGAAAGAACTTACCAATGGAAGAAAGGAACTGGTATGGTTCCAATGTGAAGAGGTCCCAACCACTGAGGAAAGTTCCAGAGTAAGGTAATAGTTGAGGGTACAGTTGTGTGTGTGTGGGTGCGTGTTTATAAGTTTGGAGTAGGGGAAGGTCACGAGTGTACCAAATAAAATTAAAAAAAAATAAGAACAAAATGCATCCTTAAAACTTTAAAGGAGAAGGTCCCTTTTGCAGCTTATGGGAAGCAAATTTATGATAGCAGAAAATCATTTTATGAGTTGTTCTTTTATCATGTGTTTATTATAGCATCAGATAGTGCATAGAGCATCTGCTTTGGAGCCAAGAAGACCTACTTCTGACATGTATTTGGCTGTGTGACTCTGGGCAAGTGACTTAAATTCTCAGTACCCTAGGCAAGTCTATAGACTGTAGGCTGTAGACTGAGACTATAACCTGCAGAGAAGGTGATGACATACCTTAGTAAAAGGAGTTTCATTATTCAAGTGTTTCCTTTACCAATGAAATAGGCCCAGATCTACCTCCCTCCCAAAAATTAAACAAAAGAATTACCATTGCTAGACCACTTACACAGTTTGTTACCCTGAGAGGTGGCCCAATCGGAAAATTCAGAGGAAAAAGATTAGGGCAAGACTTCTCCATGTTTTCTTGCATCATGAACCCTTTGGGCAGTTTAATTAAGCATATGTATGTCTTCTCAGAATAATATTTTAAAAAATTATTAAAGGATTAATAATTTAAAAATTGCTAAATTTTAGTTAGAGGTTAGTGAAAATAAAGATATAGTCTTTTCTTTCATTCAAGTTTATGGAACCTAATTATAGAGCCCTTGGGGATCTATGGAACCCAGATTTGGAGGAATGTCTCTAATCTTAAAAATTCATGATTCAAAACCAGGTACTGTGACTACAAATCCAATACTAGTAACATGTGTCCAGGGCCCTTTGTGGGGCATCTAGGTGGCACAATAGAGTGCTGTGTATGAAGTCAGGAAGACTCAATTTCCTGAGTTCAAATTTGGCCTCAGACATTTGCTAGCTGTGTGACCCTGGGCAAGTCATTTAACCCTGTTTGCCTCAGTTTCTTCATCTATAAAATGAGCTAGAAAAGGAGTAACTGGCAAACCACTCTAGTACCTTTGCCAAGAAAACCCCAAATGGGGTCAAGAAGAGTCAGAAATAATGGAACAACAACAAAAAACTTAGAATCATTTTGCATTTACTTATGTTATACGTTGTATACCCCAATATGGAATGTAATCACCTAGAGATTGTGGACTATTTTGTTCTTGTCTTTTGTCTTTATATCTCCATTACCCAGCCCATTGTTTGGCACATAGCAGACACTAAATAAATGTTCATGGAATGAATAAACCATACAAACCCAAACTGCAATTCCCTTCAGCAGCCCCATTGTGTCCCTAGATTCAAGAGACCGAGCACAGGGAAACCTCCAATTGATAATATCTTGATGTGAGGTAGCCATCACTATGTAAATCTATTCCCACTAACAATATTTCCTTGGTATCTCATTCATGCATGGAACAGTGGTCTGTGATCTGACCATTAGAATATTTCTTGCTTTTTTGGGTGTCCCTAAAGGCAAAAAACACACCTAAAAGAGTCTATAGATAGTAACAACATTTTGTTGTTATCAGAGTCTGCTTTGTGAACACCTTGCTATCAGTAAATTCACTCAATGATTACAGTATCACATTAGCAGTTGTCAAGAGAGGTTTTTGTCAAGCCCCTGCAGGTCCATTTTCAGTCAGGCCTAGAAATTCACAGTCACTAGGTGTCCATTGATGACTGTAAATTTGAGGTTGATGTCAGAGTTTAGCCCAATATCACTAAGAGCTGGATGGGACTGCATACAATTTATTAGCTTATTGCCTTTCCTTGGACCCCCATTCTGCCCCATTTATTAAGAGACTATTGTGTACAGAGTACCATTCTTTGAATCAAGGGAAATACAAAGTTAATACAAAGACATAATCTCTGCATTCATGAAATTCATAGTCTTATGGCATAGCTATCTACCAGCTTATCCAACATTTTCTCTTGGTGGAATCAAGGGAGTGGGGAGTTCTACATAGACCCTGAATAATAAAAAAAAGAGTTCACTCTTTTCCCATCTTGTCTTCTCCTATCACTCAGATGCTTTCTGCCACTATCTCCTCCTTCAGTTCTGTCTCACATGATGAAGTAGCTTTTATTCCTTACCAAGGCTAAATCTTCTAGCTGTTCAAGCAATCCCATTCCATTCCATCTCCAACAGATTGCCTCCTCTGTCATCCCTACTCTTTCACTTATTTTTAATCTCTCCTGTCTACTGGCTTATTTCCTGCTGCCTACAAACATGCTCATGTTTCCTCCATCCTGAAAAAAAAAAGCAATCCTCACTTGATCTTCCCATCCTGGGTAATGATTGTCTTATATCTCTTCTGCCCTTTGTAGCTAAACTCTACAAAAGAGCCATTTATGACGGGTGCCTCCATTTTCTCTCCTCTCACTTCTTAACTCCTTAAAATCCAGTGATCCTTAATCATTCCACCGAAATTGCTCTTTCCAAAGTTACCAACTTAGTTGCCAAATTCAATCGGCTGTTAGTGGCTGTTTCCAAATCCTTATTCTCCTTGACTTCTCTGTAGCCTTTGACACTGCCGATCACTCTCTCTTCCTTGATACTCTCTTCTCTCTAGGTTTTCAGGACACCACTTTCTCTTGGTTCTCCTCTACTTGTCTGACTGCTTCTTCTCAGTTTTTTTCTGGATCCTCATCCAGATTGTGTCCCTCTGGGACAGAAGTCCTGGCTCCTGTTCTCTTTTCTTTCTACACTACTTCATTTGATCATCTCATTAGCTCCCTTGCATTTAATTATCATATCTATGTGGATGAATCTCAAATCTGTTTATCCTGCCTCAGCCTCTCCACTGAACTCTAGTCTCTTACTTCCAACCGCCTTTTCAGACATCTCAAACTGGATGTCCAGTAGACATCTTTAAGCCAAAGAAGTCCAAAACAGAACTAATTATCTTTCCCCCTAAACCATCCTTCTCCCCCTTCCTTATTGCTGTAGAAGGTAATTGTCTTAGGAAGATTCTGAAGATCACCTGGCAGGATAATGTGCCAGACAATGAGGTCCTTACTCAAACTAAACCACCAAGCTTCCAAACTCTGCTTCAGAGAGGGCAATGGGCTGGCCATGTTGTTCAAATGCAAAACTTACACTTGCCAAAAAGACTATTTTATGGGGAACTTACACAGGGCAAGCATTCACATGGTGGTCAAAATATAGACATAAACTCTAATCCAGTGATACTTGCCTCCTAAGCTATTCAATGAACAAGATCCTACCTCTTGGATCTGACCGTTTTCTCTGGTTGGCTTCCATGCATGGAATCCTACCTCCACAACTCTACAAATGAATTACAATCCTTCTTAATTCTAGTGCCTTACTTTTGTTAATTATTTCCTGCATATAGCTTGTGTATGGTTCATTCATTTCAGTCATGTCTAACTCTTGGTGACCCCATTGTGGGTTTTTCTTGACAAAGGTACTGGGGTGGTTCATTATTTTCTTCCCCAACTCATTTTACAGATGAGAAATCTGGTGCAAACAAGATCAAGTAACTTGCCCAGGGTCATACAGCTGGTAAGTGTCTGAGGCTGGGTTTGAAACTCAGGTCTTCTGACTCCAGGTCTGGTGCTCTATTCACCAAGTCACCTAGCTGCATACACACACACACACACACACACACACACACACACACACACACAGAGAGAGAGAGAGAGAGAGAGAGCACTTTGTATGTATCTGTTTCCATGTTGTCTCTTTGATTAGATTATAAACTCCTTGAGGGTAGGAACTTTCTTTTGCCTCTCATAGTTGTATTTCCAGCACTGAACAAAGTGCCTGGCACATAGTAGTGAATGTTCATTGATTGAATGATTAACTGGACAAAAAAAAGCAGACTTTCTTCCTTCCATCTTTCAGTTTATCAATATATCACCAAGTACTTATTAACAGCTCACCAGGGAGGCAAACAATAGCATGGTGTACTGAATAGAAGCCAACCTGGAAGCCAGGAAGATCTCAATTCACATCCTGCCTTTGACACCATACCAGCTGTGTTACCTGGGCAAATCACTTAACCTTTCAATAGCCTAACCAACTCTGTAAGCCGATAAGTTTTAAAGAATGTGTCAAACTGCATTGCTAGAAGTTCCCCTCATGTAGTAGTTACCTATATCAATAAAATCACAAGTCCAGTTCCTACAGTGAATTGTAGAAAGTGTTGTACAAAGTGTGCTGAGTTGGGATTCCAATAAAATCTCTGTTGCTTACCACCTATAGAAGCCTTCACTCACAATGCTGCATGTGTGTGCTTGTGCATGGTTTGGTGGGGGTGATTGGAGAAAGATTCATGGAGTTTAGAGTATGATTAACTTGGAGGACATAATACAACAGGTCTGCACAACCTGTGGCTCACCAAAGGATTTCACTCTTTACATTTTCACCAGCTGCCCTAAATCCTTTGGCATGTCTGTGGGCCATAAGCAGCCCAGGGGCCACAGGTTGTGCAGGCCTGCAATAGTCTGTCACCCATTTGCATATGGTGGTAGAAAATGGTTTTACTATTGTGTTATTTACATTGCTTTTATATCTTAATTAAATGTTCTTATTATTGTATGTCTGTGTCTGGGCCTCTCTATAAATAGAGAATGGTATTTTTGGAGACTATAGCCATGATTAGCAGAAATAGTTATCCTCAAACAGCCCATCCTGAACCTCAGAAAAGTATTAAGGGGCTTTAGGACCAGACTTTTCAAATGCCATGTGTTAAATAGTTAATATTCCTCATCAATTTCATAGGTTTCTAAATGTAGAGGTTGGAAGAAATTTCAGAAATCATAGGATCATAGATTTGATTTGGTAGGGATTTTTGTCATTTATTTATTTCAGTCATGTCTGACTTTTTGTGACCCCATTTGGGATTTTCTTGGCAAAGATACTGGAGTGGTTTGCCATTTCCTTCTCCAGCTCATTTGACAGATGAAGAAACTGAGGCAAATAGGGTGAAGTGACTTGCCCAGGATCACACAGCTAGTAAGTGCCTGGGTTTGAACTCAGGAAAAGGAATCTTCCTGACTCCAAGCCTGGCACTCTCTCCAGGATGCCACCTTAGCTGGAAGGGATCTTAGAGGATTTCAACTCTTTCATTTAACAGATGAGAAAACTGAGGTTGAGAGAGGTTCACGCAAGGAGAAGAGTCAGGATTTGAATTTGAGGCCTCTGACTCCAGATTCAGTAATTTTTACATTCCACTCTTTAAAGGTATTCTGTTTAAATAGATTATAATTAAGGGCTTAGAAAGAAGTCATGTAAGAACAATTAGTGCCAGAAGACAGGAAGATAAGTGACAGATCTGCAGTTGGTTTGAGGACACAGAAGGGGCCATATGCATATAGCCATGGCACCCCAGAACCTAGAAGTTTACCAGTGATTGAGATGAATGGGAATGTGAGAGGATCTGTGACAGAAGGCTTCATGGAAGAGGGTGTACCAATCTGGACCATGAAACATTTGAGGAGGCAGAGAGCAAGAAGGAGTGTGATCTGTGTACAGGGGACAGACTGCATAAATCAGTGCAGAGAGCAGGACACTATTAGGGAACAGTCATCAGTTCATTTTGTCTAAAAAGGTTGGTTGAAAATGAATGACATAATAGAAGGACTCAAATGCCCATCTATGGACTTTGTATTTTACCCTAAGGAGTCATTAGAGATTTTTGAGGTAAGGCTTTGGCTTCCTTCAATTATGAGCTAAAATCCCACCTTCTGGAAGAAGACTTTCCTTAAGTCCTCCTTAATCTTAGTGCCTTTCTTCTGTGATTACCCCACTTCCAATTTACTTAGTATATATCTTGTTTGTACATTTTTTGTGGGTTGTCTCCCCAATTAGACTGTGACATCCTTGAGAGCAGTGACTGTTCATTCCTTCATTTCATCTGTCTATCTATCCATCTATAAATGACAAATCACTCCAGGATCTTTGCCAGGCAAACCAAAATGGGGGTCAAGAATAGTGGACCACAACTGAAACAACTCAACAACAACTATCTACCTGCATATATGGTTATCATTTGTTAGTCCATCCATTCATTCATCTCTCATATATCATCATATGTCCTCCTTCCTTCCTTCCTCCCTCTCTCCCTTCCTTCCTTCCTTCTTTCCTTCTGTCCTTTCTTCTTTCCCTCCCTCTTTCTTCCTTCCTTCTTCCTTCTTTTCTTCCTTCCTTCCTTCCATTTCTTTCTTTCTTTTTTTCTTTCTTTCTTTCTTTCTTTCTTTCTTTCTTTCTTTCTTTCTTTTTTTCTCTTTCTTTCTTTCTCTCTCTCTTTCTTTCTTTCTTTCTCTCTTTTTTTCTCTTTATTTCTTTCTTTCTTTCTTTCTTTCTTTCTCTCTTTCTTTCTTTCTTTCTTTCTTTCTTTCTTTCTTTCTTCCTTCCTTCCTTCTTTCCTTCCTTTCTTCTTTTCTTTCTTTCTTTCCTTCTTTTCTTTCTTTCCTTCCTTCCTTCCTTCTTTATTTCCTTCTCTCTCTCTCTCTCTCTCTCTCTCTCTCTCTCTCTCTCTCTCTCTCTCTCTCTCTCCCTCTCTCTCTCTTCCTATCTATCTTGCCTTTCTTTGTGCTTTCAGTGCTCAGCACAATGCCTGGCACACAGTATGTGCTTAATACATGCTTGTTGACTGACTAACTGATTAAGCAGCAGAATGACCATGGTCAGACCTCAGAAGATTGCTTTGGCAGTTGTATGAAGGATGAATTGGAGGAGGGAGAGACAGGAGGGAGTGAAACAAGGTAAATGATGGGAAGATAGGAACTAGCATTTTTCAACTTTTAATCACCCCTTTAGCCCAGGGCCTAGCGCATACTAGATCTTACGTATTTCTTGGTGAATTGAATTGAATTGAAGACATGTTTGAGTGTAGGACTTTATTTACTGCAGCACTGAGTATATGCAGTTATCGCCAACCTCCAATTTTCCTCCCTGGGCCTTCCTCCCCTCCCCACCTCCTCTCCAAGCTGGTAATTAAAAGTATCAAAGCAAAGTACTACTGTCTCATTACATGTCCTGTTTATGTGACTCTAATGTGCTTAGAGATGATTTGGAGGGCTGGGGAATCAGAAGAGGAGGCTTACTGAAGTCCGGTCCAGCTCCCGGTGTTCCCGAGATAAGAGCCTTGAGTCCAAGCTGTGAATTAATTCCACAGCAAACCAATAACATGTTAATGTGGGTGAGGAATTAAAAATAACAGAGATACTGCACATTTCAGTGATTAATTAGCTGTACTAGTTAATTTTGCTGCTTGTGGATACAAATTACCGTTCTTAATAGTAGAGTCATTTCCTATTGGTTACTGACTTGCCATAACGGGGATGTTTCGCTATAATCATCACTCAGGTTTCACTGGGAGAGTACAGACATCCAACTGTCTCAGTTATGCATTACAGTTGGGTTTCATTTGGTTAGCACTCTATGAAGCTTATTAAACTCCCTTGCAAAATGTTCTAACATTACTAAAAAGCCCTGTCTTGAATCCATTGTCAAGTACATCCCCCTGGAGTAAAGGCAGTTCAGGGAATGAGTAGGGAAATTGGGGCTGAGGTGGGTAGTCACTGGAAAGCTAATTGAAGGCATGATCCCTGTAGGGCTAAGACTTGTAATACATGGAAGGTGGAGGTGAGTCAAGGCTAGCAGTGAATCATGGCTCAGTGGAATAGAAAGAATGTTGCAATTGGCATCAGAAGACCTGAGTTCCAATCATGCCTCTGCTATTTACTGGCTATGTGTTTTGGACAAATCCTTGACTTCTCTGGGCCTCAAGAAAAATGCAATATAAGATATCATTTTCCTTCTCAGAATTTCCTAGGACACTTTGTTTGGAATTCTCCTTTACTATCATCTTATCCTACCTGGGATTATACCTCCTCTCCTTCTATTCACATAGGGAATCATACCCTTACCCGCAGGTTCTCCATCCAAAGGAATATAAATTTTGATTGCAGAAACATCACAAGATACTTTGGGGTTTAAAGCTAGATTTCTTTTTTAAGGACCATACCTTAAACCCAAATCAATCTGGCTCTCATTGATTGGCCAATAATAGGCCCCAGTCTAAGTCTCACTTGGTCATTGTTTGAACTCTGATGGTTCAGAGTAAGTGTAAATAGCAATTGTTTCTATTTGGGGCAGAAACACTGAGGGTCTTCCTCAACAAAATTGATTTTTTTTACCTAGGTAGAAGTGGCCATTCTTTGCCTTATTTCTTACCTAGTCTTAATCCCAAAATGGCATTGCCTGAGACAAACTGAGGTCTGAGAAAGACCTTAGCTTAAAAAGGCCAAGGTCTCCCACTGCATCTGGGGCCATCTCCAGTCATCCTGATCTATATCTTGCCACTGGACCCCTATGGCTCCAGAGGAGAGAGTAAGACTGGTGACTTTGACCAGCATTGACTCACTTAAATCCAATTCACTTGCAAATCATGATATTACCTTCTTGATGTCATGGTCCTCTTCTAGAACAAAGGATAAACAATAATAATAATATTCTGAGAAGGGTTTCACAGGTATTACTTGACTGCCAAAGAGATCTATAACCCAAAAAAGGTTAAGAACCTCTCCCTGACCTAGTAGGAGCATAGATATAGACCTGGAGGTGATCTCAGAGGTTATTCTAGCACAGCCCTCTCATTCTACAAATGAGGAAACCAAAGTCCATGGAGATTAAGTGACTTGCCAAAATTCACACAAGTAGTAAATATCATCAAAGGTGGGGTTTAGACATAGCTTTTCTGACTGTAGAGGCAATGAATGCTCTTTACTCTGTACCACAAACTTAAGCTCTTAGAAGCCAGGGCTTCTTTCTTTGTATATCCAGTACATAGTAAAGTACTTTTGCACATAATAGGTGCTTAACAAATGTTCTCTGAATTGTTTTAAATATGTTATATTCTCCCTAGTAAAATCTAAGTTTCTTGTGAGCAAGGACTTTAAAAATATGTAATTTTAAAAATCTTTGTATACTCAGCACTGGCTACAGTCTTGCACTTGTTCAGTTATTTCCATCATATCTAACTCTTCATGACCTCATATTTGGGTTGTCTTGGTAAAGATAAGAGAGTGGTTTGCTATTTTCTTCTCTAGCTTATTTTACAGATGAGGAAACTGAGGCAGACAGGATTAAATGACTTGTACAGGGTAACACAGTTAATAAGAGCCTGAGACCAGATTTGAACTCAGGAAGAGGAGTCTTCCTGACTCCAGCCCTGGCACTCTATCCACTGCATCACCCACCTGCCAATAGTAGGCATTTAATAAGTGTTTGCTCTTTGTTGTTGTCCTTGAAAAAATAGGCTTTCCTAGTTTACTTCTCTCTAGTACCATAATCCCTTAAATCTTTAAACTTAGTACTAATGCTCAGGTACTCATTTAAAATACAATACTATTTTACTAAAATATGAAGAAATTATAGGAAGAATTCGGGAAAGGAATGAGTGCCATTTCCCTCTTCCCTCCTCCTCCTTGGTCTGAATCTTGTCTTAGGCTAAATCCTAGCTACTTTGTCAGTTGAAGTGAATGTCATCAGAGATCTGGACTAGTAGAATTTTAGCTTGAGAAAAGACCTTAGAGGTCATCTCTTTCAACCTATATCTGAAGCAGCAATGCTTTCTACAACATCCTAAATGGATTGTCATAGAGCCTCTGACTAAAGACATCAAGAAATCAGGAACTTGCTCCCTTCTCAAGCAGTACATTCTGCATAACTCTAATTGTAACAAGTCATCCATTGCTCCTAGTTCTCTTCTCTAGGGCCAAGAAGAACAAGCCTAATTACTCGTTCACATGACAGTCATATTATCTCTTATAAAGGAACAAACAGTTCTGTACCCAGGAAGGGATTTTCAGATATTAAAGGGATAGATTTTAAGGGAACTCTTACTTATCCAAGGTCCTGAAATCAAACCCTCACACCACAATAGATAACTTGGCCATTCACTCCTATGGCTCACATATTCCATGGGGGTAGAGAATAGACTCTGGAGTTGTACAGCACATGAGAGCTGAGGTGGCCTTTATGGGTCATCTAAACATAGGACCTCAGAATTACTGAGGATTGAATCTGAATCTAACCAGGAATTCCAGCATTCCTAATAGTGGTCCCATGTACCCTCTGCCTGAACACCTCCATAAGTGGGAGATCTCTTGGGGCAGCGTATTTCATTTTGGATAACTCTAATTGGGAGAAATTTTTTTTTCCTATGTCAGCTCTAAATCTGCTTCTCTGTAATTTCTATCCATGGCTCCTTTGTTATGTTCTCTGAGCCCAAGCTGAGCAAGTCTAGACCCTTTCCCACATGATTCAGTGACCGAAGATAGCCATCATGCCTCCTCTAATCTCCTACTTTCAATCTTCCAGAATGTAATGGTTTGTGTGTTAAGAGAACATTAACTCCATTTATTAAAAACCCTTCTCTTTCCCAGGTGGATTTAATGTTTTCTCTTCCCTTTGTTGAATGAAGGAGGTAGGGGAGGAAGGGGGAAGAGAAGGATGGGGAGACACTTGTCAGCATCTTGAAGACTTAGAAAGATTCATTTCTGGCTACAGGCCAAGCCCTCAGACTACTTCTTCAACAAGGAAAATTCTACCTCCTGTTGGAATGGAATTTACAGAGACAGCTAATAAAACTAGCTTATTCATGATTTGAGGTTAGGTCAGATACTTTAATGGCCTAGTACTGGCTTTGCCACACATTTACTGCATATTCATCAATCATACATATATTTGGAGCAGTTTAGGGATCTTTGAGGTCATATCATTCAATCTTTTCATTTACAGTTGAAAAGACTGAGGCTTGGAGAGTCTAAGTGAATCTCCTAAGGTACAGAGGCAGGATTTGAACACAGATTGTCTGACCCCAGAGTGAGTGCTTTTCCCACTCGACAACCTTGGGCAAATAACTTCCTATCTCTGGGCTTCAGTATTTTATCTCTATGAAAAAAGAGTCTTGGATTAGATGTTCTGTCATTGTTGCTTCCAGCTGTGGCATCCTATGATCTGTGTTCTTTCTTTGCTTTTGAGTCCATATCTAATGTTAGTTCGAAGAATACAGCTCCTCATGCTCTAAAAAGGTGAATTCCACATTGATTTTCTCTTATTTGTGAAGATCGATTTTTCTCTTTTTCACCATCCCTACTGTTGGCAAAGCTAGAATCTGTGGTAGAGGGTACAAGCATAGATCAATGGTGACAATTTTCCAAGAGGACAATGTGTTGGCCTGTTCCTAAGAGAAATCTGAAGTGTTGGAAGTGGGAGCAATGTAGATGTAAAGAATCTAATCTATCTGCTTTTGGGGAGTGTGGGAAGAGCCTGTGGACTCTGACCAGCCTCTCAGGCAGGCAGCACAAGCTCTGAAGAGGAAGGTCCCACCCTAAGACAAGCCTCTGTCTCATTGTGGTACACCCAGTGCTGGCCAAGCTCCATTTCTATGCTTGCCTCCTCTGGAGGACAGGTGCATGGATGATGAAGTAGTCTCAGGCAATTTCTTCTTTTTAAACTTAATGAGCGTAGAGCTCAGAAGATCCTTCAATCATTGACTGTCAATATTTGGATGATCCACAGAAACTCCCACAAACTCACCTCTCTGGAGAGACATTGATGTGGGGTAGCCACAGCAGGCATGAGACCACATATTCATCACTTACTTTCCCAATTCTAGCCCATGCTGAGTGCAGCACAAACTGAGGCCTTTAACTGACATAATTATCCCTGAATACTCTAACGTGTTATACTGATACTATAAGAGGAGCAGGCTCAGGACCAAAGCTTCTGGGTGTCACAGCTACATCACACCTTCCAATCTCAACTAGGATATCCTCAGCATTCAGTCCATTTACTTGGACCAGAGACACTCAAAATGAAGTCTGAGGACCCTTACGAATTTCCAAGACTCTTGCATGGGATCTAGAAGGTCAAAACTATTTTCAAAATAATGCTAAAATGTTTAAAATTTTTAAATCATACATATCAACAGATATAACTCAAATAAGAAAAAGCTCTTTGGGGAAGATTAGAAATAATTTTTAAGAGTGTAAAGGAGTTTTGAGACCAAAAAAGTTTGAGAACTTTGTACCATGTGCTTTCTCATCATGCAGTATAAATCTGTTCACCTAAGAGATACCTTGGAAGCTTTCCTGTTAGCTGGATTAATTAAATACTAGGGCAGGAGAGGACAGTGGACTGACACATAATGGATCTGAAGTCAGAGGACTAAAATTTTGGCTCAGTCAGATAATCTCACTTGGCCTCAGTTCTCTTATGAGTAAAAAGAAGAGATTAGATGATATTTAATCAATCAATTAATCGTAAACAAGCATTTTTATGAATGAATGAAAAAATGTCATATACACATAAATGTGTAGACATAGATACATCTACATGTATGTGCATGAACATATAAATATACAGATGCACAGGATATATATATATATATATATATATATATATATATACATACACATATGTACATACATATATACATAGATATGTATTGCAAAACATTGTGCTTAAATCCAGGCATGGAGAACCTGCCACCTCAAGGTCACATGTGGCCCTCTATGTCCTCAAGTGCAGCCCTTTGACTGAATCCAAACTTCACAGAACGAATCCCCTTAATAAAAGGATTTTTTTTTCTGTATCTTGGACTCAGTCAAAAGGCTGCACCCAAGGACCTAAAAGACCATATGTGGCCTTGAGGCCACAGGTTCCCCACACTTGTCACTAAACTTTGAGCACAGTAATAGAAAAGTAAGATATTTCTTGCTCTCAAGGAGCTCACATTCTAGCAGAGGGAGACAATACACATAAGAGGTTTCAGCTGCAAGTCAGATGGAAAGGCTCCGTGGTCCTTGGGGCATAGCGGGAAAGCAGATGGTAGTGTATTTTTGTTAGTGTCTTCTATGCTGATAATCATATCTGTTTCTGATGCTAAACCACTTGACAGTGCCAAGGACTTTGGCAAAGAGCTTTCTTTTCCTGGGTCTTCAGTAGCTGTGGCTGCTGAGGATACAGGGGCTATAGAGAAGTAATTGCCAGACTACATTTCTAAAGGGGTTGTTTTTTTTATCAACTGCCTACTATGTGTAAGCTATTTGACATAAAAAATAGCCCTTGCCCACAAGTAGGTTACCTTCATACTACAGGTACACTAGTAAGTTTATGCTTACAAGTAAAGAATATATTTAAGGGACAGTTAGGCCTAAAGATTTTGGACATGACTTCTTCAAATTACATTTCTCTCACACCAAACCTCATCCCACCAAATGTCAGGCACTCGGTGAGTCTCTGGGAGTGTTTGCTGCCTGGGTTCAGTGATGAGATGAAGATCCCTCTTTATTCCTTCATCTTCATCATGTGTCTGGTGCCTGGTGAAGCAGATACAATTAAATAATCATAGATTTAGACCTGGAAGTGACGCTAATGGTTATCTAGTACAACCTGCTTATTTCATAGATGAAGAAACTGAGGTTTAGAGGAATTAGGTGACTTGTTTGAGCTCATATTGGTATTATGTGGCAGAGCCCAACTTCAAACCCATTCCCCTGTTTCCATATCAAGCCTATTTTCCCATTAGACCAAGCTGTTTTAAGATGCCCTAAAATAACGCTCAGAGATCTTGAGAAAACTTGATCAAGGTTACAGCAAATTTTTTTTGGAGACCACTATAAGAACTCTGGTTTTGCCTCACAACCCCACCTCCATCTCACTACCTTTGGCCCAAGACCATTTCCATGAAACCATACTCTCAGTAAGATTGCAGACTGAGAGAAAGAAATCGGGCACAATTGCTTTGAGCCCCTCCAAAATCCAGCTAAGGTGTGTGTGTGTGTGTGTGTGTGTGTGTGTGTGTGTATGTGTGTACAGGCAGAGTGTCACCACCCCCTTTTCTACCAAAGTACTAGACTATGTCTCTGTGTGGCTGCCCAAGATCTATGGCCATGGGGAATTAATCAATGTTTCCAGTCCTTGATCACCAGTCTCTCAGTGTGTCTGCATTTGACAATGACTGATGCTGTTGTCACATGTCCTCATTCATTTGGTCACCTTCCCTAGCTGTTGAGAATGTGCCCCTGGGCTTCTCTGCGTTACTTCTGGGGGCCTTTCAGGAGATTGCTAAAGTCACAAGCAGTGATGTAGTGGAAATAGCCATGGAATGGGGACTCGGGGACCTGAGTTTTAACCCTGGATCTCTCACTAACTTGATGCAGGTGGGTCATGTCACCCTATAGAGACTTTCCTCATAGCTACTTTGTGAAGTAGGTAGTGAATATATTATAATACCCATTTTATAGATGGCAAAACCAGGTTCAGAGAGATGATGAATTGGAATGGATAGACTACATTGTGTTGTGTTCCAGCAGTATGTTGGAATAGATAGATAATAACCTAAATTCCAGGTATGCTTTACTCTCAGTATGAGCTAGGATAGTCATTCGCCTAAACCAGGCCTCAATTTCCATATATGTAAATAAGGGAGGCAGAGGGGGTTGATGTGATCTCTAATCCCCATTTAGGCTAATTTAGTCATAGAGGCTCAGGATGTAATCAGAAGGGGTTAATGAAGTATTAGTGTGACTTTAGGGATGCCTCTCTCGTCCTAATCCCTTTATGAAGTTCAAAAGCCTCTCTGACTGAGTCAAAAAGAGAACAATTTCATTTGACTGAATTTCTGTGTACTTCAAGTAGCTAATTCCTGAGGAGCTTGAGGCTCAGGGAAGTTTGATTTTAAAAGTTGCAAGTCAGTAGCTGCCTGAGAAGGAGACTATTGCAAGGGAGAAGGGGAGAGAATTCTTTTCCTCCTCCCTCCTACATCATCCATATACTTTTGAACGAGAGCTATTGATGAACAGGAAACATAAATACACATCCCAGACAAACATAAATGCAGAGAGGCAGTCACTGGAAAGAAGAAGCAGTTTCAATGATCAGGACCCTGGACAGCAAAGAAGAAAGTCAGCTCTGAAGAAGAGCAGACTCTCTAAATCAAGTATGAAGAGAGGAGGGACTTTTAGGCCTTGTAGTAGCAGGAGCTGTGACTTGTCTTTGCCACAAGTGTATCCTTAATGTATGCCTCACTGCAATTGTACTTTAAATTTGAGCCAACCCTTCCCATAAATGCTGTACGTATATGTGGGAGAACGTGTTCCAAGTTTATACAAGTGTTTTGTAGCTACTGTTTTATATTATGCCATCTTAGTAAATGACTTTGCTAAGAGTTAACTGTGTCTATTTTCTGATCATTAATAGGAAGCACACTGATGGGGACTAGGAACCTATATAGTATGAGGAATCCAGAGACAGCTAGATGGCATTGTGAGTAGTGTGGTAGATTTGGAGTCAGGAAATCCTGACTGGAAATCCTTCCTCAGACATATTAGCTTGGTGACACTGTGCAAGTCACCTAACCTCTTTCACATCTCACTTTATTCATATGTAAAATGGGGATAATAGCATACAGTTGTAAAGATCTAATGAGATATATGTAAAAGACTTTAAAAACCTTAAAGAGCTAGATTAACGTTAACTATTGTTATTATACACCTTCAGAACTTAAAATAGGTAGCATCACTCTCCAGGGGTTAACTCTAGAACCTGAAATAGATAGCTTCACTCTCTAGGGGCCCAAATCATGAGTATGGATATAATTTGAGGGAATAACCAAGATAGGGTGCTACATATAAAATGAGGGAGTGTGTTATGTGGGCTCTGGATCCTATCATACTATGGTCTACCCAGAGTCAACCAAGTGGGGCTTGGACTGAAATTTTCTGACTAATGAGACAAGTGTTCTTTCTGCTAGTTATTACCCTCAACAGCATACCTGCCCTCTCACCTCTAGAAGTGATTTCTCCAGCCCACAATGAAACAGAATCATCCCAACTATTCCATGTTTCCCATGGGGCTAGATAACAACATTTCTTGTCTTTTAAACTGGACCTAAGTGTGAACCTACCAGTGGGTGATGGCCAGGGCAAGAAAGGAAGTTACCTCACCTGCCTTCTCCTAGAAGAACAGAAGTGACCTGAAAATTTAGACTTTCTAACTTATGGCCTAATCTTGGCCTAGGAGATGACCACCTGGTTCTGATTTTGTTCTATAGTGGTCACTAGAAAAATGGCAAAGGAGCTAAAGCTAGAAAGGGATTTAGAGATCCTCTTATTCATTCCTTCACTGTACATATGGGAAAACCAAGGCACAGAGAAGTTATGATTTGCTCAAAGTTCCACAGCTAATAAATGGCAGCTGGAATTCAAATCCAGGTCCTATACTAGGCTGTCTGTAAAACAGTGGTAGCTAGGTGGCACAATGGATAAAGTGCCAAACCTAGAATCAAAAAGACCTGAGTTCAAATCATGCTTCAGACACTTACTAGCTATGTGACCCTAGGTAAGTCACTAACCTGTTAACCTGCCTTAGCTTCCTCAATTGTAAAATGGGATATAGTATGAGCACCTGCCTCTCAGGGTTATTGTGACGATCAAAGGAGATAATTTTTGTAAAGTGTTTGATACAGGGCACATAGCAGGCACTTAATAAATGCTTGTCTTCCTTCCTGTAAGTTGTCTATTTCCAGGGCTCCTGTATCCAGCTTTTGCCTCTTAATGTTTTCTTTATCAAATCAGCAGCGGTCAATTACTTATTCTGGAAGAAATGAACACTAGACACAGCAATATCTGTTCCCCAGTGTGGGAACCTGATGGAGACTCTGTAGCACAACTGTTAGGGCAAATAAATATATTTAGTGAGTTTCCTATGGTCACTTCTCAGTCCCAATCCATTAGTGATCAATGGCCCTTTGGTTAGATGGAGGGAGCCTGGACCATTCACAGGTCAGCAACAAGGGGTCATGGGTGTCTTTCTAAGTCTTGGTAGCTTGTAATTAATACCCCCAACTGAGAAGTGATTTATGGCATAGCATGAACATCTAACTCTGGGAATAGATGGGGCAGGGGAAATCATAACATGGAATTCAGAAGCTCAGAATATCAGAACTAGAAGGGACCAGAGAACACAGAATGTCTGAATGTAGAACACAGAATCTTAGTATTGGATGAGATCTCTGAGAACATCTAGCTCATATCCCTCATGTGACAGGTCAGTTAAACTGAGATCTAGAGAGAAGTAACTAAACCCATGATCCTATTGGGCATTAGTCATAGAGACAAGATCCTAGAATCATTAGAATTTAAGTAGGAGGGGCAGCTAGGTGGTGCAGTGAGTAGAGCACTGGCTCTGGAGTCAGGAGGACCTGAGTTCAAATCCGATCTCAGACCCTTGACACACTTACTAGCTGTGTGACCTTGGGCAAGTCACTTAACCCCAATTGCCCTACCCTAAGTGCTTCCCCCCCCAAAAAATAAATGAATGAAACATACGTATTAAAAAAAAAGAATTTGACTATGAAGGGTCCTTAAAGATCACCTAGCCCAATGCCCCTATCTTACAGATGAAAAAACTGAGGTTAAATGACTTGCCCCAAGTCACAATGCTAGTATGCGGTAGCGCTGGGACTTGGATCTAAGTCTTTCAAGTCCAAGTCCTCTGATTTTTCTACTATGTCACATGGTCAGATGAATATCTGTTTTTGGAGGCAGGGGGCATTGTGCATCTGTATCATATCTATGTGAATGTTTAGTTGTGACTATTTTGAGTTAGTGAATGTAATTTTTTCTGTGTTCATGCATTTGGGTGTTGTGCCTATATGTGTGTGCTTGTGCCTGAGAGCATGATATAGTGGGAAGTGAATTGGACTTGGAGTGAGATAGGGATTTGTGCCCCAACTCTATTCTTCACTTTAAGCTATGTGAATCAGCCACTCAGTCCCAGTTTACTCATCTGTGAAATGAGGACAGTATCACATATGTAACAGTGCTTAATAGCACTATAGAAATGTTATTATTTTCACTAGGAATTGTGATTTCATCCTTGTGGGGGGGACTTCTAGTGTGGAAACTCCCCACACCATTGCAGATGATCAGTTGTTTTGTACCTTCTAGTCTTAAAGAATTGCCTAGGGCATTATGAGATTAGTATGTTTCAGGCAGAACTCAAACTCAGGGCTTTCTGCCTCCAAGGCTGGCCCTCCAGTCACTGTTTCTGTGCTGCTCCACATTCTTATTTTATTTGTGTATGATATCTGTGACTCTAGATGCATCTCCAAGGTATATATATTGTATCTGCCTATCTCTTGATATTGGAATATGCATCTCTACAGATTTCTCTGTGTGTGCATTTGCATGTGAGTCTGTATTCATGTGCATGCTCTCTATATGCTTTATGTGCCTTCATTTCAAGGGTGTCTCTGTCTTAAGCAATGTCATTAACATGCACAGCACAGGGCTGTGGTCATTGCATTAGGAGAAAGGGCTCATTTTTATTGGAGAAAATTAACTCATTTTTAAAGGTGTTTAAAACACCCAGATTCACTTAGTCTCTAAACATTTAGTACAAACAAGAGGCCAGAGGCCAGATACCCTGGTCTCTTGGACGTAGAGTCTGGAGCTGAGAACAGCACAAGAATGATTGTGTATATCCAGAAGGAGAAATTCTCTCCCAGATCAAGAAGGAGCTGAGGGAAAGCTAAGGGAAGGAAATGGAAGATTAAGGGAGGTGGGGGCAGGAAGGGAGAAAGTGTGTGGAAAGGCAAGGGTGAGGTGTCTAAAGTAATGGAATTGAGCAGAAGGCAATCTAGGGCTGCATAGTTACTCTGGGACCCTTGATTCTCTTCGACATTTATTTCCAAGATGGTGACTCTGAACAAAGAATGTTCTAATGTTTGTGTTGAAAAGGGCCTGAAGAGTCACCTAGTCCACTTTCTGTGTCCTATTAATGAAGAAACTGAGGCCCAAGGAAAGGCTGTGACTGAAGTCACATGATCTTTTAGGCCAGAGCTGTTTCTAACACACCACATTGCTTTTATCTAAGTGCTTAATTTAATTTGATGTATTTTATACTAAAGCCTATTCAACCCCCAGGATGCCTGTTCCTTGCTGAGAGACTGTGGCATAATCCATCCCTGCAGTCCAATCATAGCTTCCTCTATGTCTATCTCTGTGTCTGTGTCTCCACCTATCCCTGCCCACCCCCTTTCAGTCTTTTTCTGTCTGTCTTTATCCACTCCTCTGACTCTCTGTATTCCTGTCTCCAACTCCCTCTCTGTCTGTCTCTCTTTCTCTCTGTCTCAGTCTCTTTCTGTTTCTCTCTCTGTCTCTGTTTCTCTCCCTCCCTCCCTCTCTGTCTCTGTCTCTCTGTCTCTCTCTTTGTCTCTCTGTCTCTCTATCTCTCTCTGTCTCTCTCACACACACCTCTCTGTCTCTCTCTGTGTCTTTCTCTATTTCTCATCATCTCTGCTTTTTGTCTCTCTCACACATACCCATGCATGCACATACACACACACATTTGCCTTTGCATCTGTACCTTCCTCTTTGCCTGTCTCTCTTTGTGTTTGTCCTAGTTTTTGTCTTGTTACATTTATCCCTTTCTGTCTCCATTTCTCTGTCATCATCTCCAAGTCCTTCTTTCTCTGCCTGCATCTCTTTCTCTTATTCTATCTGTGTTTTGCTTGGTTTCCTTCCTTCTTTTTTTTGTTTATCCTTCTTCTTCTCTGACACTGTGTGTGTATATCTCTGTATCTATTTTACTCTGTGTGTCTCTCTCTGTCTTTGTCTCTCCCTCTCCCATAATATAATTTGCCATTTTCATGGAAACCTGTTGCCCCATTTTTCTAGTTCCTGTTACTTCCTATTCCTTTCTTAATTGGGGCTTTTCTTTTCCATTGACGTCTTCCCCACATCTTATTCTCAACTATTCCCTAACCCTCATCCATTAGTATGTGAGGTCTATCTATGGCAATAAAAGAGACAAACCCCCCCATACCGTGTTGGTTTTGGCTCTTGCATGATATGATTTGAGGGTAACAGATTCTTCCTTAAGTTTTGCAGTGGCTGATGTAAAGATCTGCTCTATCCCTAGTATTTCCAGAGTGATCCTGGCCCATCTAACGTAGATAAGGACCCACTTTATTTTCAATGATCTTTTCATCTCCTGCCCCCACAGAAATCTTTCTAGAAAAAAATAATTCTAAAAAAATTCTAAATTCTAAAAAAAAATTCTACCACCTTTCCCAATACTCATCCCCCTGCTCACTTGGGAATTTCTTCCTTATTTCTGACCTCTGTCCACTCCATAACAGTTTGAGATGTGGGATGGTATAACGGAAAGATTGTCGGACATAGATTGAGTCCCAGTTCATATGATGGCTAGCTGTGGAATCAGGATCAAGTGATTTTACATCTCTGAATCTCAGTTGCCTACTCTATAAAAAGGATAAAAATACTTTTATTATTTACCTTATAGGATTGTTATGAGGAAAGGGCTTGGTGAACTCCAAATCATCATATAAACTTGAATTATTATTCATAGAAGTTCATCATTTTCCCAATCTTGTCTTCCCTGGAGCCTGAAAACAAGCAGGTCAATATCTTTTGTGCATCTTTTGAGCAGCTTGGTGGCATAGTGGAGGGCAGCTAGGTGGTGGATAGACCACCAGGTCTGGAGTCGGGAAGACTTGAATTCAAATCTGGCCTCAGACACTTACTATCTGTGTGACCCTAGGCAAGTGGTTTAACCCTGTTTGCCTCAGTTTCCTCATCTGTGAAATGAGCTGGAGGAGGAAAAAAGAAACCACTGCAGTATCTTTGCCAAGAAAACCCCAAATGGGGTCACGGAGACCTTACTGAACAGCTACATCTTTTGTGTAAGCACTCTATGAATCTACTCATGTGCTTCATCTTTCTCTCCTCTAGAATGGTGCAAAGGCTTTGGAGACAGAGAACTAAGGTTCAGAACCTGCTTCTGTGACTTTGACATGGGGCAAGTCATTTTATCTCTCTGAGCCTCAGTTTCCTCATTTGTAAAGTGAGGGGGTTGAATTTCATGTCCTGTAAGATCCCTTTCAGCTCCAAATCTATGCTCCTATGATCCTGCGACCTTTTCAAATGCTTTTGTCTCTCCTCTGGTCTCTCCCAAGTTTCCTCTAAGATACTGAGGTCAGGATTGATTGCAGTGAACAGAGCTGTGTAGTCACCAACACTCAGATAGTGAGCCCTGGTAAGACATTCTCTAGACTCTCGGGTCCAGTTCTTTCACAGAATCTTAGCCTAGGACAAGGGGTGAACCAAGATGCACAGTCCATTCTCCCAACCTTATCCCTAATGTTTATTTCTTCTCTCTAGTCACCCATCTCACTATAGAAATAATAATAATCCTACAACACCGACCCTGTAGTCGGGAGGACCTGAGTTCAAATCTGGCCTCAGACACTTGACACACTTACTAGCTGTGTTACTTTGGGCAAGTCACTTAACCCTAATTGCCCTGCCTTCCCCCCTCCAAAAAAGAAAAGAAATAGTGATAATTCACTTCAAGCTTTTCTCAAACAGCTCTCTGAAGTAAGTAGCGTAATATCATTGTCCTCATTTTACAATGGGTGAAACTGAGGTTAGCTCCGAGCCCCAATGGCTGCTTCAACTATACTACGAGCCCTCAGGAATCAGGGACTGTGACACAGAGATCTATACAGTTCTCCTAGCACAGGGCTGGGTACTGGTGGTTACTATATACTTGTCAGTAAGTTGGCTAGATGGAATGGACCTGCTGCTCATACATGAGTATGAAAAGTAGCTCTGGTTCAATTGGAATCCATGGGATCTAAGACTCAATCACTACCAGGGAAAAAAGAAAGGGAACGTACATTTATTAAGTGCCTACCATGTGCCGGACACTGTTAAATGCTTTACAAATATTATCTATTTCATTTGATCCTTACAACAATCCAGTGAGGTAGGTGTTACTATTATCTCCCTTTTACTGTTGAGGAAACTGAGGCAGACAGAGGCTATGACCTGCCCAATGTCACAGAGCTAGTAAGTTTCTGGGACCAGATGGGAAATCTCATCTACTTGAGTGCAGACCCAGGACTCTATCCACTGTCCCATCCAACTTCCCCTTCCAGGCCCCTCATTTCACACTCATAAAAACAGAATTTTCCCAAATGACATTAAAGACTGTGGGGTCTGGCAGGACCATGACTGACTGATTTAAACCCCTTGCTCAGTTCAATTCAACATATGTTGATTGCACTAGTCAAAATTCTGCTCATTATTTCCTAAACATGTCTTGGGCTTACCACTTCTGTGCTTTTGCTTCATACTTTTGTCCCTTCTTGCATGTTTTTTCAACCTAGGCCTTAGATCTGGAGCTATAAGAGACTTTGATGACAATCTATTTCAAATATCTCATTTTACATTTGAGGAAACTGAGGCCCAGAGAGGTAGAGCAACTTAGCTAACCAGAAGCAAGGGACTCTGAACCCAGAAAAAGGAATTTTAATTGTGTAGAGTTGACTTTTCATACCAAGGTACAGGGAGGTACAAAACCAACTGTAGCTATTTCCTTCTCTATTGGCTTTCCAGGTGCCAGGGTGCCAGCTAGTCACTCCCAACCCTCAACTCAAGATCAGAGACTTTGGGGGAGTTAGAAAGTATTTTCTAGTTAGAAAGCATTTGGTATTTAGTCCAGCATCCTCCATATAGAGATAAGGAAATGAAGATGCAAAGTAGGGAAGGGATTCATTCATTCTGATGTAAGTAAAAGCTGAGGATCCCATTGGGATTTCAATTCAGGACCTCTGACCACAAATCTAGGGTTATTTCCACTGTGCCATAAATCCTACCCTTCGTTTGAAGTCCATCTCCAGTACCACTTCCTCTGTGGCCTTCTCAGATTGGAATAGAAGTTCCTTGAGAGTAGGGAGTACTTCGTGCGTTGTACTAGACTAAGTACTTAATAGATCTCATTTTGATCATCTGGGTCTTCTCTGAGTTCCCCTTTTTAGGCCCTTATGATATAATGCCTGTTATCCTTATGTCTCTCCCCCAAAACTATATACCTCCTTGAGTTCAGGGGCTATGAGGTCTTCACCTTCTTTGTGTCTTCAAAAACCTCCCCCTTTCATATTTGGTGAGATACATTCACTTCCTATTTTTTTGAGAAGACTGAGTTGATGCGAATGTGGTTTGGAGGCTATGAGCTTGGGTGACTGGGGAATGGTGATGTCTCTAATAGAAAGATAGACAAACAGAGGCAGACAGACAGATTGCTAGATGGACAGAGAGACAGAAATAGTTTTTTTTTAATTTTTTTTTTGAATTTCTTTATTTATTTTTGTTTACCACACACGGTTCTACATGGTTTTCAGTTCCAGTTTTTCTCCCCTCCCTTCCCCCTCCCTCCCCAAGATGGCATGGAATCTCATATAACTGTCATGTATAACTTCGCATTGAATTAATTTATGCACTAGTCAAGTCGTGGAGAAGAATTTTGACCGATGGAATGAATCATGAGAAAGAAGAGACAGAACCAAAAAAAAAACCCAAAAACAAAAACAAGAAAAGAAGCAAAAAAGGCGAGCATGTAGTGCGCCTCGATCTGTATTCAAACTTCGCAGTTCTTTCTCTGGATGAAGATAGCATTCTCCATTGTGAGTCCCCTGGAGTTGTCCTTGCCCCTTAGGTTGCTGAGAAAAGCGCAGTATGTCAGGGTTGGTCCTCACGGAATCCATATATCTGTGGCTGTGCACAACGTTCTCCTGGCTCCGCTCCGCTCACTCAGCATTATGTCGTGTAGGTTTTTCCAGGTTGTTATGAAGTCTGCATCAACCCCATTTCTTATGGCACAATAGTATTCCATCACCTTCATATACCACAACTTGTTCAGCCATTCCCCAATTGATGGCCATCCCTTTGATTTCCAATTCTTAGCTACCACAAAAAGAGCTGCTATAAATATTTTTTACATATGGGTCCTTTTCCCGCTTGTGTGATTTCTTTGGGATACAACCCTAGAAGTGGTATTGCTGGGTCAAAGGGTATGAACATTTCTATAGCCCTTTGGGCATAGTTCCAAACTGCTCTCCAAAATGGCTGGATCAGCTCACAACTCCACCAGCAATGCAACAATGTTCCAATTTCCCCACATCCTTTCCAGCATTTATCATTTTCTTGTTTTGTTATTTTAGCCAATCTGACAGGAGAGATGTGGTATCTAAGAGTTGTTTTGATTTGCATTTCTCTAATCAGTAGTGATCCAGAGCATTTTTTCATATGCCTGTAGATAGCTTTAATTTCTTCCTCTGAAAACTGCCTGTTCATATCCTTTGACCATTTCTCAATTGGGGAATGGCTTGTATTCCTATATATTTGGCTCAGCTCCCTGTATATTTTAGAGATGAGGCCTCTATCAGAGATACTAGTTGCAAAGATTTTCTCCCAATTTTCTGCTTCCCTCCTAATTCTTGTTGCATTGGCTTTTTTTGTACAAAAACATTTCAATTTGACATAATCAAAATTATCCATTTTGCATTTTGTAATGCTCTCTATCTCTTGTTGGGTCGTGAATTCTTTACTTTTCCACAAATCTGATAAGTAAACTATTCCTTGCTTTCCCAAATTACTTAGAGTATCAACTTTTACTCCTAAATTATGAACTCATTTTGACTTTATTTTGGTATATGGTGTAAGATATTGGTCTATGCCCAGTTTTTGCCCTACCATTTTCCAATTTTCCCAACGGTTTTTGTGAAATAGTGAATTATTAGCCCAGAAGCTGGCCTCTTTGGGTTTATCAAAGAGTAGATTGGTAAACTTGTTGATTTCATCTACTTGTGTACCTATCCTATTCCAGAGACAGAAATCGTTAAAGGCAGAGAACAACAGAGACAGGGACAGATAGGTAGGTAGGTAGGTAGATAGATAGATAGATAGATAGATAGATAGATAGATAGATAGGTGATAGGTGATGAAAGGCAGAGACTGACAGAAATAGGGACATACAGAGAGAGACAAATAGATTAGATGGATAGATAGATAATCACAGTCAGAGACTGACAGAGGCAAAGACAGACAGAGATAGACAAGAAATGCAGAGACAGAGATACAGAGAGACAGGGAGACAGAAAGATAGATAAAGCATTTCTTAAATGCTTGTTATGTCCCAGTCCCTGAAGTGGAATGGCAGATTTGGGTTCTTCCATCTCAGTGGAAGGATTCTACCTCAGAAGGAGCATTGTCTTCTGTGACAGTTCCTTCTCTGTCTCCTCTTTTTCTTACTCTCCAATCTGTCAGGTTTGGGAGGGTAAGGTAGAGAGAATCCTGGCCTGAGTTTTCTTCTGAGACAGCATTGTGGTGATGACTAATGCTGTGGCAGGGGCTAGGCCTAGGTATGATTACAGAAAGATGAAAATAGGGCTAGTTAGTCCAGGAAGCTGCCTTCCCCATCTCTGGTTAAATTACAGTACTCTTAGGATGGATCCCTCTTCTCTATAATCCACCAATTCTATGTCTTATGTTTGTTTTTATTTTTTTTATTTTGCCATTTTCCTCTAGACTTGAGTAAAGTTGTCTGGTGAGGGTTGGGTGGGAACCTTTGTCTCAAATGATCTGAGAGGGAAGTGAGAAGGACTCCATAGAAAACCACCAGCAGAATATGAAGGGAGTAGTCAGGGGATGTGGGAGAAGGAGCTGGGATTCCCTGAGTCCAACGCTCCTTTTGGCTGTAGTGGAGAGACAAGACAGAGGGGCCTAGAATTTCATCAGCCGTCACTTAAGGTGGATCAGCATTAGAGAGCTAGGAAAGAAGCAGGATGCCAAGGAAAAAGCATCAGATTTGATCTCCTAACATGGTTCCAAATTCTGACTCAGCTACTTATCAGCTATGAATCTTGGACTAATCACAACTTCTCTGTGCCTCATTTCCCCCATATGTAAAGTGAGAGGGCTGGACAAAATGAGCTCTTCATTCCCTTACAATTCCAGATCTCCAGCTCCACCACTGACTGATGTATAAGGCAAACAATTTCCCCTCTCCATTCCTCAGTTTCCCTATCAATAACATGAAGGAATTGAACTATGTCCCTTCCAACATTTCATCACTTGGCCTTGGAGGAAAAAGCTCCAGGTAAGGCTGGATGTGGGGTCCACAGCTATAAGAGCTGTTCCTCTCAGCATTTTATTTTGCTCCTCTCTAATGCATTTGTGATGTAATAATGACGTATTTCTCTGTGTGACTAGAAACTGCATAAAGACAGTTATATCTGTTCTTGTTTATAGAAGTGTCATGGCACTCCCTGGAACCAAGGAGACCTGAGCTCAAATTCCCCCTCAGCCACTTATTAGCTATGTGGTCTTGAGATAGTCACAACCTCTGAGACTCAGTTGCCTCCCCTGCAAAATGAAGAAAATAAGGATGTCCACTTCAGAGACACTGCTGTGACCATTGACTATGGGGATAATGTTTATACAGAACCTTAAGGCACTATTAATTAATTAATCATCAATTAATTAATTATTAATACCAATTATTAGTTAAATGCTGTCTCCCAGCACACAGTGCAATCTTCTACACACAGGAGGGCATGAATAACTTTTATCTTAAACAGAGTTGAGTTGAGGTTCTATCTTTATTCTAGAACGAAGTAAGAAGACTGGTTTTCTGAGAAAGTCCTCAGTAGCAAATTGTTCTCTTATCCTTTGCCTCTATCATCCTAGAAATCAAGATTGGACCTGGAGGATCCTTATTACTTTTATTAAAGTTCTGGATAATTAGGACAATTATATTTGATTGACTAGTCTGTGAGTCTGTCTATACATGACATGTGTGTAAATACACGTGTGTGTGACTGCTGCTGCTGGTCGCTCCTCATTCTCTTCACTCCACTAGTCTGTGGTTTCTGATTTTTGCAACATTTCCCCTTCCATTTATGAATCCTCTGGCTTCTATTCTGCTCTTTCCTTAAATCTGCTGAGTATAAATGTTGCTATCACAGGGAACAAGACCAAATGGACTCCTTTTAGTTTTCATTTGCCTTTACCCTATTGTCTCACCACCAGAAAAAAAAAATCATTTTCTTAGAGTCCTTCCAAGAAAGCCACACTCAGCACACTCTTTGTGCTTTGAACTCAGTTTCTTTCAATAGCTTTCTATTTTATGTAAGGGAAAGAGCCCTGGGTTTGAGGTCAGGAGACCTGAGTTCTAATCTTAACTGTGATATTAACTAGCTATGTGGCTTTTGACAAGTCACTTCCCATCTTTGAAAATTGGTTTCCTCATCAGTAAAATGAGAGGGTTTGGCTAGGTACAGGATTTTAAATGCGGGGTCTATGATCTTTCAAAATATATACATACATCCATATATATAAAATACATACATGTGTACCTATGCATGTATATCTCACAGGGAAGAAGATTACTTGACTTCACCCTATTGTGAGTGTATGTGTATATGCACACAAACATACACACACACATACACACACACACATATATGTATATTATATATACACACATACACACACACTCATATACACACATTTTATGGGGGAGCTAGGTGGTGCAGTGGATAGAGCACCTTGCCTGGAGTTGGGAAGATCTAACTTCAAATCTGGCCTCAGACACTTATAAGCTGTATAACCCTGAGCAAGTCACTTAACCATTTTTTGCCTCAGTTTCCTCACCTGTAAAATGATCTGGAGAAGGAAACAGCAAACCAGTCCAGTATCTTTGACAAGAAAACCCCAAATGGGGTCACAAAGAATTAGTCATGACTGAAATGACCAAAGAACAACTCATTTTATATCTTCCTGTGGCTTGCTAACACACACATTTCTGGGGAAGAGGCAGCCTGTGAGTAGAGGAAAGGGTCCACACACAGACTTACACACATAAAAGACACACAAACTTCATTGTGCATACGCAGGCCATGCATGGACATAAAGGCACTTCAAAGAGCCCACGGTCTGAAAAATGTCAGCCAACAGCCAGATGGGTCTAAAAAAAGCCCAGAGCACTGTCTTGGTTTTATTTTTCATCTTGGTTTTTTGCAGGCCCCTGGGGCATTGGCCGAAATTCTGAAGGAACAGTCCCTAGTAGGGCAGTGGGGTTTCGTAGAGGTTGAGGTGAGCTCAGGGAAGTCTGCTCCTGCCTTCCCCTTCATCTGGAGAGGGCATCTCAATGGCCTGAGCCTTTGGTTGTGGCCCTGCCTCCTGGGGTGTATACCAAGTCAACTCAGGCAGGGAAGGATGCTTTATTACCAGATGTGGGGAAAGAGCTCACTCCCCCCGAGTCAAGGGATTGAGAAAGAGAAACTCAGTGACTCAGTGTTCCTTTGAGGCACAATGGAGGCTTTTGTTGGCCCAGAGCCCTAGCACATTAGAAATCCTAATAGAATCTCTCATTTCTCTGTCTGCTTTGCCGAGGCCTATTGCAGGGGGAAAATGTTCAGATTAGAATCTCCTATTTAGTGGAAATTACAGACGCTTCTTTTGAAAGATCGCAAAGAGCAGCTCATTTGGGTTTCGGATGCTAATCCTATTTGATTTCTCCGCACTTTGTGGTGCTAAATCAGTGGCTGACAGCTACGGCAGGTCTGTCTGCCCCTTTCTGTGGTCTTACCTGCTGGGATGTGAGCTGTACCCAGATGAATGATAAAAAAGACCTCTGTGTGTTTCTGGGGCAGAGAGGGAAGGTATGGACCATCCTTGTGACAACTATGAAGTAGATCGTGAATCCATACATTTACAGAACATAGGATGTCACATCATTTCTACCTTCACAACATCTCTCACCTTGATATCTTGGAAAGGGATATAATCCCTTTCTCCTCACTCAGACAGCCACCACAGCTATTACAGAATCCTTCTAATTGGACTCTCTGATTCACCTCATGTCGCTCTTCTCTTCAGTCTTGGGCTGTTGCAATAGCCAGCTGATGGGTCTGCCTACCAAAAGTCTCACCTCCCCCTTCCTGTCCATCTTCCACTTAGCTGTCAAATCAATTTTTCTATCATTCCCCTCTACTCAATAAACTCCAAAATTCCCTATTACATCCAGGATCAAATATAAAATGCTCTCTTTAGCGTTTAAAGTTCTTCACAACCTGACCTTTTCCTACTTTTCCAGTCTTCTTACACTTTACTCCCCTCTGTGTATTCTACTATCTTCCTACTTATACATAACAATCCAGTTCCCAACTCCATACTTTTGTACTGGCTGTGCCCTGTGCCTGTAATACTCTTCCTCTTAATTACTCTGAGCTCTTCAAGACTCATTCCAAATCTCGGCTTTGGCAGGAAGTCTTTCCCAGTTCTTTCATCTGCTAGTGCCTTCAAAATTGAGATTGCTTCTCATCTACTCTGTAGATATCTTTCAATGTACATTACTTTGCCATCTATGCTGTATAAATAGCCATTTAAATATTGTCTCCCCCATTAGAATATGAGGTCTTTGACAGTATGGGCTATTTTTTATCTTCCTTTGAATTCCTAGCACTTAACTCAGTGCTTGGCACATAGTAAGCAATTACTAAATGCTTGTTGACCGATTTTGAATATCATTTATCCAAATTTCTGCCCCTTCCCCCTCTTTTTTAACAGATAAGGAAGCTAAAGTAAGAAATTTCCAGTGTTCTTCTATCCTAGACACCTTGGTGCTCAGTACTTTTATTCTGCTCTTAGGATGTTCACAGCTCCCTACTGAGGTAGAAGGTAACCTTCTCCAAGAATTCCCTTTCTACATAGCATACCATGTTCTGAATCTTTTCCAGTCCCCTCATTTGTCCACTATCATTCCTATACAGATGACCCCCCAGATCTATGTATGTAGCCATTGTCTCTTTCCTGAATTCTGTTCCAGTATCAACAATCACCTATCAGACATCTCCAACTGAATGTCCCATAGGCATCTCAAAGTCAATATAACTAAAACAAAACCCTTCATCTTTCCTCAGTTTTCTCATGTGCAAAGCAAAAGGTTACTTACTTTGCATGTGTAAAAGATGTCTTTTAATGTCTCTTTTGATTCTAAATCTATGTCACTATGATTCCTCAGAGCCTTTCTTATTCCTAACTCCTTTATCTTTGATGAGGATGCTACCTTTACTTCAGTAACCCAGGTTCACAACCTTAGAGTTATCAATTCTTCCCTCTTCCTCAGCCCACATCTCCAATTGATTGCCAAACCTTTTCAGTTACCTTCATGCATTTAACTCACACCAAGCAACCTTAGTTCAAGCTCTTATCACCCCTTGCTTGGAATGAGGCAATAACTTCCTAACTCATCTCCTTGCCTTCAATCTCTCTCCATCTCATCCCACATTTCCTGAAACTGCCATGTCACTATTCCTAAGGCATGGGTCCTACCAGCTCACTCCTCAGATCAAGGATCTCCAGTGGTTCCTTCCTTCCTATAATATCAAATACAAATTCCTGCATTTGGCATTCAAAGACCTCACAGTCTAGCTTCAACCTACTTATTCTTCCAGGCTTATTGAACATTATTCACTTCACATCCTCTATGTCCCAACCAAACTGTCCTCCTTACTATTCCCTATACACAGTGTTCCATTCTGCACCTTCACTCATTTGCAAAGGTTACCCACCATACTTAGATTGTACTCTCTCCTCCTCCTTCTTCTCACCTTTACTTTTTAGAATCCCTAGCATTCTATAAGCTCACCTCCTGAAGGAAGCTTGACTAGAAATTGATTTTGTGTATATTTTGTATTTCTTTTTCTGTGTACATATTTTGTTTTCCTCTGCCATAGAAATATGAACTCCTCAAAAATAGGGATTATTTAATGTCTTTTTATCTATAACACCTAGTACATAGTAGATGTTTAGTAAATGATTATTGAATGGATGAATGAAAGCTATATTCCACTGCCTCAAGACTCTGAATTTCTGCTGGCTGATCTGAAAAAACAAGCAAACAAACAAACACACATGAACAAACAACTAATCCTGGCAAAGCAGACCAATGAAAGAACCTGGTTTAAAAAATAAATGCAATCTTAAAATAGATTAATAGAATTTTATTATCTATATTCCAAGTCCCCCATCAGACTGCGATTTCCCTAATGTCAAGGACTATCTTTCTCATCAGATTAGGAAGAACAAATGGTCATTCAAGGTCCTTTTGCAGTGATGGGAAGCTCACTACTTCCTTAGGTAGTCCATTTCTCCTTGGTTGAATTCTAATTGCCAGCAAGTCTGTCTTCACACTAAGATGATCCCACTATTGTGGGGTGGAATGGATGATGGCGAGGGGCAGTTTTAATGATTTTTCCCATGGCTATGGCCTCATGCCATTCCACTATGTTTTTCAGATTCAGCCCCTCCAAGAAGTAAACTTCTTTGGTGGCCTCCAGACTCTGGCTTCACTCCCACACCCTATTCAGAATTAGCTCCCTGACATATCCCAGATTAAAGCAGAGTGTGACAGTATGTGACAGAAAGACCAACTGGTGTTGATCAGGGGTCAGGTGCTTTGGGACCTCCTCCAATCCATTGGTTCATCCTTGCTGTTTTCCTCCCAGTTCCAAGTGCCGCAATCTGTCTTCAGAGGAAGTTTGTGTTTATGTTAGCGAGAATCAAATATGGCAAAATGGCAAGAAAAGTGCTTGCATGGAGCTTTTAAGCAAAACTCAATTAAAGTGGGGAATTGGACATGAAAATGAGATGTTTTCTCACTCCCGTCCTCACACATATTCCCTCCAGTGCTGGAGATATTGGACATTTACTAAAGTGTTCCAGCAGAGAGTGTATATGAGTTCTTCTGCTTGGAGAGGTGCTCAGGATAGCAATGCTATGGGCATGTAGTCACATCTATGAGTGTAGTGACCAATATGCAACCAAAAGCCTATTTTTGTCCTGCACATGCACGTGAACATAGCTCCTAAACACAGTTACTCTTTGAAGGTCCTCATAAAGTTTGCAAAACATGTTATTATTTGAAGAATCATCACATTTTCATAAAGCCGATTGACGTTTGCAGGACCTGCTTCAGTTTGCAAAGCTTAGCATGATTTATGCTACTATTTTCAAAATTAGTCAATGTCTGTTTTACTCTTTGAAAGACCAGCCACTGTTTGTATTACATTTTTTACAAAACCTGTCACTATTTATTTGACTGTTTACAGAGGCTTTAACTGTTAATGTTATTGTTTTCTATTTTTAACTGTTTGCAGAGCTAGTCACTTTGTTACAGTTTGGAGAGCTAGCAGTGTCTGTCACTGTATTATGGCCTAAAGAACCAGTCATTATTTGTATTAGTGTTTGCAGAGCTTATCTCTGTTTATGGAAATTAGAGCTACTGGTGACTATGCTTTAGCATTTCATAAAATGGCAGATGCCCTTTTCCAAAGGCAAACCACTACTCACAGTATTTTGGTTTTTAGGGCCTGTCATTGTAGCAGCAAGCACCCTAGCATACCCAGATTGGCCTGCTAGCACAGGTTCTTAGATCTGCTTTTCTGGGAAAGACTGCTTAAAAAGGAGTCAACAATCCTACTTTTAATTACATTCACTAGTTCAAGGGAAGGGTCAGCACCCTGAACATCAGAGAAAATACAAGCAGAGAAATTAGCACAAAGACCAACAGACAAGGTTTTAAACTGCCTGAACTAAAGCAATATTGCTATTCACTTTACATATACCACTGGATCAAGAGAGTTTTTACATCTGATCAGTCAGGGAGTTCTGAACATATGGCTACTCAGAATCTTGACCAAGGAATCAAAAGATTCTTCTCATAAGTGAACCCCCAAAGCAAAATAACAGCTCAGAGTATGTATATATATATATATATATATATATATATATATATATATATATATATATATATATGTACGTATGTATACAGCCCTCACGACTCAGTGCTTAATCAACTTAGTATCAAAAAGTGTGAAAACCTTCCTACAAGCAAGACTCCCCTAAGCAAGCTTCCCTTAATGGGCTCCACACGAGGCCTACTAATGGGCAGGGAAGATCTATATATCCCATTAATGTTACAGTCATTCTTCAGGCTTTCATCCTGTGACTTATTATTCTATGACCATTTGTATGAATAAACACATTCATATGGATATCCACATAAACATACACACCATGTGGGATCATAGAGCTAGAGTTAGAAGAGACCTCAGAAGCCAGCTAGTCCAACCCTCATGTTTTATAGATAAGAAAACTGTGGATCAATGAGGTTAGGTGAAGTCAGGCAGGTAATAAGCAGAGCAGATGGGACCTGAACCCATTTCCTCTGACTCTAGAGTGAATGAGCTTTCCCTTTCCCATACTGCTTGCAGAATCATCCATGCTCATTCTACTTCCATGAGATCTTGTTAAATTGTATGTAAAGGAGGGCTTATTTCCCCCCTGCTTCAACACCTAGAATTTAGAATTCCTCCATCTCAGAAACACCCTCTCTCTGTAATCATTTCATGATGCAAATCCCTCAATGTCCATTCAAGCCTCAAGTCTATGTTTTTGCCCTGTGTAGTTGACATGTGTGTCTCTGCATTTCAGACTGGGAGTTCCCAGGGAGCAGAAATTGCCACCCAGAACAGGACATCAGTGGCAATACTAGAAAGGGAGTTGGCTAGAGAGGAGGAAGTGGTAATGACCTGATTACTCACCCCATCTCCTTGGCAAACTGTGTCCAAAAGACTAGCCTAGCATCTCCAAAAAAAAAAAAAAAAATGACCTGATGGCTCTAGGGAAAAGTGGAAGGAATCCCTTCCTCCTTACTTCCCTCAGCACCCCTCAGGGGCATCTGCTCAGCTGAGTCTCCCCGTGGCCAATCTCTGTGCTCCGCTGGAGGTGCAGAGGCTGAACTTGCTGCCAGCTACCCCCAGAGGAGGCTGAGTTCTTTCCCTTGTTCTTCCGAACAAACAGTGTTCAGAGGTGTGTGCGAGGTAGTGAAACTCAAGCAATTCTTTTCTGATTTTCAAGGTCAGCATTGAAAGCAGCGGCTGTGTATGTGTGTGTGTGTGTGATGTGTGTGGGAAGGGTGTGTGTGGCTGGGCAAGAAGGGGGTGGAGGCGCTGTCTCCTCCACTGCCCCCATCTCGTGGCCCTATTCCCCCACCTCTCTCCATCAGCGCCGTCTCCTCCAACTGCTTCTGTTGTCTGCCGAGGAGTCGATTTCGAAGGATGAACGGTATGAAGGTCACCTTATAACTCTATAAATAACCACTGTGTTGAGCACTGGAGAAGTGAGTCGAACCCGTTAAAGCAGGGAGAGATAGGGGGCTAGGTACCACGGGGCTGGAGCTTCTCTCCCAGTGCCCCAGGGCCGGGGGTCCCTCCAGAAAAGGGATTGTTGTTAATCTCAATCTCCTTGTCAACATCGTCCTCCCACTCACCTAGAGCGTTGGAGATATCTCCCAACTTCTCCCTTCCCCCCACTCGGGAGGGATAGGGGGTGGGGGAGAAGGGAAGAAAGCCACTAAGCTAGTGCAGCCGATTTAGAGCAAAAAAGGGCCCGAGTCGAGTGGGAAAGCAGCCACTTTGGAGAGGTTTTCTGCCGACGCAGAGATGGATGCCTGGGAATCGATCCTCTCTGAAGATGAATTGCTGTGCGTTGCACAAAGAAAACTCCTTTGGTTTGAACAGGCAGATAATGTTCCTGACGGAGCCCCCGGTCCATGTCAATTTGTTGTGATTGGTGTGGCAGAGACAGAGAGACTGAGGGAGAGAGACAAAGAGTTACAAAAGAAAGAAGCAGCGAGCCAGAGGGAGAGACGCGAACAGAGAGACAAACACAAAGAAGACAGAGAGAGAGACAGAGATTTAGAGAGAGAATGAACCCCAGAGAGACGGACAGAAATAAATAAGGAAACAAGATAGCTAGAGAGAATGAGAGAAACTTAAAGAGATATAGAAAAAATCAAATCTTTTATCACACACTTCAATGGAGGTGAGGGATTCCCGTTCTAAGTTATTCTGAACATCAGTCGCCAATGTTAGCTGGTTTTGGAAATTAGCAATATTAGAAACTCATAGGGTCAGAAGGTCATAGATTTAGAGGTGGAAGGGACTTAGAGGCTTTTGAACCCCCCTCATTTTGTTGTTTTTGTCCCAGACCCCATTTAGAGTTTTCTTGGCAAAGATACTGGAGTGGCTCTCCATTTTCTTCTACAACTCCTTTTACAGATGAGGAAACTGAGGCAAGCAGCATTAACTGAGTTGCCCAGGGTCACACAGCTAGTAAGTATCTGAGGTCAGATCTGCACTCAGGTCCTCCTGACTCTAAGGCTGGCACTCTATCCAGTGAGCCACATAGCTGCCCTCCCTCATTTTATATATGAGGAAACTGAGTCCCAGAGTGTTGTTTAAGGCAACACAGCTTGAAATCACAGAATATTAGAGCTTGAGATGACTGTATGGATAGGGAGGCAACTTGTTTCCTGTGGAAAGACCACTGGATTATGAAACATTTTTTCCAGGATCTTTTATTTTGCAGATCCTGGCTCAGATACTTGGTGCCTTTTTGAACTCAAGCAGTTCTTTTTGTTTCTTTGCATTTCAGTTTACTATTTGGGTCATCAGTTTAGAGCTAGAACGTAAGGTGAAGGTCATCTAGCTAGTCCAACCCTTTCACGCTACAGATGAGGAAAACAGCAAACCTCAAAAAGGTTAAAGAAATTTGTCCAATGCCATACATCTATAAAGAGGCAGTCAGGAAACAAATGCAGGTTTTCCAGCTTTAAACCTGGAGTTCATTCTTACATACTACATTAGGTGAGGTGAGAAGGTGAGCAGCTTCTTCAGGGGCCAGAGTTCTTTCAGATGGGGTTGAGAGAGACACCTGAGTCTGAAATCCTGGGTAGAGAGGCAGATCTGAGACTCAAATAAGGGAAGAGTCATTTCTTTTTTTTATTGATTTAATTTATTTAATATTTTTAGTTTTCAGCATTGATTTTCACAGAAGTTTGAATTACAAATTTTCTCCCCATTTATATCCTCCCCCCACTCCAAGATGGCATACATTCTGATTGCCCCTTTCCCCAGTCAGCCCTCCCTTCTGTCACCCCACTCCCCACCCCCATCCCCTTTTATCTTTCTTGCAGGCAAGATAAATTTCTATGCCCCATTGCCTGTATATCTTATTTCCTAGTTGCATGCAAAAACTCTTTTTTTGAACATCTGTTTTTAAAACTTTGAGTTCCAAATTCTCTCCCCTCTTCCCTCCCCACCCACCCTCTCTAAGAAGGCAAGCAATTCAAAATAGGCCACATGTGTATCCTTATGTAAAACCCTTCCACAATACTCATGTTGTGAAAGATTTTGCTCCTTCCTATTCTATCACCCTTTATTCAATTCTCTCCCTTGACCCTGTACCTTTTCGAAAGTATTTGCTTTTGATTACCTCCTCCCCCATCTGCCCTCCCTTTTTTATCTCCTTCCTCCTTATTTCCTGTGGGGTAAGATACCAATTGAGTGTGTATGTTATTCCCTCCTTAGGTCAAATCCAATGAGAGCAAGATTCACTCATTCCCCCTCACCTGCCCCCTCTTCCCTTCCCTTCCTATGGAACTGCTTTTTCTTGCCACTTTCATAAGAGATAATTTACCCCATTCTATCTCTCCCTTTCTCCCTCTCTCAATATATTCCTCTCTCATCCCTTAATTTAATTTAATTTTTTTTAGATATCATCCCTTCATATTCAACTCATCCTGTGCCCTCTGTGTGTGCGTGTGTGTGTGTGTATACATATATATACATATATATATATACATATATATACATATATATATACATACATATATATATACATATATATATGTATATTCCCTTCAGCTACCCTAATACTGAGGTGTCATGAATTATATACATCATCTGTCCATGTAGGAATATAAACAAAACAGTTCAACTTTAATAACTCCCTTATTATTTCTCTTTCTTGTTTACCTTTTCATGCTTCTCTTGATTCTCATGTTTGAAAGTCAAATTTTCTATTCAGCTCTGGTCTTTTCATTTAGAAAGCTTGAAAGTCCTCTATTTTATTGAAAATTCATATTTTGCCTTGGAGCATGACACTCAATTTTGCTGGGTAGGTGATTCTTGGTTTTAATCTTAGCTCCACTGACCTCCGGAATATCATATTGCAAGCCCTTTGATCCCTTAATGTAGAAGCTGCTAGGTCTTGTGTTATCCTGTGTGTTTCCACAATACTCAAATTGTTTCTTTCTGGCTGCTTGCAGTAAATACTCCTTGATCTGGGAGCTCTGGAATTTGGTGACAATATTCCTAGGAGTTTTCTTTTTGGGATCTTTTTGAGGAGGCGATCGGTGGATTCTTTCAATTTCTATTTTACCCTCTGGCTCTAGAATATCAGGGCAGTTCTCCTTGATAATTTCTTGAAAGGTGATATCTAGGCTCTTTTTTTGATCACGGCTTTCAGGTAGTCCAATAATTTTTAAATTATCTCTCCTGGATCTATTTTCCAGTCAGTGGTTTTTCCAATGAGATATTTCACATTGTCTTCCACTTTTTTCATTCATTTGGTTCTATTTTATAATATCTTGATTTCTCATAAAGTGACTAGCTTCCACTTGCTCCAATTTAATTTTTAAGGTAGTGTTTTCTTCGGTGGTCTTTCGGACCTCCTTTTCCATTTGGCTAATTCTGCCTTTCAAGCATTCTTCTCCTCATTGGCTTTTTGGAGCTCTTTTGCCATTTGAGTTAGTCTATTTTTTAAGGCATTATTTTCTTCAGTATTTTTTTGGGTCTCCTTTAGCCAGTCATTGACTTGTTTTTGTCATTTTCTGGCATCACTCTCATTTCTCTTCCCAATTTTTCCTCTACTTCTCTAACTTGCTTTTCCAAATCGTTTTTGAGCTCTTCCATGGCCTGAGACGAGTTTATGGTTTTCTTGGAGACTTTTGATGTAGGTTCTTTGACTTTGTTGACTTCTTCTGGCTGTATGTTTTGGTCTTCTTTGTCACCAAAGAAAGATTGCAAAGTCTAAGTCTGAATCTGAGTCTGAATCTGAGTCCCTTTTCGCTGCCTGGCCATGTTCTCAGTCAATTTAATTGACCTTTGAGTTTTCCATAGGGGTATGACTGCTTGTAGAATATAGAATACTTTGTCCCAAGCTTGAGGGGCTGTGCTGTTTTTTTTCAGAGCTACTTCTACACAGCAAGCTCTGCCACACCAGCACTTCTCCTCCCCCAAGAACCACCAACCTGGACCGAGACTCAGATCTAAGCTGACTTTGCACTCTTGCTCAGATCTGCCACTTAATTTCTCCCACCAGGTGGGCCTGGGGCCAGAAGCAACTGCAGCTGTAGCTCTGTAAGCAGCCTCAGAGCTGCATCACCTCCACTGCCTCTGGGGTGGTAGCTGAACAGTGAACTCCTTTCACTCTGTCCCAGCAGCTTTTTCCACTAACCTTCTCTGTTGTCTCTAGTGGGTTGAGAAGTCTGGTAACTGCTACAGCTCACTGATTCAGGTTGTGAGGGCCTGTTACGCCTGGCTCCTGGTCTGGTTCATCCAGGCATGGCTCCCACTGGGCTCTGCTCCACTCTCTCCCAGTTCTGTGTGATAGACCTTACCCCATGACCATACAGGCTGTCTTGGGCCAGAGCCCTGCTTCCCTCTGTTATTTCATGGGTTCTGCAGCTCTAGATTTGTTCAGAGCCATTTTTATAAGTATTTGGAGGGACCTGGCGGGGAGCTCATGCAAGTTCCTGCTTTCCGGCTGCCATCTTGGCTCTGCCCCCGGAAGAGTCATTTCTTACTGGGAGTTTGGAAAGGCATGAAAGGACTGATTCAAACCTTGGCCAGTGGGTGGATGGAAGTTTTCTGAAATCATCAATCTGGGTATCATTAGAAGTCCCTGTGTAGATGTGGATTCCAGCAGGCCATAGTGAAGACTGAGAAAACAGATCCCAAAAGCCTGAAAAGGCACTTCTAGTGGTCAAACAGTTCTATAGCCCTGGGCCTAGAACAGAATTCTCAGACAGAGAACATCAGGCAGAAAGACACTATTGACAATCGACCAATATTCTGCTTCTGTTAAGGGCTTAGCATTAACCTTCATTCATGAAGCCTTTTTGACATATCTCTCTTCCACCCAAAGTGAAAGTAACTCTTCCTCAAATTTCTCCTAATATCTACCCTAGACCTTCCCTTTATACTTATATTAATCTCTCTGGTACCACAGTTACTTTTAAAATGTTTTTCTTTTTTATCATTTTTTATTATTATATAATATCTTTATTATTTATTATTATGTGATATATTTATTATTTTTTTTTCTTTCTGTTATTTATTATTACAATATTTCAATATATGAGGAAAAAAGGAGGATTATATATAAAATTAAGAATTTCTATTGTGTCCAGTTTGTTTTTCCCCACTACATAGAACTTGCTTATTTTTAATAATTCAAATTTAACAAGGGAATTTGAACACTGCCTTGCTTGTCTGTGTGTTTTTGAGCTTCCTTATGTTCTCTCCTGAGATATTTCTATAGTATATTTCTTTCTTCCATATTAAATTTCTGTTCATCCTCAGTTTTTGAAGGGGACCAATAACCACCACAGGGTAGTCTTAACTTGAGAGTGAATTGGATTTAAGCATGTCAGAGTCGCGCAAAGTCATCCTAGTTATCAAAGTCCAGTAGCAAGACAAAAGTCAGGATGACTGACAATGGCCTGGGATGCAGTGGATGACCTCAGCATCTTCAACATCTGACCAAATTCTAAGGGCTCCACAGCACCTGCTTCAGCTACTTTCATGGCTTTTGGAACAAATTGTTCTCATCTATCCATTCCACCAGGGGAAGTCTTCACATGTTTGGGGCAGACATCTCCCTAGCTCACTGCTGTGTTTGAGGCCTTTTAGTTACCCTCAACCTGGTTTTGCCTGTCTGCCGAGATGGTTTACTGGGGTGTGGCTGCTGTGCATGCTATAGCTTCTTGGAGCCACAGATGTAAAAAAACTAAAGTTGGACCCCAAAGGCGGATGATGAGCCATGAAAAGGGCTCAGCAATTCCTCAAACCAGAAGTGCTAGTCCTCCCTGAACATCACATGCAAATAAGAAATAGTCAATCATACAATACAAAATGGATAATGTTGATTACATGAAATTGAAAAGCTCCCACACTAGCAAAATCAGTGCAACTGGAACAAGAAGAGAAGCTGCTAATTAAGGGGAAAATCTTCTAATAAATCTCTGATAGGGTTTGAAATTCACAATATAGAGAGAATAATATACATACATATATACATACACATGTATACCTGCATGTATGTACATATACATGACTAAAAGCTCTTACCCAATGTATAAGTAGTGAAAGGATATGAACAAGCAGTTCTTAAGAAAGAACTAAAACTATTAACTAAGTAAAGACTCTTCCAAAGTGTAAGAGAAAAGTAGACGAAAATGACTTTTAATTTACACTTACCCCCAGCAAATTGGCAAATATGACAAAAAATGGGGAATAGCCAATGTTTAGGGTTGTCAATATAGTATTTTAAAAAGGTTTAGCTTTTTTATCTTTAATTTTATTTTTATTTTAATCTTTAATAGCTTTGATAACCTCATTAAAGTAGTATAGATACATAGTATAGATAGTAGATAATACACTAAAGGTGTAGCTATGAATTGATTCAACCATTCTGGAAAAAAATTTTGAATCCTTCTAAGAAAGTGATTATAATGTTTATGCTATTGTACCAGAATGCCCTAAATTATAAATTTCTTGAAGGAAAGGTCTGTGTTATATTTATCATTGTATCCCCATTATATAGTGTCTTGTTTATGGTAATATATGCTTAAGTTTGCTTGAATTGGAATGGGATGGAGTTTAAAATATAAGAACTTTTGTAAACTGGGAACTGTTAACCTCTTCATCTATCATTGTAACCTCCTACACTAGTCAGTGTTCCCTGGAGGGCTTCATAATAAATCCTTTTTAAATACCTAAAAGATTAGTTTTCTTTTCTAGAGGAAAAGGAAAAGGAGTGGGGCAAGGAAAATCTGTGGTAGTCATCATGTAGGGAACCTAAGTCTTGGGGAACCTCCCCCTCCAGAATTAAGAATCTCATTCCTCAGGAAATGAGAGACCAGATAGCAGTTTAAAATCCAGAGGATATGATAGTTACCCAATACTGGAGCTGGCTATTGAGGAAAAACAAAACCAAAATGTGTGATCCCTTATGCCCCAAGACATCAAAAAGCCTTGTATCCTTATTCCTGAGATGCTTCTTCACTTCTCTTTTCATCCCATAATATTCTCTTCTGTCGTCTGTGGCCAGAATGGCCTTTGTTTTCTTTGGGTGGCTCAGTTTATCTCATTGGGCCCTGCTGCATGCCGGACTTGCTGCTCCTCTTCTGGGGCAGGAAGCCCAGAGACCCATGCCTGTGAGCACAGAACTTCCTGTGTGATGAGTCATGGGGCTGGCTGAGGGGAAGTGTTGACTCCAGAGCCATGGCCTATTGGGTGTTAACCTAGGGGAAGGGGCCAACTCAAGAACAAATCAGCCCTGGTCATTCAGGCAGCACTTGATGATGTCAAAAACTCTGTAAGAGGGGAGAAGACGGCTTGAAGATTCCTCTTTCCTTTTCCAGTTGGCATGGGAGCAGTGGCGAGTGTGACTCTGGGCCAGCCCTTGCTCTCGGGCTGAATCCAGATGTTGGTAACTATGAATTGTATTGGGTCTGTCTGTTGGTACTTGTAATTTGTTTGTGTTTTGTTCTGAAGTTGGGGATGTTAGTTTTGTTTTCCCCCGAACTAAATGAATGTTCTGAACTTCAGGGTGCTAGCTGTTTGTTCCCCTGAACTAGATGACTGTAATCTGTATTTGGCCTGTCTGTTGATGCTTGTCTGTATGCTCCCCTGAACTAAGTGAATGCTGGATTAAAGAAAACTGGTCAACCCCTTCACCGCATTTCCTTGTTTAAGCAGATAAAAAGAACCTGTGCTTTCCCGGAGTGCCCAGCAGCCTCCTGGGTGCTGGCTGTGGGGGGATCTTACACCCCCACAGAAGCAGCTAGCTGGATTGTTAAAACATCTTCCCATCCCTTTCCCTTTGCTGTTCTCATCTTTTCCACCTCTCCTTTCCTCTGAGATAGTTTTATGGGCTCTAGGTTAAGAACTACATAAAATGAGCTCCTTTTTTGCAACACACAAGATTTTATTAATTTTATGTATTTAAATATAATATACACATACATGTATGTGAAAAAATCTGTTCTGTACTATGCATTTTGGGTACAAACTTTCCAGAAAAATTTTTAAAATTGATTTAGAGTTGTTCTAATTTAAGCATTTTTTAATTTTGAGAGAGAAATGTACAAACTGACAAAGCATATCCACTGTTCTGCCCAGCTGCCCATATGGTCATATACCTCTGTATATACCTCTGTATATATATGCATGCACATACATGCATATGCATTATGAGTGTATGAGTGTATAAGTGAGAGGAGCCAAGAAGATCTGCATTGAAGTCTTGTCTCAGACACTTATTGGCTTTTTGGCCCTCTCTCAGTGCTCTAGTGCTAAATACATTGGTGGAAATGGTTTCTTCATCTGAGAGTTCCCTATATATAGGGAATGATAGATACAGTCCAGACACCTATACATAAACACACACACACACATACATGCACGCACAGATATTATGCAACGCTACATAGTGTATAGAGAACCAGACTCAGGTGCCAGGAAGACTTAGATTTCAAGTCTCTCCTCTGACACTAGACTGGATACTGGCCGTGTGACCTGGGGTAGACCACTTAAATTTCTGCCCGAGCAACCTTCCAAAACTAAGTTTCAGAGAAAGTTCTGATTTGTATGCACTGGTGATCACATGCATGGACATGTGTATACCCCCACACATGCACCCCCCCCCACACACACATACAAATATACACATAATGACTGAGAGACAACATGACCCTGGATAAGCCCCATCATGGAACTTGTAGGAGAAGGTAAGCTAGATGGATTCTAAAGGCTCTAATTTTGTGATTCTTGAAGAAAGTGACCATAACTGGTTCATCATCACAAAGAGGTTAAAATGAACTATTGAAGATCAGTCAATTTCACCAATATCTAAGTGGCCTCTTCTCCATCTACTGCCAGCCCTACAGCCCAGAGACTCTCTGAGCCCACAATGCCAAGGATTACAGTTCAAAATAGAATCATAGGACCAAAGGACTTAATCCTAATCCTAATCCCTTCTCCTCATTTTACAGATGAGGAAACTGAGACTCCAAAAAGGTACATGAATTTCCCAGTTCATAAGTGACACGCTTCAGATGCTAAACTTCACCTCCAAATATGGTACTCTCTGCTCTTCATTATCCTGCTTCCCAGAAAGGATGAGATGAACTTTCAAGAGTCTACTAGTTTTAAGATACATTATTGTATCTGGAAATGAGCTTAGAAGTGATTTAATTTAACCTCTTCATTTTCTGGATGGGGCAAACTGAGTCCTAGTGAATAGAAGTAGTATTTTGCTCAGTCATTTTTCAGTCATGTCCTATTCATGACCTCATTTTGGAGTTTTCTTGACAAAGGTACTAGAGTGGTTTGTCATTTTTTTTTTCTCCAGATTATTCTATAGATTGAGGAACTAAGGCAAACAAGGTTAAGTGACTTGCTCGGGGTCACACAGCTTGTGAGTATCTGAGGCCACATTTGAATGCAGGAAGAATAGTCTTCCTGACTCCAGGCCCAGGTCTCTGTCCACTAAGCCACCCTGTAGAAGTAATATAAATATACATGAAGAGATACTTCCTCTGTTCTACTTCTCTGTCTCAGCCAACCATATTCGCCCCAAAGCCACCAAATCGTTGACAAATCTTTTTTGGCTGTTGAATTCTTTCCTGAACACAGTTTAAAACCATCTCAAATGCCATCTCTTCCATGAAGCCCTTGATTGACACCTCTCTTATCATGCAATATGGTTCCTAACTTGGAACATTGTGCATCACACTTCACCTGTGTGTGTTTAAACTCTCTAAGAACAAGAGTTGTGACTTATCCATATACATTGAGTTTTTCCTAGGGCCTATCGTAGTGCTTTTCATACAGTAAACACTGCCCACCCTACCATGGACCTGTAATTTGCTCATTTCCAATGAGGAACTGACTCTGCCCATGAAAATCAATATCTTTGCAACTTCTGGTCTTTCCAAGTTGCTTGGGGGGCACCTAAGTGAGTTGCTCAGAGTCACACACTGAGAAGGGACTTAAACACAGGTATTTTCTGATTCCAGGGACAGGCCTCCATCTACAACCCCAAGTATCTCTATGGTAGATACTTAAGTGCCTGCTGAACTGAACTGGGCTATGCACAGAGGCTCAGGCCAGGGCTCTTCTCTCCCTATATACCTCCTCCCTCCTGGGTACAGGGTGAGCCTGGGATTGAGCTCCAGGGCAATGCTCTTGGGGATGGTGGCCCACTTCTTAGCATTGTTCACAGAAGGAAATATAAGAGTGCAGATAGACTCAGATGATGCTATTCTACAGACTGATGGCTTGCTGACTCTGGTAGGAATGTGGGCTATAAATAAGAAATGCATGAATCAATATTTATATTATATAAAGGCTGGTGTTTATGGCCCATAAAGAAAGAATGTAAGCATTTATCATGGGGTAGGGGGTGGAGGAGGGAGAGCCACTGTTACCCCTGCCTTTGTGAATCATGAGCCACCCCCAAAGGGGGCTAGAAACCTAGACACTCTGGGCCACATCAATATGAAGGTATCCACATTCACAAGCACATACATAGGGTTTAGATCCAGAAGGGATATTAGAAGTCATCTAGGGGCAGCTAGGTGGTACAGCAGACAGAGCACTGTTCCTCGAGTCAGGAGGGCCTGAGTGCAAATCTGGCTTCACTTACTAGCTGCGTGTCCGTGGGCAAGTCACTTAACCCTGATTGCCTCCAAAAAAAAGAGGTCATCTAATTCACATCTAACACACTAAGGCCTAGTCACTCACACACACACACATTTATTCATCTCTGTTCCATGACATGGGACATATAACTAGAGCACAAGAGCATAGGTTCAAATCCCACAGCTGCACTAACTCATTGTTTGACCTTGATCAAATCATTTCTATTCTCTGGGACTTGGTTTCCCCCATCCATAAAATGAGGAGGTTGAACTAAATGACCTTTAAGCTCCCTCCCAGCTTCAATAGTGTACCCTGTGATTAGCATGGCGTAGAATGGGTCATCTCATCCTTCCCCTGGGAGGCAGGACGGTGCCATGGAAAGAGCCCCATATTTGGAGATAAAGTATCCAAGTTCAGCATCTGAGCTCTGCCACTTACTGTGTAATCCTGGGCAGGCCACATAGACTTTATGGTTTTCAGTTTCTCCATCTGTAAAGTGAGGGGATTGGATCAGATGATTTCTGAAGTCCCATTGATCTCAAAATCTGTGGTCCTATAATTCTATGGTCCCTCTGCCTCTAGGCATCACTAATTCAAAGCCATCCTAGAGGAGTATTTATAGCATATTTTTTTTGCCAATGTAAATCTCTGATACTGCATACCAACATATACCAGAAATGATGACCTAGGAGGAACAGTGAATAATATACATTGTTGTACTCCTCCTTACCCTCTCTCAACTACATAGACTTAGTCACTACTCACCACTTGAAGCAACAATAAGACAAATTGATCTAAGCTTTATCTATAGATCGACCCCTCCAAAAAAAGATAAAAACAAACAAACCCTTCTTCAAAATACCAGAACTCCCAGATATAACACTTATTCAGGCATCCACCAGGGTGCAATGAGGATATGGGGTCTAAAAGCGTAACTGAGGAGAGTGGTAGGTACAACATCAGTACTTCCTAAACTCTGCTCCACTTGCCCTCCCCCCGCCCCAACTTATCCCACACTCCTACAAGTTTTAAAGCTGGAAGATATCTTAAAAGCATTTAGGAGCCATATTTTCAGAGCCCAAAATTAGGATCTGCCCTACCAAAGGTTATTCCTTTCTCAATGCGTTGTTAAAAGTCTACTTTCACCAGGTGGCTCATTCTGTGACCCTTGATGTTGGAGAAGCTGAAGCTGGTGGATTGTGTGAGCTCAGGAGTTCCATACTAAATCCAGCACCAATCTGATGAGGCCTCAGGAGTGAGTGGCCAACAGTCTGCCTAAGGAGGGGAGAACCAGCCCAGATTGGAAGAACAAAACAAAACAAAACTAAGGCTTCCATGCCTATCAGTATCAGGTTGAGTTGAGAGTGACTGCTGTACTTTCTTTTTTAAATTTTTTTACTAGGTTTTTTTTTTTTTTGCAGGGCAATTGGAGTTAAGTGGCTTGCCCAAGGTCACACAGCTAGTAAATGTGTCAAGTGTCAGAGGCCAGATTTGAACTCAAGTCCTCCTGACTCCAGGGCCAGTGCTCTACTCTCTGCCTGCCCTGGCTGCTGCACTTTCAATGTGGGAAAGATAGAGTGACCCAGTCTCCAAAAAAAAAGAAAAAGAGAAAGAAAAAAGTCCATTTTCTTTTCTTGGACTCAGAAGTATCACCATACTAATAGATCACCTAAAGGGACAGCCCTCATTCTGAGTAATTCTGGGAAAAAATGCCTCCTGGTTTGGCAAATTATGTACCTAAGGATCTACTGGCAGGAAGGGATTGTATAGGGGTCTTCCCTGTGGTCACTATGCTTAATTAGGCATATGATATGTATCTTAAAGTCCAATTATAAATAACCATTATCACAGGATGAAAAAAAATAAGCTACGAAAAGTAAGAGATTCTGTCTTTCTTCTCACTATCTCTCCCATTCCCTGAGCCCAGCCTTCTCTCTATCCCTCATTTGAGGTTGTTTGGGGTTGCTGGAAACCCAGAAATATCAGGGTACAGGGAGGTGTCCACCTGGAATGAGTTCACACACTCAAACCTCCTTCCAGTCAAGTGACAAGGTTTATTGTAAGGCCAATAGGAGGGACAGAGTTCCTAGTGAAACTGCAACTTAATGGGGGGTGAGACTGATGTTTATATACAAAAGGAGACAGTGAAAAGTTCTGGATGTGATTAAGGTGTAGTAAGCAGTCTGGGATTCGCCAGGTGCAATAGTGAAAGGAGTATTAAGTAGTCTGGGGTGCACCAGGAGTGACAGTGAAAGGACTGTCCAGTAAGCTAATCAAGTGATCCAGGTGGGCTGGGGTGGGCCAGATAACTTGAGCAGAGGTGACAATAGTCTGGGCTACTGAAATTTATGGGAAAATTCCAGGACTGGGTTGCTTTTAAAGACATGGTCTTTTCCTTTTAGGGGTCTAGGTCTCATCCCCCCATCAGTGCCACTTTTCCCCTTCTCTTCTCTTTACCTCTTTTATTGCTTTCCCTTCTTCCTTTTCTGAATTTTTCTTCTCCACCTGCCTCTTCCCTTTCTCTTCCAGCCTTCTTTTCCAGCTATCCCACCTCTCTGCTTCTTCTCAGTTTCTTTTCTTTCTATGACATGACTGCTTGCGGCTAGAACTTCTTGGTAGAACCCAAGAAGCATATACTTGAAGGATGATGGGGATGATGGGGCCAGAAAGACTAAATGATACTAAGGGACAAGAGAGGTAGGGGAGCGGCAGTTAAATAGGCTGTGGGGAGATGAAAGTCAATTATTTCATGGCTGTTGTTGAGCTGAAAAGGTGTGAGGAATATAGCATATGAGAGAAGAAATAGATTTGTAAGGCAGGGTGGGGGGGGAGGAGATGGGGAAGGGAGTAAGAATATTTGTCTTGAGACTCTGGGGTTTAGATTGAACTTGGTTCTGATGAGTATTCACTCCTCCAACCCTTCTGTACTTCCCCCAACCTTCATTTACTGTGCCAAATCTGAGGAGTTGGGTTACAGAATGAAGAGGGTGTTGCATGTCCTGAATCAGGAAGAACCAAGTTCAAATGTGGCCACAGACAACTTACTAGCTGTGTGACCTTGGGCAAGTCACTTAATCTCTGTCTGCCTCAGTTTCTGCAAAAATAAAATGGAGATAACTATAACACCTATCTTCCAGGGTTGTTGGGAAGCTCAAAGAAGATAACATTTGTAAAAGTACTTAGCACAGCCTAGCACATAGTAGGCATTTAATAAATGCTTGTTCCCTTCTCCTACCCCACTCCCATTCATAGAATATTATTAGTGCTAGAAGGGATGTTTGGCTCCCTTCACTTTATATAGAAGGAAATTGAGAAAAGGCAAGTAGCTTGTTTACAGTTGCAAAGTCAAGAGAAAGTGACCAAGGGTAGACTGCAACTCAAGACTTTTGACTCATAATACAGTTCTCTCCACACTCTACCAACAAACACATGGACCACACCTCCCCAAAATGACTGTTCATTCATTCACTCAAGAAGCTTTAATGAAGAGCCTCCTCTGTACTAGGCACAGTCCTAGGATGTAAGGATACAAAGAAAAAAAAAGAAACAATCCCTACCCATGAGAAATTTACACTCTATTGGAATTCAAATATATTCTATGAAAATGTATAAAAGTTACCTGTAATGTGGGGAGGCCCTTTCACGTTCCACCTTTAGCATATGAATTTATCAGATTAGTTAGTTGACATTTTAGATAGCACAAAGAGCTTGATCCTGAGGGGCTATGTTGTAGGATAGATAAAAATGTTAGTGGAAGGAAATGAAAAGTGGGAATGGCAGTTTAAAGGATGGGGGAAACACAGGAAACTAACCAAAAAGAGAGGAGCCAGAGGAAGACAACCAACCCAGTCAGCATCTTGGACCCTGGAACAAAGGTGTGTTCTACCTATTTCCCAGCCCAGGCTCCATTTTAGAACATTTCCAATGGAGCCAAGCAGTGATTTCAGACTCATTGCCAAAACTCTCACATCCTAAAGTCAGTTACCCCTACAGAAATCCAGATACCTGTGGTCACTTAGCCCTTGTTGAAAATTTCATTATATCCCTATGTAGCATTAATACTTAGGGGAAAAAGTGTGTGTGTGTGTGTGTGTGTGTGTGTGTGTTGGGGGGGAGAGGAACTGAAGAAAAGTCAATCTGAAATCCATGAATAGACTTCAAAGCATCCAAAAAGTTGGATATAAAAAAAATACATCTTATTTTTTACAAATCTCTAACTGAAATTTAGCATTTCTTTGAATTATGGATACAGACAAAAAAACCAAAATAAAATAAACAAACAAACAAGACCAAACCCATTATTCTGAGAAAGGATCTATTTGATTCATCAGGGGGGTCCATGATATAAGAAGTTAAGGATCCCTCACCTAGAGGATTTTTAAGGTCTCTAATTGTACACCATTCTATATTCTGTATTCTAAAATTCTCCATTCTAGGCTCTATCTCAGCTCTGAAAATCTATATCCTGTCTTCAAACAATTTTGTTCTAAGCTGCTTTCCAACTCAGTCACTCTATGTTTTATGACTACTAATAATAATGACAAGAACAACAAACATTTATGTAACACCTAAGATATGCCAGGCACCGTGCTAAGCACTTACAGATATTTCATTGGAGCCAAGCAAAATCCCTGGGAGGTAGGTGCTTTTATTACCTCCCTTTTATAGTTGAGGAAATAGACAAATCGAGATAAGTGTCTTGTTCAAGGTCACGCAGCTAGTGAGTGTCTGAGGCTGGTTTTGAACCCAGATCTTCCTGATTCTAGGTCCAGCATTCCATCCACTCTGCTGTCTAGCTTCCTAATATTTAATCTTCTGGGGTTTCTTCCATCTCTGACCATCTGTCCTATAGTGTCCTATGGAATGTTTGATGAGGGTCATAGGATTTTAAGGCCCTGGGGCAGATATGATACAGGTATTTAGGCAGATTGACGTTGTGGATAGACCATTGGACTCAAAGTTTATTCTTGCTCTGTCATTTATCAGGCTTGTGACCTTGGCGAAGTCTCTTTACCTGTCTGAACCTCAGTTCTCTTTAAGATGAACTTAATAATTACTTTCTCCTGACCCCCTTGTTTTTTTCACATAAGACCTTCCATCTCCTGACTCTGGGTACCTTCACTGATAGTCCCTTAAACCTGGCATGTTCTCTCTTCTCATCTCTGCCTCCTGGATTAGCTGCCTTCTTTCGAGTCTCACCTAAAATTCTACTTTCTACAATAACCTTCCCCAGTCCCCCTTAATCAGAAGGGTATTATTAAATGCACCCAATTAAATGCTATGCAGAGAGACAGAGACAGAAAGACAGACAAAGATAGACAGAGATAGATGCAGATAGACAATTAAATGACAGAGACACAGACACAGACAGAGACAGAGATAAGAGACACAGAGACAGAAACAAATAGACAGATAGACACAGTTAGACAATTAAATGCTACTGCAAAATTGAATTATTAACATTTTCTCCCCAAATTTATTAAATCTAAACAACGAACAAAACATAAGTCAAGCCTTGATACGTAACATTTGCTGATTTATGAAGTTTAAATGCTCACAGTGAAAATGAAACAATAAGCTTTCTGAGCAGGTTTAAGCTGGTTCCAAAACAAACCTGTGCTAAATGCTCCTGCCTTCTTTCTAAGATTATCTGGAATGTATCCTGTATCTATCTTGTTTATATTTGCATATTTTCTCCCATATTAGATTGCAAGTTTCTTGAGGACAGGGACTTTTGGGGGCTTTTTTTGCATCCCCAGTGCTTACGTGCTAAGTGCCTGGCTTGTAATGGGCACTTAATAAATGTTGTTTTTTAGACTTATCTAGATCAAGTCCCTGGGCCTCAATTTCCTCATTTGCAAAATGAGGGGTTTGGGCTAGTTGCAGAGCTAGGACTAGAACCTAGGGCTCCTGAGGCCCAGTCCTATTTCTTCCTAATATATCAGTTGGTGTGTTACTAGTCAGAAGCATAGAAGTGTGGAACCTACAGTTTCTAGCTCCTTTCAACCCTCCTGGCCCAAATGAGTCCCAGACCTCTTTAGCCCTCACTGTTTAATTTTTGAAAAGTTGGTCTCAGTGCAGGGCTTTTGCTACAGTAAATCTCTAATAATCTTTTCAGAGTCAATTACCAGCCTTACAGAAATGGTGTTGATTTAATTCCCCCTGTTGAAGGAAAAGGGGAGAGAGAGAGAGACAGAGAGAGAGAGAGAGACAAAGACAGAGAGACAGAGACAAATACAGACACAGATAGACAGAGACAGAGATAGAGACAGAGACACACAGAGAGACAGAGAAAAAGGGAGAAAGACAGAGACACACAGTAAAAGAGAAAAAGAAACAATTAAAGAAAGACAGAGACAGAGGCATGTGTTGGTAACCAAAAATGGGCTCCTTAGCACTTAGTTCAACAAGTGCCCTTGAATAGTTTGGCTTTTGTTCCCTTTGAGTTATTCATTGAGCCTTACTAGGTGCTAAGCCCCAGGCCCAAACCCCTATCAGGTGTAAAACCTTAGTGGGTGTGGGTTGGGAACTAAGGTGGGGCCCAAGGTGTGGCTAACTCCAGGTAGGGCCTACTTTACATGTCTGGGAGAGCAGAGGCTTTTAGACCACGCCTAAAGTCCGCCTCTTTGGGACGATTCTAGGTCATGTGGGTGAGTCGAATGTGTGACTCACCCCTGATGCTGAAAAAGATATAAAAACCAGGGGTTGGCTGTCTGTCCTTTGGAGCTCCTCCTTACAGTAGTGGTGGCACGTCACTCTGGGCCAGCCCTTGTTCTGAGCTCCCGGGCTGAACCTAGAGGTTGGTAACTATGAATCTGTATTTGGTCTGTCTGTTGATGTTTGTAATTTGTTTGTAATTTCGTCTGAAGTTCAGGGTGCTGGCTTTTTCCCCTGAACCAAGTGAATGCTGTCTGTATGCTGGATTAAAGTAAACTTGTCAACCCCTTTAAACTTGCTTTCCTTATTAAAGCAGATCAAAAGAACCTGTGCTTTCCCAGCTTGCCGGCAGCTTTCTGGGTGCTGGCTGTGGGTGGATCTTACACCCCCACAGAAGCTGCTAGCCAGATTGTGGAAACAAGGCACAGATGTGAATCTAAGCAGATGCTTGGACATCACTTGCTTTTATGGCCAAGAGGAATGAGATTGGTCAGGACTGACCCTCACCATAGTATCTATCATTTATTTTAATTCTGGGCATAGTGTTTTGTCACTCCTGGTTATCCAAATTCTCCTGACTCACAGGGGTCCTCTACTTAGAAATATGTAAGTATAAAGGTTTTATGTCATATGTATACAAGTACATTTGTGCATGCATGTGTGAATTTCTCATGTGCATGGGTGTGTCTAATGAGGTGGGCAATCAATGAGTGTGGAATATTTTTTGGAGGTGCTAGGAAATTGTCCTTATGTGATGGAATGTGTGCATTTGCAGGAAAGTTTGGGAAAGGGAAAATCTAGAGGGATTCACATTCTTGTGCTTGAATACACAGGTAAATATAGTTCGTAACTTAAGTTAAAGGAGTCATGTAAATGATTGTTCCAAAATCAGCTGGTAGACAGATATATTAGCTGTGTTTTAAGTCTATGACCTGATCCCCATTAGCTTTCCTGCCTGGTGCCCCATGAAAAGCCCTCAACATTCTATGCCCTCCTGCTTCATTTGAGCTAATGCTGGTCAAAATCCTGAATGCACTCAGTTATGATGCCACATTTAAGTGATAATACAGATGAAATATGTATTCAGATACAATCCTGCAGATAAACCAATCAGCCAGCAAGTGTTTAGTAAGGACTTACTACATATATCCTGCCATGAACTAGGCATTGGGAAGAATGGAAGGATGAATAAGAAACCTCTTGCCCTCAGGGATTTGAGGGCTTCTAATTTGAATACTTGAAAAGGATATTCTGTGCACAAATCAAACAATTATTAAATGTTTAAATTAATACTTTGAATATAGAGAGAACAATTAAGTCCCCCAAATATGTGATATTGACTGAAAGAGCAGAGAAGGAGGTCAGAAAAAAGATGGACTGGTGTGGACTGGAGTAGTCAGGGACAGTTTTATGTACAAGGTGGGACTTGTGCTAGGTCTTAAGAGGAAGGCAGCTGGATGGAGGTGGGGTGGGGGGAGCCCAAGCAAAGACAAAAAGATCTAAAATGAGCATGAGAGGTGGTAGGAAAACACTCAGATCAGGGAGCAGATTAGGTGAGGACTAGGTCATAGAATTTGTGGTAGTAGTCAGAAGTAAAGTCAGATAGATTGGGGAGGGGAGGCTGTCAAGTTATAAACATAACCTACCAATGGAGACCATCATGGCACATGGCCTATGCCCTAAATCCCAAGTCATAATATCTGACTAACTTATTTTTCCCCAAATGGGATTTAGAAACTGGAGAACTATCACTACTGAAAAATATTCTGAAGTCAGGGTCAGAAGTTCAAAAAGTATTCCTAAAGAACAGTTTTAAACATGCCCCAAGTAAGGGGAACATTGTTGAAATGAATGCAAAGCTTTCCAAGGAGAATACTTTGAGTTTGTTAGTTTATTTTAAAATTGATTCATTTATTTTTAAAAGACATATTTTTCTTTTGAGTTTCAAATTCTCTCCAGCCCTTCTCCAACCCATTGAGAAGACCAGCACTATATTACCCATTATATATGTGAAGTCAGGCAAAACATATTTCTATATTAGCCATGTGGCCAAAAAAGCAAAAAAATAAAGTAAAAAACAATATGCTTCAATTTGTACTCATATTGCTTCAGTTGTATCTCTGGAGATGGATAGCATTTGTCATCAGGAGTCATTTGGAATTGTCTTGGGTCATTGTATTGGTCAGAGTAGCTACAGTTGGTCATCATTAAGATACTACAGTTACTATATACAATGTTCTCCTAGTTCTGTTCACTTCACTTCGTATCAGTTTATATAAGTCTTCTCAGGTTTGTCTGAAACCTTCCCCAAGGAGACTACTTTGAAGGGGACATGGCTCATTTGAATGCATAAATTCTAGTACTAGTGGAAGGGAGACTGCCCAAGGAAGAAATTATCAGAAAAGGATGTTGACTGCTTATAAGGGGAGAAATCAGATGGACAGCCTGAGTTGGACAATGGTACCCATGGGGTTTGAAAAGACCTTGTACACGTAGCCTCAGTGGGTTGGCAACTATGAGGAGTGCCTAATCCTATTCAGGACCAAGGACAGGGGATCAGATTTTAAGCAAGTGCTTCTCCAAGCTGTCATATACAATACCCAGCACCAAAGGGTATACTGTAATATAAGCCATACTTCTGAGTCTCCATGGTGCCTACTATGACTCACCCCTTTGACTCCACTACCTTCCTAGGTGGTGGCCCAAATTCTTATAGTTGGTTGGGGTGGAATTATCCAATTGAATTCTTGGCACCCAATGTACCCACCTGTTAGGAAAACTACCTCTCCTGTAATTTCTCTACTACATGTCTTTCCAAGTCCCTCTAGCTACTATTGCCTTCCTCACTAAGGACTACCTTTCATCTACTATGAGTTTATCACACAAACACACACATATGTGCATTCATGTATGTATATATACACATGTGTATATATGTGTGCATGTGTTTTATATTTCTCATTAGACCATAAACTCATTGAGAGCAGGGACTCTCTTTCTTTATATCTCCAACATGTTGCACAGTGCCTGGAATATAGTAAGCACTTAATACATGCTTCTTGATTGATTAATTAATTGATGCAAATATGTTAGCACCTTTAATTGAGGCCATTTGCAAAAGCATATCTATATTCTGCCCTTTAATGCTAACATTAGGCATTAAAACAACAACAACAACAAGAAGAATGCACCCTGATCACACCTCCTCCCAGGCCATCAATTTTCCCCAAAACAGATTCAACCCCATGCATGCAAGCAAGTTAAAAATCCACGAATACCAAAAACAAAGTTCAGATGTTCCAATGAAAGTCTTTTACTTCCCAGTACTGCAGAGATGGGAAGCTATCCCTTTCACAGAGTCCCACAGCTAGGTTGGGGTCTGGAGGTTCTCATGAGACTCTGTCATGCAGTTGCACTTCCTTGTTAGACTCGATTCCAGTCCTCTGTCCTTTTCGTTACCTTTGCTAACATAACTCTGCTCATAGAGGGCTCATCTCTTCTCACTTAGTCCTGCATATGTGCATTCCTTGCTGTCCCCTGGGTTATTATGCCTATTATATAACTTATTATGCCTAAAGAGTACCTAGACTGCTCTTTAGGTCTTCTCATGGGAAAATGACTGTAGAGCAGGCTGACCTAAAGCCTGTTGTGATTTTGTCTTTCCCTCTGACCTAGTCACTGCCACAAAATCCATCTGTTCTGTACCAGATCATTTCCCTGGGGTTCTCCTCACAAGTGAGTATCATGTGGGTAAAATCTAGCCTTGTCTTTACCCTAGCTTTTTTCTCCTGCTTGGATGGCCACAAACATATGCCTAAATGCTTTTTGCCTGTGGGACAGGGGTCCTTAACCTGTGGTTCATTTATATGGCAAATTGTTGTTTGTCTTTAGTTTTCAAAGAGGACCAGTGAAATGACAGGGTAATGTCTTGACTTGCTCATCAGTTGGATTGAAGTGAGGCAGAGTTGCACAAAGTTCTCAGCCTCACTCTCTCTCCCAGAGTCATCAAAGTCCTGTGGCAAGCCAAAAGTCAAGATGACTGGAGAAGTCCTGGAATGCAGTGGATGACCTTGGCATCTTCAATGTCTGACCAAGCTCTAAGTACTCCACAGTGCCTGCTTCAGCTATCTTGATGGCCATTGGAACAAATTGTTCTCATCTGCTCACTCCTCCAGGGGAAGTCTTCACATGCTTGGGGTAGATATCTCCCTAACTCACCAACGGGTTTGAGACTTATCAGTTACCCTCAACTTGGTTTAGCCCATCTGTTGAGACACTTTTAGCCAGATGTGGTTGTTGCTCATGCTACAGCTTCTTGGAGTCACAGGTGAGAATTGGGTGACAGGTGGATAGTAATGGGGGATGAACATCCCTCCCTAAACAGCCCATGAATCTATATGTGTGTATATATACACTCATGTATATATTTACATGTACATATATGTATATATGTAAGTATATGTGCACATACGTGTATATATGTAAGTGTACATACGTATACATGCATGCTTATTTATATATGTATATATACACATCTTTATTTTTATAGTTATATATCTTTATATGTATATTATATATATATGTATCTATATCTATCTCTATATCTTTATCTCAATATAATTGGTTTCCTTTGTAATCCCATGTATTTTATTTTGTGTATTTTAAAAGTACTTTAAGAAGGTGTGAATAAGCTTTAACAGACTGCCAAAGGGGTCCATGATTCAAAAAGATTAAAGAGTCCAGTTATAGGAGGAGTGTTACATAGAGTTAACAGTAAAAGGTGGAAGGGAGATAGACATCCCTTTTACTGTGGGATTTTAGAAAGAGTACAGGACTTAGGAGACAGGTAACCAGGGTTCAGTTTCATTCTGTCTTTAATCAACTGTGCAACCCTAGGCAAATCTATATACTCTCTCCCCCTCAGTTTCCTTATCTGTAAAATGAAGGGATTGGACTAGATATCTCTCTCCAGACATTCAGACGCAGGCTTTTTGAGTCAATGATTCTCTATCTGGAACCATGAGCTATTGTTATAACTGACGTGAAAGCAACCAGGAGGCTTCCTTGATTTATCTGTCTCAGGACATCTAATCACACACCCCAACACTGATAAATTAAGGCCCACCTCCTTCTGATTGGGCCATTAATATCCATTGGTGCCTTTGCCTGCATCCACGGCTGGCTTTGCCCTGACAGGCTCTGAGGTCACTGCTGAGCTGATGTTCCACATGATACCAAATTGATCTCATTGCAACTGGCATCTAAAGAGGGCCTCGAGGCCTCAAGTCTGGCTAAGTCAATGATCATCTTCCTCATTATAAGGGGAAATGTTGCTGGACCCAGGGGGACTCTTCAGGAAGGCTCATGACAAGTGAATAGAATGATGGGCAATGTTTATCCAAGTGAGGTTTTCATGAGACCCTTGTTCCTGCTGTAGACTCTATGTGACTGCTGAGCTTGAAGTCATTCAAGGATGGGGATCTCATCACCTCCTGAGGCAGCCCATTTCAGTTTTGAGCAAGCTTTAATTGCCAGGAATTTTGTTTTTTCTCACATCAATGCTGAAGAGATCCCTTTGCATCTTCTACCCACTGCTCTTGTGTCTGCCTTTGAGGCTAAATGGAAGATAGCTAATCCCTCCTTCACATGACAGCCCTTCAAATACTTGAAGACAGCTCTCATGACCACCCCAAGTCTTCCTTTACTCAGGATAAACATGCCCAGTTTCTTCAATCAATCCTTACATCTCTCACTCCCCATATTCAAGCTGCTGTCAGGCCTGCTGATTTCAACTTTGCAACATTTCCTGAATGGGCAGCCTTCTCTCCTCTGACACCGCCACCAGACCACACAGGCCTTTATCCTCCCATGACGTGATTGCTGCAATAGTCTGCTGGTGGGTCTGCCTTCCTCAAGTCTCCACTACAATCCATTTTCTCTTCAGCCACTAAAGCGATTTTCCTGAAACACAGGTCTGATCATGCCACATCCTCTCCATACACACTCAATAAATTCCAGCAGCTTCCTATCACCTCCAGGAGCAAATACAAAGTGCCCTGTTTGGCATTCAAACCTCTGCCTAACCCACCCTCCTACTACCTTTTCAATCTTCTTGCACTTTCCTCTCCAACACCTACTCTTCGATCCAGTGATGATTGTATTCCTGGCTGTTCTATGAACGAGACACTCCTTCTTTCTTCTCCGGGCATTCTCTCTGGCTGTCCCTCATGCCTGGAATGGTCTCCCTTCTTCTCTCCAGCTACTGACCTTCCTGGCTTCCTTTAAGTCCCAACTAAAATTCCATGTCCAACAGTAAGCCTTCTCCAACCCATGTTATTTCCGGGGTCGTTCCTCTGTTAATTATTTCCTATTTATCTTGTAAATATCTTGTTTTATACCTATTTGTTTGAATGTTCCATTAGATTGTAAGCTCTATGAGGTCAGGAAATGTCTTTTGCCTCTTTTTGTATCTCCAACATTTAGCATGGTGTCTGGTACATAGTAGGCATTTAATGAATGTTTTTTGAATTGAATTGAAAATATTACATATAATTCTTACTGCCATATTTGCTTTCCTCTGGAGACTTTTTAGCTTATTAGTCAGTCAGTCAATAAACTTTCACTAAGTGCCTACTATGTGCCAGGCATTTTACTAAGCACCAAGTATACAAAGAAAGGCAAAACATAGCCCCTGTTCTGTTACCAATGTCCTTTCTAACCTGTGGCACCCACAACTGAACACAATCTTCTAGATGAGGGCTGACACGGCAAAGTACAATGGGACTATCACCTCCCTATTCCTGGAAACTATTCTCCTTCTAATACAGCCCAAGATCACATTGACTTTTTTGGCTTTATGTCACTCTCCTGACTCACACTGATCATGCAGTCCACTGAAACACTCAGATCTTTTTTTTTCAGAGCAATTGCTGTCTGTCTATACCACCTCAACCTTCCCTTATAAAATACAAGCAGAATAAGGGGCTACCTCCTGTATAGTATGATTTCAAGTTTTTTCACCATAAAACAACTACCGTGCATAATAATGATGCACTCTCCATTAAAACTACTCCTTTAGGTATACTGTCTCCAGAAGGTCCATGTGAATAATGTTACTTAGGACCAGGTGGCAGATGGGGTGGAGATAATTCATTAACAATACCCTTTGGTTCACATGATGATATTAGCTCAGATCTACAGTCTAGGGTGCTCTGATAGAAATGCTGCTTGAGCAGGAATCTGGAGAATTCCTCTGCCATCAGGTCATGAAGTATTTGAGGAACTCTGAAAAAGTCATCTAACCTTTCTGAGCCTGAATCTGTAAAATAGGGATAATAGCACCCATTGTGAGGATCTAATAAATGTAAAAAATACAAAGTGCTAAGCAAATACAAGACATGAGTAATTTATCATAATTTTTAGGTGATGACTTCAAAGAGCAGGTCCGAGACAAGACATATAAAAGACAGGTAAGTTTTTAATGTGGAAAATGGAGTATGGAAAAGCCTGAAAATGGTCACTGAGGAAACCAGTCCTGGTGGTACCAGTGCAGTGCAAAGAGGGGTGGGGAGCGATATAGAGAGTTGCTAGGTTGGTACTGAGCAGCCAGCATAGGTGAGGGGTCAAAAAGTGGGAGAGAGGTGCCAAAAATCAGGGAAATGTGTTTGGTTCCCACTACTGAACCAGTGACCAGCTCAGCCAACTACTTGTAGGTAGCAAATGCCTAAAAGGTTATATCACCTTCGTTCTTTCGCCCTCAAACTCATCTTTTTTTTTAGCCATGGAAGTTTTATTTTTTAAAATAAATAAATAAATTTTTAATTAAACCCATCTTTCACAACAGTGCCAAACTCATCTTTCTTAGGCATAGATGTAGCCATGTTATCCTTCTGTTCCAAAGTCTTCAGTGGTTCTTTCTTGCCTCCTGCATAAAATTCCAACTAGTATTCAAGGACCTCTGCAATGTAGTGCTTCCTGCTTCCTGCCATGTATTCTGTCCTTCAGTCAAAGTTTTTGTCCCCAGAATAGCTTCTTTCCTTTCCTATCTCTGTACACATTTGTTTGAATGTTGTCTCCCCCATTAGATTGTAAGCTTTATGAGGGCAGAGACTTCTTTTGGCTCTTTTTGTATCCCCAGCATTTAGCATAGTGCCTGGTACATAGTAGGTGCTTAACAAATGTTTATTGAATTGAGTTGAAAGTATCATATAGACTCACAGCCCTTTCACCATCATGCTTGCCTTCTCCTGGGAACTATCCAGCTTCTGAGGTTTCTAATATTTGAAACACCATCTTTTCCCTCTTTCCCTTTTGTATTCCTATGTATCTTTTACAATTCAACTCAGCTGCCATCTCTTCTACGTAACCTTCTCTAACTGAGGCAGCAAAGCATAGCGGAGAGAGCTGGCCTCAGGAATCAAGAATGTCTGGTTCCACCTCTGAACTTTATTAGCTGTATGACTCTAGGCCAATCATTTAACCTCTTGGTAGTCCAGGAAGCTCTCTAAGACTGTGAGTTATAAAAAATTGGTGACCTGCATTGGTAGAAGAAGTTCCTAAAAAGGAGCTTTCTACAAGGGTGAAGTCACAGGACTGGGCCGAAAAGAAAAGCAAGTCAGGGAAGACCTTTCTCCCATAAGACAACTTTTCATAACACATTGCTCATAACTTTCATATTCATTTTGCATGTACTATTTGCACTATAATTATATGTAAGTGTGTCTTATGCCACTCCCAGACCAAAACAATACCTCCTAGAGAGGATGTCTTATTAGCTATCCATTTCCATCCTCTGCCAACCTCAGTGTTCTACATACAGTAAATGCTTAATAAATGTTGAATTTAATTGTATTGGATTGAATTGCCCATCTTCATCAAGCCTCTGGATCAGGGTCTTTCCAGCCAGGCTTTCATCAGATTGAAGGAGGAGACCACATACTTCCTTGGAACCAAGTTCCTGGCTTTGCTTGGTGGTGCTGTCCCTGGTAATACAAGAGCACTATCTACCCATTGTCACTATACAGACTTGAGATACTCATGCATGTGAAATATAGTGTTTTTATTATATGGATTTTTGCCTTTCATATGGTTTTTCAGAATGGATTTTATTCATCTAGTGAGGGATGAGTTGGGTTTTTTTGTCAGTTTCTTCAGCTCTTGTCCCTCAGTTCTTGTGGAACTCCTGGTTGGCCAATGATCACCCATTTCACTTGTCCATCTCCTGAAGTGCTTCTAGCTCCTTCATTCTTTGTACAGATTTTGGGTTTCCCATTTCTTTCAAAATGAACCAACAGTAAGAAATGGCAGCCAAAAACATAAAAAAAATGTGATTTTAGGGTGCATTAAGAGACATATGGTGTTTCAATTTTAATTTGCATTTCTTATGAGGGAAAATGCTATCCACTTCCAGAGAAAGAACTGATGAATAGAAGTATGCATAGTATGGTTTCACACACATACATGCATGCATGCATACATACATACAAATGTGTGTATCAAATTGTGGCCTTCTCTAGTGCAGGTTGGTGAGGGAGGATTGGAGGGGAAGAAGGGAGACAATTCAGAACTTAAAATATAACAATAAATACAATTAAATTTTTTAGAAAGAGAAAGATATGATGGCCAAGACATGGAAGGTGATAGTCCCCCATGTACTCTGCCCTGGTCAGACCACAACTGGAATACTGTGTCCATTGTTGTTGCTACTGTTTTTTAAATGGAAAGGTGACCAGGAGAGCCAGAAGATTTGAGACCATGTCATATAAGGATCATTGAAGGAGCATAAGATGTTTAAACTGAAAAAGAGAAGACTTAAGATGGGGCAGGACAGGACTTCAAGCATCTGAAGGATTGTCATATGAAAGAGGAATTAAACTTGTTCTGCTTTGTCCCCAAAAGCAGAACTAGGAGCAATGGGTATGAAGTTTCAGAAAGCAGATTTAGACTTCATTTAAGCAGTGACTTCCAAACAATTAGATTTGTCTCAAAGTGGAATGGGTTGCCTTAGGAAAAGGTGGGTTCCATTTCTTTGGATATCTTTAAGAAGTTGAGAGCTAGTTGTTTAGGAAGCTATAGAAAGACTCCCTGTTCTCTGATTCTGTGATTTGGCTTGGCTCTGGGATATTGTCATACTCAGACACTCATGAATTATAGAATTGTATTATTTCAAATTTGAAAACATCCTCAGAAGCCACCTAATCCTACCTACACGTAAAAAGGCTTTAATGATGGTGATGATGATAATAACTAGCATTTGTATAGCACTTTAAAGTGTTCAGTAGTTTTTACAAATATTTTCTCATTTTATCCTTATAAAAACCCCTCGAAGTTGATGCTATTATTCTCATTTTAAAGATGAGAAAACTGAGGCACAGAGAGTTTAAGTGACTTCCCCAGAATCACTCACAGTAGTCTGAGGCTGAATTTGAATTTAGAACTTCCTGATTCCAAGGTCAACACCGTATCTACTGTGCCACCTATCTGTTCCATAATATTCTCGTTAATTGGTCATCCCCCTCTGCTTGGAGACCTCTAATGATGGGAACTTCACCATCTATTGAAGCAGCCCATTCCACTTCTATACAGTCCCCATGGCCAGCTGCTACCAATACCCTGGTTGGTTGAGTGAGGGTGGGGAGGGGAAGAGAGGCAGATGGTATAGTAGGGAGGAAGCTTGAAGAGATATTCCACTTATGTTTTCAACTTGTCAAGAAATGAATTGTGTACTGTGTGACACACATTTGAAGTTGCTCCAGTGTCCAGAGTGGAGATAGAATTAGGTCTCCCCTGGGACCTTGAGGGAACTGAGACACGACAGGGAGTCTGTACTCTTCTCCAACAAAGCCAGATTAATGCAATATATGGCAACTTTACTGATCTTTGTGCAGAAATCTAGCACAGGAAAACTTTCAGTTATTGGAAGAAGACAGAGAAGAGATCACACTTTTCAGTTCAGAAACCACAGCCTAGACAATATATGAAGGTGATCTCAATATATGGAGACCAATTCTTCAAATGATTCAAAAGAACCATGATTTTATTAAAGTGGGGCCGTGGAGGAGCTCCTTCATTGTTATAAGTTATAACCCCTCTTTGCCTAAGTAGACAGTTTCATGAGTTGCTATGGTCAGAGAATTCACCTTAGTAGGGAATGAGGACAAGCTGTCACTGGGCCCGTCTTCCTTACTTGGTAGGAAATATCAGTCTGAGTTCTACTGACAGATAAACCAGAGTCGCTTCCTTGTCATGGCAAGGCATCATTGCTCATTTGTTTCAGTGGTGTCCAACTCTTCATGACCCCATTTGAGATTTTCTTGGTAAAGATGTTAGAGTAGCTTACATTTCCTTCAGAAACATTTTACAGATAAGGAAACTGAGGCAAATAGGGTTAAATGACTTGACCAGGGTCACACAACTTGTAAGTGTTTCTGAGGCTGGATTTGAACTCGTGAAGATGAGTCTTCCTCATTCCAAGCCCAGTGCTCTAAACATTGTACCACCTACCTGCCCAGTCAAGTTATCAGAGGAGGACTCTATTGGAGGCTGGGAGACTCAATGGATTTGGAATCAAAAGACTAGGATCATGGATTTATTCTGGACAGGACTGGATTTAGAGTCAGAAAGAACTAGGTTTAAATCTTACCTCACACATTTGCTGGCTGTGTAACCTTGGTTAAACCATTTAAACTCTAAGCTTTAGTTTCTACAGTAAACAATAATAGCTTTTGTTTCTTAGGGTAGTTGTGAAGATCAAGTGAGATAATATATGTAAAGTGTTTTAAAAACTTCAAAGTATAATTTAAATATGTGTGTTGATTACTATAATCATCTCATTCTCATTTATTATTATTTTTAATTTTAATAAATTTATTTTTTATTTTTAGTTTACAACACTCAGTTCCACAAGTTTTTGGGATCCAAATTTTCTCTCCCTCCCACTCCTCATCCCCCAACCCCCCAAGACAGCATGTAACCCAATGTAGGTTCTACATATACCTTTACATTGAACTTATTTACATAATAGTCCAGTTGTAATGAGGAATGAATTATGAGAAAAGAGAAATGAAACCAAAAAAGAAGGAAAAAAAAGAGAACAAAAATTTTGCCTTAATCTGCATTCAGACTCCGTAATTTTTTCTCTGGATGTGCATAACTTTTTCCATCATGAGTCTTTTGGAGCTATCTTTGAACATTGCATTGATGAGAGGGGTTAAGTTTGTCAAAGTTAGTCCTTACAGATAAAATGTGTCTGTAATCACGTATAATGATCTGTTGGTTCTGCTCCCCTCACTCAGCATCAATTCATATAAGTCGTTCCAGGTTATAATGAAGTCCATCTACTCCTCATTTCTTATAGCACAATAGTATTCCATTACATTCATATACCACAATTTCTTTAGCCATTGCCCAATTGATGGGCATCTCCTTGATTTCCAATTCTTTGCCACCACAAAAAGAGCTGCTATAAATATTTTTGTACATACTGGTTCATTTCCCACTTGTATGATCTCCTTGGGATATAGCCCTAGAAGAGGTATTGCTGGGTCAAAGGGTATGCACATTTTTATGGCCTTTGGGCATAGTTTCAAATTGCTCTCCAGAATGGCTGGATCAGTTCACAACTCCACCAACAATGTACCAGTGTTCCAATTTTCCCACATCCTCTCCAGCATTTATCATTTTCCTGTTTTATCATGTTAGCCAATCTGACAGGAAAGATGTGGTATGTAATAGTTGTTTTGATTTGCATTTCTCTAATCAATAGCGATTTAGAGCATTTTTTTTCATATAACTCTAGAAATCTCATTTTTTAATGGAGTTGAAATAGAAGTGACCCTGCGAAAAGTCATCACCTTTTTATCATTCTTTTATACTTAGCGTTAGTCTATTGTACAGGTCTATAAAATAATAATTTTGTAATGTCATCATCAATCATTGTTACTATTATTATACATCTAATCCAAACTCCTCATTTTAAGGGGTGAGGAATCACAAATTTAAGAAAGCCAAGTGACTTTCTTAAGGTTACAGTGACAATAAAGAGCAAGGGTAGGATTCATAACTGCTGAGCGCAATAACCATCCAAAACCTTAACTTCTTGGCAACTTCATCTTCACCTGGGCTCAAATCTCAGTTCTTCAGCTCTTTAGCAGTGGGGTCTTAGGTAAGTAACTCAGACTCTGTGCTTCAGATGAATCATCAGTAAAATGAGAGGGTTAGTCAAAGGAGTGGGGTGTCTGTGGCCTGCTAGGTCCTTGGGTGCAGCCTTTTGGAGTCCAAGTTTTACAGAACAAATCCTTTTATTAGGGAGATTTGTTCTGGGAAGTTTGGATTCAGTCAAAAGGCCACACATGAAAACCTAGAGGGTCACATGTAGCCTTGCGGCCACAGGCTCCTCACCCTTGGAATTGATGATCTATAAAGTTTTTTTTCTCTAAACCTATACATTCCATGATTTTATTATTTAATACCTTAATGTGCAGTACTGTTGTAAACATCAAAAGATAATTTATTTAAAGCACTTTTAAAATCTCTAGTACATCTTCAATTCAGATGTCAAATTAATCTTCCTAAACTGCAGTTCTGACCATGTTCTGCTCCTGCCCCCATTCAATAAACTCCCTATTACCCTTCAGGGTAGCTCCCTATTACTTTCAGGGTCAGATACAAAACCCTGTGGTTAGCTTTTAAAGCCCTTTCTAACCTTGCTAGTCTTTTTACACCTTACTCTCTGACATGTTTCTTCAATCCAGTGACACAGGCTTCCTTGCTATTCCTTAAATAAGATATCCCATCTCCCCACTCCAGGCATTTTCAGTGGCTGTCTCCCATGCCTGGAATGCTCCCTCCTCACTTTGCCTCCCAGATTCCCTTGGTTCCTTGGAGTCTCAACTAAAACTCCGCCTACTGCAAAAGATGTTTCCTGGTCCCCCTTAATGCTAGTCATTTCCTTCTGAGATCATCTCCAATTCATCCAGTATATATCACCTCTACATAGTTATTTTCATGTTATCTCCTCCATTCCACTGTAAATTCCTTGAAGGCAGGGGATCTGGCCAAAAAACTCCCTTTGTTTGTATTCACACTAATTAGCACAGTGCCTGGCACTTAGTTGGCATTTAACAATCTCTGTTGACTTGTCTTGACTAAAGTGCTCTATAAATGACAACTGTTATTTCTGGTGGATCTTTTTAAACTGTGTCCATCTGACAGAGATCCCCTAGTGGCATCCCTCAACAGAGGACTCTAAGTATTTATTGTGCTTGATTTAGTGGTACCCACCTAAAAGTTTAAAGGGGATTTCCTTCCTTAGACTGTGGCATGGGGGAGAATGATTTTGTCCTTTTGTCCCTTTTTCAGTAGTGTTTGATCACATTTTTAGGCAACCTTTCAAGAAGTATGAACTGTTTAACTAGAATGTGAGGCATCTTCAGGGGGCAAACTATATTCAGATTAGAAACTTACAAGGACACAGCTTTCAGTGTTCAGCTTTATCCATCTTAATTCACAAGTCTAGGTGATTTACTGGCAACAGCAGTCAGTATCTAATGGATGGGAATAAACTCTATCCAGGCCTCTAGTGAACTAACTTAGTGTGGACTTGTAACAACAATGCTGCTTGCTGCTACTGTGGCAGTGTAAGATAAATAACACAAGCACGCAGGAGGGCTGCTAGCACAGGTTCTTTGATCTGCTTTTCTAAAGAAAGCAACTTTAAGTGGTTTATAATTTCACTTTAATTAAACATATATATGTACATATATACATCTATCTATCTATATCTATATCTATACATCTATACACACACACACACACACATATGTATATATCATTCACTTAGTTCGGGGGAAAAAATCAGTGCCCTTAACTTCATAGCAAATACAAACAGAAATTATAGAGAAAATAGCACAAATCAACAGACAGGCTTCTCTCTGACCATAGCAATACATACATAGTTACCAAAGAGAGCGGCACCAACATCTGGGTTTTCAAAGTGGTGGTGGGGGTGTATGTGGTGGGAAGGAAGTGGGAGGAGTCTTCTTAATGGCTATCCACAGTCTTGTCTGGTCAAATTGCAGGACACTCTTCCAGTGAGTGAGCCCCAAGCAAAATACTAACCTCAGAGTATATATACCCTTTTTTGGGGCCCAAGAGCTTCACACCTCTCAAGGGCTTCATACCTCTCCTGAGCTAGTTAGCAAAAGGATGTGGGCCTTCCTACAAACAAAGGCAAGACTCACTCAAAGGCACTTGATTCCTTAGTGCTGAAAAGCACTCCAAAAGAAAAAAACAGTAAAGAGTACCACTTTGCTTGCCCTCTCAGGACTCCTTCCAGTTTCCAGGCTATTGAAAACCCCTAAGCCCAGACTTCCTTCCCTGCCTCCTCTCCTGTGTACCCAATATGTGTGTTCCATTCAAATTTCTCTATTCTCTGTGGGACCTGCTCAAGGGTAGCCCTAGAGGAAGATGTTTGTTTCAACAAAGTTGAAATGACCACTTTCTTTTTTTGGAGCCTTATTCTCCAACATGTCCAAGGCCTTCATGGACTCCTAAGGGTTGTTTTCATCAGAAGGAAAACAATCTGGTAAAGTCATTCTCACACCAGTGATACAGACAATAACAATAACAACCTATACTCTTTCCAAGGGCATCTGTGGTCTGAAGAGGACTAGCAGGAGAATAAAAATGCTTGAGTTAGAGAAAGTGTTCCTAACCCTTGTATGTCATGGTTCACTGTCTGGTGACACCTGGAGATTCCTTCTCAGAATAATGTTTTTTAAATGCATAAGAAAAAATTCGTATGATTACAAAAAAAACTAGCTTTATTGAAATAAAGGTGTCATTTTTCCCCAAAAGAAGTTCACAGACCCCATAAAACTATCCAAGGACACCTTGAGAATCCATGTAACAAAGGTTAAGAGCCTCTAACCTAGAGGAATCAAATCCAAACAGGGAACTTTCAGGCTCTGGGACACATGGATGGGGAAGATTCTTTTTTGGTGGTGCTCTTTAAATCACTTGATTATCTTTTTACGTTTTTCACAATGATCCTAACCCTTCCTCTACTTTGTTTCTCCATCTCCCCATCTCTTCTCCACATTTGCAAATCCCCCTGTTGTTCCCCAAGCAGAAACATTCTGCCCTGCCCTTACCTTTTTCTCCTTTTGCTCTCTGAGTTTCCTCCAACCCCAACTCCTTCACTTCTTTTCATACCTTCCTCTTCTCTCCACCCCAACCCTTTTCCGCTGATCAAATGGGAAAGGTTAAGTGGAGACAAGCTTGGCCTGTCTGTAGCGATAGAGACGCAGCAACTTTCTCCCCTAATCAATCTGTCAGGGATGATTAGGCTGCAATAAAGCTTGTGCTACTCACAGCCCAGCCAGGATGGAGCCGCCTGACAGCTCCTGGCACTGACAGTGGCTGTTTTCATCTTGGAAAAAAATACTAATAATCCATACACATACACACCCCCACCATCTGGTCAAGAGCATTTGCTGGTATAATGACAGAAATAGGTGGTTGGGATGGTGGGGGCTGAATGGTTTGGGGAGGGTGCATGAAGGGGATAAGGAGGTGTCTCCAGGGAATAGCTGAGGCCCTAGACTGGAGAAGATAAAAGAGGAAAATATTCCTCCTTCCCCTGGCCAGCTCCTTTGGAAGATCACCACTTACATCAGTAATGCCATCTGAGATAACATTTGTATATACAGGGATCTTTATCCTTTGTAATACAACAGGTGTGGCTCTGGTAGATGGCCAATATAGTCATTGTATTCTGATCTGGTCAGACCATCTCCAGAGTTTTGAGTTTAGTTTTGGACACCACTGTTCACAGTTTGGGAATGGCCTTGATAAGCTGGAGAGTATCCAGAGGAAGGCGACCAGGAGAGTGAAAGGCTGTGAGTTCATGCCAAGAAAGGATTAATTGAAAGAGATGGGGATATTTGGCCTAGAGAAGAGAAGATTCTGGGATGGATGCAATCACTGTCTTCAAGTATTTTAAGGGAATTTTCCATAGTTCTTGTGCAAGAGGCAGCATGAGTAGAAGTTATAAGAACACAGATATTTTAGGCAGCCATGTGGCATAATGGATAGACTCTATCTAGGTCCTCAAGTGCAACCCTTTGACTGAATCCGAATTTCACAGAACAAATTCCCTTAATAAAAGGATTTGTTATATAAAACTTACACTCAGTCAAAAGGCTGCACCCATCGACCTAGAAGGCCACATGTGGCCTCCAGGCCACAGGTTCTCCACTCCTGGTATAGAGCATTGGAGGTCCTAAGTTCAAATCTGGCCAAAACAAGGAGGAGAGCCTAGATTGTAAAAAAAAAATTATGCCGGCAACACAAAAGCTCTGGCACATCCTACCAAGTGAAAGAGAGTTTAAAATAAGTCCAGGTACAGCCTATGCATTGAGCTAATCAGGATTATTGCCAGAAGGCTGACCACCACAGTCAATTGCTTTTTTCCACAGCTACTCAGGAAGATAATGAGTTATTCTGGGGTCTCAGTTCGTGTGGGGGGAGTGAGGAGACCTATTCAGGAAACTTGTTCAAAATGCTGAAGAAGGGAATAGATGGTTTGAAATGTTGGGAAAGAGTGGGAGTATTTGATAATATTAGAGAGGGATGAAGTTAGTAAGGACATCACTCCCCATCCCGTACTTTTTGATCCAGCCAAACTTACCTTCTCCCTCCTCCTCACGTGGGACCTTCCTTACCTGTGCATATTCTTCTTCCTCTGTATCTATGCATTGGCTGTTCCACATGCCTGGAGTATGCTTATCTCTGCCCCACACCATCCTTCTCTTCCTTTAAGATGGAGCTCAGGTACCATCTTCTGCATAGAACCTTTCCTGACCCCCTTAATTAGTATAGCCCTCCTTCCCAAACTACCTTATATTAAATTACTTTGTGTGTGTATGTATTTGTTAACTATGTATTAGGTATGTGGTATGTGCATATACACTTATATATGTTTAGACATCTATATGCATATGCATATATATGTATATATATATATACACATATATATGTATATGGGCATATACTAATTTTCCTTACAATGTAGAATGTAAGCTCATTGTGAGTAGGGATTATTGTTTGTGCTTATATCTTCAACCCTTAACTTAGTTCTTGAAACACAGTAGCTTAATAAATACTTGTTGGTTTATGGATTGAAGGGTTTCATAAAAAAAAGTAGGAGAAACCAAAGGAAAACATTATCTGTTTCATAATTTTGTCCCAGACTTTTTTATGTAACTGATATGAGGGAGGTCTACAGAGCACCTAAGAGCATGCATGCAAATATAAAGAGCAAGTGTGTGTATTGGGCAGTTAGGTAGCAGAGGGAATCTCTAGAGCACTGGGTTTGGAGTCAGGAAGACCTGAGTTCAAATCCAGCCTCAGACACTTACTAGCTGTGTGACCCTGAGCAAGTCACTTAACCCTATTTACCTCAATTTCCTCATCTGAGAAATGAGCTGGAGAAAGAAACAGCAAACCCCTCCAATATCTTTGCCAAGAAAACCCCAAATAAGGTCGTGAAGTGTTGGACATGGCTGAACAAAAACCAGAAAAGCATGTGTCGCAGACTAGTTATGAAATCAGAGAAAATCATACACCATCAAAGCTGTGAAGGACCTTAGAGATCATTTAATCCAGCTTCCTAATTTTATATATGAGAAGGTAGAGTTTCTGAGTGGGGAATAAGGAAGTGATGTTCCCAAGAATATGCCAGAATCAGAATTAAAAGCCAGGTCTCCTGATTCTTAGTCCTGAGTTCTTGTCACTACACTTACCCAGGCATCTAGGTTATGAAGGTACAAAATGACTTATCTTACTTGATAGAGTTTTCACTGACCCTTTAACTACATGTACTTTTTTATGTACAGAAATGATTGTCCTTTCCTTTTCCCTCGGGATGAGAACCAATGGTTATTCTTCTTCCAGGGTGCAGGGGCACATCCAACCCATGTCCTATGTGCTGTTTTGACCTACTTATTTGGTCTCTGAAGCATTTTTTTCCTGAAGTAGGGATAGGTTTGCATCTTCTTTTGCCCCTTGCTGTGTCTAATACGACTAGTCAGGGCTGGGAATTTAGTATGTGCAAAGCTATCTGACCAGTGTAGGAATGGATTAGGCCTGCCATTTTGACCCTCATTGACATGATGCCATTGCTAATGAAATACTGACCTAGACATAATGGAAGATGAGGGAGCTCACAACAGTTGGGAAAGATTTTCTCAATAAAGTAGGAAGCAAAGTTATCAGCTAAGAAGAAGGGGGTAGGCATTGCATGGGGCACTGAGGGGAGAGGAAAAGGTTTGGAAGAGGTACTCTGGGGATTGCAGCAGTCAGTCAGAGAATAATAAGAGGATGGAGTCAGGAAGGCAGAGGTGCAATTAGAGGCCATGACTCTGTAGTGGACGCCCTTCCTCTAACAGCATTGGCCAGTGTGGGAGTAGGAGCAGAGAAAGCAAATGAAGGGAGCAACCCAGGTTTGAGGATCAGTAGGGCATAATGGTGAAATGAAGGGGCAAGGGAGTAATAGGGGAAGACAGAGCATAGTTGAACTGGTCAATTATAGGTTCAAGAATATACAGTTACACTTACTAGCTGTGTGACCCTGGGCAAGTCACTTAACCCCAGTTGCCTTGCCCCCCCCAAAAAAAGAATATACAGGCAGCAAGAGGGTATCTTGGATAGAGAATTGGTCCTGTTTTCAGGAAGACTAATTCGAATCCTGACTAAGACACTTGCTACCTGTGTGACCTTGTTCAAGTCAATTAACCTTTTTTCAATCTCAACTTCCCTATCTGCAAAATAGAGATAATAATAGCACCTACCTCACAGGGTTGTTGTGAGTTCTCATCTAGAGAGAGCTTTAGAAACCTTAAGGACCTATATAAGTACCAGCTGTTTTATTATTATTATTTAGATTATGAAGGGAGAAAAATGAGGACAAATTGATAGAATTAGGGAAAGATGGAATGACCAAAGAACTTGAAAATGAAAAGGAATAGGGTTATGAAGAGTGAGGAAAAGGGAGAGAGATGAATGGATAGGAGATTGTGGTCATTGGAGAAAAATGTCAGAGTTTAGAATCATGGCGGTACAGGTGAAGGGTATCATTACCCCAGTGGGTTGCTGAAATATGAAGACATAGGTCATAGGAACTTATGAGGCTAATGAATTTGGAGGTCAACATGAAGGCAGGGGTAAGGGTAGAGAGAAAAACCATTAGTCAAGTTTTGAATCTCTTTAGAAAGTAGAATAGTAGATAGCAAGTCATCTTGGGTCATTTCTCTACAATTCTATCCAATGACTTTTTGTGTATTTATATGCTTTGGCCATAGCTAACCAACCAATTTTCTAAGCATCCACAAGCTATGTTCTCTATGCCTTCTTTGAACTCCTTCACCAAGATGACAAAGCTCCTTCTACCACCTGAGCATAATTATGGTGAAAAGAATACATAACTTGGAGAGGAAGAATGTGAATTCAAAACCTGTGTCTACCACTTACAGTCTGTGTGACTTTGGGTAAGCAACTCAGCCTCTCTGGGCTTTACTCTTTTCATCCATAAAATGAGGGGGTAAGGCAGGATAACCTATAAGATCTCTTCCAGCTATAAACCTATAATCCTATGGCCAGTAGCTCTTGAGGATCTTTGTGATGCTGTCTTCTCTGCACTTATCGGTGCATGCATTCTCATTCCTGGATGTCCCAATATTAATCCTGAATGTCATCCTAACAAGTGCTGAACCCTGCTACTTTGGAGGTTGGGGGGGAGGGGATGGATAGCTCAACATCCTTATTCAATGGTAATCTAAACACGTAGGTAAGAGGCAACTCCCCCGATTTTGAGACATTAGGAGTGAGTTAATTGGAAGAGTTTTGGAAGACCTGAGAGTGAAGTCCTATCTGCTACTTAGAGGGTTGGGAAGCTAGGCTGAAGTTGCCTTCCACTGAAGCCAAGCTTTGAGAGGGTCAGCTTCACCCAAGTAGAAAAAGCGTATGAGTATGAATCAAGATGCCTAGATTCTAGCTTCAGCTCTGCCCCTCACTAGCTGGGTGGCTTTGGACCAGTCTCTACCCTTCAGGGTTTCCATTTTCCTTCCTTATAAAATAAAGGGAATGAGCTAAGTTATCTCTTCTTAAAATTTTAAAAATTAAATTTTTCATTCTAAATTTTGTCATGAAGTAAAAGGAGCACCTCCTCATATGAAGAACAGAGACTACACAATATTCACTCTGGATAAGTTGTATCCCTTTACCACTTGCTTCTTCTTCCAAGTATGCAACCGATGCAAAATGTCTATTTCAAAGGTACCCTGTTTATCTGTGTTGCCTATTAAACTTTCTTGTGTTTTCTTTAGCTCATTAAAAAAGTTCATTGACTCTATTTTCTTTACTTTTTTCTTTCTTTTTTTTTCCAATTTGGTAACAATGTTGCTAGATCCTCTCTCCCCCTTCATCCCCCACCAAATCAAAAGAAAAAAAAACGTCTTCTTGTATCATATATGCATAGTTAAACAAAACAAATCCACCCAATACGGTCTGAAAATATACCTCCTCTGCGTTGAGTACTAGATTACCCTTAAGTTCCATTTAAAAACAAATCAAAATAGAAAAAAACAAATAAAATCAAAGGACAATACTAGGGGCATTGAGAAAACATTTAAATGGACCAGACAAAAATGATAAAGGTGAGGTGGGATATAAAAGAAAATAATAAGTTTTAGGAAGCATGGTGAAGGAGTGATTAGATCTATGCAGGGAACAGGATGGATTTAGGTGTCTAGACAAAGGTGTACAGCATCTAGGCATCTCTGAGACCACTCTAGACTCTAACTTTGCTCTGCCCGGTAAGTACATACATATACACTGTTTCTCCCCTGGTCAATCCTTCTATCTAGAGGAAAGTCCCTTTTTTATTGAACACAAGAGAGCACGTGGCTGACAACGGTTCATTCTGGAGTCTTTCTGAGGCCTTAAGTCCTGGAAAGAACCCCGACCTCTGCCCCCCAAGCCCTAATGCCAAGAGTAAGGATGATGGTGGCTAAGGCAGGGATGTAAGGAAGGTCTTTGGCTGGCCGAGCTTTTCTCATGCATCTGGGAGGGTAAATCAGTTCTTTATTATTGATGCCTCAGCCACGTTCTCGAAGAGAAATCTGATTATCTGGGCTATGCTGGCAGACGTCAGAATGAAATGTTTTCCTCCGGCCTCCTGCATGCGGGGGGTGACTGCTGCCTGGCTCCTGCCTCTCTGTCAACAAACAGTCATTAATTCCCGGCACTTACAGTCGATATCTGATGTCACTCTGCCTGGTTTATGTGGCGCGGTGACCTTCCCTTGCTTTGTTCATAATAAAGATGGCCCTTTATGGGGCCTAGCCAGTGGTGAATACTTTTATTCAGAGGCTACTAAATCAGATATGGCCTCAAATCGCAGAGGGACCTGAGACTTAACACGTACCCCTCATTTCCTCCTCCACAGGGGTTACCCTCTCCTGATTTTCTCATTTCTAGCATATTACTATTTGGGGCTTCCCTTTCCACCGCTTATCTGGGGTCTTGGCCTTTCATGGTCCCTTATTAGTTAACTACACTGTGGTCCAAAGGGTGTTCCAAATTGGGTCGTTCAAAGTGTATATGTGTCAGGTTAAGGACCCCCTTGCCTTTTTTGGAATTTCTCCTCTCCATATGTCCCCAAGAGTCCCCATGGATGATGGTCATTTCCTATTGGCTTCAATGCTGCCTTACTTCCAAAGCAAACATTTCTGTACTGTTTACATCCAAGAACTTAGCTAAGACTGGACAAAGGGTAGAAGTATATATTTGTTGGTGGGAGAGGTATGTGTGTGTGGGAGAGAGTGGGGGCAGGGGGAGATGTTGCCACAGTCTCCAATTCTACTTCATTGAATCATTGTGCATCTTGGATTGTTGAGGCAGAAACACTTACATACATCACACAAGTCCAGATATTCTACGCAAAATGAAATGGAAAAAGACCTAAAATGATGATCCCAGTGGGGATTCTAAGGTAAACAAAGCAAACGGACCTTTTGGGGGTGGGAAGAGGGGAAGCACAGGGGACAAAGGAACCTTTCCTGTTCATCCAAGGGGGCAGAAGGAAAGAAACAAGCATTTATTAAGTGCGTTTCCTGTGCCAGGCCCTATGCTAAACATTTTACAAATATTGCTTATTTGATCTTCACAATAACTCTAGGAGGTAGGTACTATTATTATCCCCATATTGCAGTTGAGAAGACTGAGGCAGGCAGAAGTTTTTGACTTGCCAAGGGTCACAGAGCTAGTACATGTCCGAAGTCTCCCTTCAGCCACTGAGCATTCTATTCCATGACCTGGCCTCCTGGGAGTTACATCTGGCCAGCCAACTGGCAATAAGTGGAAAGAGACTGCTTTTGAAGAAGAGGGGTCATGTCCAGAGTGGTGTCAAACAAGCAGGAAATGCTAGGCCCAGATAACTAGAGACTTTCTTGGACTTCCATAGCCAGCATCACAGTGCCATGTTATAGGACAACTGCATTGCACAATGACACATGTTGTATACGTATTTCAGATCTTGTAACAAATAAAGTGACTATGGCAGATGAGAAGGTAAAATACGTTCTATGGCAAGCAAAAACTGAAGTGAATACATACTTTGAGAAAATTTAATATGTCCATAAGCTCTATATGCAAACTGCATACAGCTTGCCTGCCAAGTCTAAATCATGTAAGTTTCAAATGTTAAAGCATAATGAGTTTCTTGAGGATTCTATACATATATATCTGCAAAACATGTTTGAATAACTGGTATATGTTGGGGACTACAGTAGGCACTACTTCCCAAGAAGCCTACAATCTGAGTGTATGTGTGTGTGTGTCTGTCTGTGAGAGACAGACAGATAGTGAGATAGAGAGACAAAGGCAGAGATAGAGAGAGATATCTATAAAGAGACAGATGGAGACAGAGAGAGACAACAAGATGGAGAGAAAATAATGAGAAGGAGTTAAAGAGACAGAAAAAAGTACAGAAACAAAGAGGAAAAGATTCATTCCCCTCCCCCAACAGACAAAAACATCAAATCAGAGGAACAGAAAGATGGATGCAGAGACAAAAACAATGATAGAGACAAATACGGAGAGATACATGGAGAAAGATGGAGAATGAAAGAGCAAAAGCAAGAGTTAGAGGCAGTGAAAATGAGGGACAAAGAGAGAGTCAGCAAAGAGGAAAAGAGAGAGTCAGTCTTACACTAAGATAGCAAGATAGAGAGGTAGAGACAGAGAAAGAATGAAAAAAGAAAGAAAGGAAGGAAGGAAGGAAGGAAGAAATGAAGGAAGAAGGAAGGAAGAAAGAAAGAAAGAAAGAAAGAAAGAAAGAAAGAAAGAAAGAAAGAAAGAGGAAGAAAGAAAGAAAGAAAGGGAAGAAGAAAGAAAGAAAGGGAAGAAGAAAGAAAGAAAAAGAAAAAAGAGACATGGAGACAGGCAAAGATGAAGACAGAAGTTCACAGACAGATACAGATGGAGCCAGAGACCAGAAGATGGACAGAAAAGGAAGAATAGAGATACAGAATAGTCAGAAGCAATGAAAAAAAGGGATGAAGAGAAAGATAAAGAAACAGACAGAAAAAGACAGAGAGAGTCACTCTTACAGACCAAGATAGCAAAAGAGAGAAAAACTGATGGAAACAAAGAAATAGAAGGACAATAATATATAGAAACAAAAAGTAGGAGTTAGAAACCCAGAGAGGGAAACAGGCAGAGATAATAAGACAAATAGAAAACAGAGAGATAAGCACAAAGAGACAGATATACAGAGTGAAAGAGGCAAATTGTGGAGACCACTAAGAGACAGATGGTGCCATCTTCTCCACTAAGCTTTTCCTGATCTCCTCAGTCAGAAGTGCTCACTCGCTTCTTGAACTCCAGTAGCAAGTTGTTCACATCTCTTTTATTACAGTTACTATACTCTAAATCATAGAATATATTGACAGCATAGGGTGATGGAAAGACCACTGGACTTACGAAAAAGAGATCTGCATTCTAGTCTCAGCTTCTCTTACTAGTTGTGTGACTTTGGACAAATCACCTCATTTTTTGTGCCTCTATTTCTCCATCTGTAAAAAGGGGATGATAATACCCCCTTTTGCATTAATTGCCTCAAAAGATTGCTGTGAGAATCAGATAATGTACATTAAAGACCCTAGTAATTATATCACCCTCTATAACTATGAATTGTTATTATTGTGTTCATATGCCGTCTTCTCGTTAGACCAGGAAATCCTTGAAGGCAAGACCAGTGTCTCATTGATTTCCCCAACTCCCTGGGTGGCTAGTAGAGTGCCTTTGTACATAGCAAGTTCTCAGTAAATATTTGTTCAACTGGTTTTGTGTGTATTTAAGGTTCCCCCATTTAGCTGAGACTTAAGAAGTTTCTTAATATATGTAGAAGCGTGTTGGTGGATTTGTTGTTGTATTTTCTTTGTTATTTAATGTTTTGGTAAATAGAAGGTCTCCATGTAGTCTGAGGAAGTGATGCATTAGTGGAGAGAGCAAGAATTCTTTCATTTTTATCTTTGAATCCCCAGCACCAACCACAGTGCCTGATACATAGTAGGAGCTTGATACATTGCTTCTGAAAGTGAATTTAATTTCTTAGATTAAGTATCACCAGAGCACAGTTGGAGAGTAGGAAGCTAAAAATTAGGTGTTGGGCAGAGGTTTGATTTGATTTAATTCCATTCAACAATGAGTTATTAAGTTTGTGTAAAAGTGCAAGACCCTGTTGTTGGTGCGAGGAAAGACAAAAAAAATGGGCAAGATACTACCCCTGTCCTCATCATGAGTTTGCTTCCTAGCAAGGAGATGAAACTATAATATAAATAACTGTGCTGCATGACAGGCTATGGTAAATTTGAATGGTTTGAGGAAAAAGATTGCTACCCTGGGGTATGTGGTTAGAAAGAATAATCAGGGAAGGCTTCATGGAGGAGGCTGCTCTTGAGTTAAGCTTTCAAGGATGGATCAGAATATATTAAATGAAAAGTAAGGCAGACCAGTGTTGAGTAAGAATGCAAGCAAAGAAAAGCACAGATGAGAAAGGTGACATGTTCAGGGGACAGAAAAAACTCCAGGTTGACTGGTCCATGATGCACACAGAGATAAGTTACATGAGCTAAGCCTGGAAAGAGAGGGTGGTATCAGATTGTAGAGGGCTTTGAATGCCAAACAGAAAAATGTGAACTTTTCTTCAAAGTCACTGAAAATATTTAAGCAGAGGAGTCACATGGCCAAATTTGAACAGGAGGAAAAAATAACCCTAGAAAATTGTGAGAGATAGGTTGGAGGAGAGAGAGCAGACTTGAGAAGATATGTTTAGAAGATAATGCAATGGAATTGCAAATAAAGTAGATGCTCCTCATATTGGGAACAGATAAACAAATTTTGTCCCACAGACACAGATGTAATGGGATCTTATGCCATAAGTAACAATGAATACTAAGAATTCAGAGAGGCATGGGAAGATATACAAATTTATGAAGAGTAAAATAATCATATATATATATATGTGTAATGACTATAACAACGCAAATGGAAATAACAAAAGAAACCAAAACCAAGCATCAGTTGATAGGCTTGTTGATTTTGATGAATTTCCATTCTCTCTCTCTCTCTCTCTCTCTCTCTCTTTATTCTTTATTACCAGGGATGGCCTAATAGAAACAAGGAGGGAGGGAAAGGATATTTTGGGAAATGAAAGTGATGAAAAAAACAAGATGTGTTAATAAAAAATTGTTTTTTTTTTATTTTTGCAGGGGGAAGGCAGGGCAATTGGGGTTAAGTGACTTGCCCAAGGTCACACAGCTAGTAAGTGTTTCAAGTGTCTGAGGCCGGATTTGAACTCAGGTCCTCCTGACTCCAGGGCTGATGCTCTACTCACTGCGCCACCCAGGTGCCCCCAAAAATTTGTTTTTTTTTAAAGATTTTTTTGCAAAGTACAAGTTATAGGAATATAGTAAAGGGGGGATTCAAGAGATATTTCTGAGATGGAGTGGATGGGACTTAGGATTGATTAGACATAAGAGGTGAAGGAAATGGAAGCATCAAAAGAAGAAACAGTGAGCCAGGGACCAAGGCAGAATACTGGACTTGGATCCTGCAAATCCCAGTTCAAATACTAGCTTTGTGACTCTGGAAAAGTTACATATTCTCTCTGGGCCTCAGTTTCCTCATCTGTAAAATGAACGTTGGACCAAATGGCCGCTAAAGTTCCTTCTAGTTTTAATGTCTATGACTTTATGAACCTCAGAGGCAGAGAGAGGCAGTAGAGAGAAAACCTGTCTAAAAGTGGAAGTCTAAAGAGCGGACAGATTTAATGGGGAAAATGATTATCTCTGCTTTGGAGGTGCTTAGTTAGAGATGCTGCTGGAACATCTAGGTGCTTTCCTGCAAATATCTGGATTTGATACATATAGAATTGGGAGGAACTATAATGACCATCTAGGCCAGGGATGGGGAACCTGGGGCCTTGAGGCCACACCAGGTCCTCAGGTGCAGCCTTTTGACTGAATCCACGTTATAAAGAACAAATCCTTTTATTAAGGGGATTTGTTCTATGAAGTTTAGATTAAGTCAAAGGGCTGCCCTTGAGGTCCTAGAGGGCCACATGTGGCTTGGAGGTTGTAGGTTCTCCACCCCTGACTTCCCATTTCACAGATAAGGAAACTGAAGTCCAGAGAAGTTCAGTGCTTTGACCAAGGTCCCATAGGCAGTAAGTGGCCGTGCCAGGTATTGATCTAGGTCTTCTGATTCCAAATGCAACATATTCAGTTGTTTCAGTTGTGTCCAACTCTTCAGACCAAATTTTGGTTTTCATGGCAAAGATACTGGAGCGTTTTGCCACTTCCTTCTCCAGCTCGTTCGACAGATGAGGAAACTGAGGCAAACAGGGTGAAGTGACTTGCCTAGGGTCACACAGATAATGAGTGTCTGAGACTGGATTTGAACTTAGGAAGATGAGTCTTTCTGACTCCAGGCCTGATCTTTTATCTTTTGCACTATCGACCTGCCATTATATCATGCTGCTGGGACCAGAGGTGAAAGGAGAGGACTAGACAGACACAGTGATTTAGGATCCTCTGCATAGGGGACTAGTTGAAGCTATGGTAGTGAATGAGATTGCCAAAGAAGAGAATGTAGAAAGAAAAACTTAAGAGGACCTCAAAGTGAGCAGAACCAGGAGAACAATTTATAAGATAACAATAACACCATAAAAATAAATAGCTTTGAAAGACTTAAGAACTCTGATCCACATGATGACTAACCATGATTCCAGACGACCAGTGATGCCGAGTACTCCCCACCTCCTGGGAGAGAGGTGGTGGACAAAGTATGCAGAGGTAGTCACATTTTTGGACATGGGCAACATGAAACTTTGCTTTGCTTTATGATGGTTTATTTGTTATTAGTGTTTTGGTTTTCATTTTTTCCCACTAGAAATGATATAAAATAATTGCTTATTAATTGAAAAAACATTCTTGTTAACAAGAGGGCCCCTGTGGGAAATGGTGGAGTACATCTCTCTAATCTTCACTGCTGAGAAGGCTGAGGCAGCTCCAAAGTTGTGAGCTGCAACATTCTAAGCCAGTTAGGTGTCTACATTAAATCTGACACCACTATGTTGAGTCCCTGAGTTTGGGACCAGGCTACCTAAGGACAGGCAAATACATTTACGTATTGGAAATGATGCAGTTCAACATTCCCATGCCAATTAGCAAGGGGATTAGACCAATCAATAGCTGCCAATCTCCCAGCATAGCTAAGACACGGAGATTCAATCTCAAAAAAGAAAAAGAGCCCAGAAGAGAGTCCTGGGAAGTCACTTATGTTAAAGCAAATGTTTGAATGGGAACTGGGAGAGAAGCTGCTGAAGGAACTGGAGCTTAGGGTGAAAAGAGCAAAGGGGATTCCAGTGCTAGGATCCAGTGCCATGGCAACTCTATCAAAGATCAGATGACTGGAAAGAAGGGTTAGGGCTGCCTCTATTTGGCTGGCTTTAAACCCCAGGCAAAGTGGGTGCTCCTTCGGTGTGGCTCCAGAAGGCAGAGCCGAGATTGGCTGGGAAAGGTCACTGATGGTTCAATACGCAGAAGAACTTTCTAACAGTTAAAGCTGTCTAACAACAATGTGATGAGCTGCCTCAGGAGGTAGTAAGCACCCCGTTTTACTGGACATATTCAATCATGGACTGGACAACCAAATGTCAGGGATGTTGGAGAGGGGATTTCTACTGGATTAACTCCGAGGTCCTTTTCAGCTTGTAGAATCCATGGAATTGTAACTCCAGGGCTCCCGGAGGATGAGACTTCTTCAAAAAATTTCTGCCTTACCTGATCTCTCAGGCCTGAAATGCTTTTAATAAGGAATAATAAAGGTTTTCATTTCACTATTAGGGACAAAGAGTAACATATAAATTCTACTGGGAAAAAATTTAGGGATCCTAAAGATGGCTACCTGAACATGTTAGAGTTCAATATTTAGAAGATTGAAGTCAGGGGCTTTAGGGATTGGAATTTAGACCAAGGGACAAACTCTTTCACATTGCTTAGAAAGGCTTAGTGTGCTAATCTTCCTCCCAGGAGGGGTTTGCATTTAAGAGGAGGTCATAAGTGAAAGGACTGAATCTCTAATGGTGGAATTTGAGGTAGCATATGGTTGGTGGAAGACCAATAGAGGGGTAGCTCTCCTCAAATACCTGAAATCATGTTACTGCTTTGCCTATTTTTAGAAATGACTTTGTCTCAATAAAAACTGATTCTAGTATGGACATCCCAAGGCCTCTTTCTATTCCTGATGCTACCGTTCTTTTCCTGGACCAGAAGTTTTTCATTTAAAATTCCTCTTTGGGGTAGTACTTGGATCTAAGCAAGCTTACCATGATTCTGATTCTGATTCCCTCATCCCTCTCCCTCCCTCCTTCTCTCTCCCTGTCTGTGTCTTTGCCTGTTTCTCCCTCCTCCTCCTCCTCCTCCTCTTCTTCCTCCTCCTTCTCCTCCCATCCTCCTCTTCCTTCTTCTTCTCTCTCTGTCTCTCTGTCTCTGTCTGTCTCTCTTTCCCCCCCTCTTCCTCCTTCTCTCTGTCTCTTTCTCTTCCTCCCTCTTTCTCTGTCTCTTCCTCCCTCTTTCTTTCTCTCCCTCCTCTCCTCCTCTGTCTCTTCCTCCCTTCTCTCCATCCCCCCTCTTTCTTTCCCACCACTTCCCTCCCTCTCCCTCCCTCATTCTCTGCCTTTCTCCCCATCTCTCTCTGGTACTCTTCTCTCCCTCTCTCCCTCTCTCCCTCTCTCTCTCTCTCTCTCTCTCTCTCTCTCTCTCTCCCTCTCTCCCTCTCTCTCTCTCTCTCTCTCTCCCTCTCTCTCTCTCTCTCTCTCTCTCTCTCTCTCTCCCTCTCTCCCTCTCCCTCTCTCCCTCTCTCTCTCTCTCTCTCTCTCCCTCTCTCTCTTTCTCTCTCCTCTCTTCCTCCTTTTCTCTCGTTCTCTTCCTCTTCCTCACTCCTTCTCTGTCTCTTTCTCCCTTTTCTCTCCATCTCAACTCTCTCTTTCCCCTCCTTTTCTCTCTCCCTCCTTCTTTTCTCTTTCTCTCCCTCCCTCCCTCCCTACCTCTGTCTCTCTCTCTGTCTCTCTGCCCCCCCTTCTCCCTCCCTCCCTCTCCCTCTCTCTTCCTGTCTCTGTCTCCCTCTGGCACTCCTCTCTTTTTCTTTATCTCCCATCATCCTCCCCACTTCCCCCACCTATTTCTAATGCATGTTGCAACAGTTTCTTGGCTGCGTCCTCTCTGTTTCTAGACTCCTCATTACCGCTGCGGCTGCTCTCTCATTTGTCGTCCCCCAAGCCTCCTCTGCAGGCTTTCCTTTCTTTAAAAGAAATCCCATTTATTCTCTCTTTGTACGACATGTTCTTCATCAGCAGCTTTCTCAAAGCCGTGGCCAGCTCTTCCCCACACCTAGAGGGCCAAACAATGTGGTCCAGCAAAGAGGAATTATCTCTGGCCTTTTCTCCAAACTCATTTGACACTTTTAATCTTTGTCTTTTAAGACTCTTGGGGCTACCTACCATCATCGTCTCCACTCTCCATCTTGTTCTCACTGGCCAATAAGGTCATTCTTTCTTCTCTCATTGGCTTCATCCAAGAAAAACTGACCTCCGTCGTTGCACTTTCATTCTCTGTCTCCTTCTGCACCCCACTGGACTCCATCCTAATCAGAGAGGCAGATCAGAGAGGACCACAGAGGCAGTGTGGTTCAGTGGAGAGAGCTTAGGAGTCAGAGAAGAGGCCTTTGGGCTTAAATCTACACTCTGACACTTACAACCTGCATGACCTCTGAGGAGCCAGCTTCTCTGGGCCTCTGTTTCTTTATCTGTAAGATGATGGGGTTGAACTCTATATCATCTCTGAGACTCTTTACATTCTAAGGTATCCTGTGACCCAAATTTCTGTCCACAGGTATATATTAAGGTTAAAATAGTAATGCACTGGAGTAGATGTGGGGAAACCTGGGAGACCTGGGTTCTTCTACTGGCTTAGCCACCAACTCCCTTCTTGTACCTCAAACTTTACATCTCTGATATACTCTGAGATCCAGTGACAGTGGCCTCTTGGTTCTTCCTCCCGCAAGACTCTCCATGGGCATTTTCACTGATTGTCTTCCATGCCTGGAATGCCCTCCCTCCTCATATCTCCCTCCTATCTTCCCTGGCTTCTTTCAAGTCCTAGCTAAAAATCCCACCTTCTACATTAGCCTTTCCCCATCCCTCTTAATTCTAGTGCCTTCCCTCTGTGGATTATTTCCAATTTATCCTCCCTTCAGCTTGTTTGCATATAGTTGTTTGCACGTCATATCCACTATCAAGACTGTGAACTTCTTGAGAACAAGGCTGTCCTTTACCTTTCTTCATATCCCCAGTGTTTAGTGGACCCTTAATAAACATTAATTGACTGACTCACCGACTCCCTGTGTGATCTTGGTTAAGTTACTTTCCATCTCTCTGCCATGGTTTTCCTCCCTAGCAAAATAGATATAATAATTCCTGCCAAACCTCCCAGAGTTATTATAAAAATCAAATGAGAACATATGTGGAAGCACTTTGTGAAGCATCAATTTATGGAATAATAGAACCATAATAATGCATTTCTGCAGTACTTCATCATCTACAGAGAGCTTTCTTTAAAACAGCCTTGTGAGCATAAGTGTTATTACCCCCACTTTTCAGAGAAGACCAGCAGTAGGAAAGCAGGAGAGGCCACGTGGTGGAGTGGATAGGGTTCCAAAGCATGAGTCAGGGGGTCTGAGCTCTAACCACATAATCATGGAAGTTTGCTTCACCTCTGAGCTTCAGCTTCTTCATCTGGTAAATGGAAATTGCACCTTCATCACAGGCTTATTGTGATGATTACATTTTTAAAAAAATGTGTATAAAACACTGTGTAGTTGTTGTCATCATCACAGATGAGGAAGCCAAGTGTTGGAGGAATGACTTGACTATATGGGGGCAACAGTGTCAAACTTAGGAATGTAAAAGAATTGTTCATTGGACCATAGATTTTAAAGGTGTATGGGACCTCAGGGGCCCCGCCCACCTGAAGGTCTTTGCCTTTTTGAGAGTTCATGGATGCCCAGAAAGCATGTATTTCTGCTGCCTGACACAGAAATGACTGAGCTGCAGTATCCTTTAATGTAGGGTGGCCCGGTCCCATTTTTACATCTCCCACTTTGTCTCTATAGGTGCCCACTCAATGTGAGGTTTACAGCATTGCAGCTAGGTGATCACTGCCTTGGAGGAAAGGTAGGAGGGCAGAAGGAGGGAGAGAGAGACAGAGAGAGAGGGGGGGGAGGGAGAAAGGAGAGGGGAGAGGGGAAAGGCGAAAGAGAAAGACAGACTGAAAGCCAGCCAGAAAGGCTGAGAGACAGATTGAGATACAGAAACTGATTCAGAAAAACACATGGGCCTCACACAGTACTTTGTACATCATAATCGTATAATAAATGTTTGCTGAATGAATGGATAAATAAGTAAATGGACAAAGTGAGTGAGACACAGAGAGAGATATAAGAAGAGCTAGAGATAGCATGAGTACCCCACTCACCAATGCAGACAAACAGTTTAAAGACCATCCAGCAAGGAAGCTTTATTAAGCACCTACTAAGTGCTGAGGATAGAAATAAAAAAATGACAGTCCTTGTTCTCAAGGAACCACTATTTAAATAGTGTTTACTATGGCCCAGAAACTGTGAAAAACACTTTACGATGATCTTATTTGATCCTCAAAACAATCCTGTGAGGTAGGTACTGTCCCACTTTACAGATAAGAGAAAGAAGGCAAAGAAAGGTTAAGGGACTTGTCCAGGGTCATACAGCTAGCAAATATCTGAGGTAGGATTTGAACGCAGGTCTTTCTGATGTCAGGCTCAGTGCTCTACTCATTGTGTCACCTTAGCTGCTAGGTGATATGACACACCAATATGTCTCATTAGAGTTCATGTTTCCTCCTTCTCAAGTCACGAGATTTAGAGCTAGAAGGTACCAGAGATATCATGTATCTTTATGCATATACACACATACACAATTATGATTGTTGTTTGTCCTTCAAAGAAGACCAATGTCATCTTAGGTGATGTCTTGACTCATGGGTGAATTGGTTCTAAGTGAGGCAGAGCTGTGCAGAGTCATCAGCCTCACTCTCTCTCCCAGAGTCATTGAAGTCCAGTGGTGAGAAAAAAGTCAAGACACTGGCTGTAGTCTGGGACATAGTGGAGGACCTTGGCATCTTTGACGCTCCACAGCACCTGCTTCAGTCACCTTCATGGCCTCTCCAACAAATTGTTCTTGTCTGCCAGCTCTACTGGGGAAAGTCTCCACCTGCTTAGATTAGACACCCTCCTAACTCACCAATGGCTTTCATGTATTGTGTGTATGTATCTATGTATATGTATATATGTATATATAATTTGTTAATTTATATGTGTATATAGATATATACTATATATGTGATGTATGTGTACCATATATGTGTGTATATTATGTCCTGTCATAGTATGTTACATTATATTATATTTACACACAGTGTAATATGGGATGGAAAGGCACCAGCATCAGAGAGGAGGAAGGGATAAGGACTGGCTTTTGGTAGAGGATGATTCTTGAGCTGAATTTTAAAAGAAAGGCAGCAAGGGTTAGGAGGGAGTGGCTCTCAGGCATGGAGGACAGGCTGTGCAAAGACAGGGAGATGGAAGAAGGAGTGTCATACAAGGAACAGTAAGTAGAAAAGTTTGGCTGTAATGTAGAATGAAATGGAATAATGTAGAATAAGGCTGAAGAGGCAGGTTGGAGCCAGGTCATAAAAGGCTTTAAATGTTAACCAGAGGAGTTCATATTTGATGTTCAGGGTAATAGAGAGTCTCTAGAGTTCATTGTGCAGTCAGATCCATACTTTAGGAATGTCACTTTGGCAGCTGTGTTGAGGATAGATTAGAGGGGAGAAAGACTTGAGGCAAGGAGGCCACTTAGGAGCTAATTGAATACTCCAGGTGAGATGTGATGATGGCTTGAACTAGGGTGTGAGACTAGAGAGAAGGAAACAGAGGCAAGAGATATGGGGGAGGTAGAATCAAGAAAAGATTTGGCAACTTATTGGATATGTGGTGAGAGGGAGAGGAAGTATGGGGATTACACTGAGGTTGCAAATCAGAGCCAAGAGAAAGATGGTAGATGACAGAAATAAAGATGTTTGGAAGAGAACTGGGTCTGGGAGAGACAAATAATGAGTTCTGTTTTGGAAATTCTGAATTTGATATGCCTAAAGGATATCCATTTGTGTTGGCAATCAAAATGGGCTCTTAGCACTCAGTTCAACCAAGTGCCCTTGAAGAGTTTGACCTTTGTTTCCTTGATTAGATAGGTAGTCCTTGGTGACCTCCTTGCCTCAGGGGAGGGCCTAGTTTACATGGGTTTGAGTGGCATGTTTGGGACCAGAGGCTTTTAGACCACGTGGGTTTAAGTTGCCTCTTGGTGATGATTTTAGGTCATGTGGGTGAGTCGCACAGCTATGGTGGTGTGTGTGACTCTGGGCCAGCCCTTGTTATGATCTCCCGGGCTGAACTTAGATGTTGGTAACTATGAATTGTATTTGGCCTGTCTGTTGACGTTCATAATATGTCTGTATTTCCTCTGAAGTTCAGGATGCTGGCTTTTTCCCCTGAACTAAGTGAATGGTATTTGTATGCTGAATTAAAGTAAACTTGTCAACCCCTTAACGTTGCTTTCCTTAGTAAAGCAGATCAAAAGAACCTTGGCTTTTACAGTGTTCTGTGAGATGGTTGTGGTTAATTTTATGCTCCCCACAACAGCTGCTAGCCAGAATGTGGAAACACCATTTCAAAATGTCTAGCTCAATGTTTATTAAACTAAAATAGTAGATTTTATCCCACAGGATGCCTTACATGGTGGTAGCATGTTATTTATTGGGCTAGCCAATAAATAAATAAACATTAAGCACCTACTAGGTGCTAGACACTATGCTAAGTGCTAGGGCTGCAAAAAGAGGCAAAAGACAGTCCCGGCCTTCAAGGAACTTAAGATATAATGGGACCAGGAATCCAAAGTGCTATATTTCAAGTTGGAGCTTGCTACCTTTTTACTACTTTTATGCCCTTGAACAACTCTGATCAACATTGTGAGGAAATCCATAAACCAGAGTGAGGAAGGTACATTAGAGAGATTTGGGTGTGAATTGATGGATGAAAAAATTAAATCAAGATCGGACTGAGAATTTATTAAAGGCCATAGATAAATAAAGGCCATAATAAATGACCTCTGCGTCACATGCAACTCACAACACTCCAAAGTTTGGTCAAACTAGACTAAAATGTGATCGAGAAATACTTAACAAAATAAATTTAAAAAGCAACGAAATATAGATAACATTAATGTATGGCTTTCTAAGTCAATATGCTCTCCCATGTACAGTTTAGCAACTCCCTTTACTATCTGAGTTTGAAATGCTCTGGGCCACCTGTGCAGAAGAAAAATAAAATGTGTGGTGGATTTGGGGAAGAGATGACAAATCTAATAGGAAGGCATGACCTATTAGTGATGTACCATTTTTCTGCCCTGAGGAAAATTTATTTGGGCATTTCTTGGAGTCTGCAATTTGAGTATTGTGGAAATACAGTCAGGATAACACAAGATCTTGCAGCTTCTACATTAAGGGATCGAAGTGCTTGGACTATGATATTCTGGAGGTCACTGGAGCTAGGATTAAAACCAAGAATCACCTACCTAGCAAAACTGAGCATCATGCTCCTAGGTAAAATATGGATTTTCAATAAAATAGAGGACTTTGAAGCTTTCTCAGTGAAAAGACCAGAGTTGAATAGAAAATTTGACTTTCAAACACAAGAATCAAGAAAAGCATGAAAAGGTAAACAAGAAAGAGAAATCACAAAGGACTTACTAAAGTTGAACTGTTTTGTTTACATTCCTACATGGAAAGATGATGTCCATGAGACCTCAGTATTAGGGTAGGTGAGGGGAATATACATACATAAATACATATATATATATATATATATATATATATATATATGTATGTATGTATGTATATAGACAGAGGGCACAGGGTAAGTTGAATATGAAGGAATGATATCCAAAAAACAATAAAATCAAATTAAGGGATGAGACAGGAATATATTGAGAGAAGGACAAAGGCAGAGATAGAATGGAGTAAGTTATCTCACATAAAAGTGGCAATAAAAAGCAGTTCATTGGAAAGGAAGGGGGGCAGGTGAGGGGAAATGAGTGAATCTTGCTCTCATCGGATTTGACTTGAGGAGGGAATAACATACACACTCAATTGGGCATCTTACCCCACAAGAAAGAAGGAGGAAGGGGATAAAAAATGGGGGACAACAGAAGGGAGGGCACATAGGGGGAGGAGGTAATCAAAAGCAAACACTTTTGAAAAGGGACAGGGTCAAGGGAGAAAATTTAATAAAGGGAGACAGGGAGTAGTAAAATATAGTTAGTCTTTCACAACATGAGTATTGTAGAAGGGTTTTGCATAGTGATACACATGTGAGCTATGTTGAATTGCTTGCCTTCTTAGGGAAGGTGTGTGGGGAGGGAAGAGGGGAGAGAATTTGGAACTCAGAGTTTTAAAAGCAGGTGTTCAAAAAAAAGTTGTTTTTGCATGCAACTGGGAAATAAGATATACAGGCAATGGGGCATAGAAATCTGTCTTGCCCTATAAGAAAGTATGAGAAAAGGGGATGGGAGGGAGTGGGGTGACAGAAGGGAGGGCTGACTGGGGTATGGGAAATCACAGTATATGACATCTTGGAGTGGGGGGGAGAGTAGAAATGGGGAGAAAATTTGTAATTCAAAATCTTGTGGAAATCAATGCCAAAAACTAAAATTATTAAATAAACAATAAAATACAAAAAATATAGTCTACATGTGTATTTGCTGGCTAAAGACCAAACCAGATGGGCATGCAGTGGCACTGTAGATAGCATGCCAGGTCTGGAGTCAAGACCCAAGTTCAGATACTTCCCAGTTGTGTGATGCTGGGCAATACACTTAATCCTATTTGCCTCAGTTTTCTTATACATAAAATGAACTGGAGAAGGAAATGGCAAAGCACTCTAGTACCTTTGCCAAGAAAACCCCAAATGAGGTCTTGAAGACATGGACAAAACTGAAATGATTCAACAACAAAAAAAGACCAAAAACTTGCTAATGACTCCAGCAGAAAAGCACAATTAATGAATGAATTGTCCTTATAATTAGACTTTGATTCCAAAGTCAAAATATTTTTTTTATAGAAGTCTAGATTTTGAACTCAAATGTATATTAAAGATCAACCCCATCATCTTATTAATGATGATACACAGGCCCACAAAGGTTAAATAACTTGCCCAAGGTCACACAGATAATAAGTAGTCAAGTCAGGATTTGAATCCAGGCCACTGTCTCTAAATCCAAGTGTTGGCCTCCACACCATGCTCTTAGCTGCTGTCTGATTAAAAACCTACTGTGAATAGTCTATAAAGCAAAAGATATAAATGTGACTTTGAACAATAACTGTAAAGAAGAATATGTTCCTTGCTTCCTCTAACCCAGGCTTTTTATATCCACCCCATCTACCACTTAAGAAACAGATATATGGTATGAAGCACCACTTCTTGCCTTTAGAAAATAATCGTTCATTATTTTAGAGGTAAGTGAAGGAATATGAAGAGGAAACATTCACGTTAAGGTTTAATGGCAAATACTTAAGATCATTTAAACTTGTTATGTTTGGAAAGCCTGCTTGAGAAGCCAGAACCACATCCTAAATGCTTCAAGTCAAGACTCTTATGCCCAACATGCCCTCATATATTTTATTTATTTATTTTCTGAGTCATGCTTCGTGACTTAATGGGGCCTGGCATATTGTAAGTACTTAATAAGCATTGAATGGATAGATAAAGGAAGAAAGGAAGAATTGCAATGCAAGATCAGGAAAATTCCACATATTGGTAATAATAGTAATATTAGGGCTTTAAGGTTTACTAAACACTTTCCAAATATTATTTTATCCTCACAATTCTGGCAGGTAAGTGCCGTTTCCATCCCCATTTTACAAATGAGAAAACTGAGGCAGATGGAGGTTAAGTGACTTGCTCAGAGTAACACAGTAGTCTGAAGAAAGATTTGAACTCAGGTCATCCTAACTCCTCTACCAACCCTTCTCTATCATGTAGGTAGGGAAAGTGAAGATCTAATTTCACTTATTAAAAGTTCATTAAAGGCCTGATATTAGAGCACAAACTATCAAGTAAAGAAAAAACCAAATAGTGTATATGGGGAAAAGTAAGTAGAAGATGTTTAATGAATTTGCTCATTTCTTCCCTACGATATGAATCTTCACCAGTTGGTCTTTAGCCTGAGGAAGGAAAAGGGGATCAAGAAAACAAATATTTATTATGTGACTACTATGGGCCAGGTGCTATTCGAAGAACTTTATGAATATTAGAACTTGCCCTAAGAAAACATGATAATGTATAGAGAAGTAGTCTTCAAAGTTGGGGCTCTGGCTTGGCCCCCAAAGGGGTACATGATCAACCAGGTTGAAAGTGAGTCAGCCAATTAGCATTTATAAAGAACTTATCATGTACTGGGTATGGGCTAAGTGGTGGAGACTCAAAGAAAGGCAAAGGAAAACTCCTCTTTTCCAGGAACTTCCAGTCTAATCGCGGAGAGACAGTATGCAAATAACTATGTACAGATGATATGTGTGTATGTGCGTGTGTGTGTGAGTGTGTATAATATGTATTCGTAACATATGCATATGTGTATACATGCATACATGCATGTATATGTACATGTGTGTATATGTATGTCTATTTGTATGTATGAATATGTGTATATATACATATGCATGCTTGTATACACATATACATACATGCACACGCACACACACAAAAATAAATTGTAGATAATCTACAAAAGAAAACGACTAGCATTAAAGGGGATTGGGAAAGGCTTTCTGCAGAAGGTGGGATTTTAGTGTAAAAATAGGTCACATCCCCCTCCCTATGATAGTCAATCATGAGGTTTGTTTCCAATATTCCTACTCTCCACACTCTCCCCACTAAAATCCTAACCTTCCCAGCTTCTGAGCAGAGCTTTAGGCCCACTGAACATTTATAATCTAACCACTCCCCTGGCCCCCAAAGTAATAGCTTATACAGGTACCAGTGGAAAAATTCCCTCTCCATCTCCCAGAATATCTACTGCTGACCCCTGACCCCTGACCCCACTCCCTTGTGCCTATGACAGTCAACCCTTGGAGGATGGGCTCTATGCTCACGGGTAATATGCAGGACCCTTTTTCATTTTGGACAGGACAAAGTGGTTCCTACAAGATGAATGAATGTATCCCCACAGCTACCTCTATTACTGTCAAGGGCACCAACATCCTTCCAGGCACCCAGGTTCACAGCTCATTTGTGATTTTGGACTCCTCATTCATTCAGTTCAAGAGGCCTTGAGAGGTCTCCCTCCAATACACCACTAGTCTTTGCTTTCACTACACCATGGGTATGGTATATACCATTTGTGGTTGGATGCAGTTGCCAAAATTAATTAATTTATCTAATTAGTTGCATCCTCATAACAACCCTGAGAATTAGACATTATTATTACCTCTGTCTTACAGATGAGGAAACTGAGGCAGACAAGTTAAGTGACTTGTCCAGGGTCACCCAGCAAAAGCCCTGGAGGCAGAATCTGAACTCAGGTCTTCTTGACTCCTGATTCAGTGCCCTTTCTACTATGCCACCTAGCTACATCTCTAGCATCTATTTCCTGCCTTCTCTCTATTTACTTCCCTCTAGTCTAGGTCTTCATCCCTTCTTTCTCAGATGATTGCACCAGCCACTCAATTGGTCTCCATGTCCCAAGTGTCTTCCTACTCTAATCCATTCTTCAACAGTTGCCAAAATAACTTTCCTAAAATATAGGTCTGAGTATGACCCATTCCCCAACCCTTGAGCTGCTGTTCCCTCCCCCACCAAGAAACTCCCCTGCATCTGGATTAGTTTTAGGATCAAGAAGTATTTCACTTCTATCTCATTCTTTTTAATTTCTATGTTCTATAAGTTTAATAATGTTCATAATTATCAGTATAGTACTACATATACTCAATAAATAAATAAACATTTATTAAATACCTACTGTGTGCCAAACATTGTGCTAAGTATTGGGGATATAAAAGGAGGCAAAAGATAGTCCCTGCCCTCAAGAAGTTCACAATAATTCATAAATTAGCAAACATATGAATATAATTTGTGCATGCCCAAAAATAATTTATGGAAAGGGGTGCATGATTAAAAAAGTTTGGAAACCACTGATACAGTCAACCTAGATTCAAAATTACAAAACAATTCAATTAAGGGATGGTGATTTGCTCTTAAAAAAAGGATTCTTCACTTGACTGACCTTGTACATACCATGGCCCAAGATAAAAATGGTGTATTCAGTTTTCGTATTAATTTGTTTTTCAATTAAATGCCAAATCTTTGATAATCATGAGTCTCAACAGCAATTATAATGTACTTGTTATACTGTTGAGCAGAGGAGTAATGAGGGATTTTTATGCCCAGGGCAAACTCGAGGATAAATGATGAAGCTTCTGCTGGAGAGGTTACTACTGGGGGCAGAGCAGAGGAAGGAAGGCACAGGGAGAAGCTCACCCGGAGCGAAAGAACTTGAAATCTCCCTTCCAATGTGCAATAATCTTGGCTTTCACTGCACCAGGGGTAACTTTGATATGCATCATTTCTGGTTGGAAGCAGTCATGCTGGTGGGGAGATTGCCCATCCCTCCCATGAAGTCCAGTCTGTGTTCTTCGAAGTGGACAACAGCCCATGAAGAAGAGGGGCCATGTAGTGAGGAAAAGTAGAGTGGGCGCCATCTTCATCTATTCTGGGATACAATAAGATTGATTTAGGGAGCAATGGTGAGGGGCCAGCAGAGAATTGCAAGGCAAGCGCCAACTGGCTAAAAGACTACCAGACTAAGAAAGAAGGAAGTACACCTATTTAGTTTTCAGTTCCCTAGGAAAAAAAAAAAAAACTCCAGTCACCCTGCCATGGTTACAGCTTGGTTAACTGAAGACACTGTGCTATAGTGGAATGAACATTGAACTGAGACCCAGAAGACCTGAGTTCAAATCTTTGCTTTGCTTAGACAAGTCACTCAATCTCTTTGAAATTCAGGTTTCCCCATGTGTAAAAAGGAGATGATTAAAATTCATATGATTTAACTCACAGGATTGTAATAAGAAAAGCTATTTGTAAACTTTAAAGTGCTATGAATTATTATTATTATTAAAAGGATCTCTATTCACACTTGGATGTCTGGCTTCTTCACCCAGTACAGTGATTCAAGGCACCAATTTTCCCTCTCTTTTGCAAGCTAGCAAAAGTCTAGCTTCTAATTCATATTTTTCTACAGCAAAGTGAGAAATAAAATGGGACCCCTTTATCTTGGTCGTTGAGCATCTGTCATGACTTAAAATGGAACAGTAGTGAATAGTTGCTCAATATATCTAATAAAGAAGACTTTCTGGGGCAGGGATGGGGCTTGAGTTTAGTTGTAAAGGGTAAGAAAAGACAAAACTTGGGAAATGGGGAGGGGAGGGGAGGAAGGGAGAGAGAGACAGAGAGAGACAGAGAGACAAAGACAAAGAGACAGAGAGATGGGGGAAGAGACAGAGAGACACACAGAGACAGAGAAAAACAGAGACAGAGACAGAGGTGGGGAGAAAGACTGACAGACAGAGAGAGACAGAGAGAGACAGTTCTAGGAGGATTTGAAGAGCGGTAGTGGGATTGATCAGTGCTGGTGAGGAGGGTGAGATGCAGGAAAGGGAACTCCTATGTTCCCATACACAACGTTTAGTGGCTACCTACTGTGCAACATGCTGTAATAGGAAAAGATCTGTTTTTGGTATGTGGAGACCCAAGTCTTGTTTCTGTTCCTACCACTAAAACCACTAATTGGCTATGTGACCTTGGACAGTTCCTTTCTCTTCTCTGTGGCTCCAATTCCTTTTCAATAAAATTAGAAGATAGAACTTGATGCTGTTATCCAACTATTCCTTTCTCCATGCATAATATATATTTTTTTCATATGCCATGAATTTTAGTCTCCTAATCCTGGTGATCATCTTCTGGATAAACTCGTTAATGTCCCTCCAAAAGTATGGCACCTGAAAACCAATATGATCAGCCAGAAGGCAGGGTGGTGTGATGAGAAAAGTAATGAACTTGGAGTCATGAGAAATGAGCTTGAATCTCTGCTCTGTCACTCATTACCTGTGAGGTCTTGGACAAGAACCTGGAGCTCAGTATCTATGGGGGTGATGTGGATGTGATGACCTTTAAGCCACTTGCTAGCTCTTAATCTATGATCCTATGGGAACAAACAAACAATTCTCTTTCTAGATGTGTTTCTCTTAGTGAACAGTGTTCTGTTACTGGTTCTGAAAGGGGACTTCAAAGAGGGATTACTTTGGCCAGTGATGTCCTTTATTTAGTACATTGTGGGGAAGGCATTGAGACTAAATTTGAGAAAACCAAAGACACAAGGAAGAAAGAAAAGTATGAAAGGGCAAGGCTACATATAGATCACAGTCACTAACGAGAAGCAAGGGGCCATTTGGAGTCTAAAACAAGGCAGGATACACAGTCTAAGCCTTGGGTTCAGTGATCATCAGGCTGTGGTAGAAGAAGGAAAATAGTTCAGTGGTCATCTCCTGGACAGACTACTCTTAAGCCTCGATACTTTCTATTCTGGTTATCCAGAAACTTTCCTAGTTGGAGTGAGAGATACAATGGGCTTCATCTCCTCTACCAGGGGAACATGCTGGTCAGTGTTCCATACTGGTGCCGTTAGAACTAGGCACTACATCATTCTAAGGGGGCACATGAAAAGGCCTTAGCCTAAAAGGGCCAGGGTCTCTCATTGCATCCTGGGCCATCTCCAGTCATCCTGATGCATATCTGGCCACTGGACCCAGATGGCTCTGGAGAAGAAAGTGAGACTGGTGACCTTGCACAGCTCTCCCTCACTCAAATCCAAGTCAACTGCAAGTCATGTCATCATTTCCCTGATGTCATGGTCCTTTTCAAAAATGAAGGACAAACAAAACAACAACAACTGGTGCCATTAACTGAACCCTTCCTTCCAAGGCTAGGACCACAAGACCCACTCCCTCTAACAGCAACAGCAATACACATACAAACACACACACACTCACATGTTATCTCCAAACTAGAAACATAAGCCACCAATTTATCCCACTGTCCCTCTAGTGTTAGGGCCACTCCATACATAAGGATATGCCATCTACTGGAATAGCCTATAGTAGCTCATTTCTTGGAATGACATTGTGGTCAGTGAGGGCCAGGGGTTTAATAAAGAAGAGGAGGTCCAGAGCCATACCTATAGAGCGGATGCTGTGCCTTTAGGATTTAGAGAATACATTTTTAAAATTTTATTTGTATTTTCAATTAACAAGCTTTTTTTTTCTCTACCTCCCACAAACAAACCCCTCATTGGGGAAAAAGAAAACCTTTGTAACAAATATTCAGAATCAAACAAAGCAAATCCCTCTTTGTTCATGACCAAAAATTCATGTTTCACTCTGCACCCTGAATCCATCACCTCCATTCCTCATCATCTGTCATCTGGCATCATTGTTGGACACTACATGGATCAGAGTTCTCAATCGTTCAAAGCTGATTGTCTATACAATATTGTTGTTATCATATACATCATTCAGTTCAGTTCCCTTCACTCTTCCACTGTTCAGGAGTCAACCCAGGTTTTTCTGAAACTATCCCTTTTGTCATTTCTTACAGCACAGTCATATTCCATTACATTCATAGATCATCATTTGTTCAGCCATTCCCCAGTTGATGGGTACCTACTTAATTTCCACTTCTCTGCCACCACAAAAAGAGCTGCTATAAATGTTTTATGAGTACAAAATTTTAAAATAATGACTTAAAAATAATTTGCAATTTAAAATTTTGTTACATTTACATTTTGACAGAACTTTCTTTCCTTCAGCAGCATAGGAACAAGTTAATAAGAATAATTACATAAACTTGGAGGCTACTAGATGGTGCACTTGTTCCCAGTCCTATCCCACAAAACCAGTATCAGGTGAATGCCCTCCTAGCTCAGATCCTTCCCAGTTCCTCCCCAGATGAGGCCCTTCCCAGTGGCTGCTATTCAGTGTCCCAAGATCTTTCCTAGGTAAGTAGACAAGGAACAAACATTTTATTAAATGCTTACTGTGTGCCTAACCCTGTGCTAAATAAAGACAATACAAATGTAAACAAAAAGAAAGATTGTCACTTCCCTCAAGGGGTTTACATTCTAATTAGAAAAGACCACAAATAAAAGGGAAGTTGAAAATGGTAGAGGGGGAGAAGAGATACCAATCTTGAGGTGAGAAGGCAGTGTGGAGAATAAGAAGCAAAGCTGAGGGTAATGAAGGATGACCTATATGGAGGCCCTCAAAATGGAGATATCAGAAGGAACTCACCAATGGGAGTTAGGGGCTGGTATGCAGGAGGGAATGTTCCAAGATGAGAAGGCAGAAACTGCATTGTGGCAAAGTTCAGAGAATCAGCAACAGTGAGGAAGGAAGTTGGAGTTGTACTAGTATTATGTTGCATCAGGTCAAATTGAACATGAGAATGTGCATCTTTTTCCCCCTTGAATTACTGGACTAGACTAACAGATGGATTGTATCACAGCAAGACGTTAAACAAGGTCTCTCACAATATCTTTGGGGATAACATAGAGTGATATGTACTGAATGGTAGTTCACTTAGATGAATTCAAAACTGTTTCAACGACCAAACCTAATGAGTAGGGATTAATGGATTCCTGTCAAAACTGAAGGGATGTCTCTATTTGCTATAAGCAATTCCCCAGGACTATAAGTTTGAGAGAAGGTACTGATCTATATTGGGAGAGAGTTTCCTCATTCCTATACCAATAAAACTATAGGCCTCAACCTTCTTCCTACTACTATAAAACAAAAATTAGTGTACAAACCTCTAGTGATTAGACATACACACACACTATTACAGAAGATACTTGAAGAAATGGGCTCATCCACTTCACCACCTTCATCTCAATTTTCAATCTGGTATCCTGAATGTCTGCATAATAAGGCCAGAAAATCAGCCCTACTCAGAACTTCAGAACAATTCTGAGTGGTCCCTAGCCATCAGAGGTAGCAGTGTTTTATACTCAGGAGGACAAAGGGAACAGGAGCCCTTTATCATTATGTAACCCTAATCCCAAACCTCATTTGTACAGGGCTCTCTCCTCTCTCTTACCAACTGCACCTATGAGGAGAGAGTCCCAAACCAATGGATACTGGGATTAGGGTTACAAATTTATGAATCTAGAATAAGCAGATTCAATGTATCTCTGAATATGCCAATCATGAATAGGCTAGATAAAAATTAACACAGGGGTTGGTGTAATTTCTTTGGTGTCTAAGACATACATTTGATTGACTCATTCTGTTTTGGTCAAAGTGTGTCACTCTCTACCCTGAAGGAGGAAAGGTTCTACTAAATAAACAGTATCAATGAAGTTGGTCTATGTCTAAGAACCTGGAAATACTTAGGAATTCTGTTCAACAGAATAGAACCAATAACATTTCCAGATGACTCATGACGAAATATGCTTCTTACCCAAGTCCAGGTAGAGGGGTGAAGGAATCAGAGTACAGATTAAAGGATATATTTTTTGGGTATGGCTAATATAGGAATATGCTTTGCTTGACTATATTTATTTCTAACATTTTTCATTTTTCTTGCTTTCTGAATGAGTGGGAAAGGTGGAGATGAGAGGGAGAGAATTTGGAACTGAACATAAAATAAAATAAAATTGAAGCTAATTTTTTTCTGTGTCCATGTCATTTTCCTGATCTATAAGTCTAATAATTCTCAAGAAATAGAAATGAGGTTAGTTTGGCATTCCTCGTTCTTAACAAACTCATATTGGGTCTCAGCAATCACCTCCTCCTTTTAAAGATGCTCACAAAACATCCCTTTAATACTATATTCTAAAATGTTGATGAAAATCAATTTGTGGGCCAGCAAAATAAGTAGAATATACATTCTTTCTTTTTTTTAAAATTTGAATATCTGCCCATCTCTAGGTCTTTGGCACCTCTTCAATTTGCCACAGCCCTTCAAACACGACCAACAACACTTTAGCAATTCCATCCATCAATGCTCTGAGTACCCTGGGATGTAGTTCACCTAGCCCTACTAACTTGAATTCATTGAGGGCCTCTGGATGCTCTCTTATCATCTCCTCATTTATCTTGTGTTTCAATTCCCTGTTGGTCATTTTTGTTCTATACTTCACAGTCTGAAGATGCTTTTCCATGACAGAGAAAACAGAATCAAAATGGGAGTTTAGTGAGTGGTTCTGCCTTCTCTCTGTAGTCAGTTATCATTATTCCATCCACTGGGAGCAGAGGCTCTTATCCTTCCTTGTTCCTCCTCCACCCTCTAGCATAGCTAAAAGAACTCTTTTTGTGGTCCCTAGCATCCATTGAAAGTCTTAGCTTTTTCCAAGCTTTAGCCTTACTAGCATTGTTCTAGAAAGTCTGTGCTCCCCTCTTTTTGTGTTCATCCTTTGTTACCTGTCTTTGCTTCCATCTTCTGTGCCTATATTGCTAACGTTTGAGCGCATAGATGAGTTCTTTGTACAATCACTCAGTAGCATGGGACATGTCCCCCTTTTCTCCTTCACCAGAATAATTTGCATTCACATTCCCTGAACTTCTCCCTTTTCACCTTCCTTTAAGAGTGGTCCCTTTCTGGTCCTATCCTCCTTTCTCTTGGGTGCCCTTTAGGCTAGAGGTAGCCCTGCCCAAGTGTTTGAGGATTCGGATTGTGGGGGTTTATTTATTTGTCTGTTTCCTTCTTACGTGCCTTGCTGTGGATGAGCTTGAAGTACTAGACAAGGAACCTTTAACCCCACAATGGTTTTAAATATTAGAAAGGGCATGAGTAAGAGATGGGTAACTGTAGCCAATAGAATGGGATGCCTTCCCCAGTGCAGACTGGATGTTTAGATATAAGAAACCAGGTCACAAACCTAATGTCCAGGGTTTTAAGGTCATTGTTGTTCTCTCCTTCCTACTGGGAAAGGACAAATGGGGTAGCATTACCCCCTCCCTCCCCAGGATTCGCTGGGGCACATAGCCCAATTCTCACATTGTGCCCCAGACTTGAGAAACATTCCCTTCTCTTCTTTGCCTGGTGAATTCTGACACATTCATTAAAACCTCACTCAAATGTCACTTCCTTTAGAATGCCTGCCCTGATCCCTCCCCCCCACCCCCAGTTGGTAATGACATTCCCCCTCAGAGATCGCAGAAGACTTTGTTTTATAACAAAGGGAAAGGAGACAAAGGAAGAAGAAAAGGACAGAAATATAAGCAGTTGGAGAGACACCTGTCACCAGGGAATCTGAGGTAGACCCCAGCTTGAGCAGTGGAAGCCAGTGGCCAGAAGAGGTTGTTATCTAAATATGTTTAAAGAGTAGAGAGTAAAGTGGCTTGATATCAAGGGATGCACTTCACCAACTTAGACTCTGAGAGGAGTTTGTTAAGATTTTAGCATGATCGTTTACACCTCAGAAATCACCAAACACTACAAATATGGGCTTGATTTATTATTTTATTTGTCATCTAGATTTAAGAAAGTGATGGAGAAAATGTTAATAATACAGATTAAACTTTTAAATGTGTTGTGCTTTTTGTCAAGGTGGGGGGCAGGGCGGGTCAGTTGTTAAACATTTGCCAGCACACATTGCCTGGAGGCACTGATCTCAAGGTGACCACTATATGCTACACTGTCCAGCAAATGTAAAGGAAGGATTTAAGTCTCATCACCTATTAGGGAGTTCGCAGCCCTGAGGGGATAAGAAATCTCTACCTCCCTCCGGGTTGGGAGATTGGTGTGTGCCTGCTTTCCCCTTTTCCTGTAGCGTGGAATTGGTCTAGGGCATGGGAATAATGATCAGACCCACAACCTTCCATTCCCGGGGGGCTCACAAGACACAAGGCAGCTTGCTTAGGGCTGCTGATGTCCAGACTATTTCTTGTCATTGTGTTTCCTTGATAACACAATACTTGTCATTTTAAGCAAATTGCTCTTATGTTTTACCGATATATGAAATCTAAGTGATTTGATAACTATGCCTGGATCAAAAAAGACAGAGGAGGTGCCAGTGGGTGGGTAAATAAGTCAGTAAGAGTTATCTAGCACCCAAGGATTAATAAGGAAGAGAGGTCCTTAGGGAAGAGATTATACATACTCCTGTTACTGCTGTATTTGTATTTGTCTGTGTTATCCTGGAGATAACACTGAATGGGAGGCAGACAGGGAATACAACAGTCTCTGAGGAGTTTAAAATGACTGTCACAAAAAGAGTCATGGGAAGTGCACGGTGGGCGTGAGCAAGCTGTTACCTAGGACCAAAGAGGAACACCAAAGAGACATGGAAGATACCATCAATGAAATGTAGGATAGGAAGAAAATGTATGATGGGCTGGACATGTGCTGAAACTGACGGATGACAGGTAGACAGCTGGAGTACTCCACTGTTACCTTCTTGATGTCAAGAGAAAGTGAGGAAAGCCTCCATGTTGAGTTGACCCCTTGTGGCAAACTTATGGTGGTCACGGACAAGAATAGTATGGTGGGGGAGGCATGAATGGGTTGTGATTTTTGTCAGTAAGTAGAAGGAATGAACTCACACATCCATTTGGATATTAGGTATCCCGAAAAAGCTGTAAAGAGGGGAGATAATTTGTCTCATTGGGGACAAAGACTTTGTCTTCTTCAGTTTCTGTACAATGCCTAATTTGCTCTAAATCAGAAATTTTGAGAGTTCTCCCTCTCCATACCTCCTACCAAGCAAGATTGGGGATTTGGAGGAGAAGATTGGGAAGAAAGTGATGACCCCCCCCCACTCCAGTTACCTCTATGCCTGCTTATCAGTAGAGTTTGCAGAGAAACTGGCCAGAGAGACAGTCAGCAGAGTTCATGGTCAGATTGAGTTCTGGGCAGATATTCAGAGAAGGGAGTTTCTGTTTCTGTCCAGCTTCGAAGATTAGGTCAGGAGAGTTTGGCAGGCACTATTACAGGCCCTAAGGGTCCTTGGCCTATGAATGTGAGAACAATGTTAGTTCATCCTCTGACCTGCCTCTCTTGTCTCTGTAATGACCACTGTGTCAGGGTTTTTTATTCTGTTCATGGCAATATACAATGGCTATAACCCAGGTCTGATAGGCATCGACAGAATTACATAGTAAAGGTTAGTTGTGCTAATCTCAAGAGTGCCTATGCCTTTCCAGGTCAGCTAGCAAGTCCATCTATAAAATGGGTCTGTGTTGACATTTACCAGCCTCATGGAGAGTTGGGGAGGCTTATGAAGGGGAACTCTGTTCCCAAAGACATTACACAGCTTCCGCCAACTCAGGATGGCAGTACTTAGCAATTCCGGGCAATTGCAGATCAGTTAATTGCATCATTCAGTTACTGGTGTGCATTGATGTGACATCTGAGAAACATGGTTGAACATAACATTCAGCCATTTCATCTGAGAGGAGCAGCTGCTCTTGTGTGTGAAAGAACTGGGGGGAGGGGGTGGTGCAGAATAGAAGCAGAATTGCCTTTAACATGGACTGAGGAAACTCCAGGAAGGACAGACACATCAGAGACAGAAAGACAGCCAGACATAGACAAGACAACAGACAAAGACAGTCTGAAAGACAAGCACAGTGTAGACAGGGAACATGGCTGGTTTATCTTAAATCTCTTTTAGCCACTCATATAGCCTTGTACTTGGATAGGACTGTGGCTTGTGTACTGGAACCAGCTTGAACTGATAGTAAAATTTTCAAGACAAGCATTTACACTTGGGAATCAGCAAATGCTACAAATTAGGGCTTAATTTATTGTTTTGTTGATTGTGTAGACTTTAAAAACTGTTAATAATATAGATTAAACTTTAAAGCATATCTAGCATGCCTGTTTTTACACCATCACCCTCCATCCCACCCCCAACCATGTCATTTGTTAAACAATTACCAGTACATCACTGCTGATAGGTATTTTTAAAATGCTTGTTGAATGAGGCACAGGATATTGAGAAAGAGACACAAAGACAGAGACACAGAGAGACAGAAACAGAGGGACAGAAACTGAGAGACAGAGACAGAAAGAGACAGAGATAGAGACAGAGAGGGGGCAGAGAGAGAAAGACAGGCAGAGACAGAGAGACAGAGAAAGGCAGAGACAGAGAGAAAATCAGAAACAGAGATGAAGAAAGACAGAGACAGACAAAGACAGACAGGCAGACACAGAGAGACACAGAGAGACAGCAGCGGAGCCAGAGCCAGAGCCAGAGCCAGAGACAGAGAATCACAGAAACATAGAATTTTAGGGTTCAGAGATCTCAATGTCTAGCACACCCCCAAAGGAACCTCTACTGCAACCTACCTCCAATGCATGGAGTAGGGGGGTGGGTAGGGGTGGAGGTAAAACCCACAATTCCTCAGGCCATGCACTTTTGTACAGCTTTAATTGTTAGGAATATTTTTTCCCTACTTCTTGACAACTTTCATTTATTGCTCCTAGATTGGCCAAACAGAGTAAGTCTATTCTCTCTTCCTTTGAGATATTTGAATGTGGTTAGCACAATCATGACCTTTTCAGGTCTCTCTGTCTCTCTTTCTTTCTTTCCTCTTTCTGTCTCTGTCTCTCTCTTACTTGGTTTGGTAAGGATACTGTATTTGTTTACTTTTGTTCATGGTGCACTCCACTTCCAGGATAATATAAGCTTCTTGAGGACAAGAACTGTCTTCTTTAGCATCTTTGCACCTTCAGTGTCTAGTCTGGTGCCCAGCACATGGTAAGCCATTAATAAGTAATTGTGGAATTAGATCAAATCAATAGAGTCATCTACTTCAGATATGATACTATCTGCTGGACAGCAACTTCATCTCCCTATACCCTTCAGTCTGCTATTCTCCAGGCTAAATGAAGGATCATAGATTTAGAGATGGAGGGGACCTTAATGGTCATAAAATCCATCTCCCTCATTTCACACATGAAAGAACCGAGGCCACAGTTTGTTCAACCTATCCTGGTTCTCTTCTGGACTGTTCCAGAAAAACAAAGGCAAAGATAAAGATTAGAGACAGAGAAAGATGTGGGGGGAAAATCAGAAAAGGTAAAGATAAAAAGACAGAGGCAGGGAGACAATTAGTGAGAAATTCTATGTTAATTTACACTTGTTGATTGCTCTGGAGTCTGAGGACCTGGTTTAAATCCTTCCTCTGATGCTGACTGACTCTGTGTCCTTAAGCAAGTCACTTCACCATCCTGTGCCTTAATTCCCTCATCTGCAAAATGGGGTAGGGAATTGGACTAAATGGTTTCCAGGTCCCTTCCATATCTAGGTCTACGATCCTATGAGAATGAGACAACACATGGGGATCAGGAGTGTTATCTTTTGTGTATGTTTTGTCAGAGTTTAGTCCGGGAACTCCTTGAGAACAAAACCCATATATTCCGGACAGTCTCCAAAGGACCTGGGAAAGCCGGGGGGGGGGGGGTGTATCTTCACTGGGAGTTTCTGGAGGACATAGAAATACTTCCTTCTTTTATATGTCTCTAGGGCTCTGCACACATGAGGACTCAGTGAAAGGATTGGTCTGGCCTAAGCAGCTGAATATGATTTGCTGGAAACATCATCCTTATGAATTGAGAGCCTTTGCTCAGACCATTTTGTGTTGGGAGGATGGAAAGAGACCTACTATGCCTGGGTGTGTGCCTAGAAGGAGCTCATGGATGAAGCTGCCCAGCAACAAGCATCATATCTGAAGTAGATGACTCTGTTGATTTGATCTAATTATACGAAAATTGACTAAGGGCCTACTATGAACTGGGCAGTAGGATAGACAATGAAGATGTAAAAATGCAAAAGGAAACAGTACTTGCCCTTAAGGAGTTTGCATACACCTGGGAGTAGGGAATACCATGAACAAAAGTAAGTAATACAGAGTCCATACATGTGTGTGTGTGTGTGTGTGTGTATGTGTGTATGAGAGAGAGATAGAGAGAGACAGAGACAGAGAGAGAAAGACACACACAGACACAGAGACAGACAGAAAAAGACAGAGATAGGGGAGAGAGACAGAGATGGAGAGAGATCCTGGGGGGAATCAGACTTTGGTACAACAAAGTGAGCACTGGCTTTTGAGTTAGAGATTCTGGCTGCTAATGCTGAGAGTCTGGGCAAGTTACTTTTATTCTTTGGACCTCAGTTTCCTTACATGTGAAATGAAAGAGTTGGACTAGATGGTCATAGAGATCCCTTCCAGCTCCAAATCTGTGAATCTTTGCTCATTCCAGTGCCACCAGAGGTTTCTGTGCATTTAGGGCACCCATTGGATGAAGAAGGAAGACCTGACCCCAGCAAAGCTAAAGGAAGGCTAAAAATAAGCACATTTCCCTTCTTGCTAATACCTGAGTTATTGCTTTCTCTTCTCTCCAAATGAAGGAAATATTTTATTGGTTCGGGTAGGAAAACAGCATGCATAGGGACTTATTTTTATTTCTTGACATTTTTGTTGATGTCTTGGTGGGATGGGGGAGGAAAGGAAGGCTTCAGGAGGGAGAAGAGGACAAGGAAGAGAAGGAGGAAGAAAGACAAAGAAGATTACAAAGGCATAGGGAAATGGTGGGAAGGGGGAGAGAGAGAAGGAGAATAGAAGGAGAGGCATAAAAGAGGAGAAGAGGGACAGAAAGTAAGGAAGAAGAAAGAATGGACAAATGGGAAGTAAGGAAGAGGATGGAGGAGGGGGAAATGGAAGAGAAAAAGAGTTAGAGGAAGGAGAGGAAAGTGACATAGTCCACTTTTGGCACCCATCTCTTTACTGCTGCTTTTGACCTGAAAGGCAATAAATGGCAAAGATAGCAATCAGTTGCAATTGGAAAAAAAAAGTCAGTTCAGCTTGGGAGCGTAGGAAACAGTGCTAAGGAGGTTGGGTCTCCTCTAGCCATCCTGGTGCCTGGACAGCAGCACATTTCACCTCTGGCCTTGCAGGGGTGAAGAACATTCTGAGTGTTGGTTGGCTGGCTAGCTCTTGGATGATCAAGGACCCTACTCGATGATCTTAGCCCTGGGGTTGACCCTTTCTCAGTTATTCTTCAAGAGGAAGAGGATACCAAGTTGGAGAGGAACTTAGAGACTATTTGGTTAAACCTCCTTTGTTTACAAATAAGGAAACTGAGGCCCAAAGAGGGGAAGTGATTTGATTAAGGTTATACAGTGTTAGTAGCAGAACCAAAAATTAAATTCAGGTCTCTAGGCTTCTAGTTGGTTACTTCCTGGTATACCCATATCCCAGGAGAATGTAAGCTCCTTGAGGGCAAGTACTGTTTCCTTTTGCATCTTTACATATTCAGTGTCTACCCCACTGCCCAGCTCATAGTAAGCCTTTAGTCAATGTTCATAGAATTAGATCAAATCGATAGAGTCATCTACTTCCTTCATTACACCATATTCCTTTTTTTTTATTTAAATTTATTTTTAGTTTACCACACACGGTTCTACATAATTTTGAGTTCCAGATTTTCTCCCCTCCCTCCCCCCTCTTTCCCCCCTCCCTCCCCAAGACGTCATGGAATCTCATATAACTACCATGTATAACTTCACATTGAATTAATTTATACACTAGTCAAGTTGTGGAGAAGAATTATGACCAATGGAATGAATCATGAGAAAGAAGAGACAGAACCAAAAAAAAAAACCCAAAAACAAAAACAAAAGAGAAGAAAAAAGGCAAGCATGTAGTGCACCTCAATCTGTATTCAAACTTCACAGATCTTTCTCTGGATGAAGATAGCATTCTCCATCGTGAGTCCCCTGGAGTTGTCCTTGCACCTTTCGTTGCTGAGAACAGCGAAGTCTGTCAGGGTTGGTCCTCACGGAACCCCTATATCTGTGGTTGTGTACAATGTTCTCCTGGCTCTGCTCTGCTCACTCAGCATTATGTCGTGTCAGTTTTTCCAGGTTGTTATGAAGTCCGTATCATCCCCATTTCTTATGGCACAATAGTATTCCATTACCTTCATATACCACAGCTTGTTCAGCCATTCCCCAATTGATGGGCACCCCTTTGATTTCCAATTCTTGGCTACCACAAAAAGAGCCGCTATAAATATCCTTGTACATATGTGTCCTTTTTCCCGCTTGTGTGATTTCTTTGGGATACAACCCTAGAAGTAGTATTGCTGGGTCAAAGGGTATGAACATTTTTATAGCCCTTTGGGCATAGTTCCAAATTGCTCTCTAAAATGGCTGGATCAGCTCACAACTCCACCAGCAATGTAACAATGTTCCAATTTCCCCACATCCTCTCCAGCATTTATCATTATCCTGTTTTGTCATTTTAGCCAATCTGACAGGAGAGATGTGGTATCTAAGAGTTGTTTTGATTTGCATTTCTCTAATCAGTAGTGATCCAGAGCATTTTTTAATATGCCTATAGATAGCTTTAATCTCTTCCTCTGAAAACTGCCTATTCATATCCTTTGACCATTTCTCAATTGGGGAATGGCTTGTATTCCTATATATTTGGCTCAGTTCCCTATATATTTTAGAAATGAGGCCTTTATCAGAGATACTAGTTGCAAAGATTTTCTCCCAATTTTCTGCTTCCCTCCTAATTCTTGTTGCATTGGCTTTTTTTGTACAAAAACATTTCAATTTGACATAATCAAAATTATCCATTTTGCATTTTGTAATGCTCTCTATCTCTTGTTGGGTCATGAATTCTTTACTTTTCTATAAATCTGATAAGTAAACTATTCCTTGCTTTCCCAAATTACTTATAGTATCAGCTTTTACTCCTAAATCATGAACCCATTTTGACTTTATTTTGGTACATGGTGTAAGATATTGGTCTATGCCCAGTTTTTGCCCTACCATTTTCCAATTTTCCCAACAGTTTTTGTGAAATAGTGAATTATTAGCCCAGAAGCTGGCCTCTTTGGGTTTATCGAAGAGTAGATTGCTAAACTTGTTGATTTCTCCTACTTGTATGCCTATCCTATTCCACTGATCCACACCCCTGTTTCTTAACCAGTACCAGGCAGTTTTGATGACTGCTGCTGTGTAGTACAGTTTAATATCTGGTATGGCTAGGCCACCTTCTCTAGCATTTCTTTTCATTAATACCCTAGATATTCTAGACCTCTTGTTTTTCCAGATGAATTTTGTTATTATTTTGTCCAGCTCTGTAAAATAATTTTTTGGTAGTTCGATTGGTATGGCACTGCATAGATAGATTAATTTAGGTAAAATTGTCATTTATATTATATTAGCTCGCCCTAACCATGAGCAACTGATATTTTTCCATTTATTTAGATTTGATTTTATTCACGTGAAAAGTGTGTCATAGTTATGTTCATATAGGCCCTGGCTTTGTCTTGGCAAATAGACTCCCAAATATTTTATAGTGCCTTCAGTAACTTTGAATGGAATTTCTCTTTCTATCTCTTGCTGTTGGGCTTTCTCAGTAATGTATAGGAATGCTGAGGATTTATGTGGGTTTATTTTATATCCTGCAACTTTGCTAAAGTTGTTTATTATTTCAAGTAGTTTTTTACTTGATTCTCTAGGATTCTCTAAATAAATCATCATATCATCTGCAAAAAGTGATAATTTAGTTTCTTCTTTTCCTATTCTAATTCCTTCAATTTCCTTTTCTTCTCTTATTGCTACAGATAACGTTTCTAGTACCAAATTGAATAATAGGGGTGATAATGGACATCCTTGTTTCACTCCTGATCTTATTGGGAATGCATCTAGTTTATCCCCATTACAAATAATGCTTGTCGATGGTTTTAGGTAGATGCTATTTATAATTTTGAGGAAGGTTCCACTTATTCCTATGCTTTCCAGTGTTTTTAATAGGAATGGGTGTTGTACTTTGTCAAAGGCTTTTTCTGCGTCTATTGAGATGATCATATGGTTTCTGCTAGTTTTGTTGTTGATATGGTCAATTACGCTAATAGTTTTCCTAATATTGAACCAGCCTTGCATTCCTGGAATAAATCCTACCTGGTCATAGTGTATTATTCTCATGATGAGTTGCTGCAATCTTTTTGCTAATATTTTATTTAAAATTTTTGCATCAATTAGAGAAATTGGTCTATAATTTTCTTTTTCCGTTTTGACTCCACCTGGTTTGGGTATTAGTACCATATTTGTGTCATAAAAAGAATTTGATTGGACTCCTTCTTCACCTATTTTCCCAAATAGTCTACTAAGTATTGGAATTAGTTGTTCTTTAAATGTTTGATAGAATTCACATGTAAAACCATCTGGCCCTGGAGACTTTTTCCTAGGGAGTTCATTGATGGCATGCTCAATTTCTTTTTCTGAGGTGGGGTTATTAAGAAATTTCACTTCCTTTTCTGTTAGCCTGGGCAGTTTATGTTTATGCAGATATTCATCCATATCTCTAAGGTTGTCAAATTTATGGGCATACAGTTGGCCAAAATAATTCCTAATTATTGTTTTGATTTCCTCTTCATTAGAGGTGACCTCACCCTTTTCATTTTTGATACTGGTAATTTGATTTTCTTCTTTCTTTTTTTTAATCAAATTGGCCAAAGGTTTATCAATTTTATTGGTTTTTTTTCATAAAACCAGCTCTTTGTTTTATTTATTAATTCAATAGTTTTCTTGGTTTCAATTTTATTAATCTCTCCTTTGATTTTCAGTATTTCTAATTTGGTATTTAATTGGGGGTTTTCAATTTGCTCTTTTTCTAGCTTTTTCAGCTGTATGCCCAGATCTTTGATCTCCTTTTTCCCTATTTTATTCATGTAGGCATTTAGGGATATAAAACTTCCCCTAAGATCTGCTTTTGCTGCATCCCATAAGTTTAATTTTTAAGTTTAATTTTGGGAAGTATACCAGTAAGGCAAGACTAATGACCTCGAGGATGACCATGAACATGCCTGAATGGTTCAGAATCACAAAGCATAAGAAATTCTCTAGATAGAAGGTACAGGAGTATAATATTTATTTAGACACAAGAGAATCCAATCCCAGGACCAGTAATTCCAGTTCCATGCTGTAGCAATTATATTCCAAAACCAGTAAGCCCACCTCAATGTAGCAACAAGGAAATTATAACAAAATATTATATCAAGGAGGGAAGCCATCCTGCAGCTTTCCCCCCTGCTAGGGCCTTCCTGTAAACAATCACTCATGAATCCTAACTCTCCACTCAGCACTCTGTCCTGCAGCTCTGCCAACTCTGAGTTCCTTGATCTCTGCAACTCTCTCTTGTTCTGCACTCTCTGCTCTACAGTCTGTCTTGATGCTGGCTCTCCTTCAGTGTCTGCTGCCTCAATGTCTTCTTGATGTCTGCTTCTGAATCCTGCCACTCTCAGTTCCTCAGCTCCCAATTCTGCTGCTGTCATTTCTGGGCTCTCTTTTTATACAGTCCTAGCTAGCATCTGATTGACTAGAACTCAGTGCATGTACCAATGGCTCTGGTTTTTAGCAACTCCCCTTAGGGCCCTGAGGGTTTCATGCCCACATCAGCTTAACTAGCAAAAGGATTCAGGCCTGGGGCCTCACATCTAGTAAGTGAAAGGGTGTGGGCCTGCCTCTAATCAGGCCTCCCTTTGTTAGCCCCACCTGAGGCCTATTCAATGGGTGGGAAAGATCTTACTTACTGATTGGTCTCACAGGAGGGAATTGAAAGGAAAGACCTGGGCCATATTCCATAATATAAAGTACCATATTATGGAAGGTAGTGTGAGGTAATGAAGAAAGCACTGGGCTTGGAATCAGAAAAACCTGTGTTCAAATCATGCCTTATTCACGTACCGGTGAAATGGTCAGGAAAGGCTACCTTAACAAAACTGACAACCTGTTCCTTTGTCCTAAGAGAACTAGATAGATTCTTGAGACAGCCCCATATCCCAGAAGCCTGAAGACTGAAGACAACTTTGCAACTAGAACTGGGGTTCACCTAGGTGAGCTTGAGCCTGGACTTATGCTCTGACTTTCTTTGCTTGATTATAATTGCCGAAAAAGGGATTCAGAGATGGATGTGTCCAACCTTGGAAGCCTAAGAGATTAGGACATCCTGAGTCCTTGGTCAGAATTTACTGCCAAATTTCTGTGTTGTAGAAAATGACAACCAAAAAGAGAGGAGTTGGACCCCTGGTTTGTCTTGTTGGATGACGTGGAGTGAGTTGTTTGGTAAAGTGTAGAGATAATGTGTAATATATATTCAGTACTCCTAAGAACTTTGTCACATCTTGGTACGTTAGGGTTCATCCTCTTGGGAGAATAAAATAGCATTTATGTGTTAACATTTTTGGTTTAAGTTTTTCCATTAGTATGAAATTGTGGGTCTTGTGTGTGTTAAGCATTTCATTGTTGTGGAGAAAATAAATAGCTTTCCTATGTCTGATTAACACTGTATATTGAGCACCTTTCTTCATACCCATTTGGTGAGACCTTACATATGAGCCAAACATACATTTTAAGTAATTTTCCTTTGCGTCAGGGGCATAGAGAGCCAAAGAAAGAAAAAGAGACAAAAGAGTCTGACCTCTCTCTGTGTAGTGAGGTTCTCTCAGGTTTGAATCCAGTGTACATGCATGGAGTCTGGAGGTGAAAGGGGCCCATTAATGGAAAGGGATAAACTGCAGCATGCTATTGCTTTGGGAATAGCAGAGGTAAATTATTGTTACAATAGGATCATAGATTTTTAAATGGAAGAGAAAGAGATAAAGAGAAGGAAAGGATGTAGGCACAAAAGAAAAGAAGAGAAAGAGCAAGGAGAAGGGGTAGGGGAAGAGAAAAGAAAGGAGAAGAGGAGTAGGAGGATGGGGAAAAATGGAAGAAAAAGGAAAGGAGAAGGGAGGAAAAGAGAAGAAAAAGGTTTGGAAAGAAGGAAGTAGAGAATCAGGACAGGTAGAAGGGATGGAGGAGAGCCAGACAGAGGAAAATAGGTCTCTGAAGAGGAAGGCTGGAAGCCCTAAAGACAAACAAGCTCTTCCCCATTTTGCCTGAGGCCTGCACTGCAGCTTTCCTTAGCCCCCAATTACAACAGCCTCATTACAGCCCCGCATCTTTCTGAGGTCAGACCTGTATGTGCTCTGAGCTACATTAACTCTAATTCCCAGGGAGATGAGAAGATTTAAGCGAGTGGAGGTTGGCTTTCTCTAAGGGAGGTCATCATATCCTATACCCTCACCTGGCATGTGAAAGCAGAGGGCCTCTCTGCACATGCCGTGTCTTATTTCTTCCTTTCTTTATTTATTTCACTTAGCTGGAGTGTAATTAAATTTGAATTGAGGCCAAAGACGATTTGTGAGACAAGCGTTTGGCTAGAGATATTGAGCAAACCAGGTGAAAAAACCCCCACTGCATAACTTCAAAAAGGCCAATAATCACATTACAATTGAAATTCATTCCCTCTCCTCTCATCCCCTCTCCTATTAACTCGGACAAGAGCTGGAATCCCTCTTGGGAACCTACACTCATCAAGTTACACAAATGGAGTCTGGGTGTATGTGCATGGGCATGCATATATTTGTGTGTGTGTGTGTGTGTGCAAGCACATACATTGAACATATGTGTTTCCCCTCAGAGCTGAGGTACTCCATTCTGATCAGCAATGAACATGGAAGCCAGGCAGGGTCTGATATTAATGGAGGAGGTGCTGGGGAGGAAAGAAATAGAATCATAGAATTTCAACTAGGGGAGACCTTAGAATCTAATGAAAGCTCCTCATTTTAGAGAGAAGAAAACTGAGGTTAAAAAACAGGCTAAGGAGCTTGAAAAGGTCTCACAGCACATTAATGGTAGAACCAAAGCTGGGAGCCAGGTTTGCTGGCTTTCTGGGAAGTGCTCTTTGTACTAATAGCTGATAATAGTAGCTGACATTTATAGAGCACTTTAAGGTTTATAAAGCTCTTTACATATATTATCTCATTTGATCTTCACAACAACTCTGTAAGGTAGTTTCAGAAGGTGTTATTTTCCCTATTTTATGGAAGAAAAAAACTGAGACTCAGGCAGTTTTTAAGTGATTGGACTATGGAGACACACCTAATGTCAGAGGCAGAATTTGAACGGAGTTCTTTCTGGCCTCCAGATTTGGCATTCTTTCCACTCTGCTCCAGCATGGCACACTATACTGCCTCCAACTACACCACGATGCGTCTTAATTATGGAGTAGTAACCATTTAATCAGTGCTAGGACTACAGATGATAGTATCACAGAGGGACCTAAGAAGAATAAGGGATTAGAGAGGAAACCTAGAAGAGCAGTCCTTGAAAAATCAATACATAAATTGATCAGTAAGTATATATTGGAAGAAAAGGAGATAAGAATTTATTAAGCACTTACTGTGTACCAGGCACTATGCTAAGTACTTTATGAATACTCCATTTGGTCCTCATAACAACCCTGCATGGTGGGTGTTATTATTTTTCCCATTACAGTTGAGGAAACTGAGGCAGACTGAGTTTAAGTGATTTCCCCAGGGTTACATAGCTAGTAAGCATCTGAGGCCATATTTGAATATAAGTCTTCTTGACTCCAGGCCCAGTGTTCTATGCACTATACCCCTAGCCCTATGGTAGGTGTTAAGAGATTCTGAGAGACAAAATATTTGATCTCTTCCTTTGAGGAGATGACAATCTAGATGGTGAGACAAGGCTATATATACATGAAAACACATAGAAAGCAATAAAGTATCCAACTACTCTCAGTGGGACCTTAAAAAGAGGGAAAAAATTAGGTTGGAGGGAAGCAGCCTATCTGTCATGAATCCCTCATCCTAGCCCATTTTGGGAGCCCTGATGGGTCAGAGCGAATGTAAATAGTAATTATTTCACTCTGAGGTACCACCTCACACCTATCAGATTGGCTAAAATGGCAAAACAGGAAAATTACAAATGCTGGAGAAGATGTGGGAAAGTTGGAACACTAATGCATGGTTCGTAGAGTTGTGAACTTATCCAACCATTCTGGAGAACAATTTGGAACTATCTGCAAAGGGCTATAAAACTATGCATACCCTTTGACCCAGCAATACTACTTCTAGGTCTGTACTCCAAAGAGATCATACAAATGGGAAAAAGAATTTCATGTACAAAAATATTTATAGCAGCTCTTTTTGTGGTGGCCAAGAATTGGAAATTGAGGGGATGCCCATTGACTATGGAATGGCTGAACAAGCTGTGGTATATGAATGTAACAGAATACTGTTGTGCTATAAGAAATAATGAGCAGGCAGACTTCAGAAAAAAAAACTTGGAAAGACTTGAATGAACTGATGCTGAGTGAAGTGAGCAGACCCAGGAGAACATTGTACACAGTAACAGCTACAATGTGCAATGACTAACTTTGATGGACTTTTTTTTTTGCATACTTGCAAAGTTCTTTTTATGTATTTGGAATATATATTTTTTTAATTTAAATTTATTTATTTAACATATTTGGTTTTCAGCATTGATTTTCACAACAGCTTGAATTACAAATTTTCTCCCCATTTCTACCCTCCCCCCCCCACTCCAAGATGGCTGATATTCTGGTTGCCCTGTTCCCCAGTCAGCCCTTCCCTCTATCACCCACTTCCCCTCTCATCCCCTTTTCCCTTCCTTTCTTGTAGGGCAAGATAAATTTCTACGCCCCATTGCCTGTGTATCTTACTTTTTAGTTGCATGCAAAAACATATTTTTGTGTTTTTGAACATCTGTTTTTAAAACTTTGAGTTGCAAATTCTCTTCCCTCTTCCCTTCTCACCCACCCTCCCTAAGAAGTCAAGCAATTCAACATAGGCCACATGTGTAATCATTATGTATAACCCTTCCACAATACTCATGATGTGAAAGGACTAACTATATTTTGCTCCTTCCCAACCCATCCTGCTTTATTGAATTTTCTCCCTTGACCTTGTCCCCTTTCCAAAGTGTTTGTTTTGATTACCTCCACCCCCATCTGCCCTCCCCTCCATCATCCCCCCCCTTTTTATTTTTTTTATCTTCCTCCCTCTTTTTGTCTGTGGGGTAAGATACCCAACTGAGTATGTATGGTATTCCCCCTCAGGCCAAATCTGATGAGAGCAAGGTTCACTCATTCCCCCCTCACCTGCCCTCTCCCCTCCTCCCACAGAACTGCTTCCTCTTGCCACCTTTATGCGAGATAATCCACCCCATTCTATCTCTCCCTATCTCCCTCTCTCAGTATGTTGCTCTCTCATCCCTTAATTTCATTTTATTTCTTTTAGATATCTTCCCTTCATCTTCAACTCACCCTGTGTCTGCTCTCTCTCTTTTACGTATATTTATATATATATATAAAAACACACACATATATATACACATACATACATATACATACATATACACATAGATATATACATACATACACATTCACTTATATATATACATAAACATATATATATATATATATATATATGCATATTCCCTTCAACTACCCTAATACTGAGGTCTCATGAATCATACACATCATCTTTCCATGTAGGAATGTAAACAAAACAGTTCAACTTTAGTAAGTCCCTTGCAATTTCCGTTTCTTGATTACCTTTTCACGCTTCTCTTGATTCTTGTGTTTGAAAGTCAAATTTTCTATTCAGTTCTGGTCTTTTCACTGAGAAAGCTTGAAAGTCCTCTATTTTATTGAAAATCCATATTTTACCTTGGAACATGATACTCAGTTTTGCTGGGTAGGTGATTCTAGGTTTTAATCCTAGCTCCATTGACCTCTGGAATATCGCATTCCAAGCCCTTCGATCTATTAATGTAGAAGCTGCCAGATCTTGGGTTATTCTGATTGGGTTTCCACAATACTTAAATTGTTTCTTTCTGGCTGCTTGCAGTATTTTCTCCTTGATCTGGGAGCTCTGGAATTTGGCGACAATATTCCTAGGAGATTTCTTCTTGGGATCTATTTGAGGAGGCGATCGATGGATTCTTCCAATTTCTATTTTGCCCTGTGGCTCTAGAATATCAGGGCAGTTCTCCTTGATAATTTCTTGAAAGATGGTATCTAGACTCTTTTTTTGATCATGGCTTTCAGGTAGTCCAAGAATTTTTAAATTATGTCTCCTGGATCTATTTTCCAGGTCAGTGGTTTTTCCAAGGAGATAATTCACATTGTCTTCCATTTTTTCATTCCTTTGTTTCTGTTTTATAATATCCTGATTTCTCACAAAATCACTAGCTTCCACTTGCTCCAATTTAATTTTTTTTTATAAATTTCTTTATTTATTTTTAGTTTACCATACAAGGTTCTACATAGTTTTGAGTTCCAGTTTTTCTCCCCTCCCTCCCCCCTCCCTCCCCAAAATGGCATGAAGTCTCATATAACTGTCATGTATAACTTCGCATTGAATTAATTTATGCACTAGTCAAGTCATGGAGAAGAATTTTGACCAATGGAATGAATCATGAGAAAGAAGAAACAGAACCAAAAAAACCCAAAAAACAAAAAAAAAAACAAAACCCCAAGACAAAAACAAAAGAGAAGCAGAAAAGGCGAGCATGTAGTGTGCCTCAGTCTGTATTCAAACTTCGCAGTTCTTTGTCTCGATGAAGATAGCATTCTCCATCGTGAGTCCCCTGGAGTTGTCCTTGCCCCTTAGGTTGCTGAGAAAAGCGCAGTATGTCAGGGTTGGTCCTCACAGAATCCATATATCTGTGGCTGTGCACAACGTTCTCCTGGCTCTGCTCCGCTCACTCAGCATTATGTCGTGTAGGTTTTTCCAGGTTGTTATGAAGTCTGCATCATCCCCATTTCTTATGGCACAATAGTATTCCATCACCTTCATCTACCACAGCTTGTTCAGCCATTCCCCAATTGATGGCCATCCCTTTGATTTCCAATTCTTGGCTACCACAAAGAGAGCTGCTATAAATATTCTTGTACATATGGGTCCTTTTCCCGCTTGCGTGATTTCTTTGGGATACAACCCTAGAAGTGGTATTGCTGGGTCAAAGGGTATGAACATTTCTATAGCCCTTTGGGCATAGTTCCAAACCGCCCTCCAAAATGGCTGGATCAGCTCACAACTCCACCAGCAATGCAACAATGTTCCAATTTCCCCACATCCTTTCCAGCATTTATCATTCTCCCGATTTGTTATTTTAGCCAATCTGACAGGAGAGATGTGGTATCTAAGAGTTGTTTTGATTTGCATTTCTCTAATCAGCAGCAATCCAGAGCATTTTTCCATATGCCTGTAGATAGCTTTAATTTCTTCCTCTGAAAACTGCCTGTTCATATCCTTTGACCATTTCTCAATTGGGGAATGGCTTTTATTCCTATATATTTGGCTCAGCTCCCTGTATATTTTAGAGATGAGGCCTTTATCAGAGATACTAGTTGCAAAGATTTTCTCCCAATTTTCTGCTTCCCTCCTAATTCTTATTGCATTGGCTTTTTTTGTACAAAAACATTTCAATTTGACATAATCAAAATTATCCATTTTGCATTTTGTAATGCTCTCTATCTCTTGTTGGGTCATGAATTCTTTACTTTTCCACAAATCTGATAAGTAAACTATTCCTTGCTTTCCCAAATTACTTAGAGTATCAACTTTTACTCCTAAATCATGAACCCATTTTGACTTTATTTTGGTATATGGTGTAAGATATTGGTCTATGCCCAGTTTTTGCCCTACCATTTTCCAATTTTCCCAACAGTTTTTGTGAAATAGTGAATTATTAGCCCAGAAGCTGGCCTCTTTGGGTTTATCAAAGAGTAGATTGCTAAACTTGTTGATTTCACCTACTTGTGTACCTATCCTATTCCACTGATCCACACCCCTGTTTCTTAACCAGTACCAGGCAGTTTTGATGACTGCTGCTGTGTAGTACAGTTTAATATCTGGTGTGGCTAAGCCACCATCTCTAGCATGTCTTTTCATTAATATCCTAGATACTCTAGACCTCTTGTTTTTCCAAATGAATTTTGTTATTATTTTGTCCTGCTCAGTAAAAAATTTTTTTGGTAGTTCGATTGGTATGGCACTGAATAGATAGATTAATTTAGGTAGAATTGTCATTTTTATTATATTAGCTCGGCCTAACCATGAGCAACTGATATTTCTCCATTTATTTAGATTTGATTTTATTCGCGTGAAAAGTGTTTCATAGTTATGTTCATATAGGCCCTGGCTTTGTCTTGGCAAATAGACTCCCAAATATTTTATAGTGCCTTCAGTAACTTTGAATGGAATTTCTCTTTCTATGTCTTGCTGTTGAGCTTTGTCAGTAATGTATAGGAAAGCTGAGGATTTATGTGGGTTTATTTTATATCCTGCAACTTTGCTAAAGTTGTTTATTATTTCAAGTAGTTTTTTACTTGATTCTCTAGGATTCTCTAAATAAATCATCATATCATCTGCAAAAAGTGATAATTTAGTTTCTTCTTTTCCTATTCTAATTCCTTCAATTTCCTTTTCTTCTCTTATTGCTACAGATAACGTTTCTAGTACCAAATTGAATAATAGGGGTGATAATGGACATCCTTGTTTCTCTCCTGGATCTATTTTCCAGGTCAGTGGTTTTTCCAAGAAGATATTTCACATTGTCTTCCATTTTTTCATTACTTTGGGTGTTGTTTTCTTCAGTGTATTTTTCAGTATTTTTGGGGGTCTCCTTTAGCAAGTCATTGACTTGTTTTTCATGGTTATCTCGCATCCTTCTCATTTCTCTTCCCAATTTTTCCTCTACTTCTCTAACTTGCTTTTCCAAATCCTTTTTGAGTTCTTCTATGGCCTGGGACCAGTTCATGTTTTTCTTGGAGGCTTTTGTTGTAGGCTCTATGACTTTGTTGTCTTCTTTAGGCTGTATGTTTTGGTCTTCTTTGTCACCAAAGAAAGAATCCAAAGTCTGAGACTGAATCTGGGAGCGTTTTCGCTGCCTGGCCATATTCCCAACCAACTAACTTGACCCTTGAGTTTTTCAGTGGGGTATGACTGCTTGTAGACTAATGAGTTCTATGTTCCACGTTTGGGGGGGAGGTGCCAGCTCTGTCAGACCCGCACTACTCCTTCCCCAAGAACCCCCAGTCCAGACTGGGCTTAGATCTTCAGCAGGCTGTTGCACTCCTGCTCTGATCCGCCACTTAATTCCTCCCACCAGGTGGGCCTGGAGCGGGAAGTAACAACAGCTGTAGCTGCCCCACCTCCGCTGCCCCCGGGGCTGGAAGCCGAACCTCGAACTCCTTCCACTCCCGCAGCTTTTCCCACTAACCTTCTCCACAGTCTTTGGTGTTTGTGGGTCGAGGGGTCTGGTAACTGCTGCAGCTCACACATTCAGGGTGCTAGGGCCCCCTCTGCCCGGCTTCTGGTCTGGATAGTCCATGCCGCTCAGGCTGGGCTCTGCTCCACTCCGTTCCCAGCTCCCAGCTCTGTGTGGAATAGACCTCACCCAGAGACCATCCAGGCTGTCCTGGGCTGGAGCCCTGCTTCCCTTTGCTGTTCTGTGGGTTCTGCCGTTCTAGAATTTTTTCAGAGCCGTTTTTCATAGGTTTTTGGAGGGACTCGGGTACGGAGCTCACTCTAGTCCCTGCTTACCAGCCGCCATCTGGACTTAGCTCTTCTTAACAATGCAAGGATCTAAGAAAACTCCAAAGGTCTCATGATGGAAAATGCTATCCACTTCTAGAAAAAGAACTATGGAGTCTGAATGCAGATGGAAGCAGACTATTTGCTCTCCTTTTCTCTTGTTGTTTTGTTTTGTTTCTTCTTTCTGGTGGTTTCTCCCATTGATTCTAATTCTTCTTTACAATATGACTAATGTGAAAATAGGTGCAATATGAAGGTATATGCAGAGCCTATATCAAGTTACACACTGTCTTGGGATGGGGGGAGGGGAGAGATGGCTAGAAAATTTGGAACTCAAAATCTTATGGAAGTGAATGTCGAAAAACCAAAACTAAATGAAAGAAAATAGTAATTGTTCCTCTTTTGGCCAGAGATTTCTGAGAGTCTTCCCTTCCCTGCTTGGTGGATTTTTTTTAACTAAAGAAGCCATCCCTTGACTCATTTAAACAGCCCTGATCACTGAATGGGTATTTCTCCAGTCAAAGTGAGAACTTGGAAAGACCTTAGCCTAAAAAGGCCAGTCTCGCACTGCATCTGGGGCCATTTCCCGTTGAGCTGATCAGATAGGCCCAGATGGCTCTGGCCATCTGGAGGAGAAAGCAAGGCTGATGACTTTGCACAGCCCTCCTTCACTCAAATCCAATTCACTTGCAAGTCATGGTAACATCTTCCTGATGTCATGTTCCTCTTCGAGAACAAAGTACAAACCACAACAATCCAATAAACATTTATTAAGCACATACTATGTGCCATGTACTGGGCTAAATACTGGGGATGCAATTAGTAAAAAGAAAGTCTCTAACCTCAAGGAGCTTACAATCTAATGGGGAGTGACAACATACAAAAGGAAGCAAGAAAATGGGGAGGTGGGACATCAGGAATATCTGGCAGAAGGGTGTCTTGTTTCATGGAATTGAAACCAGACAGAGAAGCAGATGCAGAGTGGTCGGCTCAGAGAGTCCAGTTTCTGCCCTCTGTAAAGGGAGGCATTGGAAGGAGTTTAGTATTCCATCCTCCAGCCCTCCACCTGGAGCAGAGAGGAGGCTAAGGGAAGTGGTGTCAGTCAAGGCTTGAGTTAGCAGCATGGAGATGAGATTAGAGATGGTGAGTTTAACGGGGAGGGGGCCATTTTGTTATGAGAAAATTGAGGTTCTTTTGCTGCATCCTACATTTTGTCTAAATCTTCCCTATCTTTAAAAAAAAGGCTTCTTTTGATTCTGACATCCTCTCAAGCTATCATCCTGTGGTTTTCTTCCCTTTAATAATCTAATACCTGGAAAAACTGGCTATGCTAATTGTCTCCACTTTCTCACCTCCTACAAACTCACTAATGATCTCTTTATGGCTCAATTCAATGGGCTTTACCCATTTGACATGTTTCTCGACTTCTCTGTATCATTCAACACTGTTGGCCACCCCTGACTCCAGCATGATGTCTCTTCCTTCAGTTTTCTAACACCCTCTCCTAATTCTCCTACCTTTTGAATTGTTCTTGCTCAGTCTTCCTTGTAGGATCATCACTCATGTCCAAGGCCCTATATGTGGGTGTACTTCAGGACTCTGTCTCCATCTCTCTACTCTTTTCTCTTCACTCTCTCTCCTTTGGTAACCCTATCAGCTCACATGAGTTCAATGTTCATCTCTATTTGGATAATTCCAAAACCTACATATCCTGCTCTCATCTCTCTCTTGAGCTTCAGTCCCTCATGACCAAATACTTGATTGACATTTCCAACTACATGTCCTATAGGAATCTTGAACTCAGTATGTACAAAAAAGAATTCATTTTCTTTACTTCCAAACCCAGTCCTCTTCCAGACTTTCCTGTTTGGTAGAGAACACCAAGTTCAAGCCTTGGGATCATCCATCACTTTTCACATTCACTCTTCCCCTATATCCAGTCAGTTGCTAAGTCTTGTCAAGTCTACATCCACAATATCTCTTGAATCTTCTCTTTACTCATATAGCTATCACCTTAGTCCCTTGCAACCTCTTGCCTGGATTGTTGCAATATAATCCTGTTTTAATACTTTACGGTGTGATCTTTGGTATCTATATTGAATTTATTATTGAATATGGTATAAATTACTTATCTAAACCTACTTTTTGCCAGACTGCTTCCAAGTTTTCCCAGCAGTTCTTATCAAATATGGAGTTCTTTCCTAAGTAATTTGTATTTTTGAATTTATCAAAAGTTGAGTTATTAAGGCATGTAGGTGGTACAGTAGGGTACTAAACTTGGGGATAGAAAGTTCTGAGTTCAAAACCTCCCTCAGATACTTACTAGCTATGTGACCCTGAGATATTCACCTAACTTTCCTTAGCCTTAGTGTATTCATCTATAAAATAAAGATACCACCTACTTAACAATGTTGTTGTGAAAACCAAAGATAAGATATGTAATGTGCTCTGCAAACCATAAAGCATATGCCAAAATTTATGGGATGCAGCCAAGCAGTAATTAGTAGAAAATTTACGTCTCTCAATGCTTACATTAATAAAATAGAGAAAGAAGAGTCTAATGAATTGGGTGTACAATAAAAAAAAAACTAAAAGAAAGAACAAATTAAAAATCCCCAAACACCAAATTAGAAATCTTGAAAATCAAATGAGAGATTATCAAAATTGAAAGTCAGAAAACCATTGAACTAATAAGTAAAATTAGGAGATGGTTTTATGGAGGGGGGGGAACAATAACATTGATAAACCATTGGTTAATTTGATTTAAAAAGAGAAAGAGAAAACCAAATTACTACTATCAAAAATGAAAAAGGTGAATGGACTACCAATGAAGAGGAAATTAAAGCTATTATTAGGAGCTATTTTGCCCAATTATATGCCAATAAACCTGACAACCTAAATGAAATGAATGAATATTTACAAAAATATAAATTGCCCAGATTAACAGAAGTTGAAATAGAATACTTAAATAACCCTATCTTAGAAAAAGAAATTGATGTGATAAATGAGCTTTCTAAAGAAAAATCCCCAGGACCAGATGAATTTGCAAGGGAATTTTACCAAACATTTAAAGAACATTTAATTCCAATCTTATATAAACTATTTGGAAAAATAGGCAAAGAAGGAATTCTACAAATGGTACTGATACCTAAACCAGGGAGAGCAAAAACAGAGGAAGGAAACTATAGAATAATTTCTCTAATAAATATTGATGCAAAAATTTCAAATAAAATTCTAGCAAGGAGCTTGTAGCAATATATAGGGATCATACAGTATGAGCAGGTGGGATTTATACTAGGAATGTATGGCTGGTTCAATACTAGGAAAATTATCAGTATAATTCACCATACCAATAAAAAAAACCAAGAAAAATCATATGATCATCTCAATAGATTGAGGAAAAGCTTTTGACAAAATACAGCACCCATTCCTATTAGTTCCAAATTGCTCTCCATAATGGTTGGATTAGTTCACAACTCCACCAACAGTGCATTGCTGTTCTAATTTTTCCACATCTCTTCTAATATTTGTCATTTTCCTTTTCTGTCATATTAGCCAATCTGATAGGTGTGAGGTGACACCTCAGAGATGTTTTAATTTTCATTTCTCTAATCAATTGTGATTTAAAGCATTTTTCCATACAGCTATAGATAGCTTTGATTTCTTCATCTGAAAACTGACTACTCAAATCCTTTGACCACTTACCAATGGGGGATGACTTGTATTCTTATAGATTTGATTTAGTTCTTCATATATTGGAGAAATGAGAATTTTATCAGAGAAACTTGTAAAATTCCCCTAGTTTTCTGCTTCCCTTCTAATCTTGGCTGAATCAGTTTTATTTATGATAAACCTTTAAATATATATATGTATACATACATATATATATATATATATATACATATATATATATATATACATATATATATAATGTAATCAGAATTATCTATTTATTTCCTGTAATTCTATCTCCTGTTTTGTCATAAATTCTTGCCTTATCCATAGATATTCCATGCTCCCCTAATTTACTTATAGATCACTCTTTATGTCTAAATCATGTACCCATTTTGGCCTCATCTTGGCATGCAGTGTGAGATTTTGGTCTATGCCTAGTTTCTGCCAAACTCTTTTCCAGTTTTCCCAGCAGTTTTTGTCAAATGATGAATTTTATCTTAGGAACTTGAATCTTTGAGTTTATCTATATATTATACTAGATTATTATACTAATTATACTAGATTAATATGGTCATTTACTACTGTGCTTTATGTACCTAACATTTTCCACTGGTCCACCACTATATTTCCATTTCTATTATTTTTTTTCTAGCTCTATAAGATAATTTTTGGTAGTTTGGTATAGTACTGAGTTTGTGTATTATTCGTGGATTTGTCTTGGCAGGTAGACTGTCAAGTACTTTATATTATCTGTAGTTATTTTAAATGGAATTTCTTTATGTCTTGTTACTGGACTTTGTTGGTAATATATAGAAATGCTGACTATTTATGTGGGCTTACTTTATATCCTGAAACTTTGCTGAAATGGTTAATTATTTCAACTATTTTTTTGATTAATTCTCTAGGATTCTTTCAAATCATATGCAAAGAGTGATAGTTTTGTTTCTTCATTGCCTGTTTAAATTCCTCCAATTTCTTGTTCTCATCTTATTGCTGTAGCTAGCATTTCTAGTACAATACTGAATAATATTAGTAATAATGGACTTCATTGCTTCACCCCTGATCTTATTGGGAAGGCTTCTAGCTAATCCCTATTGCAGACAACGTTTGCTGATGGTTTTAGATTAATACTACTTGGTTGGTTGTTGTCCTTCATTCTTCTGAAGAGGACCAAAAGGAAATCACTATGCTTGAGTGAAGATTCAGTGTGTCCGACTGTGGCTGATCAAGCCAATAGGAGCTTGGAATGCTCTACCACAGGTCGGGCACAAATAGTCCTTGTGAACATTTGGGGTGGATACTTCAAACTTACACATCCTGCATTTTCTTTGAGCTGTTTCAATTCTGTTTGCTCATAGAGCACAGCACCTTCTCTGATGTGGGAACGCCATGCTGACTGGTCCTGTGCCAGTGTCTCCCATGTCACAAAATCAATTACAAAGTTCTTGAGACAGACTTTGAGAGTGTCCTTGTATCACTTCTTCTGACTACCATTTGAATGCTTGTTCTGTGTGAGTTCTCCCATAAAATAGTCTTTTTGGTAAGCGTACATTTTGCATTCGAACAATGTGGCCAGTCCATCAGAGTGGTACTCTCTGAAGCAGAGTGTGAATGCTTAGCAGTTTAGTTAGAGTAAGGACCTCAGTGTATGGTACCTTATCCTGCCAGGTGGTCTTCAGAATCTTCCTAAGAAAATTCAAATGCAAATGATTCAGTTTCTTGACATGGTGTTGGTAGACTGTCCAGGTTTCACAGCCAAACAACGAGGTCAGCAACATAGCTCTGTAGGCCTTCAGTTTGGTAATCAGTCTAATACCTCTTCTCTCCCATACTTTCCTTCGAAGTCTCCCAAACACTGAGCTAGCTCTGGCAATGGGTGCATCAACCTCATTATCAATGTGTATATCCCTGGAAAGTATGCTACCAAGGTAAGTGAACTTATCCACAGCATTCAAAACTTCTCCATTTGCCATAAACGAAAGCTCCCTTTATTCCTATGCTTTCTTGTGTTTTTAACAGGAATAAGTGTTGTAGAAATTTTAAAAAAAAGTAAACTATAAAACACTATATAAACATAAGCTTTTGTTAATATTATTGAGTTCCATTATCCTGATTCTCCCTTGTCTAGTCTGTTCTATTGATCTACACCTTTCAAATCAATTAAAATGGTTTTGATCATTACTGACTTATAGATTGAAATCTAGAGATGTTGTTCTCCCTTATATCCTACACTTTCATTATTTTTTTCTTGATCTTTTGTTTCTCCAAATGAATTCTGCTGTTATTTTATTGAGTTCTATAAAGTATCCTTTTGATGATTTGATAGCATTGAAAATATAAATTAACTTTGATAGTATTATCATTTTTATTATATTGACAGTGCCCAGACATAAGCAAGGACTGACTATCTCTCCAGTTTTTTTTTAATTTTTTTAAGATTTAAGGAGCACTTTGTAATTGAATCTACAAAAGTATTGAGTATGCTTTGATTGATTCCCAAATATTTTAGGCATTTATGATTATTTTGAATTTGACTTATTTTTCTATTATTGCTTCCTGGATTTTGTTTTTATTATACAGAAATGCTTTTGATTTTTGTAGATTTCTTTTGTAGTTTGTAACTTTGTTGAAATTATCATTTGTCTTCATTAATACCTTTGATGATTCCTTAGGAATAGTAAACCATTACGTCATCAGCAAATAAGGAAATAAGCAAATAGCCCTCTTTTGCCTAATCTCTTCCTTTTCTCTTACTGTTATTGCTAGCATTTCTAGAACCAAAGAATAGCTTTAATAGCTTGAAGCTTCACTAAGACTTTTGGGACACTTTGAATGTTGAATTAATTTTAGGGAGATCCTTACTTTACTCCTGTATTTATCAGAAAAGTTCAATTAACTCTAATGACTCACCCTGTCTCTAGACTCTCCCCTTCAAATTACATTTTCTACACAACTTCCAAATTTATATCCTAAAGTCTATGTCTGACTGTGTCACAGCCCTGCTCAAAAGACTTCAATGGCTCCTAATTTCCTCTAGTAAAAAAAAAAAGCTCCTCCATTATTTAAATAGCCTATGATAATTTGACCCTATTATATTTTTCTGGGTTGATTACATATTACTTTCCCTTACATTGTGTACATTTTATCCAAATTGCCCAATTTAATTATTTTAATATGACAGTTCATCTTTAGCCTTTCTGCCTTTGTATAGATCTTTCCTTCTGAAGGTCCAAAAGACTAAAAGTATAAGTTATATTTACAGAGTGGTAAATAATCCAATTTGATTGTGTGTGATATGAGTAATAATGGGAAATCAGGCTGGAATCCATACCCTTCATGCCTGGAATACAGAATTTTCTACCTTTTAGATCCTTAGCTTTTTCAAAGCCGATGTCAAGTACCACATCCTACAGAAAACTTTCCTGATTTCCCCAGATTCCAGCCATTGCTTTTCCATGAAATTAAACTTAAAATGTTGTTTTGTGTTGTGTTTTCTTATCTATGTAAATGTCCTGCCCTACTCCAACCCCAAGTATAGATGAGATGTCTATAATAGAATGTAAAATCATTAAATGTTTCCTGTTTGTCTTTGTATGCCCAACGACTCAAGTTTGGCCTTGTGAATTATAAGTATTTAATAATGATTGTTGACTTTAATTGGATTGTCTGGGTCTTAAAAGAAAGTGAGGATTTCATTCAGCAGAGAGAAAGGAGAACTTCCACACAGGAGAGGTGGGGTTCAATATGATGTGTTAGGGACGCTGAAGAGAGCCAAGGAAATGTTCTAGAAGGGGCTGAGATACTTGAGGAGGATTACAACCACTCAGCTCAGGAGAGATGCTATGGGGAAGGGAATATTGGGCTGGAATGAGGATTAATGTCGTAATCCTGCCTTTGATACTTACTATTTCGAGATATAAGTCATTTTCCCTCTTGAGGCCTCAGTTTACTCATCTATAGAAGATGGTGTTATATTAGATGAACTCTGACATGCCCCCCAGCTCTAGATCTATGATCCCTTCCAGATATAAATATTATGTATCTTAAAATCTGGACCAGTTACCCTCATTTGTCTTGGCCTGGACTAACAGAGGTAGCTAATACTGGTAAAGGAGGGAACCAAGAGTTAGGGATAGAAGAATGTCCATTATGTTCTTTCTAAAACCACAATAAGTCTCACCAGTATCAAGGTTTCTTAACCTCTGACCCCTAGAAGCCCTAAGGAAGGTAGACCACTCCAGAAAGCCCAGTCAAGAATATGGTTTTCTCCAACCTTGTTACATAGATCTATCACTTCCAAGTCCCCTTGGTATTATTTGAAGGCAAAATTTTAGGCAGTCTTACCACAAAGTCTAGAATACAAGATTCCCTGGACAAGTGTAACAATGCAAATGCAAACACATAGGAAAAACAGGCAAGGAAGACTCCATACCCACCCATCCCTACCTCCATAGCTTCATTAATCCTAAGCCCCACATCTCTCTCTCTCTCCCTCCCTCCCTCTCTCTCTTTTTCTGTACTCCAAGAACAGGTGCACTTGGTAGTATGAGTGACCAGCCTTAAAACATGAACAAAGAAGCCCTACTTCTCTCAGACTTTACATGATGGTTGCTCTAGTGCGAGAGAGAATCTAGGAGACTCCTGACAACAAATGGCAGGAATTGCTGCTTTCCCACCCTCACAACTCAATTTACTTGCTTCTCTTTTTTGTAATAATAGACATCCTGGATAGTCACTACACCTAGGTCAGCGATGGCCTACCTCCTTCACATATATTTTGGTCTGGGGCTTCAGTTTCTCTTATTGGTGAGACACATATTTTGAGTTACTGCAGCAATAGAGATAGAGGGCACTAAATCATTCATACTCCACTGTGGGATCTCCACCAGAACCTTTCCAGCCTGATTTCCCATTATTACCGACATCACATGTAATCAAACTGGATTATTTACCACAACATAAATATAACTTATACTTTCTGTCTTTTGGATTTTCACCTACTCTCTGTTCTTCTCTCTTTAACCTTTCCACTGACAATCTAATTCACTCCCATGGCTTCAATTTCCTCTATGCAGATAACTCCAAAATATCTATCTCTTGTCTTGATCTCCAAAAGAGCTTCTGAGTTCCTAACTCACATTTTCCCACTGCCTATAAGTTATCTCCTTTGGCACCTTAAATTCATGATGTCAAAACTGAACTCATATTTCCCTATAAATCTACTCTTCAGGTTCATATCACTGTTTCCTTCTGTGGTACCAATATTCACCCAGTCTTACATGTCTATAACCCTAGAGATAGCTTTGATTCTTCTCTCTCCCTCATCTCTCCTATTCCATCTTGTACTATAGGATTATAGATTTGGACCTGGAGGATATTTTAGAAGCCATTAAGCCCAACTCACTTGTTTAACAGATGAGGAAACTGAGGCAAGGTAAGGTTAAGTAACTTGACCACATCACAGCTATGAAGTGACTTGGGTAGGATTTGTAGACTCCAAGTTCAACATTTTTTTCCAGTATACCACCTAACAGGTCCTGTATGTTCCAATTCTTTGACATCTCTCACATACTTTCTTCCTTCTCTATTTCCTTAGCATCTCTCCTCTCACTCCCCTCAATTATCACCTTTCATACTGCAGCCAGAATAATCTTTATTGTGCGCAAACCTGATTGTGTCACTCCTCTGCTCAAAAGTTTCCATTCGCTCCCTAGTGCCACCAAAGTAAAGTTTGAAGGTTCAAAACCCTTCTTAATCTAGTCATTCTCTTTCCAGCCTTGTCTCATATTAATGTATTGTATACATTTTATGTTCTATCCAAACTGGATAACTCTGACTTCCCAGGCATTCATAGCACATCAGATATAGAACTCAAAGGGAATTTAGAGTTTCCCTAGTTCTAATCTTCATGTCTTCATGCTATAGGCTTTCCTAGCCTCAGTTTCTTTGTCTATAAAATGAGGGGGTTGGACTAGATGACTTTGAGGTCTCTTCTTGCTCAAAATCTATAGTTCAATAATCATATAAAGTGCTGAACTTGGCTTCTTTTTAATTTTTTTAAATTTATTTTTAGTTTTCAACATTCACTTCCATAAAATTGTAAGTTCTAAATTTTCTCTCACTCTGTCTCCTCACCCCTCCCCAGGATGGCATGCTATCTTATATAGGCTCTAAATATAAATTCATATCAAACATATTTTCACATTAGTCATGTTGTAAAGAAGAATTAGAACCAATGGGAGAAACCACAAGAAAGAAGAAATAAACAAAAAAAGAGAGAGCAAATGGCACCCTCCTATCTGCATTCAGACTCCAAAATTCTTTCTCTGGATGTGGATAGCATTTTCCATCATGAATCTTTTGGAATTGTCTTAGATCTTTGTATTAGATTCTTGCATCCTGTTGCTGTGTACAGTGTTCTCCTGGTTCTGCTCCCCTCACTTAGCATCAGTTCATGTAAGTCTTTCCAGGTTTTTCTGAATTCTGACTACTCATCATTCCTTATAGCATAATAGTATTCTATCACATTCATATTCCACAACTTGTTCAGCCATTCCCAAATTGATCAGCATCTCCTCAATTTACAATTCTTGGCCACCACAAAAAGAGCTTATATAAATATTTTTGTACATGTGAGTCTTTTCCCCATTTTTATGATCTTTTTGGGATACATACCTAGAAGTGGTGTTACTGGGTCAAAGGGTATGCACAGTTTTAGAGCTCTTTGGGCATATGCACTTGACTTCTAACCTTGTCTTTGACACTTATTTGATGTGTGACCTGGTTCAGTCACTTAACTCTTTCAACTTCAGTTTCCTTATCTATAAAATGGGGGTGATAATGACCCCTACCTTGTAAAGTTATTGTGAGGAACAAATTGCACAGAATTTTAAAGTACTGTATAAACGTCAGTTTATTTTTACTACTGTGTAGTAGTGTTAGATTTCTACCCAATGTTAATGGCCATTCCTACTTTGTGGAGGACACAACTCTTACTGTTAAACCTGATAATGGACAAAACCAAGGGAAACAGAACCTCTACAGAGCTAAGCTGGTATGAAACTGTGAAAAGAAAAATGTGATAATACTGGGCAAGAAGCCATGATGATGATGATGATGATGATGATGATAATAATAATAATAACTAAGACTAAAATAGGTGAAGTAAGTTGCTCAGGGTTACAGCTAGTAAGTATCAGTGGAAGGATTTGAACTCAGGTCTTTGTAAATCCAAGTCTGGCTCTCCTAGCCATTGTACCATCTTGTTGTCTCTATTAGGGTAAAGGCAAGCACCCTAGCATACGCAGGATAGCCTGCTAGCACAGGTTCTTTGATCTGCTTTCAAAGGAAAAAGAGCTTTTAAAGGGATCAACAATCTTACTTTAATCAAATGTATATATCATTCACTCAATTCAGGGGAAAGGTCAGTACCAATGTAGAGACATCAGAAAAAATACAAATAGAGAAAATAACACAGATCAACAGACAGGGCTTCTATCTCTGAGAAATTAGCACAGATCAACAGATGGATCCAACTGTCTGATCAAAGTAATACATACATATTTACCAGAGAGAGAAGCACCAATATCTCATTTTTCAAAGCAGGGAGCCTCCTTAATAGCTACCCAGAGTCTCATCTAGCCAAATCACACAAACATCTTTCTAATGAGTAAACCCCCAAAGCAAAACCTCACCTCAGGGCATCACAACCCTCGTGACTCAGTGCCTAATTAAAATTAGGAAAAGGTATGAGTCTTCCTACAAGCAAGCTTCCCCCTAAGGTATATCATGAAGGCAGAATTCATGATTTCAAAGAAAATCATATATATTCCTGAATGGTTCGGAACCGCAGGATATAAGGAATTCTCTAAGTAGAAGGCAGAAGAATTAAAGCATTTATTTAAGCTCAAAAGTAGCAGACCCATGGATCAGTGTCCCCAATTCGATATCCTGGCCAAAAGCTTCCAGGTCCAATAGGTCCGCCTCGCAAGAGCAACCAGGAGGTTACAGAAAAACATAATGACATTAAACCAAATCGTATTCGTGCTTCCCCCTACCAATAAAAAGATTGCCCACTGGCCTCAAGCCAGTTTGTTCAGTTCTCTCTGGTCCACACGTGGGTCAGCCCTGCTCTCAGCAGTGCCTGCCGCTTCAGGTTCTTCTGCTTCAGCTTCAGCTTTTGCTGCTGCCACAGCTGCTGCTTCCCCTGCCTTGTTCACTGGGGATCCTTGAAAATTTTGGCCTTTGTTTCCTTTGATTAATTCAGTGTCTTTGATTGAGTCTTACTAGGTACTAAGCCCCAGGCCCAAACCCCTATCTATTAGGTGCTAAGCCTATGTGGGTGTGAATTGGTAACTGAGGTGGGGCTCCAGGTGGGGCTAATGAAGGGTGGTGCTAACACCAGAGCCAATCATAGGAGCCTAAGTTCTGGTCACTCAGATGATGTCTGATGACATCTGAAACTATATAAAAAGGGAGAACAGAGCTATTTGCTTAAGGATCTCACTCCTGCAGGCACGAGACTCTGGGCAGCCAAGGTAAGGGCCTTCCTGGCTGAACTCAGATGTTGATGGTTTTCTTGGTAACTATGAATTGTATTTGGTCTGTTGGTGTTTGTAATTTGTTTGTATTTGCTCTGAAGTTCAGGGTGCTGGCTTTTTACCCTGAGCTAAGTGAATGATATTTGTATGCTGGATTAAATTGAGATTGTTAACCCCTTACCATTGCTTTCCTTAATAAAGCAGATTAAAAGAACCTGGGCTTGCCGTGTTCTGTGAGCTGGTTGTTGTTGGTTTTATACCCCTACAGCATCTGCTAGCTGGACTGTTGAAACATATCAAGTCTCTCCCCCAATGGGCTCCACAGGAAGCCTATTATGGGTGGGGAAGATCTTCAAATCCCATTAACATTACAATTAGGTGCATATGCATAAGACTGTAAGCGATCTGGAATAGCATGAGATATAATGGAATCTAGACTTTCATAATGTATGTAACGGTAAAAATCTGGAAGCTAGACTTTCATAAATCTGCTGGCAGAATTTGAGCCACTTAGCTGCCCCCCAAAATTAAAGGTAAGGTAGAGAATTGTTAAAGTTGTTGTTCATTTGACTCCATTTGAGGTTTTCTTAGTAAAGAGACTGGAGTGGTTTGCCATTTCCCTTTCTAGCTCAACTTGCAGGTGAGGAAACTGAGGCAAGCAGGTTTAAGTGACTTGCCCAGGGTCACACAGCTAGGAGGTGTCTGATGCCAGATTTGAAATCAGATGTTTCTGACTCCATGCCTGGAACTCTATCCACTGTGTGGATACAACATCAACATATCTTGCCCTAGATCATGCTTCACAACCCATCTAACTTTCTACCCCAGCCATTATCTTGCCAGGCTTTCTCTTGCTATATAAGGTATCCCCTGTTTCTCTCATTCTCCCCACTGCTATCCACAGCCTTTCCTAATCCTCCCTTTCCCCCACTATCCATCTCCTTCTTTTGAAATATAGTTAAATCAATATTACCTTTGCTTCTGGAAAGGGCATATCAATCTATTCCCCTATAGTTCTACTCACCACCCTTGTAACCCACCAGACCAAAACACCCTTCCCTCACCAACACTCCCCTAAAGACATTGTCTAATCATTTTAGAATGTAAGCTCCATGAAGACATCAGCTGGTTGGCTTTTGTATTTGTTTTATATTTTGTATTTGTACTTAGATCAGTATTTGGCAGATAGTAAATGCTGAAAAAACGAAATTCATTCATACATTTTTACCAGAATGTCAGCTCATTGAAGGCAGGGGATGTTTAGTTTTTGTCTTTATCTTCTTAACACAGAGATATTATAGGTATTATAATTATATAGATATTAAATTAGTGCTTATAGAATAAATGAATGGGGTCTGCAATGTGACTGCATTGGGTAAGTAAGAAGGATCTAATTATATTTGAGAAGCTTAAGAGCTATTCAGTTGTGACCTGCAGCATTCTGCAAATGAATGCTCCTTCCTTAAAACTTAAAATTACTCAGATTTGAGAAAGGGAAATAAAGGATAAGGAGGATGATAGAGAAAGAGACAACCAGGCAACAGCAATAGCTGTTAGGCAAAACGGAGCACAGTACCAAGTCAAGTCATTTGACGAGGTTTTGGCAGGCATCAAATTAAAAACTTGCTGGGGAGAGAAGTCATTTATTGTAGTAAAAAGAGAATCAGATCTGAACTCAAAGGTAGATCTAGGTTTGAATTCTATTTTTGCCATTCATTCAATGTGGGGCAAATATCTTTCTTTCTCTGAGCCTCAGTTTCCTTATTTTTAAAACAGTGATAATGGTATTTGTGAAACACCCCCTATAGGCTATTCTCCCATCTCTCACTCTAGATTGGATTTCCAGTGAATGGCTACTACACTTGGGTTTTAGCAGTAACCTTGTGGGTAGTTATTGCTATTATAGTAGCCATAAGCCCCTACCCATGTGTTTAGCATTAAAAATTTGCCAGTACACTTAATTAGCTTTTAGCAAAGGCATTTACTCAAATAGTATAGTAAAAACAGTTGGTTGAAAACATTTTGCCCATTTCCTAAAAAGCCTGGGGCACATTCAAGTACAAATATGCACAGCATCCAGGGGAGTAGTGAGATAAAACATAAGAGGACAATAGTAGTTAAGAACACATTTAGGTTACATATGTGGAAAAGATAAACTCACAATCCTTTGTACTTCAGGGCCTAGAAATTCTTTTCTCATTTTTGTAGAGACTTCACACAATACTCATTATGAACAGTGTCTCTGTAGGGTGAACCCTCTGATTGCACGCCTAGGTTCTGTTCCTTTCTCCAGTCAATAGTTTCTCTTCTCAATTATGAAGAGTCATAGTCCTTGAAGCTAATTCCCTTGGTTTCTCCATGGCCATGTCTGTCCTTGGATTTGTGTCTCTCTTCTCACATGGATGCACTTTCTCCTATTGGTTCAGCAACTTTGATGACACGACCAATGGGGCAGGAGGAGAAAGGAAATACCCTGCCCCCTCAACTGCCTTTCATGACAGACCCTAAGGGAAATCATTTCTGGATTGTATAATGTTTAGGATTATCCATGCCTCTATTGACCTCCATTAAAGAAGATAATACCAAATGGACTGGAATCTATAGATTTGCTTTGTTATCACCTGGCTCTAGATACCTACCCCCATCTTGTCCCTATTTCTACTCCCAGCCATAGGAAATTAGTGGAATAAACATGATCTAAAGGGGGAAAAATTAGTGTTTCTAGAAAACATTAATTGAAAACTCAGCTCTTGTACTTGTTAGCTGCATGACCATGTGAAGCCCATGTCATCTCATTGAGCCTTTAGTGTTCTCACCTTTAAAAGGTGAGCATAGCTAATGACTACTATATATATATATATATACATATATATATATACATATATATATACATATATATATACACATATATATATGTGTGTGTGTGTGTGTATACACATACATATATACACACAATACATTCATATTACATATATATAATACATTTGTATGTTTTAAAGGTTTGCAAAGCATTTTAAAAATATTATTTCATTTTATCCTCACAACAAGCCTGGGAGGTAGGTGTTCTTTGTATCCTCATTTTACAGATGAAGAAACTGAGGCAGGCAGATGTTAATTGACTTGCCCAGGATCACACAGCTAATAAATGTCTGTGGCTAGATTTGAACTCAGGTCTTCCTGATTCCAGGTCCAGTACTTTGTCTTACTGTGACTCCACAATAATAATACTTGCATTAATTATCACATAAGATTATTCTGAAGAAAATGTTTATTAAATCTCTTTAAAGTACCACGTGCCCTGGATATATTATTACCATCAATGTGATCCTGGGTGGGTCACTTCTCTCTATGTGGGTCTCCATCTCCCCATCTATAAAAGGAGGTGGTTGAACAGAATAATCCTGGAGATCTCTTTCAATTCCAAATCTTTTTAATAGCCTCTAATTCTGTGATAGTCCAGGACAGTGAGGGACACAAAGAGGAGGCAACAGGTATATTTTGGGGGGTATCTTAAGATCAGAGGATTACAGGTTTAGAGCTAGAAGGGACTTTGGAAGCCATCCCTTCATTTTATAGATGAGAAAACGGAAGGCTGGAGATGCAAAGTGCCTTGTCCGTAATCACACAGGCAGATGGCCTCCTAACATACATATGCCAGCATGGAGCTTTGTCTTAGCTCTAGGTACAATTTGGATTCTCTGGGTCACCAAGAAAAAAAATATTCAGGGAATATTCAGGGGCTGGAGGTATGAAAGGAGACCCTATTTCCCCTTCCTAGGAAGCTCACTGGAATGAACAAAGAAATAAATGAGTGAGTGCAATTCTAGAATGTCAGTTACTCCAAACCCGTATTATACAGTCTTGGAGTACTTGAGGGATGTATATTTGTAGGATATTTATAGTATTATAAGGCCACACATTTAGTATATCCTACATACATACTTACACACACGCATGTGCACATGCACATACACACACTCACACACCCTCATTCAACAAATTTTTATTAAATTCGTCTATGCTAATCAAGTTTAAGATTTCACTCACCCTCTTTCTGAAGGGCTATGATAGAAGCAATCTGTTTTAGCCTATGAATATACACCCTGTGGATACAAAGATAAAATTAAACAGTCCCTACCCTCAAGGAGTATATGTGCTGTTGGAATGAAAACAAATGAATAATTTTTTAAAAAATGAAATCTCAAAGGAGTGAGACCTGTTAGGTACAACAACCAATTAATCAGTCCAATCAGCAAGCATTTCTCAGGCAATGTAAGATTTACTAAACATGGTACTTGCTAGTCACTGGGGACATAAAAAATACAAAAGTGAAGCATTCTCTGCCCTCGAGGAACTTATATTCTACTAACAGGATATAGCATATTCAAAGATAAATATAGGATATGTACAAAAATATATGGTTGGCTAGGTGGCAGAGTAGATGGAGTACTAGGCTTAGAGTCAGGAAAACCTAAACTCAAATCCAGCCTTAGACATTTTCTTAGTTATGTGACTGGGCCAGTTACTTAATTTATGTTGGCTTTGCTTTTCTCATCTGCAAAATTGTGATAATAATAACATTTACCTTCTAGGGGTATTGTGAGAATATAATGAAATAATGCTTTTAAAGTACTTTGCAAACCTTGAACTGCTATATAAATACCAGTTACTGTTTATTATATAAAGAATCTATATCAAAAGTAGAGAACAAAATCCACATGTCTTCTGACTCTCATCTTGAAATTTCTCCCTTCTATTTTACTGAACTGTCCCACACAGTCAGCTAGAAGAAAGATGAAGCAAGTCAGAGGAGACCGAGAAACTTGGTTTAGACTGAAGGTCGTAGAATCTTGAAAGTCAGATGCCGCGAGGGACCTTAGAGTTCATCTGGTGCAACTGTCTCGTTTTGCAGAGTATGGAAATTGAGGCCCCCAAAAAAGGAAGTGACTTCATCAAGACTGCACCACAAACTAATGACAGAGCACGCATTAGAACCCATGTCTCCTGACTCATTCCCATGCTCTTACCACCACACTCTGAAGCCACTTGATATACTAGAAAGAGCACGGGAATAATGACTTCACAAGATCTTTATTCCAGTCCCGGCACTTAGAGGGCCAATCATTTTATCTCTCTGAGCACTGATTTCCTCATCTGTACAACAAGGATAGCTGGTCAACCCTACCTTATAGGTTGGTCATGAGAATTAAGCCAGAAGAACATGCAAAAAATGTCATATCATTGTTGCTCAGTCATTTCTGACTCTTTGGGACCCTGTTTGGGGTTTTCTTAACAGGGATACTCGAGTGGTTTGATATCTCCTTTTCCAGCTTATTCTACAGATGAAGAAACTGAGGCAAACAGGGTTAAGTGACTTGCCCAAGGTCACATAGCTAGTAAGTGTCTGCAGCTATATCTGAATTCATGAAAATGAACCTTCCTGACTTTTGGCCAAGCATTCCATTCACTGCACCACCCCGTTGCCACAACATGTCATATTAATTATAAGCCATTAGTATTATAGTATATTGTCTTCCAGGCACCAAGACAGGGCCTTATACTGACCGAGACAGAATCAGAGACAAATAAGTTTCCTGTTGAAAGCCAAAAAATCACTTCCCACCCCAACTCCCACTCCCCCTACCTATCACACACACACAGCTCAATGGAGCTCCTCCTGTGGACCCAGGACCTATTAAAGTTAGTTAAAATGAACTATAAAAACAAGGAGAAACAATAAACCTTCCCAACTTGGTAGAAGATGTGGAGCTAAGAAAGGCATTTTATCACTATTGCTATTTGGGGGACTAGGCACTAAATATAGCCTGTGACAGGCATTCCAAATGCCATCATCTCAAATTAGGAAACATGTTTGCACCTCCTATCAACAAGCCCAAAGCAATCACATGAGTTGTATGGTAGAGAAGTGGGGAAACTTTTTTCACATCTTAGACACAGCTTTGCTTCAGGAAAGACATAGCTCAGATACCAGAGCAGGGAAGGAGGGCAGGAAGAACTGGGAAGGCCCTTGGAGAAGGCAGGACAGAAATAGAAGAGGTAATGGAAAGTCAAGCGGCACTTGTATTGCAAAGTGAGAAGTTTGTTTTTTCTATCTTTCGACCTCTCCTTTCAACGCTGCCATCTTGGTGACTTTCCCAAAGGTCTTATATTATATGGAGTAAGGGAGAGGGAAGGGGAGATGGGGGAGAACTGCTATCAGTGAGTTAATTTCTAGTAAGGTGACTTTTCTCTTGGACTCAATTTCTTCCTCTGCATAATGATTTGGATTAGATGATCTCACTTTCATAAATACTTGTTGAATGATTGAAAACTTGATAGACAGCTAGCCTCTGGAGTACCACACATGAGCCTTACTCATTTGACTTCCTGGTCCCCTACACTGACCTCTCCTGTGTGAACCACTCCATGAAGTGCCTAAAGGATGTCCCTCACAAGGTGATTGCAGGGTCCATCGGAAGTATACAAAGTACAGTTGGTTGTTGTTGACAAGCAGGGCAAACTCCATCAGTTCCAACCAGCTTTTTCAGCCTTACTTTGGCATTGATCTGCATGGAATTTAGAGTATTGTGGGATTTGAAAGGAATCCCACACCTCACCCAGAACCTTTGTAGCTTCGCTAAATGGAGGCTCCAGGGCTATTCAAAGTGACATGTGAGATGTATAGGCATTAAAATGAATTTTTGAACCATCTGTCTGGACAACTAAAAGAAAACATAATAGTAGGGGCTCATTATGTAAAGCTTTAAATTGATGCTGATCCACAAAATGACTCAAACCATGGATAACTTTCCAGAGCATTGAGGGAAGTGGGGAGAGGCCCAACTTTCCAGAGGAACATTTATGTATGGGGGAGAGGGGGTACTATAAGATAATGGAGGTAAAAGTTCTTTGAAAACTATAAAGTGTTCAGAACTCATTTTTTAAAATGAATGTTAAAGATAATTAAAATTTTAAGAAAGAAAACTATAAAGGGCTTTTTAAGTACAAGACATTACTGTTCAGTTGTTCTTCAAGCATGTCTGATCTTTCCTGACCCCATCTGGGGTTTTCTTGGCAAAGATACTGGGGTGGTTTGCCATTTCCTTCTCCAGCTCATTTTACAGATGAGGAAACTGAGGCAAATAGGGTGAAGTGACTTGCCCAGAGTCACACAGCTAGCAAGTATTTGAGTCCAGATTTTAATGCAGGAAGATGAGTCTTCCTGCTTCCAGGTCTGGCACTCTATCCACTGTGCCACCTAGCTGCCATAACAACAACAACACAGAAACAGCAACAAAAACAACTAGCATTGTTTGAATAATTAACTAGCTCTTTAAGGTTTGAAAAGCACTTTATAAATAATATCTCATTTGGTCCTCACAACTCCCCTGAGAGGTATGTACTATTATTATTCTCATTTTCCAGATGGGATGAAGAGTATGGGATGGATGAGATGAGATGCGATGAGATGGGATGGGATAGGATGGGATGGGATGGGACAGGATGAGATGGGAGGGGATGGGATGGGATGGGATGGGATGGGATGGGATGGGATGGGATGAGATGGGAGTGAGGAGGATCAGGGAGAACCTTAGGGAGGCAGTCCGGCTTTGGCTGGGGCATGAAGGATGGGGAGGATTTAGATTAAAGAACTGTCTGCATTTTCTGTTCTAGCCTCATGGAAAAGATGATCAAGAATTGGCTGTAACTGGGCTTTCGAAGAGCAGGGGCATGGATGTCTGCCTCCAGCCAGTCCACCCCAGCTCCAGACACTAACCTCGGGGCTGGCACTGGGCGGGTCTGTCCGCCACATGAGCCAGGGCAGCAGTAGTGGTGATGCTTGTGACAATGTGATGCTTGTTTTAACCTCTCTGGTCTGGGAATCTCTGGAGAACTGTGTAATTAACCTGGGTCAGGGCTGCGGGATCCCGCCCGCCCAGCTCGATGCCCAGACAGGCAGAGTGTGGTGTGAAGTCTTCAGCAGCCAAAGTACAAGGGGAAAATAATAATGAGATTTACGGGCTGCAGTTCTGGCAGCATTCATTCATAACACCCTCCCTCACGCTTTCTACCCTGGCACTATCACACTACATCTCTCGACTTACTCCCTTCCTTCCCGCCCCCACCTCGGTCTTCTCCTGCTCTCCTGCTATTTGATTAGTTTGACTGCCCTGATTTAAGGAAGAAAATCCCAGCCTTAATGTATATATATAATTATATATATGTATAATGTATATATATTACATATATAATATGTGTGTATGTATATATATATACATGTATCAGAATGACAAGCATTTATCTCACATTTAATATGTGCTAAGTGTTGCACTGAGCATTTCAGGCATAAAGATAAAAATGAAGCCACTCCTGCCCTCAAGAAGCTTCCATTCTATTGGGGGAACAGAGATGCCTTGTAGCTAGGTTCTAGTTTCAGCTCTGCCATTGTCTGACATGCACTGAGTTCTTTATCCTGTCTTCACCTCAGTGCATTTACCTGCCCTGGCTACTACCCAAGGTTATTGTAAGGATCAAATGAGATAGTGCCAGCAAAAATACTTTGAAAGTGGTAAAGAGCTCTACTTCTGTGAGGTGCTGTATTGTTCTGTGCCTATGTCCTGTCAAACGTTCTGTGACAGAGCTCCATAAGGACAAAGTCTATCTCTTTTCCATAAGCCTGGAAATTCTCTGAGGCCAGAGATTTTGTCTCACCCATTGGACTTTCTAGGATCTCAGAATTATAGAATATCAGAGATGAAAAGGATCTCAGAAGTTGTCTAGTGCAACATATGCTGATGTGAATAGAAATCCCCAATATGGCAGCTGGTAAGCAGGGAATAGTGTGAGCTCCCTACGGAGACCCTCGAAAAACTTATAAAAAATGGCTCTGAACCAATTCTAGAATGGCAGAACCCACAAAACAGCAGAGGGAAGCAGGGCTCCAGCCCAGGACAGCCTGGATGGTCTCTGGGTAAGGTCTATCCCACATGGAGCTCAGAGCTGGGAGCTGGGAGCTGGGAACGGAGTGGAGCAGAGCCCAGCCTGAGCGGCGTGGACCATCCAGACCAGAAGCCGGGCGGAGGGGGCTCTAGCGCCCTGATTCAGTGAGCTGCGGCAGTTATGAGACTTCTCAACCCACAAACACCAAAGACTGCAGAGAAGGTTAGTGGGAAAAGCTGCGGGAGTGGAAGGAGTTCACGGTTCGGCTTCCAGCCCCGGGGGCAGCGGAGGTGGGGCAGCTACAGCTGTTGTTACTTCCGGCTCCAGGCCCACCTGGTGGGAGGAATTAAGTGGTGGATCAGAGCAGGGGTGCACAGCCTGCCGAAGATCTAAGCCCAGTTCGGGTTGGGGGTTCTTGGGGAAGGAGCAGTGCCGGTGTGGCAGAGCTGGCACCTCCCCCCCAAATGTGGAACATAGAACTCTGTAATCTACAAGCAGTCATACCCCACTGAAAAATTCAAGGGTCAAATTAGTTGGCTGGGAATATGGCCAGGCAGGGAAAACGCACCCAGATTCAGTCTCAGACTTTGCATTCTTTCTTTGCTAACAAGGAAGACCAAAACATACAGACAGAAGAAATTAATAAAGTCAAAGAGCCTACAACAGAAACATCCAAGAAAAACAGGAACTGGTCCCAGGCCATGGAAGAGCTCAAAAAGCAGTTGGAAAAGCAAGTTAGAGAAGTAGAGGAAAAATTGGGAAGAGAAATGAGAAGGATGCGAGAAAACCATGAAAAACAAGTCAATGACTTGCTAAAGGAGACCCAAAAAAATACTGAAAAATACACTGAAGAAAACAAAACCTTAAAAAACAGACTAACTCAAATGGCAAAAGAGCTCCAAAAAGCCAATGAGGAGAAGAATGCCTTGAAAGGCAGAATTAGCCAAATGGAAAAGGAGGTCCAAAAGACCACTGAAGAAAATACTACTTTAAAAATTAGATTGGAGCAAGTGGAAGCTAGTGACTTTATGAGAAATCAGGATATTATAAAACATAACCAAAGGAATGAAAAAATGGAAGACAATGTGAAATATCTTCTTGGAAAAACCACTGACCTGGAAAATAGATCCAGGAGACATAATTTAAAAATTATTGGACTACCTGAAAGCCATGATCAAAAAAAGAGTCTAGATACCATCTTTCAAAAAATTATCAAGGAGAACTGCCCTGATATTCTAGAGCCACAGGGCGAAATAGAAATTGAAAGAATTCATCGATCACCTCCTCAAATAGATCCCAAAAAGATATCTCCTAGGAATATTGTCGCCAAATTCCAGAGCTCCCAGATGAAGGAGAAAATACTGCAAGCAGCCAGAAAGAAACAATTTGAGTATTGTGGAAACCCAATCAGAATAACCCAAGATCTGGCAGCTTCTACATTAAGAGATCGAAGGGCTTGGAATGCGATATTCCGGAGGTCATTGGAGCTAGGATTAAAACCTAGAATCACCTACCCAGCAAAACTGAGTATCATGTTCCAAGGCAAAATATGGATTTTCAATAAAATAGAGGACTTTCAAGCTTTCTCAGTGAAAAGACCAGAACTGAACAGAAAATTTGACTTTCAAACACAAGAATCAAGAGAAGCATGAAAAGGTAATCAAGAAACGGAAATTGCAAGGGACTTACTAAAGTTGAACTGTTTTGTTTACATTCCTACATGGAAAGATGATGTGTATGATTCATCAGACCTCAGTATTAGGGTAGTTGAAGGGAATATGCATATATATATGTTTATGTATATATATATAGGTGAATGTGTATGTATGTATGTATCTATGTGTATATGTATGCATGTGTATGTATGTGTATATATATATATTTGTAAAAGAGAGAGAGCAGACACAGGGTGAGTTGAAGATGAAGGGAAGATATCTAAAAGAAATAAAATGAAATTAAGGGATGAGAGAGCAACATACTGAGAGAGGGAGATAGGGAGAGATAGAATGGGGTGGATTATCTCGCATAAAGGTGGCAAGAGGAAGCAGTTCTGTGGGAGGAGGGGAGAGGCAGGTGAGGGGGGAATGAGTGAACCTTGCTCTCATCAGATTTGGCCTGAGGAGGGAATACCATACATACTCAGTTGGGTATCTTACCCCACAGGAAAGAAGAGGGAGGAAGATAAAAAAAAATAAAAGGGGGTGGGGATGATGGAGGGGAGGGCAGATGGGGGTGGAGGTAATCAAAACAAACACTTTGGAAAGGGAACAGGGTCAAGGGAGAAAATTCAATAAAGCGGGATGGGTTGGGAAGGAGCAAAATGTAGTTAGCCTTTCACAACATGAATATTGTGGAAGGGTTATACATAATGATACATGCGTGGCCTAGGTTGAAGTGCTCGACTTCTTAGGGAGGGTGGGTGGGAAGGGAAGAGGGGAGAGAATTTGGAACTCAAAGTTTTAAAAACAGATGTTCAAAAACAAAAAAAAAAATTTTGCATGCAACTAAAACATAAGATACAAAGGCAATGGGGCATAGAAATTTATTTTGCCCTACAAGAAAGGAAGGGAAAAGGGGATGAGAGGGGAGCGGGGTGATAGAGGGGAGAGCTGACTGGGGAACAGGGCAACCAGAATATAAGCCATCTTGGAGTGGGGGGAGGGGAGAAATGGGGAGAAAATTTGTAATTCAAACTGTTGTGAAAATCAATGCTGAAAACCAAATATGTTAAATAAATAAATTTAATTAAAAAAATGAAAAAAAAGATAAAAAGAGGTAAAATTGAAGTCTGTTAGATAGAGGGGTGCAAATTAAAAAAAGCACAAATTTGTTTAACAAAGCCCAGTACAGGATGATTAGAGGGCTATCCATTGACTCTTATAGATTTAAGTTTCACACCAACAATAGGAAGCAATACTTTAGACGCAGGTTTAAAGAAGTGGGTGGGAGATGGAAAATGTCAACAGCTTCAAACAAGATTTCAATAATTCACAACTAATAGCTCCATAGTAAACCATTAAGAAACTTTCTGACACCTTGGCTCCCCACAGAATTGAAAAGGCTTTGCAGAAGCATCTGCTACAAGCATTATTTTTTTTGAGTGGGGAAAGCAGGACAATTGGGGTTAAGTGACATGCCCAAGGTCACATAGCTGGTAAATGTGTCAAGTGTCTGATGCTGAATTTGAACTCAGCTCCTCCTGACTCCAGGGTGGGCGCTCTACTGACTGCACCACCTAGCTACCCCCAAACATTATTTTTAAAAACCACATTGATGCTTTTTAGGGCATGGTATGTCTCCTAAACTCTTAGAATAACATCAAAGAAGACAAACATGACTTCCCACATATCTATTGGTTTCATTGTCAGGCAAAGAATACTGACCTAAATATTACATTTATATTCAAAAGAGACAATATATTTGAAAGAAATTTGCATCTGTAAAACCCTAAGTCATTATAAATTACAAATATAGGACACTTTTTGGTGCAAGTAGCCCAAATATGCTTGTTTGCATTTAATCCTGTTTAGCTTTAGTCTTTAAGAAATGGGATTCATTATTCAATTTGAAAATATGACACTTGAATTGACAAAGATGTAGCACTCTGGGGTGGAGCCAGTGTGGACCCTCCTTTTTTTGTTTATTATCCTTTGCTTGCATAGGTTCAAAAATTTAGCATAATATGATCCTAGCTTATTTTACATAATATAAAATAAAAAAAATAAAAAAAAATAAAAAAAAAAGAAATCCCCAATATGACGATATCCCTGACAAGTGGTGATCCAGCCCCCCACACCAATTCCTCTAGTGATGGAGAATCCACTGCCTCCTGAGTTAGTGCATTCTACTACTGGGCAAGCTCTGAATATTAGGATGTTTTATTTTAAATCTCTGGAACCTCCATTGCTCCTTGTTCTATCCTCTGGAATCAATCAATCAATATTTATTAAGCACCTACTATGTGTCAGGTATTGTGCTGATCTCTGGGGATATGAAAAGGGCCAACAGACAATCCCTGCCCTCATGGGGCTTACAATATATTGGGGAAGACAATAAACAAACATATGTATATACATATATATATATATATATATATATACACATACACACTCACATACATACATGTATATATGTGTGTATATATATATGTGTGTGTGTGTGTGTGTATATATATATATATATATATATACACATATAAAGCAAGGTATATATAGGATAAATTGGAAAATAGGAAATAATTAAAATTAATTAAATAATTAAAACAAATAAGAAATTATTAAAAGATGAAAGCCACTGGAATTAAGAGCTGTTGGGGAAGGCTTTCTATAAAAGGTAGGATTTTAGTTGAGACTTAAAGGAAGCCAGGACAGTCAGCAATCAGAATGGAGGAAGGAGAACATTCCAGGAATGGGGGAAATCAAGAGAAAATATTCAAAGCTGAGACATGGAGTACCTTGTTCATGAAATAGCCAGGAGGCTACGGTCACTGGATTGAAGAGTTCTTGTCAGGGAGTAAAATATAAGAAGATTGGAAAGGTAAGAGTGGATAGGTTATGAAGGGCTTTGAACACATTTTGTATAATGATCCTAAAAGCAGTAGGGAACCACGGGAGTTTATGGTGTGTGTGTGTGTGTGTGTGTGTGTGTGTGTGTGTGTGTATGCATGCATGTGTGTAGGGGGGGTAGGCATGAGGGACAGAGAGACATCACTTTAGAGATTGAATGGAGGATGTATTGGAGTGGGGAGAGACTTGAGGCAGGCAAACCTACCAACAGACTATTGCAATAATCCAGGTTTGAAGTGACAACAGCCAGCACTAGAGGGGTGGCAGTGTCAGAGGAGAGAAGGGGACATATTATAGCTATTGCAAAGGTGAAATAAACAGGCCTTGGCAACAGATTGGATATGGGGAGTGAGAGATAGTGAGAAGTTGAGGACAACTTCTCGGTTTTAGACCTGTTGGATTGGGGTGAATGGTGTTACCCTCTGTAGTAATAGTGAAGGTAAGAGGTGAGAAGGGTTTAGGGGAAAAGATAATGAGTTCTATTTTGGACATGTTGAGCAGAAGCTATCTAATTTATCTTCTGCATGACAGTCTGAAGACAGCTCTCACATCTTCCCTAAGTCTCTTCCTCTCTAGGCCTTTCCAGCTTCTAGCTCTAGTTCCTTCAATCAGTTCCCATGAATGGGCACCAGAATACTAGAACTCCATCCTCAGTGCCCCCTACTGTCTGCTACCTGAAAGAAAAGGCTAAGCATCTGCTTCTAGAAAGACATGTTGATTTGTAAGGAGAAGGTCCTACTCCCTCATTTGAAGCATTCCAAGACATTCTGTGAGTGGTTCCAGTCTGCTAACAATGTGGTGAAGAGATGGATTATTGTTAGGCTGCTGAGCTGGAACTGGGGTGCATCCAAAACACACTAACAAGCCAAAGCAAGCCTGTTCTCTTTCTCTTTTCCTGCTGGCTGTGCTTAAGTGAGGAGGCAAGCAAGGAGAGAGACTTCAGGCTTTTATATACTTACTAGGGCTGCTTACAGGAGTATGCTGGCAAATGTTCACCAACTGGTTCTCCAAGATAAAAATACATAAATGACACGCTTTTAAGTTTACTCAGATTTATTAACATTTTCTCCACCACTTTCTTAAGTCTAGGGATCAGCAAAACAATAATGAATCAAGCCCTGGTTTGTAGCATTTGATGGTTTCTGAGTTTTAAAATGCGTGCACTGAAAATTGAACTAGCTTCAGCATGTTGCTGGGCTGCTATTGTTTCTGTTTTTTCTGTGACTATTCTTCCTTCTTTTGGGTGAAAGCATATAAGAGAGGGTTATAATGTTGTGAGCTTCAAAAGTCCATAAAAGTATCAGAAGTCTGGGAGCTGAAGTCAGGTTAAGATTTCCAGGAGGCTAATTTATAGGTGAGGCATTAAGCAAAGATCTTGAAGAATGACTGTCTTGATCCAGCTCAGGGATAGCAGAGATGTGGACCTAGACACCCATCAGCTATTCTGCACTTGGAAGTGAATTTGATGAAACAAATGCTTTATAGCAAGTGCTTTAATTGTAAACCCACTCTTTTGAAAATTGTTTATTTTATTTATTTATTTTTAGCTTTCAACATTCACTTTTATAAGATTTTGAATTCTAAATTTCCCCCTTCCCTCCCCTATCTACTCCCCAAGAGGGTAGGCAATTTGATATAGGCTATACATGTAAAATCATATTAAACTTATTTCCACATTAGTCACGGTAAACCCACTCTTCTAAGGGACTGAGGTGATAGAATGTGGAAACACCTATTCCCTCTCCAATTTGAGAGCAGTGCTTTGCAACTTTAAATTTTTGTTATCTTTGAAGTAGATGTTCCTCTTTCCCCACCACCATGTAAAAGCTAACTAAATTTCATTGGGAATGGGGGCCCCAAGCAACAAGGATATAATATCATTGAGTAACTCTGGACTTGGGCCCTAACATCACCATGTAAATGTATGTAGTCATCAGGGTGAGAGGTGATGAAAGATATGGTGACCCTTGTGGTCTTCAGAAATCCACCAAGTCTGAGAGGTCCCCAACCATACATGACTGGGACTTTTATGCCGTTAGGTGACCAAAAAGCTGTGTTAGGGAAACAAGAGTACATATTAGTCCTATCACAAAAGCCCTTCACAATCCAGATCTCAGCTATTTTCTAGGCTTATTACACGTTAATCTCTTTCATGCATTCTTAAAATCCTCCTTTAGTTCTTCCAGCAGTGCTTTTTGGGCTGGAGACCAGTTCATATTACCTTTTGAGGTATCCGATGTATCTACAGTATCATTGCTGTCCTCTTCAATGTTTGTATTTTGATCCTGCCTGTCTCCATAAAAGGAATCTATTGTCCTCAGTTTTTTTGTGTTCTTCTTCATGTTGGTTTGCCTTTTGCTGGCTTTACAACGAATTTCTATCTTTGGGCCTCAGGGCTTTCTGTCCCAGCTTTCTTATTCTGGGGGTTGTGAGTCTAGAATTTTAGCCTTCAGTTTCCTGAGGTGTGGGGAGGGGTCTGGCTCCCTGGCGTCTCACTCCGTATGGGTGCTCTCCAGCACTTGCTTTTCAGCAATGGTCTCAGCTGTTTGTTGTTTGAGCTGATGTCTGGCACTTCCCCTGGGGGAGCAAGGTTACGTCTGGGCTCCTGGCGTTGATCCCTGCTGACTCTGCCCCTCTGGGACTGATGAACTTATACTATTTTACCACTGAAGCCCCACTACTTTCTGCTCAGTTCCAGCTTTCTCTTTTTTTTTTCCCCAAGGAATTCTCTGGGTGGGGAGGGGAGGAATTAGAGTTATTTACCTGGCCATTACACCTCCCAGAAGTTCAAGAAGCCACGTTTTATACGTTTGGGCTGCAAGCGTCAGGAGTCAGTGTTTCCCGGCCAGTGGCGTTGCGCTTCCTCTCGTCGCTTCCACAGACTGCCGTCCTGTGTTGGGAGGCCTGGGGATCTCCGCCGGTTTCGGGTGCCCAGCTTTCTCCCAGCCCGTCTCTCACGTGGATTTCCTGGCCAGCCGCTTCCGCCTTGGTCTGGAGCAGCTCTGCACCAAGCCCTCTCCGAGCCTACAGGTTCGTGCCTCTGGCCTTTCAGACTCTCCAGGCTCGGAAATTTGCCCCACGCAGACTGCTCGCGGTTTCTGACTCTCTCAAATCTGCTCAAATTCACTTTTTTATAGGAATCTGACAGACCTTGTGAGAGAGCTCCGGTAAGACGCTGCCTTCATACGGCCATCTTCTCTTTCATGCATTCTATGTTCCAGACAAACGGACCTACTTTCTGTTCTCCTTGTATGATTTTCTAACTCATATCTTCATGGTTTTGCATAGGCTTGTTTCCTTCCTTTCTCCTACTCAACACACTCCGGTGGTTCTCTATTATCTCCAGAATCAACTATAAATTTCTCTTTTAGACATTTAAACCCTTTCATAACCTGGCTCCTTTTTACCTTCCTAGTCTTCTTATACTTTACTTCCCTTCACACATTCCATGATCTAGCTACGTTTTCTCCCTTGCCATTCCTCGAATATAGACATTCCATTGCCCGCATCTGTGACTTTGCATGGAATGTTCTCCCTCCTCACTACCTCCTCTTGGCTTCTCTAGCTTCCTTCAAGTTTCATTTCAAATCCTATCTTCTTCAGGTGAGCTCTCCTGGTCTCCCCCAGCTGTTAGTACCTTCCCCTCTTGGATTGCTTCCATCAACTTTCAGCCTTCCATGGAATGTATACATCTTGTTTGTACCTACTTGTTTGCATGGTGTTCCTTCTGTTAGAAGGTAAGTCCCCTGAGGGAAAGGACTGGTTTGGCCTTTCTTTGTATTCCCAGAAGTTGGCACAAGATTTAGCACAAAGTAAGTGTTTAATAAGTTAAAAAGTGTGTTGACTAACTTGACTCACTGACTGACTATGCTCATTATTAGAGAAATAAAGACAAAAATGAAATTGCCTTTGCCTTCAAGGTGCTTCTATTCTATCACAGATACAACACATGAATATCCAAGTATATGCAGAATGCTAGGAGGTTCGAGGAGGGAGGTCATTAACACTTGGGAAAGGGGTGATCAGTAAAGACTTCATTTCAAAAGGAGCATTAAAGATTTAAAGGAAGTGAAGGATTCCAGGAGACAGAAGTAGAGAGGGGAACTGTTCCATGCATGGGAAGTAGTCAGCGGAAAGACACAGGAAATAGGATATGAAAAGCTATGTGTGAGGAACACTAGTAAGTCAAGTTTGGCTAGACCAGAGGTGGGAAACCTGTGGCCTCAAGGCTACATGTGCCCCCCTAGGCCCTCAAGTGTGGCTCTGACTGAATCCAAACATCACAAAACAAATCCTCTTAGTAAAAGTATTTGTTATATAAAACTTGGACTCAGTCAAAAGGCTGCACCCAAGGACCTAGGGGGCCACATGTGGCCTAGAAGCTGCAGGTTCCCCATGCCTGGGTTAGACCAAAGAGGAAGTGAAGGGAAGTAACTTATAATAATCTGGGAGAAGAAAAGCCAGAGCCAGGTTATAAAGTGCTCTAAATTCCAAACATGCTTATAAATTATCCTAGAATCTGGGTCTTTCTCAAAACTACTTTAAGCGATTAAAAATGATTGAGGGGATCCACCAAAGAGCTTTTTTTTTTAAAAAAATGTGAGTTATATCTAGCAATATTTACCATTAAATTAAATATGAAAAAATTTAAAAACATAATTATTAGTTCATTTAAAATAGCAATAATAAACCCATTGTGTGTTCATATAAATAACTTTTTTATGAAAAATAGCTTTATTTTTCAAAACAAAACAAATCACGAGAAGAGTGGCATTGTTTTACATATTTTTTCAAATCTCTAATGTCTGGCTTAATAGAAGACAGCTGGATTCTCATATATGCTTCTTCATTCAATCTGTTGTGATATGTTATTTTGGTTGAAGTATATGAAGACAGTTTGGACTTAGATATGTAGTTGGAAGAGGGGCAAGCATTTTGATGGGTAAATAAAAAATCTTGGTGTCATTATGAAAATAGTTTTTAAGAGAAGCTCCCCCCGCAAAAGGGCCCTGGGACCCCCCAGGAATCTTCAGACTACACTTTGAAAACTTTTGTCCTAAAGGCTAATTTGGAGCTGCTAGAGTTTATGGAGTAGAGTCATGAAATAGTTCATTCTCTTTGACAACCTGGAAAATACAGATGTGATCCTCAAGCCCCTTTCTCTTCTCTTCTGATAAGGAAACCAACTTGTACTTTCTACACACAAGTGATCACTTAGCATTAGAATAAACACAAACAGTTCGCTCCCTAAAGGCTACTACCAAATTCTCTTTACCTGCCATACTTAGCGTCAACAAGATCCTGATTTCTCTGTTGTCCTTGTTGGAAAATCTTATGGATAACCCACATAGCTCCCTGCCATGACTTGCCATGCATGGGGCACATTAGGGATGTCCCTGTTGCAGGTTCAGTCACTAGAGATTGCCAAAGTGAGATTTTATTTGTACGAAGATTTTTCCAACTTCTTTCATAATATGACACTGCCCTGTTCTCTGAGGCCAGGGACTGTATTTCCTCCATCACACTGAAAGCCTATTGAGGTGACAGACTTCGTTTCCTCATTAGACTCAGAGCTCTCTAAAGGTGGGGACAATGCTTCCCAATCCAGTAGAATGTGAGCTTCTTGAGGGTAGTGTTAGAAATATGCTTGACACTGAGATTCATGCATCAAGGACAATTTATTATGGAAGAATCCAAAGGAGGTGGGCTTATGTTTCTGGCCAGAAACGGACCCCACTCTTCTTTAGGAAGAGGGAGTCGTGAGTACAGAAGCAAGAAGAGCTTTATTTGATTACTTCGGCACAGTCCCTCCCTTCAGAGAATGGATTGGTCTGTTCTCTTCCAGGTTACACTCTTCCTAATATGCCCATTGTATGTTTCCCCTAAGTGTATATAAGCATGGCCCCCCTCCTTCATCATATGTCCCATGTTCAGTTAATGAGGCTCTAATTTTATGTGGTGCAGGTCAGGTTATGTGCATGAGGTTAGGTAAGCATGCTCAGTTGTTAAACAGTTGTTGACCAGGAGTTAACCCTGGCCAATTTGTGCTGAATCAGCTAGCATCCTGGACCTGTGGTTTTCTCAAAACCACTAGTTGTTTTCTGATTGGCTGGGCCCACCTGTCTGGATTAATTTTCCACTCCCTTGTTTGCTCAAGCTTTCTGAGAAACTGTCATTTAACTATTCTTTGACCTAACCTTTGTTACTCTCTCACAGTAGGGACTATTTTATTCATCTTCAATCTGCACCTAGTAGGTGCCAGTAAATATGTGCTGAATTGGATAGAATCTGACTTGAAGTTCCTTGAGCTTAGGATAGTGTCTCCCCATAAGAATGAGGTACAACTTTCCTCCTAGATTATCTCAATACAACCTGACCTGTAATAATTATAATATCTTCTCTCTTTTTCCTGAAACAAATTTTACCATTTTAAATTTCTGTTAATTCTGTCTTAGATTCTTTCTTGAGGTGTGACCCCTGCAAAATGAGGGGCCATCTCTTCCCATAAGGGAAGACCTCTGAGGTAAGGAACATGTCTGCCCTTTACCCTGCATCTGGGACAACTGAGAGAATCTACCCCTAATGTTTACATGGACTATATGCGCCCAACCTGTGGTAGAAGCTTCTGAGCATGTAATGGTCTGATCAGCCATAGTCAGACACACTGTAACTGACTGTTACCTAGTGATGTAATTTTCATTCTCTTTGAGAATGAAGGCTAACAACCAACCAACCAACCAACCAACCAACCAATCTGAGACAACTCTCTGCTCTCAGTATGGATATGGTCTTCAAGCAGAAGTTAGCCAACAACTTCTCAGGTATGGTATAGTACTCATTCCTTTCATTTAGGAGCAGCTAGGTGGGGCAGTGGAAAAAGTGTTGAGCTTGGAATCAGGAAGACCCAAGTTCAAGCTTACCAGCTGTGTGTGATCCTAAAAACTTCACTTAATCTCTGTGTGCCTCAGTTTCCTCATCTGTAAAGTGAGGATAATAATATTAGCACCTACCTCTCAGGGCTATTGTGAGCATGAAATTAGATAATAATTGTAGCCTGGCAAATAGTAAACCCTATATAAATGGTAGCTATTATTAGATGGCTATTGAGGTCCTATCTAATACTCAAATAATGAGGTTATTTTAACAAAGGAAGAAATCATCCCCATCAGGTTTGATATAGTGCATTTGTCAGTAATTTGGTTTTCCAATAGAATTAAGGAAGGATAATGTAATAAGCTGCCACTCAGTCAACATCTATAAAGTACGTGCTATGTTCTAGGCACTGTGCTAAGTACTGGGGATACAAAACAAGGCAAAAGACAGTTTTGCTCTGGAGGACCTCAGAGTCCAACATGAAAACAGCTCTGTACAGACAAAATGTACACAAGATAAAATTCAGATAATCAACAGAGGGATATCACTGGAATTGTGGGTTGGGGTGGAGTGGGGGTGGATTGGAAAAACCTTTTTGTATAAGGTAGAATTTCAGCTGGGCTTTAGAGAAAGCCAGGGAAGCCAGGCAACCAAGATGAGAAGAGAAAGAAATCCAGACACGGGCAACAGCTGGTGAAAATGCTCAATGTTGGGAGAAGACCAACATGGAGGTTGGATCACAGAATATGTAGTATGGAAGTGAGGGGTGGGGAGGATAACAATACTGGAAAGGGAGGAGGACAGCTTATCAAGAGAGTTAAAAGTCAAATTTTATATTTGATCCTGGAGGTAATAAGGAGCCCCTGAAGTTTACTGAATTGGGAGGGCAGGAAGCTTGTGACATGGTATGACCTCCACTTTTTAGGAGGATAGTTTTGACAGCTGATGGACTGGAATGGAAAGAGATATGTGGCAAGGAAATCATCCATCAGGTTTTATACATTAAATGCCTGTTGGCCCAGCCCTGTGCTATGAATGTAAGAGACACAAGTCAAGCACAAAACATGGTGCCCAGCCTCAGAAGACTCTAGTCTAGTTAGGAGCCATCAGTTCATTGCATTATATAATTTAAAACTGAAGGGGCCTGAGAGATCATCAATTCCCCCTCCTTCATTTTACAGATGAAGAAACTGAGGCCCAGGAAAGTTAAATGGATTACCCAAGGCCACACAGGCAAGGAGAAAAGTCAAGATTAGAACCCAGACATCATGAGCACTCCTAGGACAACTAGAGGTTATCTAGGTTATTATATGATACGTGTCTTACCCTCTCTGCTCTAGGAACCTCAGGAGGGCTACTAGATTATGCGAATTTGACTATGAGTCCAGTAAATGCCCTGGGGTGCAATAGAAAGAACTCTTGCCTCATAACCACAACTACAACACTGGCATTTGAGCTTTGCAGAGCACTTTACAATATTACCTCATTTATTCTCACAACAATCCTGAAAGGAAGGTGCTATTTTTATACCCATTTTATAGATAATAAAATTAAGGCAGACAGAGGTTAAGTGACTTACTCACTGTCACGCAGCTAGTGAGTATCTGAGGATGGATTTGCACTCAGAACTTCCTAGCATGAATTATTGTCCAGGTCTGCCACTAAATTGTGGTGAAAGGGAGGGCCTTGGGAAAATCACTTAAATTCTCTGGCACTCAGTTTCTGCACCTATAAAATGAGGGGATTGGATGAGATGATTTCTACGGTCTATTCTAGCTCTAACATTCTGTGATTCTTTGAATTCAGAGAAGGGAGATATGAGTGTAAGTTGGAGTTGTCAAGGAAGGCTTTATTATCATTAATAATGGTGACTAGCTTTTACATAGCTCTCTAAGGCTGGACAGACAAGCCTTACAATTTGTTTTATATGGGGCATCTCATCTTAACCTCATGACAACCCCGTGAAGTAGAGGCTATTGCTCCCCGAATTTTATAGATGAGGAAAATGTGTCCAAGAGAGACTAAGGGACAGCTGCTAAGTGTCTGAGGCGGGCAGGATTTGAACTCAGCTTTTCCTGACTCCAAGTTTGGCATTCGATCCACTGAACCACCCAGCTGTCCAAAGCACGTGCTTGCTTTCAAAGGGAAGGCAGCCAATAAAGTGGGAAAGGAAAGATCAAAATAGGTGTAAGGTAAATACTCCAGGTTGGTGAAATTCTGGGAGCACAGGCAGAAAATGGATCTCCTGTATAGGGGCAAGAGGGCTGGAAGGAAATCAATCAAGCATCAGTGAATGGCTGCTTCTCAGAGACGTTGTTAAAGAGATTTCTGCTTTGGGGGGGCTGGAACCAGATGACTGATGAGGTCCCTTCTCTGAGCATAGGTGATTCTGGGAGACCTGCTCTAATCTCTTTACTGGGATTGGAGGCCCCATAAAGCACGAGACTATTCTGTAATACATTAATACTATCAATTGAATATTAATTATCAGTGATATTATTTTTATTACAATTATATATTTGATTCATACTATTTGTTGTCATTTTCAGTTGTGTTTGATTCTTCATGACTCCATGTTGGGATTTTCCTGGCAGAGATATTTGCATGGTTTGCAATTTCTTTCTCCATCTCGTTTTCCAGATGAGAAGACTGAGGCAAACAGGGCTCAGTGATCTTGCCCAGAGTCACACAGCTAATGAGTGTCTGAGGCCGGCTTTGAACTCATGATTCCAGGCCCAGTACTCTAACCATTGAGCTACCTGGCTGTACAATTAATACTATGGTAAAATAATAATTCATGTTTATATAAATATGGCACTGAGTGTACCTAGGGCAGGGATTCTTAACTTTATTTTGTGTTATGGATCTCATTGAAAGTCTGGTAAAACCTATGGACCCTCTCAGAATTATGTTTCAAAAGAGTAAAATACAATGGATTACGAAGGAAACCAATCACATTGAAATACAGTTATGAAAGTATTTTTTAAAAAACAGGTTCAAGGGGAAGTTAGATGATGCAGTGAATAGAGTCACAGGCCCTGGAGTCAGGTGGACCTGAGTTCAAATCCGGCCTCAGACATTTGACACTTACTAGCTGTGTGACCTTGGGCAAGTCACTTAACCTCAATTGCCTCACCTCCCCCCTCCAAAAACAAAACAAACAAACAAAACAGGTTAATAGAATCCAGGTTAAGAACGTTTGATTTAAAGGTATTTCTCCTTGGTGGTCCCAGGGTACAGAATCAGGGACTTGGACTTAGAAGGGACTTCAGAAATGGTGGAGTTCAACCACTTTATTTTACAGTTGAGGAAACTGAAACCCAGAGAGGGTAAGTGATTGACCCAAGGTCATACAGGATTCAAACCCAAGTCCTCTGACTCCTAAAGCACCATGCTTTCCATTGTGTGATTTTGCCTTGTCTCCTGGCTTACCAAGGTTATCCCATCTATCCCTCATCTTCAGGCAGGATGGTACTCACACTTTAGAATGATGTGACTTATTAGTGTCTACTCTCTTTAATCAAGGCCTCTGTGTTACCCTTCACAAAGTCTCACACCCCCATGCACAGGTCAAATAGAGGTAATGAGGGCCCTGAAGTCTTTGATCAGATGGGCTATTAATGACTGTCATTAGAATAATTCCCTGAGAGAGAAAGAGAGCCAAATAATCTTTTTCTTGTGAGCTGGGCTCATAGACAGCTCAATGTCTCACTGGAGGGAAGCACTCATTACAATGGATTATTTGCTCTTAGCAAATTTAATTTCATTTCAGCAGCAATAATAATAACTACATTAATATAATAAAGTATCAACCAAAAAATCTTCCATGGAGTATTGGTCAATGTTGGCCAAGGGAAGGAAATGTAGGTGTGTCTAGCCTTGTGCAGAAGTGACATCCCTGAAAAGTTCTGTGTAAAACCCACCTTGGTGAATTAAATCCTAACTTTATGCACTCAACAGAAATGGCTGTTTAAAGAAATTTTGTGGGGAGTCCTGTTATAAAGGACATACTAAGAAGTCAGTATTTCTAGGGTTACTTTCTGTAGTCACAGTCTTCTTAAAATTCTTTAAAAAAAAAAGATGTTGATTGACAGCAAGTTTCCTGACAAAGGTATTTCACCCACATGTGAGAAGTCCTTGGTATCCTGCCTACTTCTACTTTAATTCATTAACTCTCAAGGGCTGGTGATGGCTCCTTGCCTAAGAGTCAACTAAGGACAATCCCATTTTCACCCCCTCAGTTATACTCCACAACCAACCCCATAAGGAACTGCCAAGGGAAATGCTAATCTCACTGTAGTACTTAAAAAGCTAGTTTCCTTTGTCCTTTAATGCCATGCCTCCTTGAGATGATAACGAATATCTTGCTAGTCTAAGGGTATGGGTGTGTTCACCAAACTCTTCTCTTACCCTCTATTTACTAGTAAAGCTCCACCATCTTCACTTCAAGTAACATTTCCATGAACCCCAATGACATGGACTAATTTGTGTATGTATGTGTATTCCATGTATATATATATACACATGCACACATATATCTACATACATATGTATATGTGTGTATATGCATATACATGTATACTGATAAAGCTCCACCCTCTTCACTTCAGGTACCATTTCTATGAACCCCAATGACATGGAGTGTGTGTGTGTGTCACACACATATACACACATACACACATATTTGCATACACATATATAGTATATATATATATATATATATATACACACACACACACACACACACATATATATATATATGTGTATATATATATATATGTGTGTGTGTATATATATATATATATATATATATATATATATATATATATATATATATATATATATATTAGATGTCACGCCAAATAGACACGGTTTAATTGTATGTAGTTCTTTACTTATAACCAAAAAAGCAAACAGAACAACACTAAATATATTAGAGCTCTTGCCATGTGGCCTACGCAACCATGACTGCCCTCGGTAATCCAGAATCAATCTATTGGCAAAGCTTACTTTACCAGAGAAGAAAGGGAGACAGGGGTAAATAAGGGAGAGAAAAGAACAAGTATTTATTAAGCACCTACTATGTGTCAGTAGCCACTGGGCTAAGCGCTTTTACAAATATTATTTAATTCATTCTCACAAGAACCCTGGGAGGTAGGTGTTATTGTTATCTTCATTTTATAGTTTGAGAAACTGAGGTAGACAGACACTGAGTAACTTGTACAGGGTTTCACAACTAGTAAGTGTCTGATTCCGGATTCAAACTCAGGTGTCCTGGATTCTAGTCTCAGAGCTCTATCCAATGTGTTACATATACCCACACACATATATATACACACACAGACATATATATATATATATATATATACATATATATGTATGTATGTGTGCATATATATGTATGTATATATGCACACAAATATAAACATACAATAATATAATAAAATAATGAATATTATAATAAATAATTATAAATGAATAAATAATGAATAATAAATAAACCTGTCTCTAATACAGAACCAATTTCTCCTTCAGCTACTTTTTCTGACTTGTCACACAGTCTCAGGGACCTCTGATTGTGCTCTCCAACTACTTCCCAGGCACAGGTGGATAAGACTCTGACTCCTCCTTTCTACCGTCACATTTCTAGTGAAGCTGTATAATAGATATGTCTCTTCTTGAGAGAGGGGAGCTGGATTATCTTCTGGAGTAAACAGGTTCTACGGCTCTGAAAAATGCTGACGTGGGTCCATACACACTGTTAGGTAACCTGACACAGAATAATGGATGCAAAAAGAAGAATGTGGTGGTTGGTTGTCTATCTGCTAAGGAATACCAAGATAAGTATTTGTCAGTTTGGGATTAATTAGCCTCAGAAAAGTCTCCTTTCTTCCTAGAGCAAGTATCTGGGGCACTATAGGGATCCTCCTGAGAACTGTTAGACCCAATAACTACTGTATACTTCTGATGATTTATGTGGGGACAAAATGTACAGTCAGAAGAAATCTTGGATGCATTGCTAAACATTAGGAAATCCTGGGGGAAAAACAAAACAGAACAAAAACAAAGGACCTTGGAGGCCTGGGCCTGGGGATGAGGGTTAATCACCACTGCCAATTGATAGGGATGTCATAAGAAAAAGACAAATTTGAGAAGAGGGTACTGAGAAGAATGTGATTTGGATTTTTAGACCATGGCTTAAAGTAATGGAATGATGAGCTCTTGGCAAGGGATGGAGCACGTCTAACAAGGACTAATAAAATAATATTTGCTGGAGTCCTACCAATCGAATCAGGATTATTTCAGGCTGAAAGGGGAGGGGGGATGAAGGAACCTCCATAGACATATAGAATCTGCAGATAGATAGATAGATAGATGGATGGATGGACAGATGGATAGATAGATATATAGGTAGATAGACAGACAGGTAGATAGACAGATAGACAGACAGACAGCAGACAGACAGACAGACAGACAGATAGATAGATAGATAGATAGATAGATAGATAGATAGATGGATGGATGGATAGATGGATAGACAGATACATAGGTAGATGGACAGACAGATACATACATACATGCATAGGAAGATAGACAGGTAGATAGATAGACAGGCAGATAGATGGATGGATAGATGGATGGACAGATAGATAGAGAGACAGGTAGGCAGGTAAATAGATGATAGGTAGATTTTGTGTGTGTGTGTGTGTGTATGAAGGTATATTGTATCATAGAGAGTAGCAGATACAACATAAGACAAAGAGTGGGAGAGAGTACAATCATTCACTGGGGATATTATCCAGAAGGAAGGACAGCAATAAAATCCATGTCTTGAGATGTCTAAGACATCAGCACCCCTGAGGTATTATTTTCACACACACACACACACACGGACACATGCATGCACACACGCACACTTGCATATTGGGTCTTCTGGGAGAGTGATCACCTCTGGGTTCACAATGCTCTGTGAGTCTGTACTTTTAACACTAAAGCCCATGAATGCTCACGTATTTACCTTGGCGATGGTCAGCTAGAGAACATAATTAGATGAAAGCAAAGGTATTTATTAAAATGGCAAAGTAAGAAGAATAGCTATAAAGCATCTTCATTTTAGCCTGGCCCACTGTCTTCCACAAATACACACAGCAGCAGTGGGAGGCACAGGCACACACAGAGTTCATAGAACAGGAAGCATGCACATAGAAAACACATGTGCCTAGTCCTTGTCCTTCAAATAGCAGAGCTGTTAGGTTTCCAGATGATACAAAGACAATCGAATCCAATATCATTATAACTATAAGGCCATCCCCACCCTCCAACATACTCACAATCCAGTGGCCTCCTTGATATTCTTTGGACATAAGCCTATATCTCTTGAATCAGAAAGTTTTCACTGACCGCCTCCCCTCCCCCCATGCCTGGAATGCTTTCCTTAGAGGCAGCTAGATGATGCAGCCGATAGGGTTCTGGTTCTGGAGTCAGGAAAACCCAAGTTTGAATCTGGCCTCAAATACTTACTAGTTGTGTGACCCAGGGCAAATCACTTAACCTCTCTCAGCCTCAGTTTCCTCAACTGTAAAACAGGGATAATAATAGCACTTACCTCTCGGGCTGGGTGTGAAAATCGAATGAGGTACTATTGGTAAAGCGAGACCAGATTTCTGGTTCTGGATCTGTCACTTATTGTGTAATCTTGGACAAAACTATAGGATTTAGGACCAGGAGGGGACTTGGAGATCATCTAATGCAACCCCTTTGTTTTATAGAGGAAGAAATCAAGGCTCAGAAAGAGAAACTGATTTGCCCAAGGTCACCCAATGGGCTGGAGCTCCCCAAGTTTTAGGTTTACATGGACCAGGTCCATTCATGAGATTTTCCTCTCAAAATTACTTTCTCTTTGGTTCACTATGCCCCCACTCAAACCATCTCCAAATATAACATTGTGTCTAGCTCTCATCGATATGGGCAAAAATATCCTCCCTACCCTAGATCCATTATAAACATTCAATGTAACAAATGCTTTTATAAGGTATAAGATAGGCTTTATTTTACCCACCAAAAATATAGCAAATTTGAAGAATAATGGGAAACTATAAACAAATAAAGAAAAAACATAAAAGGAGTCACAAGGACTTGTAAACAATCAATACAATTCTTTTCCCTCTCTGACATTCTCAATTTCCCCCAAGGTCCTAAAGTCCTCTGGATTCAATGCCAACCTGTGGTTTGGATGGCCCTTGAAAGAAAAACAGATTTGAGATTGCTAGACATACAAGATGCCAACATCTCTCTTTGAACTCATAAATACACACTCTGATATTTAGCATTTATGGCTATTTCTCTGAATTCTTGGACTCCCACAGAAAATTCATGTGGTGCAGCCAGATAGGCAACCCCCTTTCTCAAGGAACCCATTTATTTAATAGGGGAGTGGAAAGTACAGATCACCTGCTCTTCTATATCTTGACTTTAGTCCCTTGCTGCTGCCCTTCTCATCCTTGTATGTCAAAAGTACAATCCTTTTTTCTCAAACCAAAAGTTATTCTGCTTAGGGAATTCTACTTCTCTAGAGAGAAGTCAGAACCCCCAAACTCTTGAATTTGGGATTTCTTATGAGAGAAATCCTTAGATTAGTGATGTATAGAAAGACCAAAAAACCTGAAAAACCAAACCAAACCCCAAAATTTTCTTTCAGTACAAAGCTAGATCTCTAAGCTCTCAGTTTTGGTGTTACCTACAGAACAACTCCAAAGGCTAACACTCTTCAGGATATCCTAACTCTTCATAGGAAGCTGAGGTTCAGAAAGGACATTTTTCAAGAACTCCCTTCTTAGAATATTTGGCTGAACACATATCAATTGGCTTCCACCATATACTTCTGCCAAAAGGAAAGCATTAACAGTTCTTGGGAGAATAGACCCTTCTCAACTACTGGATTCTTAGGACTTCTCTCTAGAAGAAAGGTGAAAAAAGAAAAAAAAAGTAATGAGAGACTAGAGTTCATACTTCCCAAGACTCTGAGCCAACTGTTTCATCTTGGGGTCATGCCTAATGGGTGAAACCTATCCTTCAGGAAGTACCCATAATGTATTTCTCCTTTGGAAGATAAAACAAAAGGTTCACCACCCTATAAACTCATCAAATTGATCAGGAATCTCCCTGCATTAAACTCTTCTGTAAGTATCAGGACTGGGCTTCAAATTTTAGTTCCCCCTGCTCCTAGAGTCAAATTCTAGTGTTTTTCTCACCATACCACACTATTTTCTCTCCAAGATATGAGAAACATAATCATCTCTAGGGCTAAAAAATGTTTGTGAGAACTAAAGAGTTACTCATAATAAGAATATTTGTAGCCTATCTCAAAGGAGTGGGGGCTTGGTGAACAGCCAGAACTGGGGAGAAATGAGATAGATAGCCTCCAAGAGCCAATATCAGTAGAGGGCTGGAGTTGGGGGAAGGGGACCCAACACCTCTCAGTATTCTTTTTTTTTCTAAATGCATTTATTTTTAAAGCCAGAAAATTCTGTTCTGTGTGGCCTGGAGTTATTGATTTTGTGATGTCAAATCCTATATGCTACAGGGAAGGCTTAGATATTCTGTTGGACTTTTACAACAGCAATTTTCAAAACTCAACCTGGGTACACAAATGATTTGGCCACACACTGATTTGGTGACTCCTGCAGAGAAGGACTCGGATGTTCTAGGTGTTGGCAAGGAATGCCGTTTTCATCTTGGCCTGGGTGAATGCCTCGCCTGTGAGATTCAGCTGCAAACCTTTCCAGGAGAATTATAACAGCTCTCATTTATATAGCAATTTGTAGAATTCAAAGAGTGGGGACAACATGTAGGAAAAGCATTAGATTTTGACTCAGGGACTTGAGTTTGAATGTCTGCTCTGCTATTTACTGTCTAATGTGATCTTGGGAGAGAAGTGTGGTACATCAGAACTCTGAGAACCTGAGTTCTAATCCTGCCTCTGATGCTTAGAATTCATATGACTTTGGACAAAGTTCACAATCTTTTCTGGGCCTCAGTTTCCTCATTTGTAAAGTGAGGGATATAAGTTCAATGATCAGATAAGAGCTTGAGAGCTGGAGGTCTCATGTCCCTTCAAGCCTTAAATCCTATGAGTCCTAGCTTTGCCATGAACTAGCTTTTTGACTTACTATACATCTCTGAACCTAAGATTCTGTATCTGTAAAGTATAAAGAGTTAGATTAAATTGTCTCTAAGGTACCTTCATGCTTTAATATTCTGTGACTCTTTTTTTCCCCATAATCCAATATTTTTTATTTTTGTTTTTTTACGGTCATTTATGCCATGAATTCACAGGGAGTTGGCTCCAAAAGCTCAGGTTCCTTGCCATTGGTTCTCACAAAGTGTGCTTCTCTGGGTGGAGCAGCCTGGCATTTCAGTTGCACTCAAATGCCTTTTTCTTTGGCTTCCTTCTTCTTCTGATCATTTTTCTTTACCCACTTCAGGAAGCTATCTCTGCTCTTAGAATGCTTAATATGCTCCATACACACATTAATTCTCTTGGCCGGAATCTTGCCCTTAACCTGTTTGTTTACCACAATGCCTACAGCATGTTGAGTAACGTTATAGACCTGTCCAGTCTTGCCGTGGTAACATCAGTGGGGCATTCCTTCCTGAACTGTGCCCATACCCTTAATATATACAATATCACCTTTCTCGCATATTTGCATATACGTAGCCAAAGGGACGACAGCACGTTTTTGAAAGGGCCTAGAAAGCATGTATCGTGTCTCTCTCTTTTTTCGTTTTTGCTTCCTCATTTTGGCAACTCACCGGAATATGGCGGAGCCGGTGGAAAGCTGTGACATTCTTAAAATGTTTGTGAGGGGAAAAAAGTTTGTAAATTGATTAGTGTAGGTATTATTATCCCCATTTCAGAGGTAAGAAAACTGAGGCTTAAAGTAGGGGGTGAATTGCACAAGTTTCTGCAGCTGGTGAATGGCAGGCCAGTTTGGCAGGTAACAGTGGTACAAAATGCAGCATTAGCATCGAGAAGGGGGAGGGAATAGTGGCTGGGGGAAAAAAGTCCAATTCCAGTTACCTGTGAGTAAAGAGATGAAGGAAAGAAGAGTTTGGGAGAAGACCTGAAGTGGGGGAGGGATGCAAGGAGGCTTTTGTGCCAGCAGGCAGCCTTCCCCCAGGGACTGTGACTAATAAACAGCATGGTTTTTGCTCTGTTCTGTAGTATGACATGTGCTGTACAGATGGAAAGCTGTCCATGACACCTGGGAAAATAGTACATGATAAAAATCAGAGCAACAGACTTGAGGAGGGCATTAGGCCTCCAGAGAGCAGCAGCCACCTGCCCCAGCCACATGAGCAGCAGCATGAACTTCTCCTGGGAAGAGACATTTTCCTGGCTAGACTTCCATCCTGCCCACACCCCTTTTCCTATTGCATCCTTCTCAGAAGAATGTAAATGCCTTAGGGCTAGAGACTGTCATTTTTAGCTTTGTATTCCCAGTGTCTGGCATAGCTTCTTAAACATAATAAGCACTTTAATAAATACTTGTTGAACTTGAACTCTATGGAGGAGGAAAATGAGACCCCAAAAAGTGAGGTGACTTGACAAATGTCATTCAACTGGTGAATGGCAGTCAGAACCAGACACTAGTCCAATGCTCTTTTCACTCACTCCAAGAACCAATGTAGAGGCCATTCTCAGAGGGCAGTCTATAGCTTTCTGTCCAGCAGTGGACTCCCTAGCAGTTTGCTCTCCTGAAGCCTACAGTTCATAACCTGACAGTATATGATTGTGTGTTCAGTGTGTTTGCTGTCCTAGAGTGTATTATCATGTCTGTCATTACTGTCCCACTGTAGTTCACTTTTAATCGGATTGTCCTGAGCTGATTGGTCGTGCAGAATTCTCTTCCATATCAGTCTGTGCACTCCAGTCTTCTTCCTCCCATTCTGTCCTGGAACATTCTCTCCCTCTCAGCCCCATACCACACTGTTCTATTCTTCCTGTGCATTATTCAGCTTTAGGCTGCTTACAGATGATTCTGGCCCTGAGTTAGTGACCCCTTCGTGGGCACGTAGTTCTGTTTTCTAATGGATTCTTCTGTTCAGAACGAGTATGTATGCAGAAAGAATATTAAAGCATAACATATTGCAAAGAAATTTAATATAATTATATATATAATATTATGCTAAATTTGCATATTCACATTTGAAATTCATTTCCTTTAGAGACAACCCTTGGGTCCATATCATTAAGCCTGTTCTTTTCTAAACAGGACCTCTGGTTATGTATCAAGCATTTAATAAATCCTCATTGATTTGTGGGTTTGGATAGAACTTCAAAAGGTCATCTAGTCCATCCCTCTGCTTTTGGAAGATGGTTATATTGAAGTGCTGGCCATTGACTCTACTCTTAATGCTGAAGATAAGAGAGTAAGTTGGGGGAAGGGAGGTAGCACACAAGAAGCTGAGACAGATGTTGAGCAAATCACTTAAATTCTTTTAGCCCAGGTTTCCTTATTTTTAAAAGGAGGGAGATAGTCTGGATGACTTCTGAGGACTGTCCCTGTTCCAAAGTGATGACCCTATGCTGTATATTACATCATGTTGGACTTGTTGTATTTCTCCCCTTGGATTTACAAGTGGTCCTGTCTGCTGAGCGTCTTTGGATTTTGTATCACCACAAGGTGGTTCATAACGTCCCCACCCAGCCCAGTCCCTCCTCAGCCTCTTTCTCAGTCTTTGCAATAAACCCCACCTCTTCTCCCTTCATTAACATTTTGCTGACCTCACGGGAATGGGGAGCTCAGGAGGAATAACATGAGATAAATGGAAGAGCCTTGCTTTCAAATGGCAGTAGGACAGGTACTGTAGAAAAAGAACTCAGATCCTTGAAAAGAATGATAGTCAAAGAATCCCATTTAATTTGACAGCAGTGCAATGAATATTTAAAGTTTTATAAAGAAATACAGGAAGGCAATCAGGCTTATTCAACCATGTGCTCCGGGGAGCAGAGAACGCTCCCCATGTGTTGTCAAGGCTGAGAATGGGAGATGAGGGTGCAGGTGGAGGGAAGGACGTGAGTGTATATGGGGGAAGGGTGAACAACATAGAAATAATCCCCATTCTCCCCATTCTTGGCATTCAAGAGAAAAATAACTTCCTATTGCAGCTCAAGAAGAAGCAGCAGTTGAGAAGAGAGTGGGGGGGAACCACACAGATAATTATCATAACATGCTGACACCCTAAACAGTTCCTTCTTTCAAAATTGAATTTCTAATATCATAGCTTTAGAGATTATAATATTGAGACATGAATCCCCTGGCAAGTGATTTGGGAACTGTACACACTATGTGATAAAGGCACCTGCTGGTAAAACAGGAGGGAACATAAATCTCTTGATATGTGCAGGGAATGCCTAATAGGGTGGCCCCCCACCACCTGGAAAAGAGCAAGGTCGCCTATAGCTCCTCAACATGGCTCTGTGCCTCACCTGCCAACCCCATGAACATTCCCTGTCAGTGTTGGCAGTAAAGGGTCATGGCCTGCCTAGAGTGAATCCTCACATGCCCCTCACAGGGTCTCACCTCCACTTCTGGGAGAGACAATGGGGAGAACAAGGCACCAAACACCAGCTATCGGCCAAAGTCCACAGGGTCCATCTCCACTTACTTGAAAGCAGGAGTTAAGGTGATTCAAGGTGCAGGTGAAAATCTCAGATCAGAGAGCTCATACTGTGGAGTCAGAAGACCTGGGTTCAAACACTAGCCCTGATGATGACTTCCTGTGTGACCTTTGATAAGTTATCAACCTAACTACCCTTGGTCTGAACTCCCTTCTCTGTCAAATGAGAAGGCTGGACTAGATGACCTTTAAGGTTAATTCTAATTCTAAATTTATGGTCCTATGATCCTAAGCCTTGGTAAGGGGTGGGGAACCTGAAGCGTTGAAGCCACATGTGGCCTTCTAGGTCCTTGAGTGCAGCCTTTTGACTAAGTCCAAGACTTAAAGAACAAATCTTTTTATTAAGGGGATTTGTTCTGTGAAGTTTGGATTCAGTCACTTGAGGACCTAGAGGGCCACATGGGGCCTCAAAGCCACAGATTCCCCACCCCTATATCATGCCTTTATGTACAACATCTGTTATTTGATGTCTTAGCTATCCTTCCTAGCTTTCTGATATCTACAAATCTGGTAAGCATGACACCTGTGACTTTATTGAAGTCACTGATAAAAATTCGACACAGCCCAGGATGACGCATACCTGAGGCACTCCTCTAAGACATGACACAGGCTGACATGGGAGCAGTAACAATTCTTTCTTGGGACTGGCCACTCATCAGTCTCCAAAACTATTGACAGCTACTCCAGAAAATGGGCAACTAGGTGCTTTAGTGGATAAAGCGCTGGACCTAGCATCAGGAAAACTCATATTCCTGAGTTGAAATCTGGCCTCAGACACTTACTAATTATATGACCCTGGGCAAGTCACTTAACCCTGTTTGCCTCAGTTTCCTCATCTGTAAAATGAACTAGAGAAGGAAATGGCAAACCACTTCAGTATCTTTTCTAGGAAAACCCCAAATGGGGTCAAAAAGAGGCAGACACCACTGAAATGACTGAACAACAACCCAACAGGCTTCAAAACTATTGACAGCTACTGCAGAAAATAAGTCTTTTATACCAAGTATAATCACAGACTCATAGAATGTCAGAGTTAGAAGAGACCTTAGAGATTATCTAGCCCAACCCTCTCATTTTACAGAGAGGATTTACACCTCTGCAGTACACAAGGTTAATGGCAGGCATTATAATAGCTTCCATTTGCATAGTGTTGTCTCATTTACAAAACCCTTTCCTAACACCAACCCTCTGAATCAGGCTGGGCATCCCCATCCTGCAGATGAAGAAACCAAAGATCTAATGGGCAAAATGATTTCCCAAGGACATTCATTTAAAGAAAGCGGCAGAGCCAGTACTCATACCTAGTCAAAAGTGAGAAAGCAGCTGCATAGATAGAGTGAATAAATACTGTGGAAGGATTTGAAGGGCATCTGGAAGGCTCACCTGCCATCCAAAAATCTCTATCACTGTCTCTAATTCTTTCATTAGAAATTCAACTTTCCTGTGCTTAAATGTTTCTGTTTTCAAATGCAAATACCTCTAGGAGGAGTAAAGCCATTAAGACTCTACCTCACAAGAATTGTGTTGGTGTATGAGTCATCAAATATTGGAGTTCTGAAGGTCCTTGGGGATCATGTAGTCCAACATTTTCTCTCTCCCTGAACACACATCAATTTTATAGGTGAGGCTTAAGTAGATTAAGTCATTTGCCCCAAGCTCACACGACTAGTAAGTGGTAGAACCCAGTCTCAGATGTTACCTCAATTGAAAAAAATAAAAGAAAATAAAACAAAGAGGTTAGAGTCTGCAAAATATAGCCCAGTGAATTTGACTTCTATTCCTAGTAAATCTTCAAAGTACATTATTAAAAGAATGGTTTGAGAGCATATCGAAAGGCAAGCAGTAACCATGAAGAGCACCACAGAAGATGCCATGCCAGACTAAGCTCACTTCACTTTTGGACAGTCACCCCATGCTGGAGGAGGGATGGTGGGAGGTTCTTCCTGCTCAGTCCTCAGTCCCCTTTACATCACAACATCATGGAGGACTTTGTGAAATGCTGCCCTGAACTGGAGGTATACCACATACCTGCAGGACTGGGAAAGGAAAAAAAGGACTTCCACTTTCATTCTCTCTTCATCTTTTCAATGTGTACCTAGAGACTCTGACATCATGTTTGAGTGTTTGCTCACCAACCCAATGTTGGAGAGTCCTAGCCATTAGAGTCCCAAGTCCAGTGTTCAAAAGACAGAACTAGGCATCCAGAGATCCAGAGTAAAGTTGTTTCCCCTTTTAAAGTCTACAGTTATGGGAGAGTCTTCCTGCTCAGTTGCCAATTGTCATCATCATCATCATCATCATCATCATCATCATCATTATCACCATCATCACCTTCACCATCACCATCCCCATCCCCATCACCATCACCACCATCATCATCATCACCATCATCATCATCACCATCATCATCACTATCACCATCACCATCAGCATCACCATCACTGCCATCATCATCATCATCATCATCATCATCACCACCATCATCATCATCACCATCATTATCACTATCACCATCACCATCACCATCACCATCCCCATCACCATCACCATCACCACCATCATCATCATCATCATCATCATCAACATCATCATCACCATCACCACCATCATCATCACCATCATCATCATCATCACCATCATCATCACTATCACCATCACCATCACCATCAGCATCACTGCCATCATCATCATCATCATCATCGTCATCACCACCACCATCATCATCATCACCATCATCACCTTCACCACCATCATCCCCATCACCATCACCACCATCATTATCATCATCATCATCTGAATACTCTGCACCTGTTCAGCAGGACCCATTGAAGCAGGTAGTACAACTTGATTATTCCCATTTTACAGATGAGGAAACTGAGGCCCCAAAAGCTAAGTGACTTGCCCCTGGTCACACTGCCAACAAAGGTCTGAAGTGGAAATCCAACCTGGCTATCCTGACTTGAATCCCAACACTTGGGTCCACTCTACCAGATTTCTTTTTTTAAAAGATGAACACAGCCTCATTAGGTCAGACTCCTGGTCAACCTGTTACAGTCTAGCCTAAGGCCCTGGTGAGTTGTAAAATCTCCCTCTGAGGACAGCAAAGAACATGATGGGATTCTGAAGCCATCCCAGGCTAGGGCCAATACCAGGGAACACAGAACTTGGCACCAACCAAGTTCTTATTAGCAAAATTATAGAGTAGCATTCCCCTCTAAGGTATGTACAAGGACTCAGACTGGACCTTTTTTTTCTTTCATAAGTTTTATTGATGTCTTTTGTTTTTAACACCATCATAATTATCCTCTGTATCCTTCTCCTTACTCCTTCTGGAGTGTAATCCTATATAAGTTCAAGGACACATGGGGCAATTAGGTGGAACAGTGGATGGAGCACTAGACCTAGAGTCAAGAAGACCTGACTTCAAATCCCATCTCAGACAATAGCTGAGTGACCCTGGGAAAGTCACTTTACCCTGTTTGCCTCAGTTTCCTTATCTGTAAAGTGAGCTGGATAAGGAAACAGCAAACTACTCCAATATCTTTGCCAAGAAAACCCCCAAAGAGGCGTCATAAAGAGTTGGGCATGACTCAATAGCACAATCTTATTTGAAAAAGAGGAAGGAAAACAGCACAATTAATTGATACATAGAAAAATCTGAAATCTTGTGCAGTGTGAAATAACTGTGGACCTCCTGCCTCCATGAGGGGTGGGTTGGGGTTGTTTTCTCATATTTCCTCATTCAAGTCATGCTTGGTCTTTACAATTTTTCTCCATTTACTTTTGATTTTTTGATATGTGATTGATCTTTTCATTTACAGTGTTGTAGTTATTGTCCATACTGTGGTCTTGACTCCGCTTACTTTACTCTGCATCAGTTTGTATAAAGCTTTCCATACTTCTCTGCATTCATCACATATATCACAATTTGTTTCACCATTACCCAATTGAAGGGCATCTACTTTGTTTCCAAATCTTTGCTATCACAAAAATGCTGCTATAAATATTAGCTGTATGTAAGGACTTTCCTTTTTATTGATAACATCCTTGGGGTATAAGCCCAGTAAAGGAGTCTCTGGTTCAAAAGATAAAGACATCTTCGTCACTTTATTTGCATAGTTCCAAACTGTTTCCCAAAATAGTTGTACCATTTCACAGCTCCACCAACAATGTATTAGTGTGCTTTTCCTTCCACAACCCCTCCAATATTGAGAATTGCCATTTTTCATATTATCTGTGCCAATTTGAAGGGTGTGTAGTGAAACTTCAGGGTTGTTTTGATGTGCATTTCTCTTATTATTAGTGAACTGAAGCATCCTTTCATGTGAATGTGAATACTTTGCAATTCTTCTTTTGACAACTGTTTATTCATATCCTTTGACCACTTATTGATTGGGAAATGGCAGAAAGATAGAAAAAATAAATAGATAATAGATAGATAGATATACATATACATGAGAGAAATTTGACACAAAGATGTTTTTCTGATTCAACCACAAGCGTTCAGACTTGTATACAGACAGGTCTCTATTTAAGTAGACCATTCCATAGACCTCTATATAAAGCAACTTTTTACATAATACAAATTTGCTCAAGGATCTGGTGAAGTGAGGGATGGAGGCAGGGAGGGGACTGTGCATCAGTGGAGGGAGGGGATTGGAACACAGTTCAAGGATATGGAGAGAGAAAAGCGAGAGTGGGAAGAGGAAAACATGGGGCCAGGACCATTCACATAGAGACCTGGCCAGAACCAAGAAGAATAGCAGAGGAGAGGGGCAGAAACACGGCGGCTGATTATGAACACAGACAGAAGAGGATGGGTGACAGACACACAGTACATCAGAGGTGCCAGCCTCTCCATATCAATTCTTCTGCTTTCATTTGGAGGGTTTGTTGTTGTTTTTTTTCCCTTAGGTTTTTTTTTTGGGGGGGGTGGGGAGGTGGGAGGCCTTGGAGTGCTGGGCCGAAGGGAAGGATAAGAGAGAGGTAAAGAGTATAGTACTGTACACTAAAGTCAACATAAGTTTTTTTTTTTTTTAATGAGGATTTCTTTCAGAATTCTTTACATTAAGTCAAATCCAAATGATATGAATTTATGTAAAGTGAGAACTGTCTGTATCAGGCAGAACCTTACTGATGGGTTTACCTCTCATCTTTAGCAAGTTTGTACAGAAGTATCCGCAGAACTCTTGAAGCCAAGAAAAGATCTACAAGTGGGTTGAGTTAGGTTTTCACAGCTGGTCTCCAGAACAAAGCATGGGAATCAGAAAAAGGAGTTCCAACCAGCGCATAGACAAGAATTCCAGGTCAGATATTCGGGTTATGGGGCCATGAAATTGGCCAATTTCCATCACAGAATCACAGAATGACAGAAGTAGGAGGATCCTGAGAGATTACCTTGTTAAACCCCCTCATTTTACAGATGAGGAAAATGAGGCAAAGTGCAGTGTGGCATAATAAGAAAAACATTGGATAAAGAAGCCTGGGTTTAGTTTTTTCTTTTTTTGTCATTTGCAAGCCTAACTAGAATACCATCTATAACTTTTTCCAAGTCACTGATTAAAAACAAAATGTTGTACAACACAGGGCAATTAATAGATCTCTAGGATACTCTACTGAAAAACCTCCTTCCAAGTTTAAATCCACCCACTAATGACTCTTCTTTGGGTCCAGTAACTCACCTAGTTCTTAATTCACCTAACCACTATTATTTATCCTATAGCTCTCTTTCTTATCCTAAAGCAAAGTGTAATGGCGGTAATCAGGGAAGTATACTTGCTCTGTTGACTGGGGACTTCACTCCTGGACCAAGATGTAGTTTAAATCCTTCTCAATTATGTTTGCTGATTTATGAATCAGTTTTCTTCAGGCCCAGATTTTAAGCTCCTGGCCTTAGCTTAAACCCTAGCTCTGCCACTAATTTACTGTGTGACTAGAAAAGCCACCTCTCAGGGACCCTTTTTTCTTATTTTTAAAATAAGAAATGTTGAAAGGATAATCTATTTTAACTCAACATTCTATCCTCTATGCTTTAACATTCTATGTTCTGAATTCCCTTCTAGGTCTGTTCTATGTTATGTGTTCTGATATTCTTTGTTGGAACTTTTTGATTTATTAGTGTGTTGGTAAGAAAAATGGACTCCTTAGCACTTAGTTCAACAAGTGCCCTTGAAGAGTTTGGCTTTTGTTTGCTTTGATTAATTCAGTGTATTTCATTGAGTCTTACTAAGTGCTAAACCCCAGGGCCCAAACCCCTACTAGGTGTAAAACCTTAGTGGGTATGGATTGGCAACTAAGGCGGGGCCCAAGGTAGGGCTAACTCCAGGGAGGGCCCTGGGAGAGCAGAGGCTCTTAGACCTTGTGAGTTTAAGTCCGCCTCTTTGTGACGATTCTAGGCCACGTGGGTGAGTCGCATGTGTGACTCACCCCTGACGCTGAAAAAGATATAAAAACCAGGGGTTGGCTGTCTGTTCCTTGGAGCTCTCTTACTCACAGCAGTTGTGGCTCACATGACTCTGGACCAGCCCTTGTTCTGAGCTCCTGGGCTGAACCTAGATGTAGATCAAAAGAACCTGTGCTGTTGGCAGCCTTCCGGGTGCTGCCTGTGGGTGGATCTTACACCCCCACAGAAGCTGCTAGCTGGATTGTTGAAACAATTAGGTACATTGGAAAGAGTATTGGGCTTGGAGTCAGGAAGACCTGAGTTCAAATCCAGTCTCAGAAGTGCAATTGGCTGCATGACCCTGGGCAAGCCACTTAACCTCTCTTTCTCATATTTTTAAAAAATCTATAAAATGGGGGTCATAATAACACCCCGTTACAGGGTTATTTTGAGGATCAAATAAGAGCTCTACTTGGTTTTGACTACAAGGAATATCATGTCCCTCTACTTGGTACCCTTTGCTGACCTTAATCTGTTCCTGCACCCTCCACCAGCTCTCTTCAGCTTCCTTTCATGTATTAAGTCTTCCCCATTAGATTGTAAGTTCCTTGAGGGTAGGGACTGTCTTTTTTTTCTCTTATTTGACACATAGTATGTGCTTAATAAATGTTTATTAAATTGAAACATAAATGCTAGAGCTATTATTGTTATCATTATTAGTAAAAGATTAGAGCTAGAAAGGACCTTCTAGATGATTTAATCCATTTCCCTCATTTTATAGATGGGGAAAAAGAGTCTAAAGAGTCATATCGAAGGAAGACCTGAGATTCAAACTCAGGTTTGAACTTTGCGTTCTGTCTGTTGGAATGGGATCAGGTGCCTCTGGGTGTACTGGGTGGTTTCAATGGGAAGAATATTTTGTATAGTGAAAAGAGACCTGGATTTACACCTAAGAGGACCACAGTTAGACTATGAACTCTTCTTCTTCAACCAGACAATCAATGAAGAAGACAATTAATTAAATGTTTACTATATACCAAGCACTGTGCTTGTGTCAAAGACAAAAATGAAACAGTTCCTCTTCTCAAGGACCTTATAAGGACAATACGTGTTTGTGTGTATCTCTGTGTGTTTGTATGTGTATATATGTACACATGCATAAATAGGCATATACACTCATATACATATGGGTACATTTTATATCTATATCTATAGAGAGATAGATAGAAAGAAAGAAAGAACAAAGAAAGAAAGACAGAAGGAAAGAAAGAAAGAAAGGGATAGAAAGAAAGAAAGAAAGAAAGAGAGAAAGAAAGAAAGGAAAGAAGGAAGGAAGGAAGGAAGGAAGGAAGGAAGGAAGGAAGGAAGGAAGGAAGAAAGATTTAAAATATATACAAAGCAATTGCCTTAGTACAGTATTGCCTTAGTTAAGTTACTTACTCTCTACAGTGAACAGACTTCACTTATCTGTAAAATGCAGGTGGGATGGAGAAATGGAAAAGATCATTTCTAAAGTTGCTTCCAGCTCCAATTCTATGGTCCTACAATTAATCTGTCAATCAATCAGTGAGCATTTATTAAGCACCTACTATATGCCAGATAATGTTCCAAGTGCTAGGGATACGAAGACAAGAACAAAACAGTTTATACACTCATGGAGTTTGCAACATGCATACATATGAGTACATACTGAATATGTATATACAAAAAATATGTATATGTATTTGTATATGTATATATATGTGTATATATGATGTATATAAGATAGGTTTGGCAGGAGGCCAATGGCAAGTAAAGGGATGGGGTACAGGAGGAACCTGGGAGGTCTCCATGTAGAAGGTAATCCTTGAGCTGAGTCCTGAAGGAAACTAGGAATTCCATGAGGTGGAGAAGCAAATGGAATGGATTCTAGGAAGGGGAGATGGAGCATCATATGTGTAGAACAACAAGCAAATTAGTACAGCTTGACTGGAGAGTGTATATAGGGGAGTAATGTATAATAAGATTGGAAAGGTATAACTTGCTCTTGGTGCTCAGTTGTTTCAGTAGTGTTCAATTCTTCAAGACCCCATTTGGGGTTTTCTTGGCAAAGATGCTGGAGTGGTTTGCCATTTCCTTCTCCAGCTCATTTTACAGATGAGGAAGCTCAGGCAAACAAGGTTAAGTGATTTGCACAGAATTAGTATCTGAGACTGAGTTTGAACTTACGAAGACGACCCTTCCTGATTCCAAGCCCAGGGCTCTATCCACCATGCCGCCTACCTGTTAGGCCTCAGAAACTCACTAGCTGTGTGACCCTAAGGATGTTGCCTTATCTCCACCTGCCATTTTGACTCAACAGCAAAATGAAGATGATTAATAATATCTTCTTCTCAGGGGTTACTGTGAGGCTCAAGTGGGATATTTATAAAGTGCTTAGCACAGTGCCTAGGACAGAGTAGATGCTTAATAAATGCTTGTTCCCTCCTCCTCCTCTTGATTATTATAGTTATTTCCCCATTTTCCAGATAGAAGGAAAGTGAAAAATAGAAATTCTGTCTGTTGCCTCTGGTGAGATGGTCACTGAAGGCCTTTTCTGTTTTAACATCCTTATGTGTCCCTCCATCTGAGATCAGAGTAGAAGGAGAGCTATAAACAAAGATCTGGAAGATGAAATGTAAACTAGATTTTAGAAAACAAACTCCTTCTAATGACTGTAGGTGGTGTTAGTCATTCTGTTTAGGAATTTGGGAATACATACGCATACTAATAGGAATTCATTTTGACTGCCGCTTACACTGGCATATTTTTGGGGGGTAGGGAAACAAGAGTGGAAGAGCACAGGAGAAGGGGGGAAATCTCAGAGGCCTTGACTGGCATTAAATGGCACAAAATCTGGATGTCCAGAAATTGGTGTAAGCATGTTTTGTCGGCTGCTTCCCCATCTTTTAATGCATGGCTTTGGGGGTCGCAGATGTAACACAGAACCATTTTATGGAAGAGGTGCACAAACCTCACTCAGAGAATTCAGTGAAAGTCCACGTTCATTGCTTTCTGTGGATGGATCCAAGAAGGGTAAAGCCCCATGGCTTCCTAGATAGATGCTTCTCTTTGAGCTCAGGGTCCAGAACAATTTTGAGTTAGTAGATTTGGGTTCGAGTTAAAAGTTCTCTCACCAGCAGGCAGAGCCAAGATGGGAGCTGGAAAGCAGGGACTTGTGTAAGCTCTCCCCTGAATCCCTCCAAACACCTGTAAAAAACATCTCTGAACAAATTCTAGAGCTGCAGAACCCACGAAATAGCAGAGGGATGCAGGGATCCAGCCAGGAAAGCCTGGATGGTCCCTGAGAAGGGTCTATTGCACAGAGCTGGGAGCGGAGCAGAGCAGAGCCCAGCATGGGCTGTGCCAGGACCAACCAGACTGGGAGCCAGGCGGAACAGGTGGTAGGGCCCTGAATCATTGAGCTGTGGCAGTTACCAGATTTCTCAACCCACAAACACCAAAGACAACACAGAAGGTTAGTGGAAAAACTTCTATTAGATAGGCATGAAAGAAGTGCGCCATAGGCCCTAACCCCAGGGGCACAGAAGTGGTGCAGCTCTGGGTCAACTTCTAGAGCTCCAGCTGCAGTTGCTTCTGGTCCCAGGCCCACCCGGTGGGAAGAATTAAGCAGAAGACCAGAGCAGGAGTGCAGAATCTGTTTGGATCTGGGTTGCAGTACGGATTGGCAGTTCTTGGGGGAGGAGGAGTGCTGGTGTGGCAGAGTTTGCTGTGTAGATGTAGCTCTGAAAATAGCAGCGCAGCCCCTCAAGCTTGGGAAAAAGTACTCTCTACTCTACAAGCAGCCATACACTAACAAAAAGCTCAAGGGTCAAGGAGTTGGCTGGGAACATAAACAGGCAGCAAAAACAGACTCAGACTCAGACACAGACTATATCATCTTTTTTTGGTGACAAAGGAGATCAAAACATACAGCCAGAAAAAGTAGACAAAGTCAAGGAGCCTACATCAAAAGCCTCCAAGAAAAACATTAACTGGACTCAGGCCATGGAGGAGCTCAAGAAGGATTTGGAAAAGGAAGTTAGAGAAGTAGAGGAAAAATTGAGAAGAGAAATGAGAGTGATGCAAGAAAACCATGAAAAACAAGTCAATGACTTGCTAAAGGACACCCAAAAAATACTGAAGAAAATAACACCTTAAAAAATAGACTAACTCAAATGGCAAAAGAGCTCCAAAAAGCCAATGAGGAGAAGAATGCCTTCAAAGGCAGAATTAGCCAAATGGAAAAGGAGGTCCAAAAGACCACTGAAGAAAATACTACCATAAAAATTAAATTGGTGCAAGTGGAAGCTGGTGATTTTATGAGAAATCAAGATATTATAAAACAGAACCAAAGGAATGAAAAAATGGAAGACAATGTGAATTATCTCATTGGAAAAACCACTGACCTGGAGAATAGATCCAGGAGAGATAATTTGAAAATTATTAGATTACCTGAAAGCCATGATCAAAAAAAGAGCCTAGATATCATCTTTCATGAAATTATCAAGGAAAATTTCCCTAATATTCTAGAGCCAGAGAGTAAAATAGAAATTGAAAGAAACCACCAATCACCTCTTGGAAAAGATCCCAAAAAGAAAACTCCTAGGAATATTGTCGCCAAATTCCAGAACTCCCAGATCAAGGAGAAAATACTGCAAGCAGCCAGAAAGAAAGAATTTGAGTACTGTGGAAACACAATCAGGATAATACAAGATCTAGCAGCTTCTACATTAAGGGATTGAAGGGCTTGGAATATGATATTCCAGAGGTCAAAGGAGTTAGGATTAAAATTAAGAATCACCTACTCAGCAAAACTGAGTATCATGCTCCAAGGCAAAATATGGATTTTTAATAAAATAGAGGACTTTCAAGCTTTCTCAGTGAAAAGACCAGAGCTGAATAGAAAATTTGACTTTCAAACACAAGAATCAAGAGAAGCATGAAAAGGTAAACAAGAAAGAGAAATCGCAAGGGACTTACTAAAGTTGAACTGTTTTGTTTACATTCCTACATGGAAAGATGATGTGTGTAATCCATGAGACCTCAGTATTAGGGTATATATATATATATACCCTGGAACAGATCCTCCTTCAAATTGCACGAGTCCTTCAGAAAACCACCTCAGCTTTAAGGTACACATGGTTCTCACCTTATATAACTGTCCTATTCTATAGACTTGTACATAAAGCAGCTTTTACACAATTCAAATTTGACCTTACTCACCCTCCTCACTTAGCCCATATAACAAAGACATACACAAAATAATACCTTTGTGCAAGTCATAAGATGTATTAAAATGCAGACATATTAAGTACTGCACCATAATGGTAAATAGAATTATGAAGTGAAAGGTAAAGTTAATGATAAAATATGCCCAGTACTATACAGTAAAGGTAACATATGTTACTCATTCTCTACCCACCATGCCTAGCCTTTATCACTGATGGTTGGTTGCATGGCTATTTTGATGAAGCTATTGAGAGATATTTGGACAGGGGCTTTCTTTTATTCCCTATATATCTTGACAATAGCAAAAAATATTATCCTCAAGTAGTTTTTGAACTTTTAAAAATCTTGAAGTATTTGGGTCCATCTGTTTAGTGTAAGAAAAAAAATTTACTCAAATGATAAAATGCTTCTGCCAACTGTTTTATGGTGAGCCTTTTTGGTTAAACCTCAGGTTCTGAAGCTTTTCTTTCTTCTTCTACAATCTTTGCAGCTCAACCAAATCCCCATTAAGAATTTTCATTTGTATTTCTTTCAGAATTCTTTACATAAGGTCCAATTTGTGTAATGTGAATTTACGTAAAGTGAAAACTGTCTGTACTCTCTGGGTTTATATCTACTCAAAATCTGTAGCTCATCAGCCGTCCCTCCCTCACCCCCACCCCCATCCCACATACATATACTGTTTGCTTTAGTCAGCCGGAGGATATGGATAACTTAATGCAAATGCATCTAAGGAAATATCATGGTAAAAAAGTAGCAAAAATAATATTTCTTCCATAATATTTTTATTAAATTATTTTTTAATTTTAAAAAATTTCTTCCATGATCTTCAAGCACATTCTTCTACAAATACTTAGACTATTAGTCAAAAAAGTGGATACCTCTGGGGAACATTTTGGAGTAGTATAGATGTCAGGAAACATGCCCTAGAAAGGGTAGAGAAGTAACCTCCATCTCCGTAGTATCAGGACCCGGTGATGTCATCATGCTGTTTCTGATAACCTTTCTTCCCCTGGCCTCATATAGCATGTATATTCTCCAATCCTGGTCTCTGGATCCAGGGATGGTTCCACAGGGCAGGAGCTTATAAAGCTTCTATCTGGGTTCTGCCCCCAGTTGACAGCCATCAGTGAGTTGCTACTTCTTCCCCATAAGGAAAGGAAGGGGCTGTGCCATCTCTCTTTTACTTTAAAACAAATGAGTTTAGCTCTAGCTCTTTTGGACAAGAGGAGCTATCCCATATCCTATTATCAATCTAAGGAAATAGCTGCCTTTCCCCACCATAAAGATATACTCAGTCTCCAGGTTCCTGGCAGTGACAGACATTTCATCTCTAAAACGAAAGTTCTTGCTCCCAGGGGTCAAGCTTTTTTGGAACACAAGACAGCTGTCAGACTAAGTACTACCTGAAGATACTGTCTACTGTTTAACCTCAATTCAATTCAATTAATTCAACAAACACTTATGCCAGGCGCTGGGATAGGTACCGAGGCCACAAAGAGAGAACGAATCAATTACTTCTTTTAAGGGGCTTACGTTCTATTGAGGCAAAATAACACGCACACATATAAATTAAGTAGCTAACATACAAAAAGTAATTTCTGAGACAAGAGCACAGGTTTCATATGAAAGAACATTTGTTAATAATAGAGCAAAAATTCTAGAGGGCCCAAAAGAAGGTAAGGGAAGAGGGAGATATAAACATTGGAGCGATGGGGCTGCCATGGATGGGCTGTAGACTTTTATACCCCTCAAATAACAAAGGCAGTATGATGTGATGAACCTCCTGTTCACTTAGGGCAACCTCTCTGCCCCAAGTCCTTGTAACTGCTGGTTAATGTCCAATTGCCAAAATGTACCTCTTTCAGAAATATGTTAGGGGCTTCAAACAAACTAATAAGAGCTGTTGGAAACCCCCAGGATTTTCTCAACATAGCACATACATGTACAACAATAGCACATGAACTACATGCTAGCTATAGTTAATACAGTAAATACTACTAGCTGTAGTATTTATCAATCACACACTAGCATGAATTTCAGAGACACATATATGCATAATATTTGGTACCTTCATAGAAATCATATGGACATTTGACCAGTAAAAATCAACTGCCATAACAAGGAGACAGAAAGAGTCTAAAAACTGTCTTAGTCAGCAAACACTTGACTTACTTGTTAAATGGAAAGATATGGCAGCCAAGGGAAGCTCTAGTCTAGAAATTAAACTCATTTGTAAATTTTTTGAAGACGGATAGTAGAAGATTATAAGCATCATTGCTTCATAAAGCAGTGAGAAGCAGTGGAGGGGAAAAACACTTTCAAGAAATCAATTGGTGAGAGACCCAAGTAAGCAAAGTCATCCTGGGGGCATTTAAGGATGAAACTGGAAGAAGGCCAACAAATAGAGAAAAATGAAAAATATCTGAAAATATTTTGATAATAAATTTTTTTCACCTCAGGGATCATGAAGCTTCTATCCTTGGATTATAACATTACAGTCCTGAATCGTCTTAGAGGGAGTGGAAATGATGCTGAAAAAAGATAGGAAAAGTAGCTAAATTAGACCTTTTAAACACAGAGGTCAATGCTAGAGGCATTTTAAGAGAACTATAAGATTTATTTTCAAAGTATCTGAAAGAGTGGAAGTTACCAAATGTGTTGAACAAAAAATGTTGGACTTTGTTATTATCAAGAAAGCAACATTTTTGCCTTTTCCAATAATTGCTGACCTACATGCCTACCTTTCCATGTATATAAATATTTTTCTAAGAGTAATCTATAAATGTATCAAAGGCATCAGGTAGGCTAGCAAGTGAAATTTCACAGTAGGCCACATCTTTGCCATCACACCAAAGACTAAAAGATATAGTGAATACAGATCCCACTGTGCTTATTTGTTGACTATAAAAAACACATTTAATTTGGTAGAGAAAATTGCTATCTTAAAGCCTTTTCTCCAAAAAGGTGTTTCCCAAGCATATGCAAAACTTATACATGATTCCTTGCGAGAATCAACAACAGGGATAACCTTGTTTGACAATGATCTGAATATTTATATCAAGCAAAGCTTAGAATGGAGAAACATGCTCACCACATGTGTTTCCACTACTGTGGAAAAAAATCCATACAGAATCCAAACCTGGAAGGGATTCCCTATAAATGGCGAGGTACTCTAGATACTCACCTTTGACATTTTTCTGGTGGCATCAAGTCCTAGAATATTGTAGAGCCTCCTAAATAAGATCCATAATCACGCTAAATAGTTTGACCTAGCTATCCAAATAGGAAAAACTAAGAAATCAAGAATGCCTGTTGCCTGGAATATGATTTGCAATTGAATGGACAACCTATAGAGTTACTTCATCATAACCATAATAATAACTAGCATTTATAGAATGCTTTAAGGTTTGCAAAAAGCTTTGCAACTATGACTTCATTTGATCCTCACAACAACCTTGGAAGGTAAATGATAGTATTATCCCCATTTTATAGAGGAAACTGAGGCAAATAAAAGTTAAGTGACATGCCCAAGGTCACACAATTAGTGAATATCAAAGGCCACATTTGAACTCAGGTTTCTCCTGATTCCAAGTTCTGTGTTCTATCCACTGTGACACATAGTGTCATCAGTGTGCATATCTTGGACAGACACCATAAATGGAAACTGATAAGACCCAAGAGGAGAATAGGAAGAAGAAAGAAGGTTGGCAAGACATTAGGAAATTATAAAGTTCTTTTGTAATGACTCCTAGGTTCTCTGCAAAACAAAGTCACAACTTTTAAATATTAATATCCTTCCAGAGTTGGCTGACGATGAATCATAGAACATAAGAGTCTCTGAATAATTGAAAATGGTTATCGCCTAGATACCCGGCTAGGTGGTGCCACAGATAAAGTGCTGGGCCTGGATTCAGGAAGACTTAGTTCAAATCTGGCCTCAGATACTGAGCAGCTGTGTGACCCTGGGCAAGTCAATTAACCTTTTTGCCTCAGTTCCCTCATCTGTAAAATGAATTGGAGAAGAAAGTGGCAAACCACTCCAGTCTTTTCACCAAAAAAAAAAAAAAAAACCCCAGCAAATTGGGGTCATTAAGTGTCGGACACAATTGAAATGACTGAACAACAAATCACCTAAAGGACAATGGAGAAAGGCAAGGTTGGGGTAAGCAGGCTATTAAAACATTGCAAAAAAAATTACACAGAAGAACTGGTTTAAAAGGATTCTATCAACAAAATATGCGAGTAAAAAAGAAGATATGCTGGTCACAAAGCAAGAGTGAGTGATACTGGGTTTGGATCCAAATCTCAGGTCTGTCATTTACTAGCCTTTTGAGTATGGATAAATCTTAACTTTTCTCAGTTTTTCTTTTCTATGTAGATTAAGAAGGTTTGTATTAGATAATCTCTAGGATCCCTCCAAGTTCTCAAATTCTAAGAATATATGCCTTCTATCCTGGCTGTGGACAGGCCATTTGGTCAATTCCCCTGACTCCAGATGGGATTTCCTCTAAATCTATCCTTGATAAAAAGGAGGAAACTCCCTAAAAGGTTTAATTCTTCTGTGATGGCGCTACCACAGCCTCCTCTCATCACTTACACTGATTTTTTTTTTCATCATTTGTAGGTGGGAATCACAGAACTGGAAATCTGGAACGGAATTCAGCAGTCATCTAGTCTAACCCATACATGACAGGAAGTCTCATTATATTATACCTAACAAATGCCCATCTACCCTCTGCTTGTGGGCCTCCAGGATGGGGAACTTACTCTTTCTCCAGGAGGACTATTCCAGATTTGGAAAGCTATAACTTTTTTTAAAAAGGATTTATTGACAGATTTTGGTTTTACATTACCAATATTTCCCTGAGAGTTCTCTTGTAACAAAATAAAACCATTAAACAAAACTGACAATACAATGACTTCATTTAAAAGTGAATGCAGAGATGGAGCCAAGATAGCAGAAAAAAGGCAGGGATTTGCCTGAACTGCCCCCCAAGCCCCTCTAAATACCTTTAAATAATAACTCTAAACAAATTCTAGAGCAGCAGAATCCATAAAAAATGGTATGAAACAATTTCCCAGCCTAAGACAACTTAGAAGGTCTGTTGCACCAGGGTGAGAAGAGAGCAGGCCTTGGGGTGACTGAATCAATGGCAGCCATGGTAGTTTTCAGACCTCTCAGCTCACAGATTGTAAGGGGGTTGCACATGGGTCAAAAGGAGATTTACAGAGGTCTCTTTCCTGGCACTAGGGGCAGGATTCTTTTGCTTTGCCTGTATTTGGATCTGGGTTGTCATCCTGGGTCTTAGGCCCAGTGAGAGGAGAAGTACTAGCACAGCAAAGCTTGTCACCACAAGGGAGCAGGGACCCTGGTCACAGTTCCAGGGTTGGAAAGAGTGCTTGTGGTCACTCACAAACCAACACACACTTCAGGAGAGTAGTCAACACACCTGTCCCTGGATCATACCACCTTGAAATAGCCAAAAACTTACAGGTACCCAGAATTATCTCTGGAAACAGCTCCACAAAAAACCTGAAGCTTGGGACAATACCTGCTCCACTTGTGAAGCAGAGTCTCACTTCAGCATAGAGGTAAAAGTCAAGAAATGGGCTATAAAGTGAGCAAGCAACAGAAAAAAAAATTCTGACCATAGAAAGCTACTATGGTCACAGGAAAGATGAAGACACACACTCAGAAGAAGACAACAAAGTCAAAACTGTTATATCCAAAGCCTCAAAGAAAAATGTGAATTGGTGCAGGCCATGAAAGAGCTCAAAAAGGATATTAAAAATCAAGTAAGAGAGGTAGAGGAAAAATTGGGAAGAGAAGTAAGAGTCATGCAAGAAAATCACTAAATAGTCAACAGCTTGGTAAAAGGGTCCCCTAAACACAGAAGAAAATAACACCTTAAAAAATAGAATAGGCCAAATGGTAAAAGTGGAACAAAAATCCAATAAAGAGAATGCCTTGAAAAGCAGAATTGGCCAAATGGAAAAGGACATACAAAAATTCACTGAAGAGCAAAACTGAGTATAATTCTTCAGAGGAAAAAAAATAGACATTCAACGAAATAGACTACTTTTAAGCATTTCTAATGAAAAGCCCAGAGCTGAATAGAAAATTTGATTTTCAAGTACAAGATGCAAAAGAAGCATTAAAAAGGTAAATAGGAAAGAGAAACCATAAAGGATTTGATAAGGTTAAGCTGTTTATATTCCTACATGGGAAAAATTATATTTATAACTGCTAAAAAGTTCTCATTTTTAGGGCAGTTAGAAGGAATATACATAGACAGAAAGCAAAGGTATAAGTTGAATGTGATGGTATAATTATCTAAAAAAATTAAATTAAGGGATGAGAAAGAATGTACCATGAGAAGGGGAAAGGGAGAGGAAGAATGGGATAAATTATCTGACATAAAAAAGGCCTGAAAAAAATTTTACAGTAGAGGGGGAAATGAAGGAAGCATTGAGGGGAGCACATGAACTTTACTCTCATCAGAATTGGCTCAAAGAGGGAGTAATATATGCACAGAATTGGGTCTGGAAATCTATATTACCAACAGGAAAGTAAGGAGGGAAGGGGACAAGAGAAAGTGGAGGGGGAGCTAAGAGAAGGAGGACAATTTGGGAGAGGTAAAGGGTAAAAGGAGAGAGAGAATAGGATTAACGGGGGAAAACAGGATGGAGGGAGATACATAATTGGGAATTATTACTGTGGAAAAAAAAACTATAGTGAGTTTCTCTGACAAAGACTTCATTTTTCAAACATATAGAAAACTGAGTCAAATTTATAGGAATAAGAGACATTCCTCAATTGATAAATGGTCAAATATATGAACAGGAAAGTAATCAAAGTTATCTATAGTCATATAAAAATGCTCTAAATCACTATTGATAAGAGGAATATAAATTAAAACAACTTTGACATATCATCTTATCTCTATCCTATTGACTAATATGAGAGAGAAGAAAAGTGACAAATGTTGGAAGGGATGTGGGAAAAGTGAAACACTAATGTACTATTGGTGAAATTTTATACTTATTCAACAATTCTGGAGAGCAATTTGGAACTATGCCCAAAGGGCTATAAAACTGACCAAGCAATACTACTACTAGGTCTGTATCCCAAAGAGATAAAAAAAAACAAAAATGAAATGGACCTATGTGTACAAAAGTATTTATAGCAGCTCCTTTAGTGGTGGTAAATAATTGGAAATTGAAGAGATGCACATCAATTGGGGAATGGCTGAATAAGTTGTATATGATTGTGATGGAATACTATTGTGCTTTAAGAAATGTTGAGCAGTATGCTTTCAGAAAAACATGAAAGACTTATATAAACTGATGTAAAGTGAAATGAGCAGAATGAGGAGAGCATTGTACACAGTAACAGCAATATTGCATGATGAAGAACTGTGCATGACTTAGCTATTCTCAGCAATACAATGATCCAAGACAATTCCATAGGGCTTAGGATGAAAGGTGCTGTCCATCTCCAGAGGCAAAACTGATACATCCTGAACACAGATCAAAGGCACTTTTTGTTTGCTTTATATTTCTTTTTTGTCTGTCTCTTTTTTCACAGAATGACTTAAATGGAAATGTGTTTTGCATGACTACACATGTCTAACCTATGTCAAATTGCTTGCCTTCTCAATGAGGGGAGGAGAGAATTTGAAACTCAAAATTTGAGAAAAGAAAAGAATGTTAAAATTGTTTTTACATGTGATTGGAAAAAATAAAATATTAAGATTTTAAAAAAAAAGAATATTTTTTTAAAAAGGTGAATGCAACATTCTATCCCTGTAGTCCCATTCCCAATCTCTCCAAGTTTTAAACTGTATTTTTTAAATTAACAGAAATCTATTTTCTTTCCTTCTCACACCCTCTCATACCTTATTGGAGAGACAGACAGACAGATAGGCAGACAGAGGCAGAGAGACAGAAATTGCTTGTAACAAATATGCATAGTCAAGAAAAAATATACTCCCATTGGATGTATTGGCACTTAGTACAGTGCCTAGCAAATAGTAGGCACTTAATAGATGCTTACTGATTGACTTATTATATGCATAATATATTATATGATATATACATAATATGATAAATATGAAAATGAGATAGCTATATATGTGAGGCCTTTATATATTGTGTGCCTATATATGTATATGTGTGTATGTATATATGTAGATGAACAGATAGATAGATCGATAGATGCATGTGGGTGGGCATGGGTGTGTTTGTGTGTGGAATAGTGGGCCCTAAATTTATGACCTCACTCTAATGGATAGCATGCTTTGTCATCAGTCTTCTGGAATCTTGGTTCTCATTGAACCGTTCGGAGCTCTTATAGTTTTACAGTGTTGTTATTAGACAAATTGTTTTCCTGATTCTGCTCACTATATTCTTCACTACTTCATAGAAGTCTTTCTATGGGTCTTTGGCATCATCTAATTCCTCATTTCTTGCAACCCCTCCCACCCTTGGGCCCATACCCCAAAGAGATCAAAGAGAGAAGAAAAGGTCCTATATGTGCAAAAATATTTATAGCAGGTCTTTTAGTGTTAGAAAAAGCACCAAGTGGAAACTAAAGGGATGCCTATCAGTTGAGGAATAACTGAATAAATTGTTATATATGCATGTGACAGATATAATTAGTAGGAAGTGTGTTCATTTTTAGCTTTGTTTTTTGTTTTGTTTTTCCTGAAATAAGGCCTGAATCTGCCTCATTGCAGCCTCCTGATTCTGCCCTTGAGGGCCAGAAAGAACATCTAATCCCTCTTCCACTTGACAATTCTTCAAATACTTGAAGCCAGCTATCATGTTCCCCCTGAGTCTTCTCTTCTCCAGGCTAAACTTACCCAGTTCCTTCCAAGTATCACCACATGACGTGGACTCAAGTGCCTTTACCATCCTACTTGTCTTTCTGTGGACATTTTCAGTTTATCAATGTCCTTTTTAAGCCATGGTGCGCAGGACTGAGCACAATCCTCCAGATGAGGCAGCTAGATGAGGGGCCTGGAATCAGAAAGACCTGAATTCAAATCCTGCCTCATACATCTACTGTATGATCCTGGGCAAGTTACTTAACCTCTGTTTGCCTCATTTTCCTCAGTTGTAAAACGTGGATGATAAACAGCATCAACCTTGCAAGGCTGTTGTGAGGATTCAATGAGATGATATTTGTAAAGCTCTTGGCACAGTACCTAGAGCATAGTAGATACTATATAAATTCCTATTCCCTTCCCCTTCCCTGAATACAGTGGGACTATCGCCCGTCTACTCGTGGAGGTTATATCCCCTCCCCACTTAATGTGACCCAAGATCATGTTAGCTTTTTTTTGCTTCCATATCCCTGTATTGCTTCATGGGTTTGCCATCCACTAAAACCCCTAGAACCTTCTCAGAACCAACTGCTGTCTAACCTGCCTCTTCACTTCTTCTTATACTGGTGAAGTTGATTGCTATAAGTACCCATGTGCAAATGCCAAGTGTAAGGCTTTACATTTATTTCCTATTGAATTCCAGCTTATAAGAGTGAACCTATTGTTCTGGTCCAGTGTGGTCTACCAGGGTGGTCCTTAAGGTCAAAACTATTTTAATAATAATGCTAAGATATTATTTGCCTATTCAAATACTCCTGTTTCCAACTACATAGCTATGGGAGATTAGATTTTCTTCACACACTTCAAACAAAACAATACATCTTAACAGATTGAATGCAAAGCAGATGTGACAATCCAACTGTCTTTTAGTAAGCCAGACATAAAAAAAGATTTGCAAAAATATGAAAAACAATGCCACTCCTTGCTAATTTTGTTTTGTTTTAGAAAATATAGTTATTTTTCATAAAAGTTATGCATATTAATATGTAGTGTTTTTTTTATTTTTATGTTTCGACAAACTAATATACATTTAAAAAATTATATTAATTTTAATGTCTAATATAGTAAATATATGCATATATACACATGTGTGCATGCATGTATATGTGTGTTGTGTATACATAAATACATACATATATGTGTGTATATAGATATATAAACCCTTCCATAAACAAAGGTTCTTTGGGTTTCTCAGAAGCTTTTAACAGTGTGGTCTTAAGACGAAAATGTTGAGAACCCATGTTCTAATCTGTCGAGATTCTTTAGGACTTTTTCCTATCATGCTGTCATCTGCAAATTTGAGTTTATGACTTATGCCTTTAACCAAGTTATTGATAAAAGTACTAATTTAACAGTACAGGGTCAAGCATAGATCCCTGGGCTACTACACTGGAGACCTCCGGCCACACTCATAGTTAGGCATTGGGTAAGATTATTCCATCTGACCTGAATCTCTCCAGCTGCAGTATAAATAGGGAGTTCTTTTTGTTTCTTTGTCAAACTTAGGGAACACAAAGAGCCCTCTGACACTGGCTTCAGGGAAGCTATTAAGAGATGTGAAATGGTTATTAAGGTCTTCCTTTTATCAGCTTTCCCTTCTCCAAGCTGAGAGATCTTCCCCTTCCCTAGCCCTTCTTCACCCTTCAGCCTTTTTCATAGTTGATTATGCTCAATTCCATTCAAAACCATTCAGTTTGATGTAAAAAGAAACTTCCCCACTCTCAAATTATGTTTTCTTATTTGTAAAATAAAGAGATAGATGAGCTCTTATGTCCTTCCAACTTTGCCATTTTAGTAATCTGTTAGTCTGCCATCTATGTTTTCTATACACCCAACAGTTTGCTAGCAATACAAAGGGATAGGAGAGAATTATAAGACACAATGCCTACCCTCAAGGAGTTTGCAATCTAGTTAGGGAGACAAAGAAGACATAGGAAAATATTCCACAAAAAACAAGACATATAATATATAATAATATATAAAGGCCAAAACAAGTGGTACTGCCAGTAAGTTGGGTATGAGGCCAAACAAGGGGGAGACTGGTGAGGACTTGCTCATGAAAGTCTTCTTGGAAGAAATGGTCCTTCTTAGTGATGTGCTTGTAAATGTTTAACAATTGGCTCTCAAAGAAAAAAAAAGTATGCCAGACAAATTTTAACGGTTTACTGCATTAATAACATTTTTCCATTACTTTCTTAAGTCTAGACAATCATCAAAACAATAAACCACACACTAATTTGTTGCATTTACTGATTTCCAAGAGGTAAGTGCTCACACTGAAGATTTGACAATCAACTCTCTCAGGTTTTGAGCTGCTTCCAGCACACCTGTAGCCTTAATCTTTCTGTCATGGGTTCTTAACCCTCATTTTTGGCCTCTTTGTTAGAGAGATTGTTCAAGAGTTGGAAATCATAGAACATGTGCTCTTAGAATGTCAAAACTATAAGGGAACTTGGGGTCTTCCAGTTCAACCTCATTACTTTACAGATAAAGAAATGCAGACTTATAGAAGGGAGGTGACTTACTCAAAGTAACACATCAACTTAATGGAAGAGGTAGGGCTTTGAATTCCAAGTCAAGTCCTTTTCCACTGTACTCCATTGCTTCCTTGGCTTCTTGCTTCTTAATTTTTAGCAATTGATTCATCCTCTCCCTGCCCTAGTTTCTCCACTTCTATATCAAAACCAAAGTAATCTGGCCCCTTCTACCTTCACAGAAATGTTGGGAGAGGGAAATCAGTTAGGAAGGTCTTTGGCAATTCCATTGGTGAAATCTGATTCTGAACCCCTGTCCCATCGTCTGCCAGACCTGCCTGGTACTCCTGTCTATCAAAATATTTATAGGATTATGGAAATGAGAGAGCCTCTCCCAGCCAAGGTCTCCAGCCCAAGAGTACTTTGCTGCATGTGATCTGTATCTGCAAGCTCTGCTACATGCCAGGTCCTTGGGGGCAGAAGTCATTAACTCCAGCAGTCAGCACAGCACCTGGCTCCCCTCAATTCCCAGTAACTGAGCTCCCTCAGGGGATTAGCAGAACCCCTGAATTTCCAGGCATGGGATAGATGACCCTAAGGGTATCACTTCTTGTCACTCAGCCTCGGTTCCTCCATCTGTCAAATGAGAATAACCTTACTTGCTCTATTTACCTTGCAGGACCATTGTAAAAGCACTATGTAAACCTTTGAGTTCAACATAAATGAGAGAAGCAACAATCAGTACTTTGCCACAAAGCTAAATAGCAAAATGATCGTGTAATCACCTATTGATTCTATCCCTGTGTATAGATTAGGTGCTCCTCTGAATCATCCATCTGAAAGTATGATTTTACTTCACCTTCAAGGGATCATATATTTAGAGCTAGAAAGGAACTTAGAGGTCATTTAGTCCAAAACCCTATTTTTACAAATAGGGAAACTGAAGCCCAGAGAGGGAACTACCATGTACAAGCTTACATAGGAAACTAGTGACAGATCCAGGATGGGCTCCCAGGACTTTTGAGCCCAGAACCAGATCTCTTTCACCACTACATTGTTTGCTACTGCCTGACCTTGCACCAACAAGCCATTGAGATTCAGCCTAAGATACTTTGTTGTTGTTGTTCTTGTCTGACTCTTCATGACTCTATTTGGGATCTTTCTTGGCAAAGACACTGGAGTGGTTTGCCATTTCCTTCTCCATCTCATTTTACGGATGAGGAATGGAGGTAAACAGGGTGTAGCAGAAATGCTACTTGAAGCTGCTAGCAGCAGCTGTAGGGGTGTAAGACCCAACAGGACCAGCAACAACAGCTGCCAGCACAGGTTCTTTGATCTACTTTACTAAGGAAAGTAACTTTAGATGGTGGCTGGAAAGCAGGAACTAGCATGAGCAACCTGCCAAGTCCCTCCAAAAACCTATAAAAAATGGCTCTGAATCAATTCTAGAACTGCAGAACCCACAAAACAGCAGAGGGAAGCAGGGCTCCAGCCCAGGACAGCCTGGATGGTTGCTGGGTGAGGTCTTTCACACAGGGAGCTGGGAGTGCAGCAGAGCCCAGTGTGGGCCGGGCGGATCAACCAGACCAGGAGCTAGGTGGAGCGGGCCCTAGAGCCCTGAATCAGTGAGCTGTGGCAGTTGCCTGACTTCTCAACCCACAAATACCAAAGACAACAGAGAAGGTTAGTGGGAAAAGCTGCGGGGAGTGGAAGGAGTTTGCAGTTCAGCCACTGCCCCGGGGGCAGCGGAGGTGGGGCAGCTACAGAACTACAGCTGCAGTTGATCCAGCCCCAGGCCTACCTGGTGGGAGGAATTAAGTGGCAGATCAGAGCAGGAGTGCAGAGCCTGCTGAAGATCTAAGTCCAGCCTGGACTGGGGGTTCTTGGGGAAGGAGTAGTGCTGGGGTGGCAGAGCTGGCTGTAATAGCTCTGAAATCAACAGCACATCCCCCCAAGCTTGGAACATAGTACTCTTTACTCTACAAGCAGTCATACCCTGCTGAAAAAATCAAGGGTCAAGTAAGTTGGCTGTGAACATGGCCAGGCAGTGAAAACACACCCACATTTAGTCTCAGACTTGGAATCTTTCTTTGGTGACAAAGAAGACCAAAACATACAGCAAGAAGAAGTCAACAAAGTCATAGATCCTACAATAAAAGCCTCCAAGAAAAACATGAACTGGTCCCAGGCCATGGAACAACTCAAAAAGGATTTGGAAAAGTAAGTTAGAGAAGTAGAGGAAAAATTGGGAAGAGAAATGAGAAGGATGCGAGAAAACCATGAAAAACAAGTCAATGACTTGATAAAGGAGACCCAAAAAAATACTGAAAAATATACTGAAGAAATTAACACCTTAAAAATAGACTAACTCTAATGGCAAAAGAGCTCCAAAAAGCCAATGAGGAGAAGAATGCCTTGAAAGGCAGAATTTGCCAAATGGAAAAGGAGGTCCAAAAAACCACTGAAGAAAATACTACCTTAAAAATTAGATTGGAGCAAGTGGAAGCTAGTGACTTTATGAGAAATCAAGATATTATAAAACAGAACCAAAGGAATGAAAAAGTGGAAGACAATGTGAATTACCTCATTGGAAAAACCACTGACGTGGAAAATAGATTCAGGGGAGATAATTTTAAAATTACTGGACTACCTGAAAACCATGATCAAAAAAAGAGCCTAGATATCATCTTTCAAGAAATTATCAAGGAGAACTGCCCTGATATTCTAGAGCCCACAGGGCAAAATAGAAATTGAAAGAATCCACTGATCACCTCCTCAAATAGATCCCCAAAAGAAATCCCCTAAGAATATTGTCGCCAAATTCCAGAGTTTCCAGATCAAGGAGAAAATACTGCAAGTAGCCAGAAAGAAACAATTTGAGTATTGTGGAAACACAATCAGAATAACCCAAGATCTAGCAGCTTCTACATTAAGAGATCAAAGGGCTTGGAGTACGATATTCCAGAGGTCAATGGAGCTAGGATTAAAACCAAGAATCACCTACCCAGCAAAGCTGAGTATCATGCTCCAAGGCAAAATATGGATTTTCAATAAAATAGAGGACTTTCAAGCTTTCTCAGTGAAAAAGCCAGAGCTGAATAGAAAATTTGACTTTCAAACACAAGAATCAAGAGAAACATGAAAAGATAATCAAGAAAAAGAACAAGAAAAAGAAATTGCAAGGGACTTACTAAAGTGGAACTGTTTTGTTTATATTCCTACATGGAAAGATGATGTGTTTGGTTCATGAGACCTCAGTATTAGGGTAGCTGAAGGGAATATGCATATATATGTGTGTGTGTATATATATGTATATGTGTGTATGTATATATGTATGTGTGTGTGTATATACATAAATATATATGTATATATGTGTATGTACATATATATATATATATATATATATATAAAGAGAGAGAGAGAGAGAGAGAGAGAGAGAGAGAGAGAGAGAGAGAGCGCACAGGGTGAGTTGAAGATGAAGGGATGATATCTAAAAGAAATAAAATCAAATTGAGGGATGAGAGAGGAATATATTGAGAGAGGGAGAATGGGAGAGATAGAATGGGGTAAATAATGTCTCATAAAAGTGTCAAGAAAAAGCAGTTCTGTAGGAAGAGAAGAGAAAGAAGGTGGGGGGAAATGAGTGAATCTTGCTCTCATCAGATTTGACCTGAGGAGGGAATGCCATACACACTCAATTGGGTATCTTACCCCACAGGAAAGAAGGAGGAAGAAGATAAAAAAGGGGGGATGATAGAAGGGAGGGCAGATCGGGGAGGAGGTCATGAAAAACAAACACTTTTGAAAAGGGACAGGGTCAAGGGAGAAAACTGGATAAAGGGGGATAGGTTAGGAAGGAGCAAAATGTAGTTAGTCTTTCACAACATGAGTATTGTGGAAGGGTTATACATAATGATATGCATGTGGCCTATGTTGAATTGCTTGACTTCTTAGGGAGGGTGGGTGTGGAGGGAAGAGGGGAGAGAATTTGGAACTCGAAGTTTTAAAAACAGATGTTCAAAAACAAAAAAAAATGTTTTGCATGCAACTAGAAAATAAGATACACAGGCAACGGGGCACAGAAATTTATCTTGCCCTACAAGAAAGGAAGGGAAAAGGGGATGGGAGGGGATTGGGGTGACAGAAGGGAGGGCTGAATGGGGAACAGGGCAACCAGAATATATGCCATCTTGGAGTGAGAGGGAGGGTAGAAATGGGGAGAAAATTTGTAACTCAAACTCTTGTGAAAATCAGTGCTGAAAGCTAAATATATTAAATAAATTAAATTAAACAAAAAAGGAAAGTAACTTTAAGGGGTTAACAATCTTACTTTAATCAAACATACACACACACACACATATATACATATATACATATATATATATATATGCATATATATATATATATATATATATATGTATATACTTACTTAGTGTTCAGGAGGAAAGAAGTTCGGAGCAAAATACAAACAAATTACAAACATCAACAGACAGGCCTTGTCTGATTCAAATCTCAATTCATAGTTACCATAAAAGCATCAACATCTGGGTTTACAAGCCAGGGGGCTCCTTAATGGGTGCTCAGAGTCTCCACACTGATGCTCTTCCAATGAGTCAGAGCCCTAAGGGAAAATGCCAACCTCTGGATTTATATATCTTGTTCAGGGTCAAAGGGCATCGCAACATTCAACTCAAACCCATGTGGCCTAAAAGTCTCTGGCATCAAAAACATGTGACTCAAACCCATGCAAACCAGGCTTTCCCTTGAGGCAAGGAGGTCATCAAAGTCTCCTGATCCAATCAAAGAAGCAAAGGCCAGACTCTTCAAAGACACTTGATTAAATAAGTGCTAAAAGAGAAAATAGCAAAAGAAAGTTCCACCCTAATTACTGATACAAGTCATAAGATCAATAACACCAGCACACAGGAGGGCTGCTAGCAGAAGTTCTTCTATCTGGTTTTCTAAAGGAAGCAACTTTAAAGGGGTCAACAATCTTACTTTAATTACGTTCACTAGTTCAAGGAAAGGTCAGCACCCAGAATGGGGAGAAAATATAAGCAGAGAAATTAGCAAAGACCAACAGATAAGGCTCCAGCTGTCTGAACAAGGTAATACAACCACCTATATACACCACTGGATGGGGGAGCACAGATACATCTAAGTAGTCGGGATGGGGGTGGGAGTAGGTTCTGAACAAATGGGTATTCAGAGTCCTGTCCAGGGAATCAAAAGGTCCTTCTCATAAGCAGAAACCCCCAAAGCAAAATCTCACCTCAGAGTGTATATACACTTTTGGCTAATAGGTTCAGAGCCAGAAGGCATCAAAACCCTCCTGACTCAGTGCTTAATCAGCTTAGTACCAAAAGGAGCCTTCCTACAAGCAAGTTTCCCCATAAGCAAGCTTCCCCCTTAGGCAAGTTCTTCCTTCAATGGGCTCTATGTGACTCAGGATGTATCACAGCCAATGGGAAATCATTCTGGTAAGAGAGACCTATTAATGGATAAGGAAGATCTTCCTATTCCATTAACATTATATAGGGTTAAGTAACTTGCCCAGGGTCACACAGATTTGAATTCAGGAACTTGAGTCTGACTCCAGGCCTGGCACTCTATTCACTGTGCCGCCTAGTAGTGTGAGATAGTCAGTATTAGTCAATATCCCCCAGAACCTCACACAATACCTGGACATAGTAGGTGTTTTATCAATACTTGTTGATTTGGTTGGTCTATGTCTGGGTCTGGGGAGGACCTGCTTTGGCTGACAGGAGACAATAAAGAAATCAACCATCTCTCAGCCCTCCATAAGTACAGAAGGTTGACACACCAAATCTTTCACCCAATTGACTCCCCAGCCCCAACTCAACCAAGGATCAGAGCATTCAGTGCCTATTTACAGTCAACATCATGAGCTGGTGTCTGGTACAGAGCTACAGCTGCTTCCTGACCAGGGTGTGACAATCCACCATCCTATGATTTTCAAGCTCTCTCCTCATTTTAGTATCCTGTGCTTTAATGTCAAAAGCTACGTTTCCCTGAAACATTTTATGTTCCTTTGTCCTCATCTGCTTCAGCACTGAGCTGTCCTCCCCTTATATTGTGCCTTCCAGAAGCCCCATTCTAGAAACCTCAAATTGATTCACAAGACTTCTCATCACATATTCTTTTCATCTTCTTGCACTCATAGAAACTTAGCTGCCCATAAAAGACAGGATGCCTGATGTTCCCTTCCAGCACTGGATGCATTTTCTGGACCCTTCTCCTCTCCACCACCCCCACCTCCCAGTAGGAGCAAACATGCTGCTTGGTTTTCAAAGTTACTGACAGACACTTCCTCTTCTACTATCATTCAGCAACCTCTCCTCCTTTGAGTATTACTCAGTCCACTTATATCACCTTATCCAGATTCTAGTTACTACTACATACTCCCCTCCTCTTTCTTTTCTCAAGGAATTCAGGACTTGGTACAGATTCTTCCTTTTCACCACAACTTCCAATCCCTATATTTGGGGATTAAGTGACACCAAAGAGTGAAGGCCAAATCCACTGGCCTCTCAATTCACTAACTTCCTCAACTCTTACAATTAATTTATTTATTCCACCTCAGCCAGAAATGGAAGAGGAGGAGGGTGGTCAATCACACTTTTGACCCTGACGTAATTTATAAGGAATCAACCTCTATAAACTAGAACTCTAAAGTCTTCTCTCTTATCCTTCCATCTCTGTCTCTGTTATCTGCCTCTCTCTCTCTCTCTCTCTCTCTCTCTCTCTCTCTCTCTCTCTCTCTCTCTCTCTCTCTCGGCTTTACTCCTCCTAAAACTCTTTCATTCTTCTCATGATCTCCCAGCATTGCTTGTTTTGTCATCCCCTGCTCTGGTCCCACGCCATTCCCTTTTCAATCTTGACCCTATGGTTAACCTGTTCAATTTTACCTTCCATTCTGGTCAACAAGTCAATTAGTATTTATTAAGCATATTTATTTATTAAGGTGCTTATGTGCCAGGTACTGCACTAAGCTCTGGAGATACAAAGAAAGGCAAAAATAGTCCTTTCCTTCAAGGAGTTTACAATCCAAAGAGAAAGACAACATGCAAACCACTATGTGCAAACAGACTAGATATAGGATAAATAGGAAACAATAACAAAGGGAAGGTATTAGGATTTGGGGGAACCAAACAAAGCTTTTTGCAGAAGGGAAAGTTTGAGCTAAGACTCAGGAGAAGTCAGAGAAACAAGGGGATAGAGATGAGTAGAGAGAATACTTCAGGCAAAGGGGATATCCAGTGAAGATGCTTGGAGTAGAGAGATGGGCTATCTTGTTCAAGGAAGAGCAAGGAGCCCAATGTCACTATCTCAGAGTACCCTGAGTGGAGTAGGGAAGCAAAACAAAAAAAAAAAAAGAAAAAAAGAAATTTACTGATAACTTTCATATTTTATATTATTTATAATATTTCTATAACATCATTATATTATATAATATGATATATGGCATTATTATATATTATAACATTTATATTTTATATTAAAAGGAGTAGAAAATTAGATTTGCAGTTTTTTTGAATTCTATGTTAAGGAAATGCTCATTTTATTGAATAAAATAAAATATAAAAAAAAGCCAGACAGAAATCCTGGAGACAATAGAGAGCCACTGGAATTTATTTAGTTGGGGGTGGTATTGGTGGAAATGACATAGTTAGACTCATGCTTTAGGAAGATCAATTTGTTAGCTGCGAGGAGGAGAGACTAGATAAGGGAGAGACCTGAGGCAGGCAGACTAAGCAGCAGGTTTTTGTAATACTGGATGTGAGATGATGAGAGTCTGCACCAGCATGGTAGCTGCGTGCATGGAGAGAAGGGAGTTATAAGGTGAGATGTTGCAATGGTAGAAACAACAGGACTTGACAAGACTTTGGATATGAAAGGATTAAAGGGAGTGAGGGGTTGAGGTTGAGAGCCAGGGTGACTGGAAAGATTATGATGCCCTCGACAGTAAAAGGAAAGTCAAGGAAAAGTGGAGGGTTTAGGAGGAAAGATGAATTCTGTTTTGGACATGATGTGTTTGGACATCTACAGAACATTCCACTTCAAGATGGCCAATAAACAATTAGAGATGTGAGAATGAAGGTCAGGAGATAGGCAAGGACTGGATAAATATATTTAAGAATTATCTGCATAGAGATGATGACTGAATCCATGGGAGATGATAAGATCACTAAGTGAAATAGTTTTAAAGTGTGATCCAAGGATGCCTGGGTGTTCCCAAGACCCTTTCAGGGGATCCGTGAAGTTGAAACTGTTTTAGTAGTAATACTAAGATGTCTTAATTTTTAATATGCCAAATATTAATAGATACAACTCACAGAATATAGATATAAAAATAGATATAACTCGCAGAAACAGAAACTTTGGGGGAATCCTCAATAATGTTTAAGATTGTGAAGAAGACAAGAGATCAAATAATTTGAGAATCTCTGGTACAGAGGGAGAAGAGAAGGGCATTAAAGATGGACCCTTGTGGGGAGACATGCTTAGAAGGTAAGACCCAGATTAAGATATGACAAAAAAAGACCAGGAAGGCATGGTCAGACAGGTAAGAGGAAAACCAGAAGGGAAAATCTATAGAGAACTCTACTGCCTTTTCTTGGCTCCCATGTCTAGCCCTAACTGAGGCTTACTCTACTATTCACCTTCTCAGTTCCTACTCCTGCAGCTGAACGCTGCTAGAAGTCACACAATCATCTTCACTATGCTGTTATCTAATTTCAAGTAGGCCCCCATTGTTTCATAGAATTTTTTTTACTCTTTTCTAATTGACTGTCTTTCACAGAATTCTTTCCAAATCTACTTTTTTCCTTATGCTACATACACCAACACCCCCTCATCCCTCTCAAATGAGGATCTTCACTCCTATCTCTGTATTCCTTTCCCATGCCAAGGCCAACCCTTTTACTTATGCCCTTAATTCCATTCCATTCTATATTCTCTAAGATCTTTCTCCTTAAATTTTTCCCTTCTCTCTAACTAATCTCTTTATTCACTGGCTCCTTCATTACTTTCTACAAACATCCCTAGATCTCTCCCATCCTTAAAAAGCCTCACTTGACCCTGCCATTCCTTCGAGCTATCATTTTATATCTCTTCTCACAGTCACAGCCAATTTCTTATGGGGAAAAAATATCAAATAGCTTTCAAATTTCTCTGCTTCAACTTCCTCACCTCCTACTTCTCAGTCCTTTGCAATCTGGCTTGCAACAACACCATTCGATTAAATCTACTCTACAGAGGTTACCAGTGATCTTTAAATCACTAAATCCAATGGCCTTGTCATGTTCCTCATACTTCTTGTCCTCTTGGAAGCATTCAACACCATTGACCATTCCTTTCGCATACTCTCTCTACCTTGGGCTTTCATGACTATAGTCTCTCTTGGTTCTCCTCTTACCCATCAGACCTCTACTTCTCAGCCACTTTTTCTGGATCATTGTTCTGGCCCTCTATGTTCAAGTGTATTTTCCAGATCTATGTTTTGGAATTTCTTTTCTTTTTACATTCTCTAGGTGATCTCATCAGCTCCCATGGATTCAATGAGCATCTTTCTGAAGATAAGTCCTAAACATCTCTGTCCTGTACTCCATTCCAAATCACCAACTGCATAGAAATGATAATTGAATGCATGGGAGATGATGTCATGAAGTGAAATAGTATAGAGTTTTAAAGTGTGATGCAAGGATACCTGGGTATTCCCAAGACTTTTTCATGGTATCTGTGAAGTCAAAACTCTTTCAGTAATAATACTAAGATGTTTTCATTTTTAATATACTTGACATTTCCATTTGGATGCCCTCTGCACTTCATATCAAAATCAGAACTCTCTCTTCCTCTCACTCCACATGCATCCCATATTCTAAAATTTTTCTTTCTATCATGGGAGACAACATATACATATATAAGTATACATGCACAAAACATATAAAAATATAAATACACGGGGGAAGGCTCTGGTGAATAGACTGTGGGGGAAGGCACTAGGAAAGGCCTCATGAGACAGTTAGGTAGTGTAGGGCAGAAAGGTTTAAAAGTGGAGTTAGGAACACCTGAGTTCAAACCCAGCCTCAGACGTTTTTCTAGTTGTGTGACTCTAGTCAAGATGCTTAACCTCTGTCTCATTTCATTTTTCTCATCTATAAAATAGGGATAAGAATAGCATTAACCTTGCAGTGTTATTGTGAGGATCAAATGACATAATATTCATAAAGCACTTTGTAAATCTTAAAGCGCTATGTAAATGCTAGTTTTGAAGATAAGAAACAGGTGGAAGAGGAGAAGAAGGATAAGGATGAGGAAGAACTTGTTATGAGTGTTGAAGGAAAAGAGGGATTTTAAATGTTGAAGGTAAGGAGGATATGCTTTCCAGGTTGGTGGTATAGACAGCAGAAAGGCACAAAAATAGGGAATAGAAAGTTGTGGATGGATGAGAGGAAGATGGCGGCTGGAAAGCAGGGACCAGCCTGAGCTCCCTGCCGAGCCCCTCCAAAAACCTATAAAAATGGCTCTGAACCAATTCTAGAACGGCAGAACCCACAGAACAGCAGAGGGAAGCAGGGCTTCAGCCCAGGACAGCCTGGATGGTCTCTGGGTGAGGTCTATCCCGCACGGAGCTGGGAGCTGGGAACGGAGTGGAGCAGAGCACAGCCTGAGCGACTTGGACCATCCAGACCAAAAGCCGGGCGGAGGGGGCCCTAGCGCCCTGATTCAGTGAGCTGCGGCAGTTACGAGACTTCTCAACCCACAAACACCAAAGACTGTGGAGAAGGTTAGTGGGAAAAGCTGCGGGAGCAGAAGGAGTTCGAGGTTCAGCTTCCAGCCCCTGGGGCAGCGGAGGTGGGGCAGCTACGGCTGCTGCTGCTTCTGGCTCCCGGCCCACCTGGTGGGAGGAATTAAGTGGCAGATCAGAGCAGGGGTGCACAGCCTGCTGAAGATCTGAGCCCAGTTCGGGTTGGGGGTCCTTAGGGAAGGAGCAGTGCTGGTGCGGCAGAGCTGGCACCTCCCCCCCAAACGTGGAACATAGAACTCTGTAGTCTACAAGCAGTCATACCCCACTGAAAAACTCAAAGGTCAAGTTAGTTGGCTGGGATTATGGCCAGGCAGCGAAAACGCACCGAGATTCAGTCTCAGACTCTGCATTCTTTCTTTGCTGACAAAGAAGACCAAAACATACAGACAGAAGAAATTAATAAAGTCAAAGAGCCTACAACAGAAACCTCCAAGAAAAACATGAACTGGTCCCAGGCCATGGAAGAGCTCAAAAAGGATTTGGAAAAGCAAGTTAGAGAAGTAGAGGAAAAATTGGGAAGAGAAATGAGAAGGATGCGAGAAAACCATGAAAAACAAGTCAATGACTTGCTAAAGGAGACCCAAAAAAATACTGAAAAATACACTGAAGAGAACAACACCTTAAAAAACAGATTAACTCAAATGGCAAAAGAGCTCCAAAAAGCCAATGAGGAGAAGAATGCCTTGAAAGGCAGAATTAGCCAAATGGAAAAGGAGGTCCAAAAGACCACTGAAGAAAATACTACTTTAAAAATTAGATTGGAGCAAGTGGAAGCTAGTGACTTGATGAGAAATCAGGATATTATAAAACAGAACCAAAGGAATGAAAAAATGGAAGACAATGTGAAATATCTCCTTGGAAAAACCACTGACCTGTAAAATAGATCCAGGAGAGATAATTTAAAAATAATTGGACTACCTGAAAGGCATGATCAAAAAAAGAGCCTAGATATCATCTTTCAAGAAATTATGAAGGAGAACTGCCCTGATATTCTAGAGCCACGGGGCAAAATAGAAATTGAAAGAATCCATCGATCGCCTCCTCAAATAGATCCAAAAAAGAAATCTCCTAGGAATATTGTCGCCAAATTCCAGAGCTCCCAGATCAAGGAGAAAATACTGCAAGCAGCCAGAAAGAAACAATTTGAGTATTGTGGAAACCCAATCAGAATAACCCAGGATCTGGCAGCTTCTACATTAAGAGATCGAAGGGCTTGGAATGCGATATTCCGGAGGTCAATGGAGCTAGGATTAAAACCTCGAATCACCTACCCAGCAAAACTGAGTATCATACTCCAAGGCAAAATATGGATTTTCAATAAAATAGAGGACTTTCAAGCTTTCTCAGTGAAAAGACCAGAACTGAATAGAAAATTTGACTTTCAAACATAAGAATCAAGAGAAGCATGAAAAGGTAATCAAGAAACAGAAATTGCAAGGGACTTACTAAAGTTGAACTGTTTTGTTTACATTCCTACATGGAAAAAGGACATGGATGATTCATGAGACCTTAGTATTAGGGTAGCTGAAGGGAATATGCATATATATATATATATATGTATATATATATATATGTTTATGTATATATATATATATAAGTGAATGTGTATGTATGTATATATCTATGTGTATATATATGTGTGTGTGACACAGGGTGAGTTGAAGATGAAGGGAAGATATCTAAAAGAAATAAAATGAAATTAAGGGATGAGAGAGCAACATACTGAGAGAGGGAGATAGGGAGAGATAGAATGGGGTGGATTATCTCACATAAAGGTGGCAAGAGGAAGCAGTTCTGTGGGAGGAGGGGAGAGGGCAGGTGAGGGGGGAATGAGTCAACCTTGCGCTCATCAGATTTGGCCTGAGGAGGGAATACCATACATACTCAGTTGTGTATCTTACCCCACAGGAAAGAAGAGGGAGGAAGAAAAAAAAATAAAAGGGGGCGGATGATGGAGGGGAGGGCAGATGGGGGTGAAGGTAATCAAAAACAAACACTTTGGAAAGGGGACAGGGTCAAGGGAGAAAATTCAATAAAGCGGGATGGGTTGGGAAGGAGCAAAATGTAGTTAGTCTTTCACAACATAAGTATTATGGAAGGGTTATACATAATGATACACATGTGGCCTAGGTTGAATTGCTCGACTTCTTAGGGAGGGTGGGTGGGAAGGGAAGAGGGGAGAGAATTTGGAACTCAAAGTTTTAAAATCAGATGTTCAAAAACAAACAAAAAAAAAGTTTTTGCATGCAATTAAAAAATAAGATACACAGGCAATGGGGTGTAGAAATTTATCTTGCCCTACAAGAAAGGAAGGGAAAAGGAGATGAGAGGGGAGGGGGGTGATAGAGGGGAGGGCTGACTGGGGAACAGGGCAACCAGAATATACAGCCATCTTGGAGTGGGGGGGGGAGGGTAGAAATGGGGAGAAAATTTGTAATTCAAACTATTGTGAAAATCAATGCTGAAAACTAAATATGTCAAATAAATAAATTTAAATTAAAAAAAAAATCTCTATGAGAGGGGAGAGGACAGCTTGAAGATCCTCCTTTCCTTTTCCGGTTGGAGCCAGAGACGCCTACAGCCGAAGCTCAACTGCCAGTAGCAGAGCTGACTGGAGGCTAGTGGGTAATCTTCTAACCGTAGAGGGGAAGCATGTATACGATTTTGCCTTATACCCTTGTGAGGCGGACTTATTGGGCCTGGAAGCTTTTGATGAAAATATCAAAATGGGGATGCTGGTTTGTGGGATTGTTACTGTGGAGTGTAAATACATGCTTTAGTTCTCTTGCAAAAAAAAAAAAAAAAAAGAAAGTTGTGGATGAGGAACAGCAAGAAGACCAGTTTGGTGAGGGGGGAGGGGACGAAGGGAAGGGGAGGGGAGGGAAGAGAAGGGAAAGGAAGGAAAGGACAGGGGAGGGGAGGGAAGGAGGGGAGGGAGGAAGGACAAGCACAGAACCAAGTTTATAAGGCAGAAGGAGTATGACAAATGAATGGAGAAGATGAAGATCACTGAAAGGAGTTGTCATGGGAAATAGGAGAAGCACAAGAATGCTTATTTCATGGAAACCAAATGAGGGGAGTATATCAAAAAGGAGAAGCTGGTCAATGATGACACACAAAATGGCCCTTGGATTTCTTGATAAATAGGCTATTAAAAACCTTGAAGAAGGCTATTTTAGTAGAAAGATGGGAATATAAATCAGATTTCAGGGGGGTAAGTGGTGAGAAATCGAGGTGATGATATAGGAACTGGGAGCCATTGCAGGCCATTGGTAGCATGTGCCATAGCTAAAAGCTATACTTCCCTCCCTGTATAGAAGAAGGGGAACTAGAAAGGAAAATTATCAGAAAAAACTCCTCATCTAGGCCTAACTCCTCACACACTTCCCAGCAGGTCAGCCAGATGGTATCATCATCTTTGTTAGGGTTTTTCAATGACCTCAATGGTAGTATAGGTTGACTTAGATAAGCTCAATGACATTGCAGAACAGGGATATAGCCGAATATGAGATGGAGGCCCAAGAATGCATTGAAAACTTTGTTCAGGTCACACCTTTGAATGCTGGTCATGTCCTTTAGACACCCCAGCATGTTGGTAACAATTTTTTTTCTGCTTCAGAAACTGCTGGTAGCATTACTTCAAGCTGTCCATGGGTCCTGGGGAAGGGGAAGGTGGCAAAGGATGATTGGACCTGGGTTTAAAGTGAACCTACAGGGTTTCTCTTTTACCCTATTGTAATAGGGCTGTTGGCACTTCCTTCTCTAGGTTCCTATGGCCTCCAATCCTCTCTCCAACACGTGGTCCTTCCTCTTCCCTCATTTGTATACTATGTACACACACGCATGTAGCAGAGGTTGGAATAAAGCAGTCTCTGTGGATCTGGCTTTCTTCTAGTAAGACATGTGCTCTGACCCTTGCTAAAGGACATAAGAGATTTCTGGTGGCTCCCATGGTCCCAGTGAAGGGAACAAGGCTATGTTGAAGCCATGATTTCCAACTGAGCCAGAAACAGTTGCTGACTTAGTAGCCTTTAGAAGTGAGGTTAAAGGCATGTCACCTCTCTCCTTTCTTTTGACTTCATCCCTTGTGACTTCTAGCAAGGGAGATGAGGAGGAGAATCTCTTTTACCTTTCCCTTCCCCAGCATTGATATTTAAGGCTATACGCACACTACAGTGGGCACATGATTTTGCACACAGCTGAGCCTGAGACTAGATCTCAGATTCTTAGCTGCTTTTTCTTCCTTGTGTTTCCTTCTTTGAGTGCCCAGGTAATGAAACATCAGTTTTGAAATGGATATTTGAAGATGGTCAGAGTCATTGAATTAACATTGAATTAACTTAAACACCAAATAAAATAATAAAACGAACATTTCTATATAAAAATGGAACAGAAAAAAGAATTTACATGAAACAATGACTCTCTATTACATACAATTTGCTTTTCCTTTTTTTGAGTATATCAAAAGTTCAAAATGTAACTTTCAAAGTCTTGCTTAGCTGTGTTTCCTCTAAACTTCCTTCTATTTCCTGTGACTTATTTTTTAAAAAAGTTTCAGTGACCCAAATGAAAGGACATGATGGAACCCAAAGCCCAAAGCATGGATAACTATATCGACTGCCTATGTACAAATCTCCCTTTTTTCTTTCTTTCCTTCCTTCCTTCCTTCTTTCCTTTTTTCTTTCCTTCCTTTTGTTTTTTTTTATTTCCTTCCTTCACTCACTTAATAAATGTTTTTAAGTGGATTCTGTATATTAAGCAGTGGAGAAGATAAAGCAGACACAATCCCAGAGAGCAGTAGAAGAAATTGTATGTGTGAATATCAATCGTATACACTATCATATCCATAATAACTTATGACATGAGTAGTGAATAAAAGGAGTACACAGTGCCATGAGGTCGCTAGAGAGAAATCATCATCACTATAGGCTAGTGGATTAGAAAAGGCTTCAAAGAAGAGGGAGCAGCTAAGTGGTGAAGTAGATAGATCATAGGAAGACTCGTCTTCCTGAGTTCAAATCTGCCCTCAGACACTTACTAGCTGTGTGACCCTGGACAAGTCATTTAATTCTGTTTGCCTCAGTTTATTCTTCTGTAAAATGAGCTGGAGAAAGAGGTCGCAAATCACACCAGTATCTTTTCCAACACAAGTTGGGAATGACTGAAGAACAACCAAAGTATTTGAATCAGGACTTGAAATATGAGTAAGCTGTCAATGTCTAGAGATGGGAAGGGGGGAGGGTACAGAAAATGAAGGAAGTAAAAAAAATGGAGGCAGGATAATTGTATTTAGTTTGGTTGGAGCAAATAGAATACATTAGGTAGAGTAGTGAGAGATAAGGCTAGAAAAGTAGGTTGGTCAGATTGTGGAGGGCTTTGATAATGAAAACAAGAAGTTTGGACTTTATCCTTTTGGTAGCAGGGATCCACTGAATACTTTTGGGTGGAGGAGTAGTAAAGTCAGAATGGTGCATTAGGAAATTTTTTTTTTCAATTTCATGAGGGAAGCACTGAAAAGGAATGAGTAGAGTTAGGGAGACAAGTTATCAGGCTGTTGCAGAAGTCCAGTGCAATAGTGGTGAGGTTGGGGATGGTGTGGGTAGTACAGAATGTTATAGTGGGGCTGGTAAGGAAGGATCAGGGGGAAAAGATGGGTATCAGAAAGAATTTAGTGGGAAAAAAGAGAACTTGAAGACTGATTACTTGAGGGAGGCTGAAGGAGAGGGAGGAGTAACAGATTATCTTAAGGACTTCTTAGAAAAAAAGGAACTTTGAAGGAGGAAAATAATTTGCTCTGTTGGGGGTGGGGAATCAGGCTTCCAGATTTGACTTATTCCTTCTTAGTTACTCCCAGAAGCACAATCAAACTTTGACACTATCTTCCATTTTCCTCCCCCATTAGAGAGTTCCAGCAAAATCTATTCCACTCCTGTGTCCAAACTTCGAGGGGATCCAGGGCCTAGAATAAAGGAAAGAGGAGCTGCTTCCCTAGACACTTTGGGAGCCTTCTCCTCTTCAACTTCATACTTTCCTGGGAACTCTCACGCCAAGATTGCAAGTAGAAGACAACAGACAAATTCCTGGGAGAAGAGAAGATGATTTGGCTTAGCCCAGATCTACTACCTGCTTCCTCACCTCTTATTCTTCCTTTCATTCCTACACTTGTCCATTTTATAATGTTCTACAACTTCCCTTCCCTTGGCAGTCTCCCCCTGTCCTCTACCATCTCCTACCATACCATCTTTCTCCCTCCCTTTCCCTTTCTGTCTTTCCTACACTTTTCCCCCAATCACTTTTCAATTCCTTATTTCTCTTCCCCTCTTTCCTTCACAATTTTCTGTCCATTCTGTCCCTCTCCTCTCTCGCTCTCATCCCAAGTCCCTCTGTACTTTTCAGGTCATCCACACCCACACACAAAGACTCAGTCAACCCAGTACAGTACAGTGTCCCCTAACTCTCCTTCCACTGCACCCTTTTCCCCCAACACACACACACACACACACACACACACACACACACACACACACACTCCTGGCCTGGAGTTGATTCTGGACTTTATTCATCTAAGTAAGAAAAACAAAAAATTCTGGCTGAACAGCCCATGATTGGATCTGTGTCTTCCACAGCATCATGTATAGGAACTAGACATGTTCAAGTAGATACACATATTTTCATTTTGCATGCATGTTACAGAGGCAAGCTCACAAACTTGATCATGACATATTACATATTTTACCTGTATATAATACCTACTGAATGCCGACATATCTGCATTGTGTGATTATCTCCTTGCATACATGTGGCTTGAGTATTGAATGTACCTACCCTTCATACTGGTCGGTGTGTCTAGTAAAAGTCTGTACCGGGGTGTGCATGTATGCTAGTCTGTATGTATGCCACGGTGTACGTGGGGTGTTATGTGACCCATAACAGCATTTCCACATTAACAGTTCCAGCCGTAGGGCTTGCTACCCATTCCCAGCGTCCCTCTTCGCCCTGATCAGGCCCAGCACGCCCGCGGGTGGTGCGGTGGGGTAGGGGTGGTGGTGTTAGAGACTGACTTGTTTCCCTCCGGCAGGTGCAGAGATGCCGGGCTGCATGGCAGCCCCCTGCACGTGAGACAGCAGCAGGCACGACTACGCAGCAGCTTCGGCTGCTGTTCTTACGCAATGGCTTGTCCTGTCCTGTCCTGTCCGCCCCGCGGTTCCCAGGGCCCCAGCGCCCCATCACTGCGCTTGGTGCCAAGGGTCCCGCTACTCGCCCGCGAGGGCGGGGGCCCCCATCCTCCTCAAGCTTGGCTTCCACCTCCACCCGGGTTTTAATCCCTTTCATTTTTTACCATTGTTAGGGGGTAAGGAAGGAGGGAGACGGAGGAGGAGGAGGAGGGAGAGGAAGAGGAGCTGGAGGAGGGGGAGGAAGCCTGCCGTTCCTCCGCGGGGCAGGCTGGAAGGCAGGCACTGATCCTCCTGCAGCACAAAGCGGCGGCCACTGGAGGGAGGCTGCAGTGTCAGAGAGGCAGGCTGGGAGAAGGGTCTGTCAGCCTGCTGGTCTGCCTGCCCACCCGCCTGCCTGCCTGCCTGCTCCAATCTCTTTCGCATTGGGCTTGAGTGCGGGTGGATGCTGAGGGGTGGGGGCTGGGGTGGGGGGGTAGGGGTGGGGTAAAGAGGGGTTTCTCTCTCATTCCCACGCTAGCGCAGCGCTGCCTCCTGAGCCAGGGAGACTCCTGGTCGTCTTGGAAGAGCGCTGATCTGGGAGACCACCGTAGTTCGCTAGGTTCCACACCTCCCAAATTTCCGCGGCGTGTATCTGCGTGCGTGTGCGTGTGCGTGTGTGTGTGTGTGTGTGTGTGTGTGTGTGTGTGTGTGAGAGAGAGAGAGAGAGAGAGAGAGAGAGAGAGAGAGAGAGAGAGAGACAGAGAGAGGGAGAGAGAGGGAGAGAGCGCGCGCTCGCACGCGCGCTGCTGTGAGTGTGTGTGGCTGCTTGCTTGTGTCTGTGTATATGCGTGTCTGTGAGGGTGTGCGGCTCTCTCTCTCTCTCTCTCTCTCTCTCTCACACACACACACACACACACACACACACACACACAAATACACACACAACCGGCTTGCCTATCTGAACTTGGGGACTTGCAAATTCCGAAATGACCGTGGTCTCTGGGAAGACTTGGGACTCGGCAAGCTGGCCAATCCAACCGGCGTCTTCCTAAGCTTCCCAGGGAGGGATTTTGGTGGAGTCTGAAAGAGAAAAGAACAAGTTCTTTTTTTAAAAACCATTTTGATTTTTTTTTAAATGCCACGGATATAACTGAATAAGCCGTCTCAGGGATTTGGACTTGACGGAGGCAGAGTCCATCTGCCTGCAAATTCTCCTCTGCGTTTGGGGGGAGCTGGAGGATTTTTCCCTGAGTCGGTCTTTGGCGAGGAAGGATGCACAACAGAGCTGAGAGCCTGGCGAAGACTAGTCCCCCCACCCAGGGATAAATGGTGCCTCTCGGAGGTGAGTGTTAGGATGATTTTTTTTTCTCCGCTGTTTTTTCCACTCCTGGACTGTTGTCGATGCTGTCCCGGGGAGCCGTCGCTGTGGGGGTGGGGGTGGAGGAAACGGGTGGACTAAAGCCGTAACAGGAAAATGACAACTTTATATACCCTTTTCTCTGGCTGCGGGGCTTAGGATACTGGGTGGGGAACGAGACCCCCCTCACTCCTAGCAGACATGTTGATCCCCCTCCCCCGGACCGTGACCCTGGGGCTTGCTCCACTCCTTCTCAACAGGGAGGGATTTTATAGGGGAAAGGGGTACGGAACTGGTAAGAATGGGAGTGCAGAGATCGTCAGTGGTTTTTCTGCGCTGTCAGATAGGAAGGAAGAGAGATGGGAGAGCCGGAGAGGAGGTAGAATCTGGCAATCGGGTGGGATCCAGAGAAGAACTTTGCTGGCCAGAACCACTCTGTTGCATCTCCAAGATCTTTCAGGGCATGATCCTGTCTGGCCAGGGTTGCTAATGTTAGGGCAAAGGGGTTGGAGATGGGGGATGAGAGAGGAGAAGATAGCAGAAGAGGGAGGCAGGTGAAGGGGCTTGAGCTATCCTTTAGATTTAGGGCCTGGATGGGGTAGGATATGGGACTGGGTGTGGGAGGGGTGTGTTGGGAGGTGGGAGGGAAGAGGTGCTGCTTTTGTTTAGGGAAGCAGATTGGGGGAGGGGTGTTGGCCATTCTATGGGGGAGGGTAAGCAGGGGACCTGGGCACAGTTAGGGGCACTCAAGTACCATGATGAAGCAGTTGTGGACATTGGCATCAGTGGTACCCCCAGTCCCTGCCCCTCACCCTCCTGCCAGTCCAGCCCTGCCCTCTTTCTCTATCTGGCAGGGACCAGTTCTAAAGCCAGCAATTCTAACCCTGCGCAGAGCAGCGCTGTCAGAGGAGGCCCATCTCTCTACTTTCCCTGCCCAGGGGTGCAAAGGAGGCAGTCATGAGACTGAAACAGAGGGGGAGAGAGACAGAAAGAGTGAGACAGTGGGACAAATGCTGGGAAAGGCAGAGACAGGCAAAGGGACAGAAAGAAATGGAGAAAACAAGGAGACAAACTGAGAGAAAGAGTCAGAAAGGGAGCTCCGATCTTGACATTAGATATATAGACATTTAATAGTCCAAATTGGTACATATCATATGTACAGTCCATAGTCATGCCCCTTGTATGCTGGGGGTTGTAGGGTAGGGCTGCAGGCACATCCCTATTTCTTCACAACAGCTCCAGGGGTGTGTATGTATATGTGTGTGTGTGTGTGTGTGTGTGTGTGTGTGTGTGTGTGTGTTGGGGTAGGGGACTAAGGGGGGAGGAAAAAGTGGCATAGAGTAGGAAAGTGAATGGCAGGCCCCTTGTTGCCTGAAGTGGGGGGTGGCAGCTCCAGCAATAGGCTAGGAAGGAAAATTGCTCCTTTCCATGGAATAAGTTCACCCTGGCTGGGAGTTCCTGGGAAAAAATTTGTTCGTTTCTGGCTGTCTCAGTGGCCTTAGAGCCAGTGTTTGCCTTGGAAGAGCTAATCTGATAGCATAGATGTGGGCAATGAGCTTGGAGGGCATGGCCTTTAATGATTCTGATTGTGCCTTCGGGTGGTCATTCATTTCTTTTGGAGGTACAATCCTCTTTAATACTGTAGCTGGTAGGGCTTAAATGTTCACAAGAGGATATGGGGCTTGGCAGGGACTGGGTTGGGCTGGGCTGGGCTGAAGGAGATCCGTATCCCAATGCAATTAAAAAGCAGAAACCATTCACAAAACCCTGGTAGCCAAAGGAGTAAGTTTCCCATGGCTTTGCCACGGACCATGTCCCTTCTTTTTGACATGTGCATACTGTATTTCTCTCTGGACCTATGCTGGGAATTGTGAGTTACATCTCACCTGTCCCTGCTTCCTGTCCAGCCCTTGTCCCTAAGCAGCCCCTGTGAGACTCCATCCCATACCTCTACCCAGCCCCCTCATGGTTTTCTTGTCTTGAGTGCTTCTTGTCTAAATTCTGATGAGGAACACGATCACTTATCTTCCTCTCCTGCCCCAGGGAATACAAACAGCGGACTTGGCATTTCTGCACCAGTTATAGGCACTGCTTCTCCAGATCAGACTGACAGGTCTGTCTGCTGCCAGGCTTCTGTAGCAGCCTGGGGCTCCTCTCTGGCCCTGGTCTCCCTCCTTCCCCCAAGTGCCTAATCTGTTCCCTGAGCCTGAACACCCCCTCATCCCACCATGGTCCATGGAACATTGGCCCAAAGATAACAGTGTGGGAAGGCAAGAGTCGGGGGAGAAGTAGCAAGGGAAGGCAGAGATGTCTTGGCAGGCATGAGGGAGGGAGCTGGGGGCTTCCTAGGGACAAAACAGAGAAACAGGAGATGAGGGGCAAGGGGGAGAGAACCAAATATCCCCCAGATATTCAGCGCTTTCTTTCTCCTCATGTTGTTTTATATCTACCTGTCTGTTTGCATGTTTTACCTCCAGGTAGAATGTAAGCCCCTTGAGGGCAGGGCCGCTTTTCTTATATGTATTTGTATATGCAGTGCCTAGCACAGTGTCTTGCACACAGTGAATATTTAATAAATGTTTGCTCCTTCACCTCCCGCCAAAGCTCTAGGTTTAGCTAACCTTGAGCTAGAAGCTAGTTCTACTACAGAACAGAGCTGGTAGTGGGAAAACCAGGTGTCTAGCAAGTACACAGATTTCTCAAGCTCCACCCTTCAGCCAGCCATCACTGGAGCACAAGGAGCCACCCACTCCCATCTGTTTTCCTTTTCAGGAGCCCCCAAGGCCTCTCTTGCCCAGAACCCCTCAGCTGAAAAGCAGCTGGGAATTTGAGTCAATTAGGCTTACCTTGGGGGAGTTCTTGCTTCCTGAACTGGGTGGAAGGCCTGACACTATCCCGGCTATGTGGAGCCTATCCTTGGGCTGGCCCAGTCTGATAGGGGAATCACAGTCCTTCACCTCAGGAGGCTTCTTAACAGTGAAGGGAAACATGGACTATATTTTCCAGTGTTTTGTGATTTTATTTGGAGGACAGGAGGGCAAGACTGGAGTTTTACATTCAAACTTCCAAATTTAGGCCTGGAGTCACACTAACCTGTTCCTTACTTGCTGCTATGAAAATTGGTGGGACAAGATACCCTGGGAAAGGAGGACCACCCTCTCCAAAGGATGCCAAGGAGGATAGGGTGGTTACACTATTAGCCAACCCATATCATCAGAAGCCAATAAGCTGTGAGGAAGAGGTTTTTCCCTATGGAGTGGCTAATTGGATATCCATGCCCTTGTGAAAAGGGCCCTGTCGAGCCCCTGCTGGTTTTGACCCTGGCCTGGGATAGTGTTTAATCATTTTCAGTTGTGTCCTACTCTTTGTAACCCCGTTTGTAGTTTTCTTAGTTGAGATACTGGAGTGGTTTCCCATTTCCTTCTCCAGCTCATTTTACAGATGAAGAAACTGAGGCAAACAGGGTTAAGTGACTTGCCCAGGGTCACACAGCTTGTAAGTGCCTGAGGCTGAATTTGAACTGGGCAGGGGGCGGGGTGCTCTCCAGACTCCAGGCCCCACACTCAATTCGCTGCACCAAGGTTACAATAATGGACGAGGAGGAAAGATAAAGTGAGAAAAGACATGAGAAGAAACTGGAGACTTGAGAGTGAAGTGAATGTGGTTATAAGGTGGTTGTCTCCACTAGGCAAAACCCTGCTTTCATCTAATGCTGTGAGCTACGGATGATCTTATCTGGGGAGAGGTAGTCCTGGACATAATAATAACAATAACACGTTGTTAATAACGTCAGTACTAATGATAATCACCTTACTTTTGGCAGTGCTTTGCTATTTTCCAAACTGTTTTCACATTCATCGTCTCATTTGATTTTCACAACAATTCGGTACTGTAGGCAGAGAAGGGATTATTCCTGGTTTTTTTAGTGAGGAAATTGAGACTCAAGAGAGGGTGACTTGCCCAAGGTTTCCTAGCTAATAAGTAGATGAATTGGGGCTTGCACACAGGTCTTCTGCCTGTTAATCCAACGCTCCATTATACCCCTTGAACCCTAAATAGATGAATGGGGACCATGTGCCTTTCCTTCTTTAGAGAGGGGACTCTGAGACATCAGTGATCTTTTCTTTCTACACCTCACTTCAGCTTTCTCAAATTTCACTCACATTTTAAGAAGCTCCAACTTCTTTCCTTTCCCAAAAGGGCAATGCATTTGTGCCCCAGAAGGTAATTGGGGGAAGGGAGAGACTAGCCTGTCTGCATATTCTCAGGGGGACAAAAAGAACTACAGTACCCCTCTCTGGATGTTCTACTCTTTAGTTTGGCCTCTGGTGGTAGGAAAGATGGGGAAGGGCCTGGCTAACTCTGATGGTGTTGAGTGGGAAATCTTGTTCTGCTTGGGCCAAATTGGTCCCTAATAATATCTTTATTAGATTGGAGGAGGGAATAGAACAGAGATATGGGGGCTGGGTGAGGGGGAGTAAAAGAAATATGACCTTTCAGTTTCTTAGAAGAATTATCTTCTGTCAGGGGTCTGCCAGAAGGGTTTGAAGCAAACACATGTAAACAGGTCATTAAGACCTCCCTAGGAGCCTCCCTGGAAACTCTGAAAATGGTTCTTCTGAGAGTTAGTTCTGCCTCTTTGGTAGGCCTCGCTCCCTTGCCTTTCTGATGTCCCTTTTTGAATTCTTATCTCCTGAGGACATTTGTTGGGAAGCAGTCGCTCTACCTTTTACAAGCTTCATTGGTTTCTTATTACTCCATAGGATCAGAAAGCAGTCCCTTCCTCCATCTCTGGCCTCACCCTTAACTCAGTCTCCTTCCCAGTAACAACTCATAGGGATCCTGGTGCAGGTGAACTAGGGAAAGGGAGAGGAGAAGTTTAGTAATGATGGCAAGAGAAATATCATTTTTGTAATTGATTTCATTCCTATATAGAAGTTCATAGTTGTTTACCAATGTGGGCAATATGGAAAGAGAGCTACAGTTTGAATCCAAAGCCCTATGTTCAAATTCAGCTTCTGATTTTACCCCATCTGTGTGACCCTGGCCAAATCATTTATCCTCTTAAGGTCTTTGAGATTCCTTAACTGTAAAACAAAGACATTGGGTTAGTTGATCTCTGTATATGAATCTATGATCCTACTTTGACTTGTAATTTGCCTACTTCTCTGTCGTTGTACCCTTACGTAGGAACTTTTGCCAACACAGTTGTGGGATTGAACTCAGTTGTTCAGCAAAGACGAAAATGGACAGGGGTATGTTTACACCATGAGCAGCTCCAGACCTTGAAGGGAAGGAGAAGACAAAACTAGAAGTAGGAATCAGGGAGAAGAATCTTGGTTGCACCATATCCTGACCAATCAGAATAAGGGGAAACCTTTAGCTATTCTTGCACAAGTGTACATTCAGTAGCAGCTGTGACTCGAAGGTCTTGGTTGTCTGTTCACTTGTTCTCAAGTGTTAGAGATCATTGGGGTGGGGATAGAAGACAAAAAGAAGTGGGGGGTGAGCAAGAGAATTTCTTAGGGTACCAGACTAAGACCTGTTGTCTCGTCTATGCAAGATGAATAGTGTTTTCTGTCAGGCTAGGGGAAGCAGGTATACTTTGGTTTCTACTCAGTTATAGTTAAAAGGAGTGCTGAGCCTGGAGTCAACCAACCAACCAACCAACTACTCAATCCATAAGCATTTATTAAACAACTGCTATTGGGTATGTGCTTGGTGTTGGGGATACAAATACAAAAATTATATCATCCTCATCTTTGGGAAACTTAAATCCCACCAGGGTAACAAATATATACATTTATAAATGTTGACCAAGGGACCCACGATCAAGTCTTTGTTTCATAAGTAAATATAAATTTAAAAAAAAGTATATTCAAGGTAGTTTGTAGGGGGTGGGGAAATAGAAGGAGTAAGGTGCCAGCATTCAGAGGGAATCAGGAAAAAGCACAACTAAACAAAAACACATCATGTAGGCAGTTTTAACTGTAGGGAGCTAGGGATTTTAAGAGGTAGAAGTGAAGAGAGAGCATATTCTAGGCATGAAGATAGCCTTGCAAGGGTGTGGAGAGGAGATATGGACATGGAAAGAGAAGAGTGTTAAATAATAAGAATACTGAAGAAGCCAATTTGGCTGAAAACAAAAGCAGAGTATAAGAGGGAGAGTCATGTGTAATAAGCTTAGAAAGGTAGGGGAGAACCAGACTGTGAAGGGCTTTAAATGCTAAACTGAGAAATCTCAGGGAGAAGAAATAGGTAGCCAGTAAAGCTTTTAAAGCAGGAGAGCAGCATGATCAGATGTGCTTTAAGAATAACAAGTTGGGAAGGACATGGATTCAAATCCTACCTCTTATACTTATTAACTGGGTGACCCAGGGTAAACCCAGGAGTCTGAAGCATCAAATTCCCAGCTACCAAGCACAGTGCCTGGCAAGTAGGAGGTACTTAATAAACGCTTATTAATGAGATTAGTTGGTTGGTTGATTGACTGATTCCAAGCCTAGGAAAGAGAAAGGTTACTTTCTGACTGTCAGTTTCCCTATTTGTATAACACATATTTATTTCAGGGGTTGTTGGGAGTATTACATGAATTAGTGTATGAAAACCATTTGATAAACCTTAAAGCATTGGTAAAATATCAGCTATTACTATGGGACAGTCTTGGCAGGTTCCTTAGGACCTTTCATCAAAGACTGACATGAAGTAGGTACTTAATATATAATTGTTGAATGCCTGCTTGAATAATGAGCTCTCTTGACATCACCTTATAACTCCTTGGCTCATCTTAGGCGACGCTACTCAAAGTCATAGGGTGGTAGAGTTGGCAGTTTAGAGTTTAGAAGTTAGAAGGCCAGCAAATCCAAGGCCCTTATATTGCAAATGATAAAATTGAGACCAGGATAGGCTGAGTGATTTGCCCAAAGTCACACATCTAGGATGTGCATGTAGAGGGATTTGAACGTAAGTCTCCCTGACTCCAAGTCCAATCTGCCTGCACTCCGCTGGGAACTTCATTCTAGGGATTTTCATTTCTTCAGTGCACCCTTCTTCTCCCATCTCTCCTTTCCCACAAACTTCTTATTCTCATTCAAGTACCTCCTGAAAGGCAGCCTCCCATAGGAAGCCTTTTTGCACTGATAAAAGGAGAATTTATGACTTTTCCTGGACATACCTTTCCTTTACTGGAAATTCCCATAGCTACTCCCCTCTGTGCTCAGTAGTCAGCTTTTGACTTTTTATCTTCATGCTGGACCCTGATTTGTTGACTGGCCAAAGCACAATAGACTAGCAAGAGGGAGTGACTTTCCCGGGGTGAAGATAAGGTAAGTGAGGTCTAGAATCTGGGAATTAAAAAGGGGATCAGATAGAGATATGGCAAGAGGAGATATTGAGCATGGACAGTCAGGAAGGAATAGAGACTTTTTTGACCAGAGAGGCGAGCCAGCAAGAAAAACAAAACTTGAAGGCAGACATTGAAGGTATTTATTCTTAGTGGACAGAAAGTTTCTGGATCTCTTTTCCTATATCAGATCTGAGCCATCTTGCATTTCAAACAACAGTATTTATTTACAGGCAAGAATAAATTCAGCTGATATAGAAAATACAATAATACCAATAAATCACTTTTCAGTACTACTTCAAGGTTCACAAAACCCCTTCTTCACCAAAAAACTGGTCATTTTTCAGTAATAAAGAAACTGAGGCCCAGAGTGACTAGAACTGACTTGCTGAGATTTAAACCCCGCTTTTCTGACTTACAATATAATAGTCTTTTCACCACACCACAATTTTGGCTTTGTATGAGGAAGATCTTCCTAAGGGAGCTGTCCAAAAGTACAATGGGCTGCCTTCCAGGGGCAATGAGTTTCCCATCATTGGAGGTCTTTGGGTCAAGGCTGGATGACAGCTTGTCAGAGATATGGTAGAGGAGGTTCCTGTTCAGGTAAGGATTGGACTAGGTAGAATGCTAATGTTTATTTCCAATTTTGATATACAAGGATACTGTGAAAGTTACCTTATAGGTAGGTACTCTAACTAGCTAAATCTATCTTGTTTTCCCCAGACCTGCCTAGTTGCCTTTGGCTGTTCACTGTTAGGTCACCAGAACCTTGAGCTCATCCCATGGGTCTTTACTCCCTTGTTTTCTGACCCAGAATCGCTATCCTTCAGCTGAAGACCCACCCTGTACAAAGTCTTGGTTCTGCCCAGCTTCCAAATCCCTGAGTTTTAATGTATTGGCTGATTTAAAAATCTACATCACAGCCTCAGCCAATCAGAAAGATACTCTGAGACTAGCTTGATTGCCAGTGTCTCACTGATACCCTGAACCTATGGTGACACATATGTTTTTTTAAATAGATTTTTATTGCTATCTTTTGTTTTTGCATCATATAGATTTTCCCCTCTATTCCTCCCCAGCCCCCAGTCATCCCGTATAATAAAGATATTTTTAAAAAAGGAAAGGAGAAAGAAGAATTTTTTTTGGTAAAACTAATTAATACATTGAAAAGAAAATTGATGTTATATGCAATGCTGCTCCATGTTCAGGGACATCTCTCCCCACCCCACTTCTGCAAAGGGTTAGGGTGAGGTGTCATATCTCTTCTTTGGGGCCAAGCTTGAATATTATAATTTCACAATACCCATTTTTCATGTGGCCATGCAAATCATCATCTATGTGTGAGGCTGTATTCCCAAAGGCATCCCACAATTTACAATGATATTCCCTTCCTTGAGAATGTGAAAGCTGAATTTATGTTCCAAATAGTTAAGTATGTGATGTACTGATGGCCCAGTGCTGGGGACCCAGAGTATAGGAGATAAGAGTGGAACAAAACCTGTGTTAGGATCCTGGTTCCTATCCATTCCCTTGCTCATTGCCTGGGGAAAGAGAAAAAGGTTGTTGCTGTTCACTTATTTTAGTCATATCCTACTCTTCATGACCCCATTTGGGTTTTTTTTTTTTTTGGCAAAGATACTAGAGTGGTTTGCCATTTCCTTCTCCATCTCATTTTATAGATGAGGAAACTGAGGCAAACAGGGTTAAGTGATTTGCTCAGGGTCAAACAGCTAGTAAGTATCTGAAGTCAGATTTGAACTGAGGTCCTCCTGACTCTAGATCTGGCATTCTATCCACTGTGCCACCCAGCTGACCCAAAGGAAGATATAGGGATGGACATGTCTGATGAGGAAGAAGATGCCACATCTGACCAATATGCCTGTGGTCCAACCCCTCTGAACATTCTGAGGATATAGGACCCCATAACAAGCCCCTTGACAGGCCAGAAACTGACCCATCTATCTACTGTGGACACTCAAAGGGTCGTAATTGATAATGAGCTCAGACTCTTGGATTGTATGCAGTTTGTTACATTTAAGTGAGGCCACCTTAACCCGAAGTGTGGGGATGATGATGACGACAACGACGATGACAATGAGGACAACAATCACCACCAATTTTTCTATAGTTTTTTAAAGTTTTCACAATGCCATACAGAAGATATTAGTAAAGAACTTAGCACAGTGTCTGGTGCATAGTAGGCACTTAATATATTCTTATTCACTCGCTCCCCATCTTATACCTTGCAACTACCCTGTGATATAGATACAGCAGATGTTACCAAATATATACCCAAAAATACCCAAATTTTACAGATGAGGAAACTGGGTCCCAGAGACATTAAGCAACTTACCCAAGGCCACACAGCTCCTAAGTGTGAGAGGTAGGATTTGAACCCAAATAGATCCTTCTAACTCCAGGTCCAATGCTTTACCCACCATGGCACGCTTGCCCCTCTGATAAGCCCAATGGAGAGTCCTGGGTCTTTTTTCAAATAGTAATACTTTAAAAAAATTTTATTTAATTTATATTTTTATATTTATTTATTTTTATTTTATTTTTAATTTTTTTATAATATGTTTGAAATAAAAAAATAAACAGCATTCAGCTAGCCAGAAATTTGTGCCAGAGCCTCTTTGCTCCCATGTTTCTATCCAGGGTCCAGAGATTGCCTTAGCCTGAACCTTTGCCAACCAATCTACCATCCCTCTCTTCCTTGGCCCCAGATCCTAGTCTTCTGCCTTTACTCTCACCATAATTTTGACTACGGCTTACTCTTACTATTTGCCTTGGCTCTAGTTGGTCTCACCTGCCTTTCTGTTTCCTGTCCACACCCAGCACCTGCCTCTCTGACAACCTTAATGTCACCGAAGCTGTGTATTGTCTGCTGCCTCTCTTCTCTGTCTAAGCCAACTCTGCTTCTGTGGCTGGAAACCCTGGTTACCAAGCTCAATTCTAATGAGCTGCTGCCCTTCAGTCATGGTCTAAAAGAGGGAAACCTCCAAGTTCTCTTGGGTATTGGCCATGGTAGTGACAAGAGGAGAATACAAAGAGCCTGGAAATCTATTTGCAAATTTTCTCTGCACATACAGGAGAAGCCCTTCTCCTCTCTGGGACTCAGTTTCCTCCTAAATAAAATAAAGGGGATATGGAGACAGAGGATCCAAATGGTAAGTGTACAATTTCTAGAGTCAGACTTCTTGGGTTCAAATTCTATATAACACCTTTTGCATGACACTAAACCACTATGCTGAATGGTGTAAGCATCTTTCTTGCTTACAGCATTCCTATCTGGATGAGAGAGAGAGACAGAGAGAGAGAGAGAGAGAGAGAGAGAGAGAGAGAGAGAGAGAGAGAGAGAGACAGAGAGAGAGAGAGAGACAGAGAAGAGAGAGACAGAGAGAGAGAGACAGAGAGACAGAGAGAGAGACAGAGAGAGAGAGAGAGGGAGAGAGAGAGAGAGAGAGAGAGAGAGAGAGACAGAGAGAATGTTATTATACACCATTCCTACATACAGCACATACATGTTATTATTCCCTCATTCCATTCTCTTTGTGACCACATTTTGGGGGTTTTCTTGGCAAAGATACTAGAGTGGTTTTGCCATTTTCTCCTCCGGTTTTACAGATTACAGATGAAGCAAATTACTGAGGCAAATAGGATTAAGTGACTTGCTGAGAGTCACACAGCTAGTAAGTGTTTGAGGCCAGATTTGAACTCAGGAAGATGAGTCTTCTAGATGACAAGTCTTATGCTCTATCCACTGCACCACCTCTTTAGCATTCACACATTCCTCTATTTTCCTGGCCCTCCAAAAGAAAATCACAGCTTCCCTGGTCCTCAGTTTCCTCACCTGTAACAGAAAGGATTGGATAAGATGCCTTTTGAGGTCTCTTCCTGTTCTAAATCTATGATTCTATGACCTGGGTTTGTATTCTGGCACTCTTTAACGTTTGTGTGACATGGGGCAAGTGATATGATTTGCAGCTGTTCTTTATCACTCAATCAACAAGTGTTTATTAAGTACCTATTTAGTGCTGAAGATAAAAAGGTGAAACAGTCCCTGCCTTTGAGGAGTTTCTATTCAATAGAGCGAAATATACAAATATATACAAAATAAATAAAGCATCATTTTTTAGAATGGAGGTCTTAGCAGCAAGGGGGATCAGGAAAGACTTTATGCAGGAGGTGGAATTTTAACTAAGCTTTAAAATAAACTAGGTGCAGTGGATAAAGTTCTGGTCCTACAGTCAGGAGGACCTGAATTCAAATCTAGCCTCAGAGACTTCCTAGCTGTGTGACCCTGGGAAAGTCACTTAACTCTGCCTCAGTTTCCTCATCTGTAAAATGAGCCAGAGAAGGAAATGGCAAACCACTGCAGTATCTTTGCCAGGAAACCCTAGGCAGAGGTGGGAAGGGAACCCATTTTAGGCATGAGCAACAGTATGTGCAAAGACACAGAGACAGTAGATGGAATGTCATTTATGAAGAGCAGCATGGAGGACAAGTTAGTCTGTGTCAAAGAGAATATGAAAAGGGGGTAATGTACAACAAGGCAGGAAATATAGGTCTGAGGTAAGTGGGCTTCAAATGCCAAACAGAAGACTTTGTATCTGAGGTAATAGGAAACTGTTGAAATTTATTGGGCAGGGGAAATGACATGATCACACTTATGATTTGGGAATATCACTTTGGTGGCTGTGTGGAAGATGAATTAGAGAGAAATCTGAGTCAGGCAAGAAGTGGGGACATCCTGACCACATGTGGTGCAGAGCGGGCCACAGATGCTAGAACTACTCTGGTGCAGAAGTGACAGAATTTGGGAAGATATGGAGGGTGAAAGTGAGGAGGAGTCACGGATGAGTCAGACGATACAAGGCTGAGTTCCTGGAAGGAGGGTGGTACCCTCAACAGAAATAAGAAAGTTTGGAAGAGGGTTGTGTTGGAAGGGAAAATATCAAATTCTCTTTTGGGCATTTTGAGTTTGAAATGTCTGTCCAGTTCAAAATGTGCAATAGGCAGCTGGTTATTGAAAAGAAGCTAAGATTGGATATATACATTGATTTAGGAGTCACCTGCACAGAGGTGATCATTGAATTCATTTATACTGATGAAGTCACCAAGAAACAGGATCTCTTACCTCTCTGTGTCTGTCTGTCTCTCTTCTCCATCTCTCTGTGTCTCTGTTTCTTTCTCTGTCTCCATGTATCTCTGTGTCTCTGTCCATCTCTCTGTCTCTGTTTTTCTTTCTTTTTCTCTTTATTTCTCTGTCTCTGTCCCTGTATCTCTTTCTCTGCCTCTCTTTCTCTCTGTCTGCCTCTATCTCTGGCTGTCTCTCTTTTTGCCTCTTTATTTCTGTCTCTCTGTCTCTCTCTCTGTCTCTCCCTCTCTTTTTCTCTCTCCCTCTCTCTCTCTGTCCCTAGCCCTTTTGACTTAGGTATAAACACACAACCTTCTTCACTTTGATGTACTTAGGACAGAGGTTGACTATAAATAAATATCTGCATATATATTGATACACACACATATGCCTAATGAATAATAACTGAAGGCAAGAAGGTAAAATAAAACAGAAAAAAAATGATGACTGATAGAGTAGAGGGTATCTTTTCCAAGATATCCCTAATCTAACCATAAGTGGCTAGCAAAGCATGTTGACCTAAGTAGCCTCCCCTTCCCACCTATACTTAGCCACAGACCATATATGGTCATCCTCTACACTTCCTGTATACAGGGATTAGCATATGGCCATTCTTATGAGTCTTCATCCTCAACTTCCCCTTTGCACATTTAAAAACCAGCATGCTTTCCAAGTTGTCCTCCTTCTGGCTGCCTTGGGTCATTTGTTAACCATGACCCCTTAGCTCCACCCTTCCATGGCACTTACCTGTGATTCAGAGTTGATGCTAATGCTCTGCCTAGATCTATATCACTCTGCAGCTGTTACTTATGTAAGAACATAAGAAATGCCACCTTGGACCAGCCTCATGATCCTCTTGCACAGGTGGTGTCTCCAGGGATGTCCCCAGAGATGGATTGTGGGAGAACAGGGGGTAATGTCTTTTGGGTTCTCCTCAAAGGTTAGAGATGTTTCCTAAGTATTCTAATCTTCCTAATACCCTGCTACAAGTATTCATTCATTAATTAATCTAAATCCTCCTTGAATCTATTTGTATGTTCAACTTGTACCACCTCTTGGGTAACAAACACCATATGCTTAGTTCTTGTGATATGGAAAAAGACTTCCTTTCATTTGTACTAAATATTTATTTTTCACTCCTCCTCCCCACCCCCACCCCCCCCACACACACACTTGAGCTTCAAGGTAAGGTATGTGTGTAAGGAGGTCATTCTAGTCTTCTATGATTGGGTAAACGTGTCATACTTATCTGCCCCACTCACCTTCCATCTGGTCTGTTACTTTACCTGCTCCAATCTTATCCACAACATCATAGATTCAGTGCTAGAAAGGCCCTCAGAGGTTATCATGTCATAAACTCTTGTGTCATAGTTGAAGAAACTGAGGACCAGGACCATTAAGTGACTTGGCCAAGGTTATACCCCAGAGGTGGGATTTGAACCCAGAAATCCTATGACTGGAAAGCCAGGGCCCATGCTACCACATCTCAGTTCATCTTTCTAGACTGAAGAATCTTCATAGTCTTTTATATACCTTTTCTATTACAAATACTTGATTCTTATTTCTAGGCCCCCTGCCCTAGGGATGGAAAATTGGGAGTAATTCCATTTCAGGGTAGCAGGTCTAAGTTAGATATGGCCACAACCTTGCTCATGTTTTACTTCCTCCTTTCTGGTACAAGCTATATGTTAGCTCTATAGCAGTACAAAACATGACCCTGTCCAGGAGTGTGCTGGAGTCAGCTCCTACAAGTCCTAGAGAGCCAGTTAATAAATTTTCATTTTTTAAAATTCCATTTTATTTTTATTCTCAATTCTGAATTTTCTCTCTCCCTTCACCATCTTTCTCAACCACTGAGAAGGCAAGAAATACAATACCTGGCATGATATGAAGTCATGCAAAACATTTTCTCATTAGCCAAGTTCTGAAAAAGAAATAAAAAAGAAAAAGGAAGGAAGGAAGAAAGAAAGAAAGAAAGAAAGAAGGAAAGAAAGAAAGAAGAAAGAAAGAAAGGAAAGAAGAAAGAAAGAAAAAGAGAAAGGAAGGAGGAAGGAGGAAGGAAGGAAGAAGGAAGGAAGGAAGGAGGGAAGGAAGGAAGGAAGGAAGAAAGGAAGGAAGGAAGGAAGGAAGGAAGGAAGAAAAAGAAAGAAAATATGTTTCAATCTGTATTCTGAGTCCATCAATTCTCCATCTGGAAGTGGATAGTGTTTTTCTTCCTGACTTTTTTGGAATTATGGTGGACCATTGTATTTGATCACGGTTATTAAGTCTTTCACAGCTTATTATCTTTTCAGTATTGCTGTTACTGTACCCAGTAATATTATTTTCCTGGTTCAGCTAATTTCACTTTTAACCAGTTCATATGATTCTTCACAGGCTTTTCTGAAACTATACCTTCATCATTTCTTGTGGCAGAATAGATGGAATGCCATCACAGTTATACAGCACATCTTGTAGCCATTCCCCAATTAATGAGCATCTCTTTAGTTTCCAATTCTTTGCCACCACAAAAAGAGCTGCTATAAATATTTTTGTTCATATGGGTCTTTTTTTCTTTTTCTTTAATCTCTTTGGAGTGTAGAAGTAGAAGTGGTATTGATGGGTCAAAGAGTATGCCCAGTGTTACAGCCATAGTTCCATGCTCTCCAGAATGTTTGGATTAGGTCATAGTTCCACCAACAGTACATTAGAGTACCTATTTTCCCACATATCCTCCAGAATTTGTCATTTTCCTTTTCTATCATGTTACTCAATCTGATAGTACCTCAGAGTTGTTTTAATTTGTATTATCTCATTATTAGAGATTTAGAGTATGTTTTTCTATGACTATTGATACCTTTGATTTCTTCCTCTGAAAACTATCTGTTCATATCCTTTCACCATTTATCAATTGGGGAATGGCTCTTATACTTATAAATTTGACTCCGTTTTCTATACATTTGAGAATTGAAACCTTTATCAGAGAGCTTGCTACAATTCCCTATCCTCCCCCCCCCCAATTTCCTGCTTTTTTCCCCCAATTTTGGCTGCATTGCTTTTGTTTGAAGAAAATTTATTTAATCAAAATTACTCATTTTAGCCCCTGTGAACCTCTTTATTTCTTGTTTGGTCATGAATTCTCCCTCTACCCAAAGAGCTAACAAGTAATTATTTCCCTACTTCACTAATTTATTTACGATATTACCCTTTAGGTCTAAATAACGTATTCATCTTGATCTTAGCTTGGCATACTGTTTAAGGTGGTGTTCTATACGTAGTCTCTGCCAGACTACTTTTTACAGCTTTCCCAACAGATTTTGTCAAATAGTGAGCTCTTGCCTCAACAGCTGGGATCTTTGGGTTTATCAGTTTATTAGTTTGGGTTATTGTGCTCATTTACTTCTATGTATGGTAAACCTAATCCGTTCTTGTTTTTAAATCTTCAATGTGGACATTTGTACCTTAGATTCTATTTATTTCACTTTGCATCATTTCGTCCAAATCTTCCTATGTTTCTCTGATCTTTTATTCATATTCATCATTTCTGACTGTACAACAGCATCCGAGTACACTTATGTACTATAATTTTTTTCAGCCATTTTCCAACCAGAGGGTGCCCACTTTTTCTCAGTTATTTGCTACCAAAAAAAGTGTAAGAATGCTGCTCGGAATATTTTAGTAGCTATTGGACCTTGATTTCTGTCTTTGACTTCTTTAGAGTGTATGTCTAGCAGTGGGACTCCTGGGTCAAAGGCTATGGAGAGGTTAATAACTTTTCTTTCATAATTATACACTGAGGGTCAGCTAGGTGGCATAATGGATAGGGCACTGGCTCTAGAACCATGAGGACTTAAGTTCAAATCCAACCTCAGACACTTGACATTTACTAACTGTGAGACATTGGGCAAGTCACTTAACCCTGAATGTCTCTCAATAATGATGATGATGATGATGATGATGATGATGATGGTGATGATGATGATGACGGTGATGATGATGATGTTAATAACAACAACACACTGAACTCTGGAAAGGTTGGTCCATTCACAGCATCAACAACACTGCCTTGACGTATCTGTCTCGCAATAGTTCCTCCTCTTGGTCTTTTCAAGCTCCAATTTGTCTTTCTCGGTGGAAAGCAAACACACTTGAGTATATATAGTATTCCAAGGCTTTGCACCAGGAGAGTATCTGGTTTGCTGGTTTGTTGCTAGATTCCTGATCATGCTCAATGTATATTTGCATGTCATATACATGTGCACTCAGTTTAAGATGAGAAACTGTATAAGCTCTTTGACTGGACTCCATCTCTGGGACTCTCATTCATTTTCTCCCACATAAAATCAGGATTATAGGATCATATTATTTATGCTTCTAAGTCTATGGATTTAGTGCTGGCATGGAGATGATAGGCCATCCAGTCCAAACTCTTCATTTTACAGATATGGAAAATGAGGCCCAGAGTGAGTAACCAGAAGCTAATAAGGGGAAGAGCCACGACTTGCTCCTAGGTCCTCTCCAGTGCTCTTTCCATTTTTTAAGACCTGACCCTATCATTTGGATTTGTTTCTCAGTCTTTTTTTTGCAGTCATGTCTGATTCTTGGTGACCCCATTTGGTTTTTTTTTCTGTTTGTTTTTGGCAAAGATACTAGAGTAAACCACTCTATTTCCTTCTCCATCCCATTTTACAGATGAGGAAACTGAGGCAAACCAGGTTAAATGATTTGCCCAGGGTCACACAGCCAGTAAATGTCTGAGGCCAGATTTGAACTCAGATCTTCCTCACACCATCCCTGGCACTCTATCCACTGAGCCTCCTAGCTGCTCCATTACATACTGTAGACCCTGTAGACCGTTGAATTGAACTGAATGGGTTAAATTGTTGTTGTGCAGTTGTTTTCGGTTGTGTCTGACTCTTTGTGACCCCATTTGGGGTTTTCTTGGCCAATATACTGGAGTGCTTTGCCATTTCCTTCTCTAGGGCTCTACCATTTACTAGCTGTTATAATTCTGGATTCTGGATAAGGCGCTTTCTCTCTCTAGATCTGTTTCCTTACCTATAGATTGAGGGCATTGGATCAGAAGATCTTTAAAGGCACCGTCTAACTCTAACTGCTACATAGCCGCTGACTACGTAGCCCATCCTCCTGTCTCTGTCCCTTTTCAGACTCTGTATTTGTTCCTTTTTTTAAGTTTGGTGATGATAGTGATAATGATAATTCTGATGATGAAGTTCAGCTCAGAGGAATGTGCTAATGAGCTGCTTCCCAAGGCCCCTCAGTCTGGCACTAAGCTGACGACTTAAGTTTTCATCCAGATGGGAACTGATGAGATGAAGAGATTTGGCGTTCAAGGTTCCACTTTAGGGGCACTTGGCCCTAAAGAAACCATTTAATCCCTTCCTAGTCTGAACTCTGACATCATGGTCCCTGAGCTTGTTAGAAGGCAAACCAAGGGGAAAGACCTCAGAATAGAAGATAAATCCATGACTCTGAAGCCTGGACACATGGGTTTCTAAGAAGCGTATACGTGCAGGCCTGGATGCTTTGACCTTCTCACCAAGGTCAAGGAAAGGGGAAGAAAAATTTTAGACTTTGAAATAATTCAATAGCTAAGGAAGGCACTCAACTTCACTGACCACCTTTGAAAAATACCAAGGATTCCCTATGTTCCTTGCATTGTACTGGCCATAGTGGGCAGGGGAGAAGAGGAGTAGAGTCAGAGAATATACAGAGAGATACAATCCTCACCCTCATCTGATGGAACATCTGATCTCTGGAGCTCCCTATCTGACAAGGGAGACAGTCACTCCCTTCCATAAAGTGAAGCAAGATAGAACAGATAAGTAACTCAAATAAGACAAATTGAATAGATAAGGTGAGGTACTAATATGAATAAGTGTGTTATCCTTCACATACACTGAGGAGACATGCTCTTATCTCCCCATTTAGCCACATATTGTGCTGGTTCTCCTTTACTGGAATTGGAATGCATGGAGTCATTCAGGCTGTGCTAGGTGGCACAGTGAATAGAGCCAGCACTGGGCTGAATCAGGAAGATGCATCTTACTGAGTTCAAATCTGCCCTCAGACACTTACTAGTAGTGCAACCCTGGGCAAGTCACTTAACCCTGTTGGCTTCAGTTTCCTCATTTGTAAAATGAACTAGAGAAGGAAATGGCAAACCACTCCAGTATCTCTCCAAGGAAAACCCCAAACTGAACAATAACAGTATTCATACAATGTGGTAAACAGCACAAATCGCGTTAGATTTGGAGTCAGATGGCCTGGGTTCAAATCCCAGCTCTGCCACTCACTACCTCTGAGATCTTAGGCAAGGGGCCTCAGTTTCCTTAGCTATAAAGTGAGGAGTGATGTCTAAGGTCTCATTCACTTTTATGATACTGTCCCCTAGTCAGCCCCACTTGTAAATAATAACTCACTTTTACGGAGTACTTCATAATGCCCAAAGTACTTTAATATATCTTATCTCTGGCCTCTGGAGTAAGAAGATCAGGGTTCAATTTCTGAATGAATGCCAGTGTGTAACCTTGGCCAATTCACTTTACTTATCTGGTTCTCATTAATCTCATCTGTAAAATGAGGGGGTTAAATTAGGTGGTCATTGAGGCCCCTGCCATTTACTTGTTAAGCTCACTTTGTGGTTGTTCAGTCCTGTCTGACTCTTCGTGACCCCATTTGGGGTATTATCGGCAAAGATACTAGAGTGGTTTCCCGTTTCCTTCTCCATTTACATGCTAATACCCTGGTTGGTACCTTCATTACCTCTTACCTAGACTACTAAGTTAGTATAGCCGTCTCTGTCTACATGGCCAGTATCTTGGTTCATGCCTTTATTGCCTCTTACTTGGACAAATGAGTGAATATAGCATAATGGAAGGTTGAGGTATCTAGGTAGCAAAGTGGTTAGAGCACCAAGCCTAGAGTCAGGAAGATTTGAGTTCAAATTTGGCTTTTAGATACTAGCTGTGTGACCCTGAGCAAATCACTTAATATTGTTTACCTCAGTTTCTTCATCTGTAAAATGAGTTGGAGAAGGAATGGCAAACCACTCAAGAATCTTTGCTAAGAGAACCCCAAAATGGGATCAGGAAGGACTAAAATAACTGAACACAGCAACAATAATGAAGTACCGGGTTTAGGAGTCAAGAAGACTGGAGTTCAACACTTTCTAGTGGTAGGAGCTTAAGCAAGTCTAATCTCACCGAATTTGTTTCTTTTTTTCAGAAATGGGCATAAATAATAGCACCTACCACACAGAGTTGTAGTAAGGATCAAATAAGATAAAGTATATAACATGCAATAGAAACCTTAAAGTGATCTAGAAATGCACATGGGTTTTCTTCCTGTAATCATCTGCTCATTGGTATCCCTGCCCCAAGTCCATCCTGTCTCCTATGGCATAAGTCTGACTATGTCACTATCCTGCTCAAAAAACCATCATGACTCCCCTTTTCTTTAGAAAACACAACTTCCTCGTACTTGTACCTGAGTCAAGAACTGTTCATTCCAGCTCAATGGCGCCATCTAGTCCCCTGACCTTGACACTCCATCTCCGACCTGAGCTGTCTCTGGGACCACAATGCTCTCCATCCTATCTCTGCCTCTTGGAGGATCTTGTTCTTCTTCAAGGCTCAACTCCAGATGTCACCTGCTCTTGGAAGCCTTCCCTCATAGGACTCCCCCTTAGTTCCTAGTCCTCTGTTCCTCTTCAAGTTGCTTAATATTTTCCTTATTTGTTGTGTGCATGCCATGTCCCATCTTCCTCTCTGTTCCCCTCTACAATAGAACCCTCCTTGTGGGCAGGTATTGTTTTTCATTTCTGCCGCTATATCCAAGGCCCCAAGCACCACACCTTGTCCATTAGTGTTTATTTGTTGCAGTCCTGTGTGACTCTTCATGACTCCATTTGGGGTTTTCTTGGTAAAGATAGTGGAGTGGTTTGCCGTTTCCTCCTCTAGCTCATTTTTACAGACTATCCACTGTGCCACATAGCTGCCATACTTTCTCTCTAACCTAGATATCCCCTGGCTCCTTTCATTACTTCCACAAGCATCCCATATACCTTAAATTCATAAAAGTATTTACCCTTACATCCTCACTTTCCACCATTTCCCCTTTCTCTTCCATAGCCTATCACTAACTAAAGCATCTACTCCTATATCTTCCTACCCATTACCTCCCAGACTCTACTATGACTTTTAGAGGAGCCTTTATCCCCTCTTCATTTACCCCTTGGAAATTTTTCTGTCTTGACTCCTGCTTCCCACTTATAGTCTTCTTCCTTCTGCTTTATTCCATCTCTAATGTCCATAATATGCCAATGTTTTCTTATTTCATTTCCCCAAGGAGGGAAAATAACTCAGAAATACAATCCCAGCTGGCTTGAAAATACCCCTTCAGCAACCTGGAGCCATTCAGAGGAGAGGGGATGGACAAGTATCATCTCATGTTGTTAAGACCTAAGATATGACATTACAGATGGACTTTTCCTCAGACACCTACTTCTACTTGTGGCTAAGTTAGGAATCTCCTCACATCTTCCTGACCCACTCCAATCTCCTATCTGTCCAACACAGTCACACACAGAGTAAAATCATGATACAGAATGCAAAGGTGACATATATATTTAGGTACATATATATATATATATATATATATATATATATATATATACGTGTGTGTATGTGCATATACATATGTATAATATGTGTGTGTGTATATATATTATATATATTTTATGTGTATATATATGAGGATATTTTGACCTAGCATCAGAGATTTGGTGAGCCTCAGCAAGGAGATTTGTTTAATCCTCAGAGTGAAATGACGCTCAAAATCATTGCAATAGTGCACACTTGTGACAAGTGTGAATTTAAGTATATGTGCCAATGGTGTTGTGTTGACCCAGAAGCAAGTAGAAGGGAAATTTGGTTACCTAGTGAATTTGTCTCAGGTAAAGGTGAAGAACCTTATCATGAACAAAAAATTCACCTGTATATTGGTACATGGCTTTTATTGGCAGACTTCCATGTTGTTATTATGGAGTAATTATTAAGTATTATCATTATAATATTAAGAATTATGGAGAACTCACACAGTGCAAGTGCTCACATGGTGGTCAGAAGAAGCAATACAAGGACACTCTCAAGGTCTCTCTCAAGAACTTTGGAATTGATTGTGTGATACAGGAGACACTGTTATGGGACCACCTAACATAGTGTACACTCATCAGAGAAGATGCTGTGCTCTATGAGCAAAGCAGAATTGAAGTAGCTCAAAAGAAACACGAGATGAATAAATTTAGAGAATCCATTCCAAATGTTCACGTGGACTATTTGTGCCAAACCTGTGGTAGAGCATTTCGAGTTCCTATTGATCTTATCAGCCACAGTGGGACACACTGTAACCTGACTCTAACATGGTGATGTCATTTTGGTCCTCTTCGAGAATGAAGGACAACAACCATCTGAAGAATTGAACCCAGGTCTGCCTTAGGATTTGAACCCAGATCTGCCTCAGTTCAGGCTTCTGAACACTATACAATACTGACTCTTGACTACCTATTTGATTAATGCACCTAGGGCAGAGGTTCTTAATCAGAGATTGATGATTTCAGAGGATGTCTGTAAATTTGATTTTTCTAAAAAGAAATTTGATTATTGAATTTAACTACAATTTATTTCCTTTGTAATACTGAATATTTTATTTTGTGCATTTAAAAACATTATTCTGAGAAGAGTGCTACAAGTTTCACTAGACTCTCAAAGGGGCTGTGACATCTGAAAAGGTTAAGAACCTTTGGTCTAGGGCGAAAGTGAGTCTGGACTTCCAAAAGCTATATTGATGGAGCAGAGACTCTGAAATGTCCTAACAAGCTGGAAAGACTTTTTTTTACAGGCCTGATAGTGGATTGCACATGTCCCTTGTTCTCTCCCCTGCTTAGGGCATATAAAGAAACCAGTCTCCTACATCTGTCATGGAAGTAACTCATTACCAGAAGGTTGGCTCCCAGGTGATGAGGAGGTTTGGTCAGTCACAGCAACTTATGAAATTGCCTCAGACGCACAAAAGCCAGTGACCTGAGACACTAATGGAAAAGGGTGGGGGGAAGACCCACAAAAATGAATTAATGGACCTCTGTGAGTACTGAAGCATTATTGAAGTAGGCACCCACATACCTACATAAAAGCATGGTTAACCCAGGAGTTAAGCATATGGTCATAAGAAGCTGATGGTTAGCTGTTCAATCCCACATTTTTCAGTGAGCCTCAGACTGAGGGGAATTCTTTTTCTTTGCCTGAGAGCAACAACAAACATTTATTAGGCATCTACTAATGGACAGGGGTAGCTAGGTGTCTCAGTGGATAGAGGGTAGGGCCTGCAGTCAGGAAAACTCATCTTCCTGAAGGTTCAAATCTGGCCTCAGACACTTGCTGTGTGGCCTTGGTCAAGTCATTTAATCCTGTTTGCCTCAGTTTCTGCATCTGTAAAATGAGTTGGAGAAAAAAATGATGAGCCACTTCAGTATCTTGGCCACGAAAACTCCAAATGGGGTCACTAAGAGTTGTACATGACCTAACAACAACAACACAATGCAGAAATAATGAGCGATAATAGGGGTAGGTGTTTAGTGTGGAACTAAGGTATAGGGAGGGCATTAGAGGAGTAGCATGGGACTGGAATATGGTACTAGGTGTTTGAGATGGGAATAAAATTTAGGGAGTGGAGCTCTTTGGGGTGGTGAGGGGACAGGAGGCCAGGATATAGGATAGGTTTTTAGGGTGGGAGTAATTGACTGGGGTAGGAATAATGGGAAATGGTCAAGAATAGGGTAGAGATGATTTCCTAGTAGAAGAAAGAACTTTTGGCCTCTTGGTCCTGACCAAGGACAGAGCTGGAGACTCTCTCATTTGGTTAGCAAAAAAAAGTGATGACTGCAATAGCCACAGAAGGAAAGGGGGAAGGTAGAGCCCAAATTAGTGAGATCAGAGCTTGTGTTTTGTCCAGCCTTCTACTCTTCCTCTCAGCCTTCTTGGAAAGCTCAGCCCAAAACCCATCACTGCCACTCAATTCGTCCTCCCCAAAGGAGGAAGCCAAGTGCCCACATTCTTCTCCATGGATACATGATCCACTGGTGCTCATAAATCTGGGACTATGTAAAGATGGCAGATAATTGGAAGGCACTGCAGGCTCTTGTCACAGGCCAGGGAGGCAGGAGGAAGCCTGGCCAGAGCTACAGGAAGGGCAGATGTGTGGGGTACAAGGAAGGGGACTTCTTGGAGATGTTAACGGCTGGGATCCTGTTGGGTGAGTTATCCCTCTGAGGCTTAGGAAACACCACCACCACCGCTGCTGCTGCTGCTGCTCCTGCAGCTGTTGTATCTGCCTGATATTTACTGTCTATTGGTTTTTCAGTTACAGTACAGCATTGATTCCTTGTGCTTTAACTTCAATTTTAGCACACTCTCTTTCTGACTATACCTCCCTCGGTCTTTCTCTCAATCTTTGTCCCTACAGTGCTATTTCTGTCTCTCTTTAATTTGCACTAATACTAATGCTATGCTGTGCTATGCTATAACATGACATACACTGCATTAACTACCTTTTATACATGACTCCCTTTCCCCAAACTCAATGGTCCTGCCAAATTGGCCTTCTTACTTCTCTTCACCCATGGCATTCTATTTCCCATCTCTACCATTTAAACTGGTCATCTCCCATTTCAGGAATGTACTACTTCCTCAACCCTGTATTACAGACTCCCCTACTTCCTTTAATACTGCGTTCAAGCATTATCTTGTGAATGAAGCCTTTCCTGATAGCGCTAGCTGTTAGTGCCTTCTCTCCCTAACCACATATTTATGTATTGTGTATCTATATCTCTCTATGTCTACATGTTGTTTCTCCTAATAGACCTTAAGCTCCCTGAGGCTAAGGGCTGTTTCATTTTTGTCTTTGTATCCCCAGTATCTAGCATACTTCAGAGTTCCCAAACTTATTTATAAAGCCTACCACTCCCTTTAAAAAAATTACTCAGTGACCCCCTGGAAATCTACTTTCTTTAACCTTTCAATGTTTTTTTTTTAATTTGCATCATTTAAAAAAACATAATATATAAAATATATATCTATATTTTAAATGACATATCTTAAATTGAATAATTTATTGTAAATTTGTGGGCTTTTTTCCTGCATTGAAATTTTGATGATGCAATATTGCTTCATGTAACTGTATTATACATATTGTAAACAAGCTCACCTGCCAACACTTGATTGTTAAGACTTGTCAGCAGACTTGACCACTGATAGGTTATAACTTGCATTTTGTGTGTATTTGGAAAATAATGTAAGCATTACGACTTTAACTCTATTATACAACAGATGAAACACATGTGAATGACTTTTCAAAATCTTCTTATCTTCTTTCCTTATGCTTCCATGATTCTCTTATTTTTATTCAATGCCTCCCCTCATTTATTGCACCCTAGGCTACTACTTTCCTCCAGAACAATCCCGCACCCCCCAGGGTGTAGTGTCACCCACTTTGGGAACCTATGGTAGTTAGTAAATGTTTGTTCATTGATTTTTATACTATACTAGAATATACCTAACACTGCAATACACTAGAATAATGAGACCAGACTATAATATTGTATCCCAGGCTATGCTACTGTTATACTAAAACTATATTATTGTATATTATACTATATTGTGCTATGTTGTTTTTGTTCAGTTGTTTCAGTTGTGTCTGACTCTTTGTGACTCAATTTGGGGTTTTCTTGCAAAGACACTGGAGTGGTTTGCCATTTCCTTCTCCACTTCATTTGACAGATGGGGAAACTGAGACAAATTGGGTTAAGTTTCTTGCCCAAGGTCACACAGCTAGTAAATGTCTGAGGCCAGATTTGAGCTCAAGAAGATGAGCCTTCTTGACTTCAGACCTAGCACTCTAGGCACTGTGACAACTAGCTGCTCATATAGCATATCAGAGTGTAGTATAGTATGGTATGGTGTGGTATGGTGTGGTGTGGTGTGGTATGGTGTGGTATGGTATGGTATGGTATGGTATGGTATGGTATGGTATGGTATGGTGTGGTATGGTGTGGTATGGTATGGTATGGTATGGTATGGTATGGTATGGTATGGTATGGTATGGTATGGTGTGGTATGGTGTGGTGTGGTGTGGTATGGTATGGTATGGTATGGTATGGTATGGTATGGTATGCTATGGTATGGTATGGTGTGGTGTGGTATGGTATGGTATGGTATGGTGTGATATGCCATGTTATAGTATAGTGTGGTATGGCACAGTTTACATTTTAAAATAAAGTTTTATCTTATTTGTTTGCGGACTGTACCAAAAAAACCCAACAGGTCATGGGACAGATGCTCTCAGAACATTCTTTGCCCACCCCTCTTCCAGAGAACTGGTGAGAAATCCCCCTCTACTAATAGTAGATGAGCAGCTTCTTCAAAACTTATATTCTTTGAGGAGTGGTTCTCAAAGTGTAATCTGGGTGTCCCAGGGGTCCCTGAGACCTTTTCAGGGGGTCCACTAGATCATAGTAATACTAAGATATTTTAATTTCCAATATGGTAAATATCTGTAGATTAAAACCCACATAAACAAAAGATCTCGGAAGGTGGGTATCTTCAATAATTTTTAGGAGTCCAAATGGGGCCTAAGACCCAAACATTTGAGAACCACTGTTTCAGAGAGTTATCTGGCAGCACCTAGTCTTTAAATGACTTTCCCAACCAAGGTCACTTGGTTACTATATGTCAGAGGCAGGACTTGAACGCACTTCATCTTGACTCTGAGTCCAGCTTTTTCTCCATTATACTACACTGCCTCTAATAGGGATAGGACTAGGGAATGCACCTATGATTTCGTTGTTATCAGAAACCCTCAAGTGATGAAATCTGTTCTTCCATTGGAGGTTACAACTTTCCCTGCAACTTAGAGGGTTGTTTTGAGCACTGGCAATTTAAGTGACTTGTCCAGGGCCATACAGTCAGTCTGTGTCTAAGGTAAGATTTAACCCTTTTATTGTTCATTTGTTCCAGTCATTTGCAACTCTTCACGACCCCAGTTGGGGTTTTCTTGGCAAAGGTACTGTAGGTTTGTTATTCCCTTCTCTAGCTCATTTTATAGATTAGGCTACTGGGGCGAATAGAGTTAAGTAACCTGGCCATTTTCACACAGCTAGTAAGTGTCTGAGGCTGGATTTGAACTCATGAAGATGTCATCCTGATTCCCAGCCCTCTATCTACTGTGCCACCTAGCCGTCCTTAGGGATTTGACCCTCTTTCATCCTAACTCTGAAGACATCTCTCTATTCACTATACCATGTCTCAGTTTTTTAAAACCCATTACCTCATTTCATACTCACTTCAAAGAATGTTTGTTGTCCTCATTGTGGGCACTCCCTCTGCCAACACTGAATATAAACCATTTCACCCTGGTTTTGTGAGTTTCTCTGGCCAAAAATGTTCACCATTTTGGTGACTACTTTTCTAGGAATGAACCTCTCTGAGCTTTCTTGGGCTGGTCCTGTGATGGTCTCAGCTGCTCAAGTCTTAAAGTCTTTGAGAACTCAGTCACCCTCATACTGCAATGAAGAATGAGAAGATTGTGCTGGAGAATCTTATGTTATAAGACATTATGGAAGAAGGACTAGACATCAGGCCTTAAGGTCAATGAGGCTTGGGTTCTGATTCTGCCTCTGACCTGTGACATAAAAAAGTTTGAGAGACATAGCTTCTGGGTAATTAATTATTTTATTAATAATGCTAGCATATTATTAATAAGAGAGACTGGGAATTAAGATATACAGGCAATGGGGTATGGAAATCTATCTTGCCCTATGGGAAAATAGAAGGGAAGGGGATCAGACAAGGGTGTGATAGAAGGGAGGGCAGATTGGGGGAAGGGGTAATCAGAATACACACTGTCTTGGGGTGGGAGGAGGGGAGAGATGGGGAGAAAATTTGGAACTCAAAATCTTGTGGAAGTGAATGTCAAAAATTTAAAATTAATTAATTAATAAGAAAAAAATAAAAGAGAAGGTCACTTGGCCATCTCTCTTAGACCAAAGATGACTCATGGTGATAGATTCACAGTTTATATGTCCTTGGAAGAGTGGGTGTTCCTAAGGGAGGCAATCAACTCTGATTGGTTAACAATTGATGAGAATGAATACTACAATGAGAAGTGGACCTATTCTAATGAGGGGTTAAGGGACAGGACTTGGATTAAGTCATTTCCTTCCAAATCGCATTCCCCCTTGGACAATTTGGATAAAGGATCTATATCCCCAACCCAAACCTGAGTAGAATGGAAGTTTCACGTTAGATTGAATTCCTTGTAAAGTTGAGTGGAAATACCTAGATTGAGGAGAATATTAATCCTAAAATGAGGACTTTAGAAAAAAGGGGAAAACTCTAGAGCTGCCTAAATCCTTGGTTATTAATAATCATTTCTTTCAGACTTGTAGCCATTATATGACCTTGAATAAGCCACTTAACCTCTCCACCAGTCAACTCTGTAAGACTATAAGTTGTAGAACAGTTATCTAGCTATATTGCCAGAAGGAGTTTCCTCATTAGAAGTTCTTTACACCAATGAAGAAACAGGTCTGGGCCTCTCTTCCCCTGCTCCCCATTTAATTTTATACCATCACAAATGAAGGCATATTTAAGGTTATTGCGTCCAACTCAGTGGTGAGATTCAAATAAATTAACAACCAGTTCTCCACAGAACGAAGCTGAGTGGCTGCCGCTGCTGATGTGGCGGGCACAGGCACCTGCCCCTGCTAACAACAGGTTTGTCGAACTCAACCTGAAATTAGCTACCAGTTCTGTCGAACTGATGCAACCTGGCTGAATCCCACCACTGGTCCAACTGTTACCCAAACAATCAACCAACATTTAGTAAGCAGTTGCTATGTGCTAGATGCTGTTAAGTGATAGATATATAACAGACAAAAGGAAAACAATCCCTGCCCTCAAGGAACTTACTATCTATTATATCTTCAACAAACACTGCCAGTTGCAGGGGGTTCAATCCATGGAAAATTCCATTCTTGGACTTTTCTGTGTTAGAAAATTCGACCTTACTTTGAATTAATATGCACCTCTTCAATTCCCTTCCCCCAAACACCCCCAATCTAGCGCTCCCTTCTTCCTCTGCATATCATTACCCTCTGGAGACAAGCAGAATAAAAAGTTCAGTCCTTCTTCCACACAACAGCATTTCAAGAAGACAGTGATCGTATCTCCCTGCCCTCAAGTCTTCTCTTCCAAGTAATCTCAGTTCCTTCTCTTGTGATGTGATTTCAGTCTCCCTCCCCATCCTCATCTCTGCCAACAGACATAGAAATGATAAGCTTCTTTTTAAAAAAAATGCTTATCTTTTCAATGTCAGTGTTTAAAATGGACTGGTCACAATACTTCATATGTGGTCAGACAAATGCATTTGCTCCTCACAGCGACCTTGTGATGTAGGAAGGGCAACAGTAGCATCTCCAATTTACATAAAAGGGTATTGAAGCTCTGATTAAGTGAAGTAACTTGAGCAAGGTCAAGTCATATTGTCTATTCTATTTTGTTACACAAAGAGGCGGGGATAATACCATGAGTTTATGTGAATCTTTAAGTGCTTTATTTCAGAGAATGAACTTAAATATTTCCAACTTGTTAATACAAAAATAGTGAGTACTGCATACCCAGGCACAGTCAAGAGGGTTTGTAGTGAAGCAGAGAATCTCTAGACATTAAACATAGGTTAATAACATCAATTTATTGATTCCCCCAGTATAATATAGTGTCTAGGTACCTAGGATGTTTCTCTTCTTCTAATGCCATCCACTGTGTTATGGGTATTGGGCATGGATGGAGAAGCATGAAGTCCTCGGGGAAAGAAACTCACGGTAAGAGTTTGTGGGTCTTAATATTCTGCCTCTTCTGGTTGTCCTCAGTTTCTAGAACACTTGTTTCTATAATATTAATCTCCATTATGCCAAAGGGAAGGATGGAAACTGAGGGTGTTGGAGATTCTTCTAATAGGAGCAGATATGGCTGGGAACGAGGGACAATTTTCCTGGTTTGCTGGCTCAGATCCTGAAAGAGTCAATATTTACATGGCACTTACTGCTACCTTGTTAGACAAGAGGGGATTGGAAAGCATGGAATTATGGGGATGGTGGCGAGAGCCCTGGGATTTCCCTAGGCCTGTACAGTCCTCTGTCTATCGGGCCCGTGTTTTGGCTGTGACTCTGGCAGTCTCCAGGCCTCTGGCTTTCTTCCTCTCTTTGTCTCTCTTTTCTTATCAATGCCTCTCACTGTTTGACTTTATATGTCTCTCTCTTTCTCCACTTCTTTGCCTTACTTTACATATTGATACCTATCTTGCTTGGTCCCTGTATGTCCTTATCTACATCTCTGGTACTCAGCCTCAGCATCTGTCTTCTACATTCTGTCTATGCCTTTGTCACTCCTATACCTATATTCCTCTGCTTTTCTCTGTCTAACTGTGCATCTCCGTTTTGTTTCTGCTTCTTTTCCTCTAGGCTATTATTTTTATTTTTGTACTTATGTCTTTCTATCTTTCTCTGTGTCTGTGTCTTTGTCTCTGTCCTTACCTATATCTCTCTGTGAATATACCCCTTTCTCTTTTCCCTCTTTATCTCTAGATCTCTATCTGCGCCAACTCTGAAAGGGTTGGCTAGAGAGTGGTGAGGAGCAGGAAAAGGTCTAGAGGAAGAAAAACAAGAAGAGATTGGAGACTGGAAACAGGAAAAAGCCCCTACTGACCTTCCTGCTGTACCAGCTCAGTTCTGAGCTTTCTTGAGCCAAGGCCAAATTCAAAGAAAGTTTAGGTGTAGGAGGAGTGGAAAGGATGGGGAGAAAATGGAGATCACCAGAGATGTCACTTAACAGCAGGAGTGGAGCCATTACTGTATGAAGGGGAGATACAGGATGTTCTGTTCCCCTTGCCTCTGACTACTCCTTTGTCCTGAAAGGAAAAACTAGCCATCTGTTAGAAGTGACCAGGGACAGCCATGAATTTTCATTCTGTCTATGAAAATGGGCAGATGAAGACCTGGCCTCTGTCCAGGATCTACAACACAGGGTTTCCATTCCTGAATGTTCAATCCTACATGTTCCCAAGACATAGAAGGCCTCACAATCACTAAAAAGCTAAAGTACCAAAACTCCCTCGTGCTTTGGAAATTCTTATTGTCATCTGCCTCCCCCAGGAGATAGAGATGCTGCTGATAAACCAAGAGAATAGCCAGCCCCTATTTATGCCTTCCCGAAATCAAAGAGGGAGCAGGAGTAGATATCCTGAGACCCTGCATACTTTGCCTAGTGGCTTCTTTGGGCCTGTCCAGTCATGATGTGATCCATTCAGATAATTTAAGCCCAAATAACCTGCCTTTTCCTTAATTAGCTAGATGGGCTATGAAGAGGGTCTTTGACAACTGTTTTAGGTTTTTTGGTGTTTTTCCCCCTACTCTGTAGAAATTAACTCTACGTACTCTCTATCTTTCCTCCATTGAGTAGATCTCATAGCCCTATGTAGGAAGCAGGATGAACTGGGCATATGGCCCCTTAAATGATATAACAGGAAGGTACTTGACAAAGGTTCCCATGCTTTCCTTGTGGATAGATGGGTGTAGGATGATAAGACAAGTGGATTTGGAAGTGGAGAATGAACTAACTCACCAAAAGTTGAATAAATGTTGGACAAAGGTTGTACCCAAAAATCAAATATTAGACTTAGAGTCCATAAGAGCTGAGTTTGAATCCCACTTCTGACACTAAACTAACTGTGCCACTTAACACATCGAAGTATGTTTCCTTATCTGTAAAATGGGAGAAAGACCTATAAGAACTTCCTTCATGAGGTTATTGTCTAACTCAAATGAGATAATGTTTGCAAAGTATTTTACACAGTTTAAAGCACTTTGTACATGTCATCTATTAATAGGGCTATGCCAACTTTGGGGGAGGGGAGGAAAAAGAAGGCTTTAGTGGAGTGTCCCAGGGATTTATCCCAGGTTCTATAAGAAAGTTCTTTGTTGTTCCACATCTTTAAATCAATGATTTGGATGAAGATGTAGGTAACATACTGAAACAATTTGGAGACTATATGAAGATGAAAGAGATAGATAACAAGTTGATTGACAGGGTCCACATTGATCTTGACAGATAAGAGAAATGGGTTGGTCTTAATAATGAATGAATGAGTAGCATTTATTAAACACTATATACCAAGCACTGTGATAAATATCAAGGGGAAAGAAACACAAATGGCAAGACAGTTCCAAGGGGGAACTATATTTTAGTAGGGGGAAACAGACCATATAAGGACAAGGTGGCCATAGGGATAGTATTGATTTTATTTGTGTGCTGAGCAAAGGTGGAAAAGGTGGGGTTTGGAAGTGGGTGGGAGGGGTGGACAGTGGATGCCAAGGAGATGGTAAGAGTGGATGGTTGTGTGGGATGTGAGGTATTGTGGAGGGTCTGAGGCCAAATAAGTCTAATAGTCGGTGAGCATCAGTGTTGGCTGGATCGTCAGTCAGCATAGCATAACCCCAAGGTGGTGGTTCCAAAGGTGGGTGGAATAAATCACTGGAGGTGTTATCTCAGCAAGACCAGTGGTTGGAAGTATCAAGGAGAATGAAATGGCTTGGGCAAATGATCAGATGGGATGAAATAAAGAGTGATAAATATCAAATCTTAAAAGAAGGTTCAAGCATAGAAGGAGAAAGGTATGACTGTAAATAAAGCTCTCCCCCAAAAAACATTAAACAGTTTCAATGGATAGAAATTTCCATATATGGGTCAAAAATGCAAAATGGTAGTTGATAAAAAGCTAAACCCAGTCTTGGAATGCATTAAATGAGGTATAGTGTCCACAATGCGAGTCTCATGGGCCCCACTGGACTCTCCGAATATCAAGCTATGTATTCTGTTCAATCCTGTGTGACATGTTTTTGTAAAGCTTGATCCTATCTAGAGGACGGTGACCCACACATAGAGTAGGGAGACTGTATACCCCCTACAAGATAAAGATTAGTTAAAAGACCTAGTTAAAGATTAGTTAAAGGACCTAGAGATTTTTATCCTGAAGAAGAGGAGACAGGGACAGGATACACGATGGCTATTTCTGAGAATTTCATGAGCTGTATCATGTGAAAGAGGGATTAGGAATATTAGTACCTGAAGACGGAGTTAAGAGATAGCAGCAGAAGTGGCAGAGATGTATGGAATGATTTCTTAACCACTGAAACTAACCCAAGTTTGGTGGATTCCTTTAGGAGGTAATTACTAGGATCTTCAGACCTCCAAAGGGACATCTTTAAACATGGCAGAGATGACTATCCATTGTTGTATAGGAGATTTTACAGGCAGCAAGGGAGCCCCGTGGATAGAATGCTTGACCCGTAGACAGGAAGGCCTGATTTTAAATCTGTCCTCAAAAGACCGGGCAAGTCATTTAACTTCTATTTGCCTCACTCCCCTCATCTGTAAAACGGGCATAATAATAGTGCCTACCTCAGGAAAGTTGTGAAGATAAAATTAAATAATATTTGTAAAGCATTTTACTTAAAATACTACATAAAAGCACCTAAAGCACTATGGAAATGCTAGTTATTTTTTATTTTTGTTTATTTATTATTTTATCATTATTATTATTATTAGTAGTAGTAGTAGTAGTAGTAGTAGCAGTAGTGGTGGTGGTGGTAGTAGTGGTGGTAGATCTGAGATCTCTCAGTTGAACTCTTCAAATCACCACCAACTGAGGCCTAGAGAAATTAAGTGATTTGTCCAGGTGTCCAGGTGGCCAAGACCCTGTAATGTAACTTCAGAAAAGCAATGATAATAATAGATAAGATGTATATAGCATTTACTATGTGCCAAGCTCTGTGCTAAGTGCTTTTTTTAAAAAAAGTAAAATTCAAATTTAAAATTAAAAAATTATTTTAAAAAAACAATTATCTATTTGATCCTCACAGCTTCAGAAATAATATAGCCCAATCCATAGTTCAACAGCAATACTTTCTACAGTAACAATAATATTTAGTACATTAACATTTGCAAAGCACATTACAAATACGTCATTTTATTTTCATGACAATCTTGGGAGGTAGGGGCTATTATTATCCCCATTTTACAGATGAGGAAACTGAGGCAGACAGAGGTTAATTGACTTGCCCAGGGTTGCACAGCTAGTAAGTGTCTGAGGCTGGATTTGAAGTCAAGTTTTTCCTGACTCCAGGTCCAGCACTGTAACTCCTATGCCCCCAGCTGTTTATATTTCCTGCTTGCATCATCTACAAGAGATCATATATCCCTTCTTCAACACCTCCTTCCAGTCTAGGTATCCTAATTAGAAGCCTGGGTTTATTCCTACTAGATAAATACTCCTAGGTTTCAGTTCAGGCTTTAATGATAACTGCACAATGATAGAGTAGGTCAACAGTCCTGCCCAGTGGTTCAGTTTCCCCACTGGAAATCCAGAGGGTTCCTCCCTACCTCACAAACAATCCACAAGAGTTTATTTAAGTGCAACCACTGTGTTAAGCTGAGGTAATTCGAAGAGAAAGAGAAAAACGGCTCTGCCCCCAAGGACCTTTCATCCTAATGAGGGCTGATAGTCTGAGATAAGAACCCCTGGGCATTCAAAGCACATTCCAGGTTTCACAAGAAAAAAGGCACTTCTTCTAAGGCAGTCCTACTGCATATAGCACCTTGATATAGTTTGACCATTTTTAAAAGTTCTTGTATCCAATAAGTTAACTCCATAATACAATTGATTGAAAAAAGTTGGATCTTCTCCATTATTCCAAAGTCTGTAATTTTTGGATATTCTCCCACATTTATAGCATTGTTTAGCATGCACTTGTAATAGTTAGATGAATTGGTAAGGTAATTTGGGGAATTTCAATATGTTGCTGCAAATGAATGATGGAAAGGACCCTTTACTGGGTTGGGGCAGCTAGGTGGTGCAGTGGATAGAGCATGTAGCCTAGCATTAGGAAGATCTGAGTACAAATCTAGCCTCAGACACTTACTAGCTGTAATTACTAGCTGGTAATTCTAAGCAAGTCACTTAATCTTATTAGCCTCAGTTTCCTCCTCTGTAAAATGAGTTGGAGAAGGAAATGGCAAACCACTCCAGTATCTTTGCCAAGATAACCCCAAATGGGGTCACCAAGAGTTGGACTCACGACTGAGAAACTCCTGAACAACAGCAAACAACAGTCCTGACCCTGACACTAGTTGGGGGACCTTGGACAAGCCATTTCACAGGATCATAAATTTAGAACTGGAAATTATCTCAGGCCATTTAGTCTTGCCTCTTTATTTTATACTTGTGGAAACAGAGACCGGAAGGAGTTTAAGTGATTTCCCTGAGAGGTCCCAGGTGATAAAATGCAGCCAGTAGGATTTGAGCAGAGATCCTCCCCTTCCAGAGTTAGTGCTTATTCCCCTGTATCAAGATGCTCTTGGCCTTACTTTCTTCTTCTATAAAATCAGGGGGTGGGACCAGATGGTTTCCAAGGTGCCATCTAGTTTTAGCATGCTTTCAATTAAATTGGATTCAATTTTAATTCTATAGGCTTCTAATCTCTCTCTTTCCTTCCCAATGCTGTTAAAGGATATTGTTCATTCGCTGGGGTTTTCTTGGCAGAGATACCGGAGTGGTTTGCCATTTCCTTCTCCAGCTTATTTTACAGATGGGGAAACTGAGTCAAGTAATGTTAAGTGATTTGCTCAGGGTCACACAGATAGCATCTGATGCCAGATTTGAACTTGGGAAGATGAGTCTTTCTGACTTCAGGCTTGGCCACGTCAAGGGATAGAGGGCCCCTAAATGATCAACTCCCCAAATCCATGGGATTATTTTACTGGGACCTTGACTTTTTTGTGCCTCGAGTTCCCCAATTGAGGGTCTTGAGTCAATATGATACGTGGAAAGAATACTAGGAGATTTTCATTAGTCCCAATCTTGGTGCATCATAGCTATATGATTCTGAACCAGCCCCTTCACCTCTTGGGGACTGATATTCCTCATCTGTAAGATGTGTATATAGCTGTACTTTCTATCTCAGAGGGTTTTGGAGAGAGACTGAGGGAGAAGGAAACAGAGAGAGAAACCTTCTTAAATCTTGAAGGCTTATTTAAATTGAGTTGTTAAGTCATCAACAAGCATTGAAGTGATTACTATGTGCTAGGTACTGTGCTAAGGGCTAGGAATATGAATAGAAGCAAAAAAGAAAGACAATTATTGCTCTCAAAGAACTTAGACTACTTCATTATTATTATTAGTCCAAGGGCTGCACGGGCAGGAAGCAGAGGGGACCCTCTTACCCCACAAGCATACTGATTAGAAGGGCTGTCTTAGAATGAAAGTTTGAGACTCCACATGGATATCTGTAATAGAAGTCTCTTGTTCTCCCATGGCTCTTAGAAATGTAGAATTGACTGTACATTCCCAGCCAGGCAGCAAGGATTGTAACCATCCTTTACCTGCTTTTAGGGCAGCTGAATACAAGTGGCGGGAAGGATAATGATGAGTCTATAAATTCTGAATGAAGTTCACAAAAATGGCCTGTGTCCCGGGGACCCATAAAACAGGGCCAGCCCTCAGGCTCTCCATGCTGTTACATCTCCTGGGTGTGGGGAGTTGTGGATGTCTTTTCCTCTCTGCCTCAACACTCCTTGCCCATCAAACCTGAGATTCCAATAGCATTCATTCACCCTACCAGGGAACATCTTCCTTTCAAACTGCTTATATGTTGTTAAGGAGAAGTAATGGGGTAGGTTGGCTAGAAAGCTGCCTTGGAAGTAAAGAAGACCCATGTTAAAATCTTGCCTTTGACACTTAGTAACTATATGATTGTGAGCCAGACCCTCAGACTCACAGTGCCCCAGGCACCTCTCTGATCTCGAAACACTAAAAATTACAAAGGAATGGACAATCAGCCTAGGAGAGTGTTTCCACATTGGACGTTCTCTGCATTGATGAAATCACAGGTTGGTGGGAGGAGGGGTAGGGATCATACCTCTATCCTCAAACACATTATTCACAGAAATATTGTCTTTCCCCTAAATCTTGTTGGGTTTGCTCAAGTTATAAGTTACACCAGTGAAAAGTTTTGAAATCCTGGGGCATCATTTTTTTTCTTTCTTTTTTCCTAGCCCTTCAGTTAGAGTCTCACCACTGCCTGATTCTACAAGCACCATAGAATGTCAAAACTGAAAGGAATCAGATATGAGCTAGTTCCAGCCCCTTATTTTATAGAAGGAAAATCTGGGGCTCAGGGAGGGGGAGTCTTATCCATATCTTACCCACAGTCACAGTGGCAGAGTCAGGACTGTGACTCCCAATCCAGGGTTGTTTCCAGTATACCACACTGCTTCTAAAATAGAATTAGAAGGAACAGGAGAAGTCATGTGGTTTGGGGATGGTCTGGTGGTGCTGATGGTAGTGGTAGGACTTCATATTAGAGTGGCCTCATCTTGACTTTGACCCCTTATAAATTTGATATTTGACCCTGTGTTCCCACCAAATGCCCCCTCCTAGCCTGCCCCTGCTACTTTTTGTCCCCTACTCCACTGCCCATATCCCAAACACTTTGCCATGTGCCATCCCAGAACACCAGATGCAGAGGATCAAGGGGCCAGAAGAGCAGACTGTGCCTGAGTCTCCTGTTAATTAATCCAGCTATTTAAAGAGCCCCTAGTGCCGCTTGGAATCTCTGGGAAGCTGCTATTTCAGGAAAGCTCTGTATTCCTGTTCTTTCTCCTTTCCCTTCACCCCTTTCTAATGATATCTGCATAGGGGAAAAATACACACAAATTATTTGTTCAGCGATCATTTGCTCCTTCAATTTTCCCTCACTTTTGTTTCTCCAACAGAAGCAGCTGGGATATAAACCCTTAACTGGAGGGTGGAGGGTGGTTGGTAAGGTGACCTTGCCTCCATCCTGAGAGAGATGGCAACTCTTTCCCCTTCTGAGGGATCCACCCCTTGTGCTTTCTTGGACACATGCTCTAGCAAAGCAAGTTGTTGGCTCAATACAGTCAATTGGGTGATATGTAAACACTTAAAATATATAAAATATATATAAAAGGAAATTGACATAGCTTAGGCACTTAATCCAGCTTGACATGGTTTAATACCTACTATGTAAGGCTTTTTCAGTTTCAATCTGTTATATTCCTACTTTCTGGCCCAGTCTTGATGAAACTGGATCCTTATTTCTGAATTCTGGATACAACCCATTAGGTAACACTTGAATGTGTACTCTTCACACTGCCATATTCTGTAAGTTAATTGTTTCCATTCTATACTGGAGCAACTTCTTTTGTGCCTTCCATTTTACGCTCCCTCCCCCACCCCCTGCAATGGTCCACTTTTATCAGTGGCTCTGCTTCCAGCTTACACTGAATGTCTATTTTAATTTCTTCTGATCACTCGAGTTTCAGGTGATTACCAAATCCCTCTCTCCAGCTCTTCTCAGGTGCCAACTCATCTTTCTTCTATTATTATTGTGATGCTCCTGCGTACATTTGGACTCTTAATTGCTTACAAAACAACTGCATTAACATTTAGAGCCTTTTAGTTGGACATGAAGACCAGAGGGATATATTACTTTTCTTCTCATTAATCTAGGAAAACTTCGTGGAGAAAATGAGTCAAGATCAAAACCTTTTCAAGCCAGCAGTGATCTTAGAAATCAATTACAGATGAGAAAGCTAAGTCTCAGAAAGGAGGAATGACTTGCCCCAGGTTGTGAGTCTCAGAGCTGGAACAATTTGCCAGAACATCTGTCTCATAGTCCATTGCCTTCTCTTCTATACTCTTCTCTGAAGGATGCAAGGTACTTGGAGAACATAGAACCATAGAAATCTTAGAGCTAGAGGAATATCAGAGGTTTATTTCCTTCCACCCCTTCTCATCATAGATGATCCTAGCTTTTATGGACTAAATAAAGCTAAAGAAAGGGAAAAAACCAATGCCCAATTGTTTTATGTGGTTTAGAAATGACAGCAAACTATTTTGTTTATTACTTTTATTTTGTTCATATGTGCATCCTTCACATATGTATCTCTTTCAGATTGTAAGACCCCTGAGGGTAGAGTATCTGCCACCAGTACCATTCTCTCTGTTACCTATAACAACATCATCCTTATAACATTTGATTATGTGATAGGGATGGTCGTGGTGATGTGGATTGTGGTGACTGTGATGTTGTTGGTGATGAGCATGGTTGTGACAAAGATGATGACATGTATGATTATGGTAATGGTGGTGATGATAATGTTATTTCTGGTGCTATTGGTGATGGGGATGGAAAAGGGGATGTGAAGATGATGATATTGATAGTGGTGATGACGATGAGTATGATATTGTTGACTGTGATGATAACAAGGGAGATAATGGTAATGATGGTGATGGGACATCGGCATGATAATGACGATGGTGGTGACAGTAACGTTAAATCTGATGCTATTGGAGATGGTGATAGTGATGGTAGCAATGTCACTGATAATAATGATAAAGACAGTGGTTACTGTGATGTTGTCAATGATGGGATAACGATGATGACGTTAGCAATGTCAATGATAATAGTGATAAAGACAATGGTGACTGTGATGCTGTTGATGGTGAGATGACGATGATGATGTTAGCAATGTCAGTGGTAATAGTCATAAAGACAGTAGTGACTGTGATGCTGTTGGTGATGGTGAGGATGTCTGTGGTGTGACGATGGCAGTGATTGTGATGGCAATGGTGATAGTGATGATAATAATGATTATGATGCTTATGATAATGAGCGTGTTAATAGTGTTAGTAATAGTGGTGATGATATTTACAACAGTGATCACAATGATTGGGATGGTGATAACAATAGCAATAATAATGATGATATGACCCATGCAAAGGCTCTGAACCTAGACTTTGGGCCTTACTGACCTTCTGTCAGCTTCCTGGAGTGCCAACTCCTCCTTTCAGAGCTTCTGGTCAAAGAAATCATGTCTTTTACATTTTCCTGAACGACCTTATTTATTGACTCATAGCTGAAGTATCCTGGACCCATGTGCCTTTCTGACTTTCACAAATAACCTGGTTTCCTGTCCAGATTCAACAATGTGCTACACCTGAGAACAATTTACTTCACTCCTGCTGTTGATTCCATCTCCAAGTTCCCTTACCTACCATCCCCTTCCCCTTTCTTTGTGGTCCCCTCTCTTTACATACACTTCAGAACAGAGGGGTTAATTTTCTCCTGTTGAAATAATTAGAAGTTTGAAAAAGATCTCTCCAGTCCCAAATTGAGTGGCACTTGAAATTTCTCACCTAAACATTTACCAAAATTCCTAATTGTATCTTGTCCCGTGATTCTCCCTCTAAAAGGCTACATGCAACGAATTCTGTTCCCTCATGGCTCTACATAAGGATGGTGTCTTCATTTAGTTTTGATATTTGCCTACTTGGGTCCTCTGTAATGATTTCATTGGTCCATTGTTTCCAACACAGGCTCACTCTCAAAGTATGAGGAAGCCTCCTGATGGATGATCACCTTGTTGCACTCCATTCAAAAATCTTGCTTTATTTATCTGGCTGACTAGATAACTCCCTTCCCATTTACGACATGAAATGAAAGAAAAAGAGAGAGCATTCCCATTACCTCAAAAAGGTAAAAATACAATATGATAGATTATGCAGCCCCAAAGTTACAAAAGACACCCCACTTCTTTTCAAATGGAAGCAGTACTACTGATGGCAATGGTGATACTGTTGATGCGGATGGGGACAGATAGTGGTGAATAAGGTGGTGATTTTAGTGAGGTTACAAAGACTTTGAAAGAAAGGTAAAGATTAGTCAACAAATCAGCAAGTATATATTAAGCACCTGCTACGTGCCAGGCACTATGCTAGGTTCCAGGGGTTACAAAGCTAACTTCTGTCCTCAGAGGGCTTTCATCCCAAGGGGATGTCCGTAGACAAGTAATGTCAATTATGTAATAAGATAAGCATAAAGTAATTTTCAAGGGGGATGCTCACAAGTGAGGGAAATCAGGAAAAGGCTGAAGAAAGTGGCAACTGGGTGGACTTTATGAAGGGTTTGAAATGCCAAACAGAAGATTTTGTATTTTGTGCAAAATGTATAATTTTGATTATGTTAAATTGTGAAGTTTTTACGTAAACAAAGCCAATGCAACAAAGATTAGGAGGGAAGCATAAAATTGGGAGAAAATCTTTACAGCCAGTGTCTCTGATAAAAGCCTCATATCTAAAATATACAGGGAACTGAGCCAAATTTATAGGAATACTAGTCATTCCCCAATTAAGAAATGGTCAAAGGATATGAAGAGGCAGTTTTCAGAGGAAGAAATCAAGGATATCTACAGTCATATGAAAAAATGCTCTAAATCACTATTGATTAGAGAAATACAAATCAAAACAACTCTCAGGCACCACATCTCTCCTTTTAGATTGGCCAACATGACCAAATAGGAAAATGATAAATGCTGGAGAGGATGTGGGAAAATTGGAACATTGTTACGTTGTTGGTGAAGTTGTGAATTGATCCAGCCATTCTGGAGAGCAATTTGGAACTATGCCCAAAGGGCTATAAAAATATGCATACCCTTTGGCCCAGCAATACCAAAGATATCATACAAGTGGGAAAGGGACCATATATGTACAAAAATATTTATAGCAGCTCCTTTTGTGGTGGCAAAGAATTGGAAATCAAGGGGAATCAATCAATTGGGGAATGGCTAAACAAATTGTGCTATATGAATGTAATGGAATACTATTGTGTTATAAGAAATGAGGAACAGACAGACTTCATTACAATCTGGAATGACTTATATGAACTGATGCTCAGTGAGGGGAGCAGAATCAGGGGATCATTATACACTATTACAGACACATAGTATTGTAAGGACTAATTTTGATAGACTTGACTCCTCTCATCTATGTAAGGTTCAAAGACAGCTCCAAAAGACTCATGATGGAAAAAGCTATGCACATCCAGAATAAAATTATGGAGTCTGAATGAAGATTGAGGCAAATTTTTTGCTCTCTCTCTTTTTTTCATTCTTTTTTGGTTTCATTTCTCCTTTCTCATGATTCATTCCAATGGTTATAATTCTTTCTTACAACTGGACTATTATGTTAATAAGTTCAGTGTGAAGGTATATGTAGAACCTACATTGGATTACATGCCATCCTGAGAGGGGGAAGGGGGAAGGGGAGGAGAGGGAGGGAGAGAAAATTTGGAATCCCCAAATTTGTGAAACTGAGTGTTATAAACTAAAAATAAAAAATAAATTTATTATTTAAAAAAAAGAAAAAAAGATTTTGCATTTTGTCCTCAAGGTATTAGTGAGCTATTGAAGTTTTTGGGCAGGGGAGTGATATGATCTGATTTGAATTTTAGGAATATGAATTGGCAGTTATGCAGTAGAAGGATTGGAGAAAGGAATGAGTGGATATAGGATGACCAATTAGAAAGAGAATGCAATAACCCCAGCAAGAGGTAATAAGGGCCTAATTTAGGAGTGATTGTACTGTGAATGATAGATAGAAGTGGAAAAATGCAAGAGAAGTTCTGAAGGCAGAATCAACAAAATTTGTCCACTGATTGGAGAGTGAAGAATTACGAATAACTCCTCGGTTTCACACTTGAGTGGCTGGAAGAATGGAAGTACCTTTGAGAAAAACAGGGAAATTAAGAGGAGGAAGAGGAGGGTTTTTGGGAAGAAAGATAATGAGTTCTATTTTGAACTTGTTGGTTTGGGAATCCTATGGGACACAAAAGTGTGGAGATGTGCAGCAGGCAGTTAAAGATGCAGGCTTGGAGATCAGGAGAGAGATGAGGGCTTGGAGATGTATATTTGGAACTTCATAGAACTTAGAGTTAAATCATGGAAACTGATGAAATCACCAAGAGAGTAAGTATAGAGAAAGTAGAGGGTCCAGGACAGAGCCCAGACTACATGAGGGTATAATGGCTAGGATATGAATGATGGTCCTGCAGAGGAGACTGAAAAGGAGTATTCAGACAGATAAGAAGGGAGACATGGTGGATCAATGTCATGAAAGCCTGTGGATGAAGAAATAACCCAAGGGAGGAGGAAGTGGTTAACTACTCTGATGTGTGAATTTTCCTTGATATAAACATGACCTCATCACAAAAAATAATGTATCTTTAAAGCAGCAACAGATGATTTTATCCAAACAATATCTCCTTTAAACAACTGTTCCATGTTGGTCTATGCACTATGATAAATATCTTTGCATAGACAGGCAGTCCTAGGCAGCTGCTGTGTTTTGTTTCTTCTCTCTCTTTAATGACGAGTGAGGAATCAGTAAATCTTAGGACCCTGGAGGGCTCCCTGGAGGAGGAGGAAGAGGAGGAGAAGGAGGAGGAGGAAGAGGAATAACTTTTTATGGCCTAAGTAACTGCATCTGCTGTCCTGGCACATGTGTGCAGAAGTGTAGGGAGTAAAAAGAGTCGTAAACAGAATGAGAGGGTTGAGTGAATATTTGGACTGAGAAGCCAAAAGTGTGCATGTGTATGTATACACACATATATATGTACACATACATACACATATACATATACATGTGTATATATATATATATACACACACACACACACATGTGCATAACTGTGTTAAGATACATATAGAACACTCAGCACACCCCTATTGTGGACCTGGCTTGGCGAAAAGGTTTGCAGGTCTCTGTAAATAGGAAAATCCTGCTTATTGTCATTAGTGGATCCCTTGAAAGCATGATGGTAGGTGAAATGACATTACAGGGGGACAAGCAGTTCTATAGGAATGACATTGTAGTATGGTTTTTGCAATGTTGCTGTAGTATTTGGGCATAATTCAACAGTGATATTATTATGTAGCCTTGGGGCACATTTCAGCAATTAGCATGGTTCATGGTACATAGTAGGTGCTTATTATATGCTTCTCAACTTGTTGACTTTCTTTAGCAATAACTCCAAATTCTCCATGCAAATGGAGTGGAGGGGAAGGAAATTGGAGGCAATCAAGAGCAAGAAACACTTTAGAAATTTCATTTACATTTGCCTTTGGAATGAAGTTTGAGACATAACAGTCACACTCATAAATAAGATCATGGACTATTAGAGCTGGAAGGACCTTGGGGACACTCTGCCCAATTTTACAAATAAGGAAACTGAGGCCCATAAAAGGAAATGACATATCCAAGGTCACACAAGTAATAAATTGAAGAGCAGGACTTTTAATCTTGGTTTGAAGAGCACAGGATTTGGAGACAGCGGACATGAGTTTGAAACATAGCACTGCAAACTTACTAGAAGCATTATTTTGGGCCCTGGGCCCCAGTTTTCTCATCAACAGAACGAGTATGTTGGTCCAGGTGACCTCAAAAGTTCTTTCTAGCGCAAAATCTATAATCCTATGAATTTACGACTCCCAGTTCAGTGTTCTTTCTGTGATGTCATGCTGCTTCCTACATGTTGCACATACATGTGTACAAACACCCATCCACACTTGACATTGAGACCCCCTTCGTAGTCCCTTGTTATATCCTGAGATACAGTTACGCAGTAGAGGGTAGAATGTTACTAAGGAAAATGCACTCGTCAGGTAATCTTAATGAAGAGCATGTGTATAAGCATACATGTGTATATATTTGTTTGTGGGTGAGCATGAGCACACATGTACTGTGAAAAGGATTCTTTAATCTCATTTTCCAGGAATGTATTCAGTTCCAAGCAGCAACAGAAATAGACATTCCTTCTTTCCTCCTCCTGGAGCTCTGTCTATATCGAGTTAATCCATTTGTGTGTTGGTGGAACTAGGAGGTCTCTACCCCCACTGCTACAGTTTTTCACAGAGTGTGGTTAGTTGGGGTTTTCAGAGGCTGCAGAAAGCTATACTGTCAATTGACTGGACTGAAACCCACAGTCAAAATGTCAGGCTGGCCTCTAAGCAGGATGACTTGTGGTCCCATAGTCACCAGTGAGAGAAGAAATTGATGAATTCCTCTTGCAAGCCATATCCTTATTAGAGGCAACTGGGCAGTGTGGGGGATAGACTGCTGCACTTGGAGTCAAGAAAACCTCAGCTGCAATCTTAGACATTTACTTGCTGGGTGACTCTAGGCAACTGTGCCTCAATCTCTTCGTCCATAAAATGGGGTAATAGTCTCTGTTTCACAGGGTTATCATGAAGATCAGTGATGTAACATGTAAAGGACTTGGCAAACCTTAAAGTGATCCATAAATGTTAGTTATTATTATCAGCATTGTCTCATTACCAGCTGTGTGACTACAGGCAATTAACCAAATCAATAAGCATTTATTAAGTGCCTATTATGTGCCAGGCTCTGTGTTGGGTGTGGGAGTTACAAAGAAAGAAGAAGAAGGAGGTCCAGAGAGGGAAGGGAAGGGGAGGGGAGATGGAGAGGGAGAGGAGGAAGGAAGGAGGGAAGGAAGGAAGGAAGGAACGAAGGAAGGAAGGAAGGGACGAAGGAAGGAACGAAGGAAGGAAGGAAAAGATGAGGAGGGAAAGAAAGAAGGGAAAGAGAGAAAGGAAGAAGAGTAGAAGGGAGGGAAGGAGGGAAGGAAAGAAGGAAGGGAGGGAAGAAGGAAGGAAGAGAGGCAAAGAGAGAGGGAAAAAGAAAGAAGGAGGGAAAGAAAGAAGAGAAGGACTGAGGGAGGGAAGGAAGGAAGAATCACTGGACAAGTGAGTTAACATCTCTGAGACTCAGTTTCTCCATCTGTAAGACAGGGATAATAATCGATGAACAACAGGGCTGTTCTTAGGCTCAAACTAAATAATGTAAGTAAAGTGCTCTACAAATTTTAAAGGGCCATATAGATGTTAGTTACTCTTATCTTTTTTGATGAAGCTGTTGTTATTGTTATCAACATTACTATCATTACCATTCGTTTCCATTACCCCCTCTCTCCTTCAAAGGTCTTTTGAAAAAAAAAAAACAACCAAAAACTTCTCAAAGACTTCTTCCGTGAGAGGCATCATAGTGCAAAGGAAAGAGCTCTCAAATTGGAGTCAGAAGAGCTGGGTTCCAGTCCTGCCTCACACACTTAACAGCCAGCTGTGTGCCTCTGGGAAAGTCACATGATCTCTTTGTGCCTTTGTTCTCTTATCTATAGAGTGCAGAAATTGTACCATTTGGCCAATAAGTACCCTAGCAGCTTTAAATCTCTAATCCTATGAATGAGTAATGAGATGATCATTCTCTCTTCTCTGTTTCTTTCTCTCTCGAACACAAATACATCCCTATTTTGGTCCTATAACTCACAATTTCCTTGGTCAAGCAATGCTTATACCAATCTTCTTACTGAATGCCACTCACATTGTTGTCATTTGTTCTCAGCTAGTCTTTTTCCTATAGAGACATGTACGTGGGTGTTGGTATAATCATCGATCAGAGTGTCTATATAATCCTTTGTCTTTGCTAACCCCAACCAACTTACGTCTTTATATTCATCACCCCATTCCTCCCTCTGGATTCCCTCCTAGATGGACTAGTTTCTTCGCTGCCTGCTGGACATTCATTCCCACCTCCTTGACTTTGCTAGCATTGACTTGTTGGTAGTTTTCCTGTGAGAAATGACCTTCCTATGTTCTCTATGGCCATTCGAATCTTTCTCAATGCCCTACATCAAATCCTACTTTCTCCATGTAGCTTTCCCTGATTCTTTTAATCCTTGGAGAATCTCTTGTAATTATTTATTTTTGTTCAGTTGCATCCTATTCTCCATGACTCTCCATTTGGGGTTTTCTTGGCAAAGATACTGAAGTCATTTGCCATTTCCTTCTCCAGCTTATTTTACAGATGAGGAAACTGAGACAAACAGGGTTAAGTGACTTACCCAGGATCACACAGCTAGTAAGTGTCTGAGGCTGGATTTGAACTCAGGAAGATGAGTCTTCCTGACTCATCCTGGCCCCTCACTCTATGCACTAGCTGCCCCATCAGGATCTCTCCCTCCTCTCAATATCTATTTTACCTTCTATCTATGACATTCATGTGACCTGAACATACATTGCGTTGGTTGTCTCATCATATGCATGTGTCCAGGATACTTAGGCTTTAAAGCTGGAAGGAACCTTCAATATTTGGCCCAACCTGTTCATTTTACAGATGAGAAAACTAAGGCTGGAGGAGGGGGAATAGTTTGTTCAAAGTCATACAGCAATAGAACCAGGACTCAAACCTAGATTTGAGTGATAATAACTCTACCAGGGGTGGGGAACCTGTGGCCTTGAGACCACATGTGGCCCTCTAGGTCCTCAAGTGAAACCCTAACTGGCGACAGTACCTTAGAGGGCATTTGGTCCAATTTTCTCACTTTATATAGGAGGAATCTGAGTCCCAGGCAGGTTTTGTGGTTTCCCTAACACAGGTGGTCAGAGCCCAAGTCCTTTGACTTGAGAGCTAATGCCTCGTGGCAGATAAGGTGGCACAGGCATAGAATGATGGAGTTGCAATCAAGACTTGAGTTCTGATTCTCTGGCAGATACTTATTCACTTGTAGGACCCTGGGCTTATCACTTGATCCCCCTCAGCAATATTAACATCTGCTTTACAGAGTTGTTGTAGGGATCAAATGAGGTGATATCTAGGAAGTGCTTTGCAAGCCTGAGAAGAAATGCTTTCTGTTCTTACTTCCACTGGGCCATGCTGCCTCCCTTATAAGACTGTGAACTCCTTGAGGGCAGGGACCAGGTCCGAATTTAGTAGGTATTCAGTCGATACTCTTGGATTATTTGTTACATCTACCTAGCCCCCTCCTACCCCAGGTAGAAGGATGACTGGTAACTTGATTGGATAATTCATAAGATCCCTTAAAGCTATAACATCCTAGGATTCCATAACTCAGTGATCAGGATTTATAGAACAGATTTTATACAGTGATTCAGAACAGAGGATGCTTAAGACACATAGTGGATGTTTCACTCCTATCTAGCCAGGGGATGCTAGGGAACAGAAGGGTGGGAAGATAAGGGACTGAATTCTGGGGAGAGGGGCAAGCTGAGCAGCTGCCAGGGTGGGCTCTCTTCTGGCCCAGATCTCGATCTATCCTTCCACTCTAGCCCTCATGCTTAACCAGCCCACCTTCCCCAGTCTGCCTTCATTGAAATGCTAACCCCAGTCATTACTCCCCCTCTACAGCTAAATGTGGAAAAACCAGGGACTCTTGTTTTCCTAAGCTGGGGAACAAGCTGCCTCTCCTTCTTTTAGACCCTTCTGTTCTGAGCAGCTTTCCTGTTGTTGTTTTTATTGTTCTTGTTAGGGTGTGTGTGTGTGTGTATGTGTGTGTGTGTGTGTTTTCCTTTTGAGGGAGAGGAGCTTTCCCTTTTAAGCCCCTGAAAAGGGATTATCACCTCTTTGAATCATACCCTATGGCAAGTCAGTTCCAGTAGGCCACCATCTGCAAAGTAGGCAGGGTAGAATGCTGGGCACTTGTCAGATCGGCATCTCCAGCCTCTCCAGAAGCTCCTGGACCATGCATGCATTGTGGCTTGATGGGCATGAGGCCAGCACTCCCCCAGCCAACACCCACGCCAGGCATTTAATTTAGATTCCCGTCCCCTGGAGAGGAGAGATTTCCCTAGGCTTATATCTAGGGTGTGAGACTTTAAGAGAACAGGAGGGGAGGCCTCTGTAAAGGACAGTAGGGTAGAAGGTGTTTGGGAGAGACTACTGCCTGCCCTTTCTCCAGATGTAGCAAACAGAAGGAGCCTGAATCACTGGATATGATGTGGCATTTGTGGAGAGAACAGTGCCTCATGGGCTTGGACTGGACTGAATGTGTCCTGGGAAGCTAGGTGGTTCAGTTGACAGAGCTCTGGGCCTGGAGTTGAGAGGACCTGGGTTCAAATGTGGCCTCAGACGCTTACTAGCTGTGTGACCCTGGACAGGTTACTTAACCCTTTTGCCTCAGTTCCCTCATTTGTAGAACTGGAGAAGGAAACAGCAAACTGCTCCAGTATCTTTTCCAAGAAAACCTCAAATGGGGTCACGAAGTGTCAGACAGGACTGAAAAATAAGTAAACATCACCACCACCACCCACTATCACAACAATTCTCATTCTCTTTGATTGGAGTTGTAATTTTGAATTGAGGCAATTATCTGAATAATTAGGGGTGGGGAGAGGTTAGAGTATGTTTAAAGCTTAGTTCAAAAGTAATGTGAATGTTGTGAGATAATTGGAGTCCTTACCATGCTGGGTAGAAGTAGCATGAAGGGTGACTGGCATCTCCATTCTTAACAAGGGCCATGTCTTTCTTCTTCATTGTATTCACTTCCCCCCATCCACCCCCATCCCCCCACAGCTTTCACTTAAAAAAAAATCACACCTGGGATTTCATTAGTATAGGGAACTCCTGGTGAAGAATCCCCGACACCCCCTATCCCTTACCAATGCAAATCAGTACCCATGCTGCAATTTATATGGTCTTGGAGAGTTGCCTAAGACCCTGGGAAGTGAAGTAATTTGGTTTGTATGTGTCAGAAGAGGAAATTAAATTCGGATCTTCCAGACTCCAAAGCCAGCCCTCTATCCACTGTGCAATTCTGCTATCTTTCACAGACTTGATGATTAATAAAATATGATTTTAGATTTAGAAAGGACTTCAGAAAAGTCCTTGGTTGCAGCTCCTTCATTTGAGAAAACCGAGGCCCAGGGGCAGGTACCTGACCTAGGGTCATAGGATCACAAATTTAGAACTGGAAATGAGTTCATCAGAAGTCATCTCATCCACCTCACTTGTTTTACAAATGAAGAAACTGAGGCCCAGAGAGGGCAAGTCTCTTAACCAAGGACACACAGTAGCAGAGATTGGATTCAAACCCAAGTCTTCCGAAGTCAAATCTAGATCTCCTTCTAATAAATGTTTTCTGGTTGGAAATGGATTGTTAAATGCCTCCCACGGATTGTATATGGAGAACGTGTCTGGGTAGAACATATTCTTATGTCTGGGTAGTTGGATACCAATGTGAGTTCATTACTGTGAGCTGACCCTCCTTCCAGCTGGGCATCTCACATGCTTTCCAAACCTTCCCATCTTGTGTAATTTTCATACATCTTCAATCGAGGATCTACCCCCAAATGCTGGAGGCAGTCTCTGCTTCTTTAAATATTTCATGGATAGGAACAAGAATGCATCACTCTTGTTCATCTGTTGTTTCTCGTTCTTGGTACGTGCATCCTTCCTGGGCCAACATATTTGTTCTCGATGTTGCTTCTTATGCCACTCTCCCTGGTGGCATTATTTTTGTGGTTGTTCAGTCTTTTCAGTCGTGTCTGACTCTTCATGTCCCCGTTTAGCATTTTCTTGGTGAAGATACTAGAGTGGTTTGCCATTTCCTGCTCCAGCTCATTGTGCAGATGAGGAAACTGAGGCAAACAAGGTGAAGTAAAATACATCAGTCTAATTACGTGCTCCTGTGTCTTCTCATTGTCTGTTTGGTCACATGATGTCTTGATTTTTCTGACGCCATGGGGTTCCATGATTGATAACCACATAATATCATTAAGAAAATATTGGAGTTGAAAAGATGGGTCTTCTTGGAAGCAAGCACCTTTGGTACATTGGAAAGGGTGCCAGATTTGTACTGAGAGCATCTGGGTAAAACCCCTTTTCTGCCACTTTCTAGGTGTATGACTCTGGACAAGTCATTTAACATCTTTGGGCCTCAGTTTCCTCACTTGTAAAATGAAAGAATTAAGAATTAAAATAAGAGAATTAAAAAGAGATTCAATGAGGTCTACATTTCCTTCCAGCTTTAGAACTACAATGCTTTTAATTGATCTGTCATGGAACCACATGCAAGAAGACAGAGAGAGATGACAGATCACGGGATGTTTTAGTATGAAGAAATCTTAGAGGTCATTTACTTCACCTCCCTTGTTTTCCCTAAGAATGGGAAGTTGGAGATCATTAGATTGTAAGCTCCTTGAGGGCATGGACTGTCTTCCCCAACTTTTTGTATTCTCAGAACTTAGCACAGTTGTAATTCAGTAGTTCAGTTGCATACAACTCTTTGTGACCCCATCCACCCCAGGCCATCTCCAGTCATCCTGATTAATATCAGGCCACCGGACCCAGATGGCTCTGCAGGAGAAAGTGAGGCCAGTGACCTTGCACAGTCCTCCCTCACTCAAATCAAAGTCAACTGCAAGTCACGTCATCATTTCCCTGATGTCATCGTCCTCTTTGAAAATGAAGGACAAACACAACAACCTTCGTGACCTCATGAACCTTACTGTCTATGAGATTCCCTTGGCAAAGATACTGAAGTGGTTTTCCATTTCCTTCTCCAGTGGATTAAGATAATCAGAGGTTACACATCTAGGAAATGACTGAGGCTAGATTTGACCTCAGGTCTTCCTGACTCCAGGCCCAGAGCTCTGTCCACTGAGCCAGCTAGCTGCCTCTGTATATGTGACTGGCACATAGTAGGCACTTAATAAATGTTTATTGAGTTGAATTGAATTAGTGCCATTAGAGTTGTAAGGGAACTTGGAGATTATCTAGGCCACCCTTCTCATCTTAGTGCATAGGGTTAGAATAATTGCTCAGATTCCATTTTACTATATGGCATAATGGACGAGACGCTGAACTAGAAATTAGGGGACCTGGGTTCTTTTTTCTTTTCTTTTTTTTTTTTTGGCAAGGCAAACCAGACTAAGTGACTTGCCCAGGGTCACATAGCTAGTTAAGTGTCAAATGCCTAAGGTCAAATTTGAACTCAGGTTCTGATTCCAGGGCTTGTGCTCTATCCACTGGGCAATCTAGCTGCCCTTTGGGACCTGGCTTCTAGTCCTAGATGTGCCATTAACTCACTGGGTGACTTTAGGCTAGCCCATCTCACTCCCTGGGCCTCAGTTTCTTCCTTTGTAAGTTGAGTGAGTGGTAAGAGTAAACCTATGTGAATTCATGGCAAAGCTGTCCTGACTTGTAGTTTAGAGACCTTTCTACTGAATCCAAATGTTTAGCGCGGTTCTTGTCACCTAGTTGGAATTTAAGAATTTTTTTAAAAAAATATTGATTGATTTGATTGAATCATACTGAATTGAAGTCTAACCCTAACCCTTACTCCTCCCACCCCTTATTAGCTGTGCAACTAGTTGATCTTTCTGAACCTCAGTTTCCCTATCTGTAAAAATGACCACTATGGTCCATTCTAGCCATAAAGTTGCCATTCTATGAAAGCATGACCTGGTTTTCCTAATTTTCCTCCTGACAAATTCTAAGCCCAGTTCATGGTTCACAGGCAGATCTGGGTAGAGCAAAAATACATTGATGTGGTTATTCAGTGTGCTGCCTTTCCCACTGCCTTTTGGTTACTGGGCAATATCCATTCTTCATTCCTTTTGTCTTTCTACTTGAATGACTATCCTCTATGTCTCTGAATTTCAGTGAGGAGACTTTGTAGTAATCTGTGGCTCAGTGTGATTAGAACCATATCAATGGGGAATAGGAAATTTTGTAATAGGAGCATTCTGTGCAAACCAAGTATTTAAATGCTAAGAGGGTGCAGACAAGAAAAAGCATAAACAGAGGTGATTTTATTTGAAAAAAGTTATTGTGAATTTAAGTTATTTGTGAATGCAAACGTTGCAACATACAAAAAGAATAAGAGTTTTGCACAAGAAACTTTAAACTTCTTTTATGTCCATTTTATTTCTTAAGAAATGGGGAGATGGGAAAGAGAAAATAAATGCCTGTTAGTTGAGAAAAAATAGAATGCTATATATATATATATGTATATACATATATGTAAAATTTAATGTGAGAGTAACAAAACTGCTTTATTTGTGTGTTGTCATCTGTACTTTTTCTGTATATTGAAAATATTTTATTGTATATCTGTATAATATGTACATATTATATATGATATAATAGAATAGAACATATGTACTATGTGCATATTATATAATTATAATATAAGGTAATATAATTATGCAATTACCTTATAACATATTATATAATATGTCAATATTATATTTAAATACCATTTTATCCTACATATTATGTTAAAACATCACATCGTCATATATTAATCAGCATCCCTTAAGTATATAGGTATACATTATATATGTAAGAATATATGTCTAAATACCTTTTTCATGTGTGTGTATGTATCCCAGAAAAACAAATCAACCCCTTAGACACATCTTTACATATACACCCCATTCTGTACCTCTAGACTCTGCCACTCAGGGCTCTGTAGACTTTGGGTCATGAAATGAGACCTTAATCACTAGGCTGAGTTTTCTGATGCATGAAAGGAGAAAAAAAATTGAGGGAGCAATTTTCATTGCTCTGGGGTGTGAAGGGGATAGAAACAGGTCGTTTAGGACTAGAAAACAGCCAAAGGGAGCAAAACAAGAGCAGATTATGATGAACTAGGCATCCAGAAGAGAAGAGGGAAAGGGAAGGAGAATATTAGTGGAGGGCTGGGGAGAAAAGAAAGAAGGATGAGGAAGGAAAGATAAGCCTGATGTGGAAGGAGGGTCTCAGAGGGGGGTCAGGAGAACAAACCAAGAAGGAATAGTGTAATGGAAACAGTCCTAGATTCTACCTCTGTCACTTAACTAGCTAGGTGACCTTGAGCAAATCACTGAACCTCTTTCTGGGACCAAGTTTTTTCAACTGTAAAATGAGGGTGTTGAGCTATAAGGTCTCTCAGGTCCCTCTCAGCTCTAAATCTATGATACTATGACCTTCATGTATTACATCCAGATCTATCCTTGAATCTCTATTGGTGCTACTAACAGTTTTTCAATAAATTAAATTTTCTTAGTAGGCTTAGGAAAAGCAGTGTGACAGTAGATGTGAGAGAGACAGAGAGAGAGACAGAGAGAGAGAGAGAGAGAGAGAGAGAGAGAGAGAGAGAGAGAGAGAGAGAGAGAGAGAGAGAGAGAGAGAGAGAGAGAGAGAGAGAGAGAGGACTACATGGGTTCAAATCTTGCCACATACTGTGTGCCCCAGCAACTCCCAAAATTGCAAAAAAGTTGCTGGTTTCCATGGATGGAGTTTCTCCACCAAGGATTACTTACACAAATAAAAGCACAGATCTTGGCGAAATGGGGTGGGGGAGGAGAGGGAAGGAAGAAGCAAGACTGAGATTGTATCTCCATCACTTTCCCTTTTCCCGAGATCTGGAATGAACTCTCCATCCCTGCCTAGAGAGCCAGGCGTGAACTCCAAGGTTCCAAAATACAGTATCCTAGGGAACAGGTAAGTCACCTAACAGAGCACAGGACTTAGGAGTCAGAGAGATACAAGTTCAAATCCTATCTCAGACACTTAATAGATGTGTGACCCTGGGCAGTTTGCTTAATCTCTCTGGGACTCAGTTTCTTTACCTGTGAAACAGGATAATAATAGCTTCTACCTCACAGGACTATTGCGAGCATCAGATGAAATGATATATGTAAATTTTTTTTTGCAAATCATGAAGTGTAATTGAGATATAAGATCATAGATTTAGAGCTTGGAGGAAACTTAGAGCCTGAAGCCATCAAAGTCCACCTCCTCATTTTATGGTTGAGGAAACTTAAGAACAGAGAGGTTCAGTAATTTGCCCAGGGTCACACAGCTACTATCTGATGTACAATTTCCAACCAGGTCTTCCTCACTCCAGGTCCAGTGCTATATACACTATACAAACATACTATCTCTTAGCTACAATTACAAGCATCCTTGGCAATTAATTTTCCAACATCTTATTGTACATAAAAGTGGCCCATCACCAGTATTTGAGTAGAACTACCCTGGGGTTGGTGGCAGTGGATATATTTAGATTGTGGGCTTTAGTATATCCCACCACACTAGCACATGTTGAACCCACAGTAGGCACTTTATGCATACCTGATCATTGACCCTGTGTTCTACCTCCTGGGGACCAGGACTCTGCCCAGTACAGCCCGGGATTCCCAGGGCTTGTGGGGATGTCCCCAGCTGCCTTCCAGGATTATTTAAGCAGAATTTACAGCAGAGCTATAAACTAAACTCGAAGTAACATTTCTCAATTGATGGCACCCGGCAATAGACTGAGTCGCTCCTCGGCGTGTAATAGCTTCACTTATGAGGCTTGATTTACAGCATCATCAAGAAACTCGAGATGCCTGGTTCTTTGTAGAACTATCATTTAGTGCCTGACCCCACCCGGCCAGGAGTAGAGGCCTGTTCCTGTAACCTAGTGAATGATTACTCTGAGAAAAGAAAGAGATTTTAACTTGAGTTCTTCTGCCAACTGGGTCTCACCCATTTTCCCCAAAGATCTCCACTCCGCCCAGACCCAACCAGCATTACTTCCCCCTGGATTCAGCAAACAGCATCCCTCCCTGTGCTAACCAGAATCATCCTTTCCTGGACTTACCAACGCCTTCACTTGTTACTGTCTTTCCTACTTCCTGACTTCCCATCATGTTTATGCTTACCCTATGTAATGACCTTCCCCTACCTCCACTCTCTCAGCTCATCCCTCACCTTCTTCAAAGCTCATCACCGTCAGGCCACTTTCCAAGGTGGATTAACCTCCCCTGACACCAAACACTTTTCTCCAGGGCCTCTTTGAGACATCTAGGTGGTTCAGTGGATAGAGCTCTAGGCCTGCAGTCTGGAAGACTTTGAGTTCAAATCTAGGTTCAGATAATTGGTTTGTGTAACCCTGGGCAAGCCATTTAACCTCCATCTCAGTTTCCTCATCTGTGAAATGAGGTTCATAATAGCACCTACCTCACAGGGTTGTTGTGGGGATTAAAGGAGATAAAATTTGTCAAGTGTCTGGCACACAGAAGGTGCTTAATAAATGCTTGTTCTTTTCTTTTCTCAGCATTTACATAGGTGGTTTGCACAATATGCAGTTTGTACTTTTTTCAATGCTGTATTTGTGAATGAGTGTCTCAGTCCATTTCCTATGCATATGACTGGGAGATCCCTGAAAACAAGGACAGTCTTCTCCATCAAACAGGTATTTCCTTGAGAACTAAGGCTGTATCTCCCCCTCTAGACTAGGCCTCTCCTCTAAGACTCATCACATGCTTTTGTATTATATTTCTTTGTATTCCTATGCAGGCCCTGCCCTAATTAGCTAGCTCTCCTAGCACCCTTCCCCCCTAACTACTTCGCATTTATTTTCACTTATTTTCTTTATATTTATTCTGTATATCTGTGTAAATGTGTATTTCTTATTCCCCCATTAGAACATAACCTCCTTCAGAGTTAGGATTGTTCCATTCCTTGTATCTATACCCAGAACTTAGACTATCCTGGGCTCATAGTAAGCTGTTCATAAAGGCTTGTTGATACATTAATTGATCTCCTTGAGACTTCAGTCTCTTCCAAATATTTGTTTATTTCCTATCCCTAGCACAAGGCTTTGCACATAGGAGATGTTTAGCAAATGTTCATAACCTCATAGGTTGGAATCTAGAAGGTAACTTAGAAACCACCTAATAAGCAGGGGTGTCATGGTAATTGTTTAACAATTGGCTTTCCAAAAAACAAAAAACAAAACAAAACCCAGAACATACACATGACACACTTAAATTTAACCTGCATAATAACGTTTTCTTAAGCTTAGACAATCAACAAAACAACAAATCAAGCCCATTTCCAAAGTATAGATGCTTAGGGGCAGCTAAATGATGCAATGGATAGAGCACCGGGCCTAGAGTCAGGAAGATGCATCTTCCTGAGTTCAAATCCAGGCTCAGATACTTACTAGCTGTGTGACCCTGGGTGAGTCACTTAACCCTGTTTGCCTCAGTTTCCTCATCTGTCAAATGAGCTGGAGAAGGAAATGGCAAACCACTCCAGCATCTTTGCCAAGAAAACCACAAAAGGGGTCATGAAGAGTCAAACACACCTGAACAACAACAGATGCTTACTAATTGTCTGGAGAGCCAGTCCAAGCAGTCAAGCAAACCCCTGAATTTAAGCCACCCTCATTTTACAGATGAGAAAAATGAGGCTCAGAAGTTAAATGACATGTCCAGGAGCACACAGTTAATAAGTTTATTATATTGACTTCAGTCTCTTCTTTCTTTCTCTCTCTTCCCTCCCAGAGGCAGTGGGAGAATTACAATGTTGCTCCTAGTCCGTTCACTGCTTACCTGCCATAAAGTTTTATTTCTCCCTCTCCCCTGCCCTCTACCCCATCCCTGCTACCAGCAAATGGGTGATCATAACCATCGCCACCGGAGAGCTATCAGACAGCTTCTCCAGTGCCCGCCTCCCCCTCCTCTCCTCAATCGATACATCAGAGAGAGAGGCAGAGATTTCCTGCATCCTGTCGGCTCAGTTTCAGAAGCAGAAGGGGAGGGATGGAGCTTCTTCACCCTAGGGGTGAGCTCATCTCCGCCTGACCTCCACTCCATTCCCTTCCTCCTCCTCCTTCCCTCCTCCACCCCTCCAATCACCTCTCTAGGCTCTGCCTCTTAAGTTCCAGGTCCCTGCCAAGAGTGACCTCACAGCTGTGGTCACCTCTAAATTGGGGGTGGGGAGAGGGGGGTTCAGCTTGGGCAAAAATTGTCTGTGGATGCTCCCAGTAACCCATAATGAATCGTATTCAAAGTATGTCTATGAGAGAGAGACAATGAATGTGTTTCTAGCACCATTCTTTGTATTTGCATCCAAATGTCCATGGTCCTATGTGACTCCATGCCACCTGAGTGACTTTGGGCCATCGATGTGACACAGTCTCCCCATCTATAAAATGAGGGACTTGAACTTGATGAAATCTATTGTTGTTGTTGAGTCATTTCAGTCATGTTTGACTCTTCATGACCCCATTTGGGGTTTTCTTGGCAAAGATGCTGGAGTGTTTTGCCATTTCCTTCTCCGAGAAATCTAAGGGCCTTTCTAAGTCTAACATTCAATAATTCTGCCATCTATGTATACCATCTATACAGTAGAAAATGTGCTAGATTTGGAGTCCAAGGAGCTGAGTTCAAATCAATACTCTGCTAATTAGTACCTCTGACTCTGGATACATTTCTTAACTTCTCTGGGCCTTAGTGTCTCCATCTGCAAAGATGAGGAGCGTTGGCTACACAGACTCTAAGGTACCTTCTCACTCTAAATCTATGATCCAATGTTTTAAAAATGATCGTGATTCAAAATCTTGTTACGGTGGAAAGATTGGTGTACTTGTAATAAGAAGAAGGTTCAAACCTTGGATCCTCCATTCACCATTTATGTGACTTTGGGCAAACACTTGGCACAGTGCCTGGCACATAGTAGGGTACTTAATAATGTTTATCGAATTAAAGTTTATTGAACTTTCCCTCTCAGGGCTGCAATATATCATTTGGAAAATGAGGGAGAGGGGGATTCACTTAAGTGACCTCTAAGCTCCCTTCCAACCAGCAGTGCCAGCTCATACCAGCTCTGGAGAGCTGATTGCTAAATTCTCAGTGCGAGCATTCACATCTCATAAATGTCAAATGCTACAAATTAGGGCTTGATTTATTGTTTTGTTGATTGTCTAACTTAAGAAAGTGATGGAGAAAATGTCGATGATGCAGAATAAACTTAAAAACATGTCAAGAATATTTTTTTTGGACTTCCAGTTGTTAAACATTTACCAACACACCTCTGCCTTCGGCTTTAAGTCTGTGGTCTCATACCTAGAGAGAGATAATCCTTTGTCCAGTATATGAAAATATTTGTACTTACATATGCCCATTTTCTTTTCTTAATTTAATTTGTTTTTTTATTGATTGGCTTTTTAAAATTTTGAGTCTCAAGGCCACATGTGGCCCTCTAGGTCCTTAAATGTGGCCCTTTGACTGAATCCAAACTTCACAATACAAATCCGCTTAATGAAAAGATTTGTTCTGTAAAATCTGTACTCAGTCAAAAAGCTGTACCCAAGGACCTAGAAGGCCATGTGTGGCCTCAAAGCCACAGGTTCCCTGCCCCTGCTCTTGGACAAGTCTCTTCATCTTTCTTGGTTCTAGGCATTTTTCTCTAGCTATCCTCCAATAGAATTTTTTATACTACATAATTATTCAAAGCTTTATGCATTTTTGTTTACAATTACAGAGTAATTACAAATGTTTAGTACCAAACTGATGACAGAATGCTCTGCCTCATCCTTTGTGCTTCCTACCTTCCCCGATTCCTTAAGTTTCAACTAAAAGTCCATCTTCTACAAGAAGCCTTCCCCAACCACTCGTAATTCTAGTGCCTTCATTCTTTTAATCACTTATTTTTCCTATATATAGCTTGCTTTGTACCTAATTACTCATTATCTCCTCTATTAGATTGTATACTCCTTGAGGGCAGGCACTGTCTTTTGCCTCTATTTTTATCTCCAGTATTTAGCACAGTGCCTGGTATATAGTAGGTGCTTAATAAATGCATATTTGCATTTGTGCCATCCCTGGCAAGTATAAAAGTTTTAGACCTACCTAGTCCAAATCATAGAGTCTCAGAGCCCTTCTAGTCTACCTGTCCGTGAAAAAAAAATCTTCACAGGTAAATTGTAGTGGGCATTCTAGTTGAGAAGTGAATGAGACCAGATAGTCTTCTGACTGAAGTCCCTTCCAACTCTGAGAATCTGTATTTCTATGATACAACAGGAAGGATGAAAGGAAGTCTTCATGGAAGAGACAGTATGGAAGTTGGCTTTTAAAGAATGAGAATGAATTCAATAGTTAAAGAGGAGAAGAGAATAGAATCAGAGGTGGAATGGACTTTAGAGATCATTTGGTCTTCTTCATTTTTTGTTTTAAGAGCAAACTGAAACCTGGGGAGATTGAGTAATTTGCTCATTGCCGCATGGGTAATAAGTGGCAGTAAGTGGAATAAAATACACACCTATGTCCTGTAGAATTTTTTTGCATCAAAATATATACATTTATGCAAAATGACTTAAAATATGTCACTTGAACCACTTTTCCCTACCTCCAACATGCCCTGTCTTAGACCAGTGCCTACCTAGACTTCCCATTTCAGGTTCTACTCTCTGGATACGTCTTGCCTGGAAAATTCAGAGCTCGGCCTAGATGACCCCCATTGCCCCTTCTAGCGCTTCCATTCTCTGATTCTCTCTCTGTGCTCACTGTGGCCTGAAGAATCAGATAGTCAAACGTGCTACAGTTGAACCTGGGGAGCCAATTAAACAGCAAATACAACAACTATGTCAACCAAAAAGGACTTGCTAGAATCCCAGAATGTTAGAGCTGGAAGGAATCTCAGAGCATAGAACATTACAACACAGAAAAGAGGATTTAAAGCTAGAGGGACTTTACAGGTGATAAAAATCCATCTCATTATTTTACAGGTGAGGAAACCGAGAGCCAGAGAGGCTGAGTGACTTCCACAGAGTAACACAGCTAGTAAGAGTCTAAGGAAGGATCTGAACTCAGATCTTCCTACTTGCAAGCTCATTACTCCAATGGGTCTCATTCCTTATATCTATGAGGGAAGCCAGTTTTCAACATCTTGGCTGAATGAGTAATGGCCAGGAGATGGGAGAATGGCATCCTAGCTAGCCCTTGTTCTGAATCTGGGTCCCTCTTTCTTTCTCTGTAAAAGAAGCAGGGTGGACAAGGTGGTCTCTAAGGTCCCTTACAGCTTCAGCAGCTTATGAGTCTATGAGATTTGGAATCCACTTGATGGCCTCTCAGCTCAGCCTCAATTCCAGCATGAGCTGAAGGAACCTTTCTCCATGACCTTGGGAAAGTCATGGGGTCTTATTTTCCTCATCTATAAATAAAGGACTTAGTCCAGGGACTAAGGTACCTTCAAGTTTTAATATAAAACTTCGGATATTTGGGATGGGAGGATTGTCTTCAAGCTCTCTTCATTCGTCTCCCCAAGAGCAAACATCCATCTCTTTGCAGTAAAGGTTACCCCTAACCCTCCCCCCTTTACAAAGTGTGAAGAAATAGCTTAATGCCTAATTTTTGAGAAACATGGAAAGGTTACAGGCTTTGCTATCAAGGGTCCTAAGTTCAAATCCCATTGTCTGTGTGACCTTGGACAAATCATTTTAGCTCCTCAAGCTTTAGTTTCCTCATCTGTAAAATGAGGAAGGCTGGACTTCATGGCCTCTGAAGCCTTTTCCGGTTCTAGAGCTATGAGCCCATGAGCCTAAGAATAGTTTTAAAAAGAAGCTACCAAATGACCTGAATCAATTGGAGATTCATAGGGCAACCTCTCCCAGTGGTACCTTATTCTCCCAAAGGGTGCTGCCTCTCCATCCCCTCTCTACCCCCATCATTAGCTAAGGGTGTCCTTTGTGCTGCTTGCCTGCTTTAGGCTTGGTCTTGCAATGATTGTCCCCAGTACAAAAATTCCTAGTTATGGCTCTGGCAGCCAAGATTACTGTGAAGGAAAGCACTGGATCAGTCCAGGGGCAGAACCAAAGAGAGAAAGCAGGCTTCTTGGAGAGCCAGCGAGAGGAGAATCTATGCCAGGAAGCATCTGGCACAGGTCCAGAGAGGAGAGAGTTGCCCCAGAAATATCAGAGTAAGGACATTTTCAGAAAGAAAGGACAGAATTGTATAGACACCAGCAGCTCTGCACTGCAAGAAAATATTAGACCAGGTGAATAGAGAAAAGACCCTGGGTCTCATGGTAACAGTCAGTAGCAAAACAGCACTAAATACCCTGACTTCATTTAAAACAAATTCATATTTAATCCAATTCAGCAAATATCTGTTAAGCACCTCCAATATGGCAGAGACAGCATGCCATAACAAGAAAGAACTCTGATGGGACTTGGCGTCAGGAGAGCCTTGACTTCAGACCTCACCTCTGACACATTTCAGTAAAATAAGATCATGGGTAATGGAAGCCATCCCATCAAGCCCAGCCCTCTCACTTTGCAGATGAGAAAACTGAGGCACAGAGCAGTTAAGCAACTTGCTGAAAGTCACACAGCTAACAAGTGTCTGAGGTGGGATTTGAGCCTATTATCTTTCTGGCTCCAAGTCCAGTGTACCATCTACTCTGTCCCTGATGACTCTGTTTCTGCATCTGTTAGATGGAGCTAGAAATACTACCTACCTCGCAGGATGGGCATGATGATCCAATGTATATAAAGTGCTTTGTAAATCTTAGAGGGCCATATAAAGTAAGGCACTGGCTTGGTCATCAGGAATGCAGAGATTTAAAAATGGCTCTGTTCCTTCTCCCAAGAATTCTCTCCTTCCTAAGAAAAATGCTATAGACATCAGATAAGTGTAAAACAAGGGAGGGTCGTTTGGGGGCACAGAAGAGCTTTAGAATAACTATTCTATGAAAATCAGAGGAGGGAGAGAGTATTTCCCACTGGGAGAATCAAGGAAGAACTCCTAGATGAGGTGGCTCCAAACCTGAGCCTTGAAGGGAAGAATTTTGAAAGGAAGAAACAAAGCAGTAGTACATTCTTAGTAAGGGGACAGCCTGTGCAAATGCACGATAGCTGGAGAGGGAAGATAGAAATTGGGGCAGTTGATTTGTATAGAATGTAGAGTTCAATTCAACGAACATCTATTAAGTGCTTATTTTATGTCTAGAAACTGGTAAGACACAAACAGGTCATTTGAAGTATATGGTTGTCTATGAATTGTTCATATCTGAACAAAGCGCAGTGTGATGGCCAAGGGTGAGGGGGAATGCCATTATGGGTGGGAATAAGGCAAGTTTAGGGGAAGAAGGTGGAATCGAGGAGTGATCGTAGAAACCCAGAGTGTTGGATCTTCTTAGAGATTGTCTTGACTTCTGAGTTGAATTTTAAAGAATTGATAAGAATTTAACAAGGAAGGGGAGGTGGGACAGAACAAGGTGAACAAAGCCACAGAACTGGGATGGGGGAGGTTATAACTCAGGATCTAGCTTGTCTGGAGCTAGTTTGTGGTGAATATCAGAATGGATGATCTTTCTATAGTCAAGTTAAGAACAGACACAGTAGACTAGTGTGTACTTAGAAGCTTTCTTTCTTTTTTTTTCTTTCTTTCATCCTTTGTCGTATGGGACTTATTTGGTCTACTTTGGGCTGATGAGTGAATTATCTAATTCATGTTTTATTATTATGAATAAATATTGATCTCTTTTATATAAACACTGGTATGGTATTCCCCTAGGGCTTTGAGTTTTCTAAGCTTACAAGGCTCTTTGCCCAGACTGCTGCGTCTCCACTTTTACGAAGCATTTTATCGTTTACAAAGCACTTTCTTCCCAACAACCTTAAAGTTAGGTAGTTAAATATTATTATGCCCATTTGACAAAGGAAAAAAATTGAATTTCAGAGAAACAAAGGAACTTGCCTAAAGTGACATGTATGCGCAAGTTTGTCAGGATTAGAACCCAGGTCACTGGACTCCCATGTAAGTCCTCTTTCTTATGTAATTTGGCATTACCTAGCTTCTAGTAAGTGGGTTCTTGTCTTGGCCTGTACCCCTATTTTGTATCCTAGTTCCAATACCGTGCCTTTATCTTGATTCTCATAATCCTGAAACATCACAGTTGGAAGGTATGTAAAAGGCCACCATAAATCCTTGTGTAATATACCTGACAAATAAATGATCATTCAACTTTTTCCTTAAAGGATGGGAACCTACTACAAACATAGGCAGGCCAGTCTAATTTGGGTCAGTTCTAATTTCTCTTTAACTCAAACCTTAGTTTGTCAATTTTCAATTTCAACCCATTTCTTCTAGTTAGGTTCCGTGAGGTCAAAACCAACAAGGGAAATCCCTTTTCTGCACATCAGCCCTCTGCATACTTGGAGACAGCTCTCAAAGACCCATGTTCTTCTCTTCTGCAAGCTAAATGCCCCTGCTTCCTTCAATGGAACCTCAAATGGCGTGAGCTCGTGATGATTTGGTTGTGTTCCTCTAGACACTTTCAAGTTTATCAGGGTCTTCCCCAAACTGTGGTACCCAGAACTGGACACCGTGGTCTGACCAGAGCAAGACATAGCAGAACTATCACTTCCCTAGCCCTAGATTCTATGCCTTTCTTTACATAGCTTCTATTTGTATTGCATACTCAAGCCCCTTCCTTGGTTTCCTGTCCAGAACTCCAGTTTCCTCAGTACTGAGGCATTGCATTATTTTACCCAGTCTTTCAAGGAACTGAGTTGTGTCCTTGAACTCCAGCCCCCATTGGGAGTGATGATAGTGAGTGCCAAGAAGAGGCTTTCCATTCTACTTGGTGTCAACCATTTGTCTATCTGATCTGCCTCCTGCCAGAAACCCTTAACATGACACCCACATATATAGAGTCCTTCCTATTATCTATGACTGAGATCTTCCTCTTTGGTGCTTTCTCCATCCTGGACAAATCTTGTCTAGTCTATTGTTTTAAATATCCTTGACTTGCCATATCCCACCATCAATCAAATTCTGGTGTTGAGATTTGTTGTGTTTTGGGTTGTGTTGGACGTCAATGCGAAAGGTCATAGATTTAGAGTTCCAAGGCACCTCAAAAGTCATTTAGTCTGACTACCTATTTTATAGATGAGGAAACTGAGGCTAAGTGAGATTGGAACCTACCTGGCTCCAGGACTTGGAGTCAGGAGGACCTGATTTCACATCTAGCCTCAAACACTTACTAGCCAGTGTGATCCTGGGCAAGTCATTTAACTTTTGGTCTGTTTATTTTGTTTTGTTTTTGCAAGGCCATTAGGTTTAAGTGACTTGTCATGGGTCATACAGCTAATGTCAAATCTCTGAGGCCAGATTTTAACTCAGATCCTCCTGACTCCAGGGCTGTTGCTATCGAGTCTGCCTCAGTTTTCTTCTCTGTAAGATGAGGAGAGTAATAGCTCCTACTCACAGCATTGTTATGAGGACAAAATGAAATATTTGTAAAGTATTTGCAAACCTAAAAGTGCCATGTAAATGCTGGCTATCATTCTGTTTATTATTATTTATTTCCCCAAATCACACGAGCAGTGAATAGGAGGTAAGATTTGTCTGCTAACTCTCGCAGAACCAGTGCTTTCTCCACTGTACAATGCTATTGTTGAGACTGCTTCCTTGTAATAGTTGGTCTGTTGTCATGGCTCTATCATAATATGTAACAATGGTCACAGTTCATATATATATATATATATATACACACACATATATATACATCTCTCTCTCTCTCTCTCTATATATATATATATATACATATATATATATACATATATATATATATATATATATATATATACACATAAATAGTGGCTTAAGGCTTATAAATCACTTTCTCCACAAAAATAAATTTGAGGTGGGTAGTGCACTTATGATTGTTGGGTGTTAAGAGTTGGAAGGGACTGTACAGGCTTAAGAGCTTAAGGTTTAGAGCCAGAAGAGACTTTATTGCTTATCTAGTTCAACTCTCCCATTTTTCAGAGGGGGCAAACTGAGGCATGGGGTGATGAAGTGACTTTCCCAGCACCACAAAGGTCGTATGTGGCAGGGTTGGCGTTAAAATCCAAATGCAGAGTATTTTCCATCCCCTTATCTTTCCCATTTTGCTGGTGAAGAAACAGAGTCAAAATGAATTGACCAGGGTCATGCAGCTGGTAGGTATCAAAACCCAGGTATCCAGATTTCAAGTCCAACGCTCTTTTCCGATAAACTATGTTGCCTCTCAAAGGAGCCGTCTTCAAAAAACCCCAAAAGTTCATACTTGAAAGCCTATGTTAATTAATTTGTTTGTCAACCTAAGGCTTATTTGGGGTATATGATCTTAGTAACTGTGTCATGTTAATCCTGTGTTGGCATCAATCCATAGCAGTCAAGCTAGGGCTTCCTTTGACTGTACATTTCACTATTTTGTCATAGCTAATTCATTCATTCAGCGAATATTTATTAAGTTGGGTGATGAGTGAAAGACAATAACTGTTAGAAGTGGGAGAGCTGTTTGTGGACTGAGATGGAAATGGAAGGCTTCCTGGAGGAGGCAGGATTTGAATAATTAGTGGAATAAGCAAAAAGTCTAGGGAAAAGGTATAGGGGCAGGGAGGTATTAAAGACAAGGCAAAAAGCATCCACGCAGAGATTGGAATATGTATTTTCTGTTTGGGGAAACAGTGAAACCATTCTCTCTAGGGCAGAGAATTCACATGGGGAGTAGTGGTGTATAGGGCAGCTAAGTGGTACAGGAACATTCATCTTCCTGAGTTCAAATCTGGCCTCAGACACTTATTAGTTGTATGACCCTAGGCAAGTCACTTAACCCTGTTTGCCTCTGTTTCCTCCTCTGTAAAATGACCTGGAGAATGAAATGGCAAACCATTCCAATATCTCTGCCAAAAACACCCCCAAAGAGGTCACGAAGAGTTAGACACAGCTGAAATGACTAAACACCAAAAAAAGTAAGATGTAAGCCCTTCAGGGTCATGGGCCAGTCATGCACTGGTAAAAGTTTAAGAAGTGGTTCTTAGGGAAAAACGTAACACAGTTTTCAATTAAGTTTGCATTATTAACATTTTATCCATCACTCTTTTAAGTTGAGACAGACAACAAAAGCAACAAATTAGGCCCTGATTTGTAGTATTTGCTTCTGAGGAGTAAATGCTCACACTGGAAATTTAACAGTCTGCTGGAGAGTTGGTTCAAGTGGGCTCAAACACACATGTGGCAGGGACTCTTTTGTTTTGGTATTTTTATGACCAGCCACTAGCATAGCACAGTGCTTTAGACATTGTAGATGTCCATTAAATACTTATCAAATTGAATTAAAGTGAATTGGAACATAAAGTTTTCAACTGATGCCATATCCTATACAAAGTCTAATACCCTAGGACCCTCTGCCTGGAAATTATTTTCTATGTATTTTGTATTTTATTTTTTGTGTAGATATTCCCCCTCCCCTAATAGAATAGAAATTCCTTGAGGTCAAGAACATTTTTTTTGTTCTTTGTGTCCAGGCTGCCTAATGTGGTATCTGACACATGGCTCTTGATGAATGCAAATTGAATGAATGAGTTGAATGAATGAATAATTGAATGAATGCTTGAACAAATATACTGCTTGCTACATGTTATAATCAAACTCTTCTTCCTTCATTGCTATTCTTGGTCCTTGGCAGTCGCCCCATGAGGGATCTCTTTAGCAAGATGATTGCTGTTATCAAACTCTCATCCAGGGCTGGCTAGCCCTGGGCCAACCATAGTCTTTAGCTTATCTGAAGTAGAGTCAGGCATATGGGCATTCATGTGGCTCTCACCTCACCATTGGCTATTGGGTGCTTTATTTTCCCATCCCTTACCCAGATTTCTGGCATGTGAAGCTGGGCATCCTTTGGTTGGATCTATTGAATGAGATCTCAAGAGGTTATGGAAGGAGTCCCTCAGTTTCAGAAATTGAGCATTATGAGGATAACATTATTATCAGTCCCTGTTCTGTCACCTTCCTTGATCTGCCCTTCTTATTGATATGCACTCAACTGCAACTTTCTAGGGGGTCTTGCAGTGTTTTGTCAAGGTCATTGGAATGAGAAGTGTCTCACCCTCTTGGACCCAATTTATAAGACGCAGTGAGTATGTTAGAGTTTCTACAGTAATACGTTCTTTACCTTAATTTGGCTCCCTCCTCTGAACACCTAAAACACTCCAGAAATCTCCTCCACCTTGATTACATTCTGTCCTATTGATATTTGGCATTGTCCATTGTGTATGACTATCTTTCCAATTAGACCTGAAGCTCCTGGAGGGCAAGGAGCATGTGTCCTTTTGTGTATTTCCCACACTTTCTAGTGCAATGAGGCAGCCAGAGTGTGATCATCTATCATAGCTCTGGAATGCATCTAGGAGCAACTAATCCAAACTCCCCATTTTATATATGAGGAAACTGAAGCCCAGAAACCATAAGTGATCTGCCCTATCAAGGCTTGGATCTGAAACCATGTCTAAAGCCCATGGGATTGTTTTGTTTTTTGTTTTTTTTTTTTCCACTGCAAGGAAATGCTTTGTGATTGATTGCACTGAGATCAGTTTTTAAATATTTTCTTCATGTGCCAACTAAATGTTTTCCCTGAAGGTTTTCTTGAATAGCAGTGTGGTTAGACACTCTCTGATTCAGGAAGCTTGGTCCCTCAATCTCTTCTCTTCCTTCCTTTCCCGTTCTTTTTTCATCCCTCTCCTATACCTTCTTTTCTTTCCCCTTTTCATCTTTTCACTCCCTCCACCCTCTCATCCTTTGCCTCCCATTCTCATCTCCTTCACTTCCTTTCTCTCCTCCTCCTATTCTCCTCTTTCCCTTTTATTTTCCCTTCTGCTGCTTTCTCTGTCCTCTTTCTCCATTTCCCCTTCTCTCCTCCTCTTTCCATTTCTTCATTTGTCCTCTCTCTTCCTTCTCCCTCCCTTTCCATTCCTTCCTCCTCTTTTCCCAGACTGCTCTCCACCACTGCAGAGTGACACACTTAACATGCCTTGGGTGTTGGCTGGAGAGCTTTAATGCATTTGAGAGAGAATACAAATTCTTCAATCAATTGCTTTTTCAATGAAGGTAACTCACTCTCTCTCACCTTATTTGCCAATGATGCATTGTTGTTTCAACTCAATGAGCCTTATGACTTGTGGGGCTTTCATTATAAATGAGCTGCATAGCAATTGAGGTACAAAAATGAGTTGTGATAACCTGACCTGAAATCCCAAACCCAGTTAATCCCCAGGGTTCTGGAGACAGTTATTTAAAGAGGACCTAATCTGGTGGAGGGCATCAGCTTTAGGGGACTGAGGGTCAAGAAGGTCCGGGGCTCTCCCCAGTCAAGCAGTGGAACCCAATGCCAGGTAGTTAGGGTGCCTAACTAGCAGAATGGGCAAGGAAGTTTCGCTTCTATATCACTTATATGTAGTGAGTTATCTTCAAAAGCTCAATCCGCTTTCACCCAAGTAGACATAACTAGAATGAGCTAGAATGCATCTCAGAGATAATGTAGACTGACAACCCGCTCCCCATGAGGAGGAACTTGTTGCCCAGGGTCACACAAGGAATTAGTGTCAGAGGCAGGACTTGAATTCAGGTCCCCTAATTTTGGGGCCAATGCTCCTGTCACTCTACCATGCTATCTCATGTGTGACTTCTGAGCCTAGCTATGCACTACCCTGCTTCCCCTGCACACTTATTATTTGGTGGGGCTCTCTTTCAACCCCTGATTCATAGGGAAACAAAGCCTTAGACTCTAGTACTGCGTATAGCTCCAGGGTTTAAGCCTCCAACGTTCTTCCTACATGTCCTAGACACTCCCCTCTCTATCCTCTCCTTCCTGGATCCCATACCCAGAATCTCTTAAAATAATTTCTCCTGGAGGCACCCGCCCTGGGTCACCTTCTACAATCTGCAGCCTCAGCTTCTACCCTTGATTGAGTTAAAGAAGGAATGAGGGAAAAGGATATTCACCTTCCCCCATTTTCCCTCTAATCATTTCTTGCTGAGGTTCCAGATTCCTCATTCCCAGCCTCCTGCCCCCACACCCCGTTTTATAGAAGTCTGCTTCCAATTTGGGAGTAATTAGCTAAGTAGGAATTTGCACTTACCAAGTGAATAGATTTATGTAGCATAGCTTTTGTGTCTCTTGCCTAAGGCGGTGCAGTACAATCCATGCACTTGAGGAAGAGGGAAGGAGGGCAAGTCCTTCACACACTGGCTAGCCTAAGTGGCCAGAAATCAGCTTCCTTCATCTTAGAAAAGACATTCATTGACAGACTGAAGTACATCCAAGAAAAGTGACTATGATGACAAGGGGACTGGAAACCATGTCGTAATTCAATCTGATTCAATAAAATTTTATTCAAAATGATCGGTACCCACTCTGTACAAAGCACTGTACTGCTCTAGAGGGGCAGAGGAATTAGGGAAGGCTCTGCTGAGGAAGTGCCATCTGAACTGGGTTCACATAATAGAAAGGACTTTAAGATTTTAAAAATGCCAGATATGGATTATTTAATTTAATCTTCACAACAACCCTGGGAGGAAGGGACTATGGCAATCATCATCATTTCCATTTTCTACATGAGGAAACTAAAATTGATCAAGGTTAAATGACTTTCACTGAAAGGGTCTGAGACACCATTTGGACCTTTTCTGACTCGACTGGACCATCTTGCTGCCTCATGAACTAGATAAGAGTTAGTTGCTGTAAATGAGAGTGTTTCACCCAAAGAAGGGGCTTAAGGGGGGCATTATGAACATTTTCAAATGTGAAGACCTAACTTTTAGGTGTTTTTGTTCTACTTGGTCCCACAAGACAGAATGAAGAGTAATGGGAGATTGTTGTAGAGATGGAGCTAACAGTTTGATGTAGGGAAAACTTTTAAAATGGGCCTCTGTTTCCTAATTTGTAAAATTTGAGGATATAGGTCTTTTCCAATGATAAATCCTGCCATCCTGTGAATTCCCAGAGTGGAAGGCACTGTCTCTTGGTAGTGAGTTACTTGTCATTGGTGGTTTTCAAACAAGCTTCAGAGAATCCCAGCTCTGGAGCTTGAAGGGACCTCAGAGGCCAGCTAGTCCTTCATTTTATAAATGAGGAAGCTGAGTCCCAGAACCTTTCCCAACTTTCCCAACGTTATACAAGTGGGATTTGAATCCTGGTCCTCTGACTAAAGATTCATTGTCCTTAGATGACCTCAGGTAGGCAATGTAGTTGAGAAGATTTTTATTCAATTATGGCTGGAACCAGTTGACTTCTGAGTTCAGTCAGTCGGTAGATAAGCATTTATTAAGTATCTACTGCATACTGGTCATGCACTAGGTGCTGAGAATGCAAAGAAAAGAAAAAATTATGCCCTGATCTCTGGGAGTTCATGGTCTATAGTTGATGATTCTGAGATCAGAAAAAAGTGGTTATGGAGACAAGACTTCATAAAATCATAGAATCTCACTCAATTCAATTAGCAGCTAGGTGGTAGGGTGGATATATGCCAGGTCTTGGAGTCAGAAAGAACTGAATTCAGATCCAGCCTCAGGCACTTGACTAGCTTTGTGACTAGGCAAGTCACTTAACATCTATCTGCCTCAATTTCCTGAGCTGTTAAAATGGAAGAGGGTAATAATAGAACTTATTTCAAAGGGCTTTTGTGAGGAAGCTTAACACTGTGTCTAGTACACTGTTGTCATTGTCAGTTGTTTCAGTTGTGTCTGACTCTGCGATCCCTTTGGGGTTTTCCTGGCAAAGATACTGGAGTGGTTTGCCATTTCCTTTTCCAGTTCATTTTACAGGTGAGGAAACTGAGGCAAACAAGGTTAAGTCACTTGCCTAGGGTCATACAGCTAGTAAGTGTCTGAGGCCGGATTGGAACTCATAAAAATGAGCCTTCCTGATTCCAAGCCCACTGCTCTATCTACTGCACCACCTAACTGCCTGTCTTGTGTTCTCTAAGAGGATCATGATATCAGGAAGAAGATGCCATGCCTTGCAAGTGAATGGGATTTAAGTGAGGGAGGGCTGTGCAAAGTCACCAGCCTCACCTTCTCCTCTAGAGTCATCTAGGTTCAGTAGCCAGATATAGATCGGGACATCTGGAGATGTCCCAGCAGCTGCCTGCCTAGGACATAGTAGGCACTTAATAAATGCTTGTTGCCTTCCTTTCCTTTCGGATGAATTGAATTGTAGGATATTTGAACTGGAAGGAGCCTTAAGCATCACCTATGTTCTATGTCCCCATTTTACTGATGGAAAACTGGTGCCAGAGAAGGGAAATTACTTTACAGGACACACATCTACAGACCCACAAATCATGCTCACTACTCTTGTCACCATACCTCCAACTCTTTCTTGAAAAGAGAAAAAGTTATAGTTTATAGAGGAAGAAAAGAGAGGCTCAGGCTGAGGGAAAAGGACAGACAGAGATTTGAGGTTAGGAATGTACGGCTCTGCTTTCTTGTACAGCCATGGAGTTAGTGGCTCCCTGGCCCTGCAGGGAAATATCCAGGGAGTCTGGCCATTATCAACGTGCTATTTAGCAGAATTGGTGAAGAAATGCTCTATCCCTGAAATTGGAAGCTTGATGTTCTGGGTAATAACCATCAGGTTTTTTTTAACTGCAGCTTCAGGTTAACACAGAAAGTTGTGCTTAAAGAACAAAAATTCTCCTATTTGGGTGTCACCTCCAGGCCCAATCTCCCTATTAGTCTTGGACTTGCTGCTGTACCAACCTTAGCTCAGTAGGGTTTCTGTTGGAACTTGTCATCCTGGCCCTCAAGCCTGAAACAGACTCTACTGCCCTATCTGGTACTTTCCTTTCTACCTAATGCCCTTTCCCTTTTTCAAGGCCCAGGTACTCCCTCCTCTGTGAAGCCTTTCTTTCCTAATTCCCCTAGCTAGGAGGGAGACCTCCTTTCTTGAGAAGATCTGGCCATTCTGATCTTCCCTAAGTGTTCATCACATTTCAGTGTGCATCAGAATGATCTTTTATGTTGTTGTTCAGACTCTTTCAGTTGTGTCCGTTTTGCGATGCCATTTGAGGTTTTCTTGGAAAAGATGCTGGAGTGGCTTACCATTTCTTTCTTCAGTTCCTTTTGCAGATGAGAAAACTGAGGCAAATAGGGTTAAGTGACTTGTCCAGGGTCACATAGCTAATAAGTGTTCTAAGCCAGATTTGAACTCAGGAAGAGGAGTCTTCCTGACTTCAGGCCCTGCCACCTAGGTTGCCTGTTCTATGTGTGCATGTATGTGTGTATACACACATACACAGATATGTATACACACACATATACACATACATATATATATGTACTATATATGCAGGTGTATATATACATTTATGACTATCTGTTCTTTGTGTGCATCTGTGTACATACGTGTATGCATACATACATTTATCTATGTGGCTATCTGTTCTGTGCTTGTGTATACACACATGTATATACATACATACATGCATGCATATTATATACACGTTTGGATGCCTGTTCTTTGTGTCCATCCGTGTATATATGTAAAAATATGTGAATATATACATCCATATATATATAAATATATATTTATATGGCTTCCTGTTCTCTGTGTGGGTGTGTCTACATCTAATCTATATCTTATTCTTTCTCCTGGACTGTAAGCTCTTTGAGGTCAGGGTCTGTGCTGTTTTTCCTCTGCATGCACTGCACAGTGCCTAGTACTGAGTCCCCTCACCCTTGTAGGAGCTCGATAAAGGTTCATTGAATTGAACTCAATTTGGCAGGTGACTCTACTTGCTGTCATTTGGCTTTGATCGTAGGATCGCAGAATGTCAGAATAAGAAGGAAATTAAAGATACTCCGTCTAGGGGTTCTTTACCTGGGTTCACAGCAGTGTCCATGCATAGATTTCAAGGGGTCCACTAACTGGGCTGGTTAAACTAAAAAAATACACAGACATACACACATATTTTCCCCCCTACTAACCTTTAACTAAAATGTGTCATTTACTTTCACGAATTAAAAGCATTACTCTCTGAAGGATTCCACCAAACTGCCAAACGGGTCCATGACATAAAGAAGTTGGAGAAACTGTTCTGTTTCTTTTACAGAGGAGGATACTGATGCTCAGGGAGGGGAAGTGATGTTCCTAGGGGTGCACAGGCAGAGGAAGGATGCAAATGCAGGGACTGGAAAGTGTAGTAGGTAGGAAGTTAGATTTGTAGTCAGGAAGACCTAGATTCTAATCCTGCCTCTGAAGCCAGGTGAGCACAGGCCAGTCATTTAACCCCTTGAAGCCTCAGTTTCATTGTCTGTAAAATAAGGGGGTTGGAATAGACAGTCCCTAAAAGCCCTTCCTGCTCCATATGCATTAGCCTAAAGGATCTTTGGATCACCCCACAGCTGGAATGCCGACCCTGGCACTTTCACTGCTATGTGTCCAAAGCAGGAACTGGTGTGTGCCAATGCTCCTTGGCTGGCTGTTTGCACTGGGCTTCTTTTTCAATGCAGCTAATTGACCTCTCATGTGAGAGCATCGTGGGGTACCAGCCACAGAGTGGGGTGTGAAAGCCAGACCATTCCCCAGGTGACCAGGAGACCTTAGATCGGAGGGGTCTGATACATACAAAACTGAGATGTAAGTAGGGCAGGGAGGACAGTGCTTTGGCTCCGGGCTTGCAGTTCTCAAACGTCAGCCAAGAATAATAGAAGCGCAAGCATTTACTGCATGGTTTCGTGCTTTTGCTTCACATCCAGTAACCTGGATGTGAACACCCAATAGGAACTGCATTTCACAGGAGGAAGAAATAGAGAGAACAAAAATACAGGTCAAATCCCATTACACTGGGCTTCATAATGTGTCTGGATTCTTCATTGACACAAATACTGCTGGAGCTGGGGAGCCCCCAGTGCCTGCAGCTGCTTCCGGACTGGGATTTGACCTGTAATTATAATCCTTTTTCTTTGATTTTCTTTGTGAAAACAGCAATATGCTGCCCAGGCTTAGAGAAGTGGGAGAAAAATGTATAATATAAAGCTTCAGGGATTTATAAACACCGCAAAAATCAATTCTGTTGAATCCAACTAACATTTCTTTTGGCACCTACTATGTGCAAGGGCATCGCGCTGGGGTTTAGGGGATAAAAATATGAAGTATAGTTGTGTCCCTGACTCAAGGAGTTTGCAGTCTGGTTGGGGGTGGAGGTAGGGTGGGAGGAAACAGAGGGAACTGTGCTGTGGTGGGAAAAGTAAGACATTTACACAAATAACTATGATATAAGACAGAATGTGGCATCAGTATGGTAAAATAGAAAGAATGCTGTCCATGAAGTCAGAAAACATAAGTTCAGATCTCACCTCTTATGGTCTCCTGGAGTGACTTTGGGCCAGTCACTTAAGCTCCCCATGCCTCAGTTTCCTCATTTGTAAAACAAAAGGGTTGAACTAGATGAAGTTCCTTCCACTTAAAAATTGATGGTCCTATGATCCAGGAGTAATAGATGGGAGCTGGAAAGATAAACATTTAATAATAATAACTAGCCTTTACACAGGACTTTGTTAACATCTCATTTTATCCTCACAACAACCCTATAAAGTAGATACAATTATCTCCATTTTAAAAATGGGGAAACTGAGGCACAGAGCAGTTTAAATGACTTGCTCAGGGTCACACGACTCTAAATATCTGAGGCTAGACTTGAACTCAAGACTTCTTGACTCCAAGTACAATGCTGTACCCATAATGGCACCACCTAGCTTGGTGGGTACAACTTCCTAACAATTGTCCCAGGGTAGAATATGTGGGCACAAGAGGTGGTAGGTTCTCCCTCCAGTAGAGTTTGAATGTTGAACATGTAATCATGGCGATTTCTTTTGGCTATGGGTTGGATTAGATGGCCCCTAAGTTCCCTCCTGATTCTTAAATTGTGTTCCTACTTTACGTTCAGAGGAAAGGTAAAACACACTTTGAGAGGGATCCCAAGAAGCACTATTGACCACTTCTAGCTGAATGGATTAAAGATTGTTTCAAAGAGGAACAGGTACTTGAGATGGGCTTCAAAAGAAGAGAAAGTTTTCAATCCATGGGTGCTAACTCACATAGCCCACTTTATGTAGTTGGCTCTGGACCCTCATTCTTCAATGCCCCATTCTTTGCCCCATCTGTCTTCTTGCCATATTTTTGCCATTGCTGCTGCTGCCACCATGGAAATAGAACTCCAGAGATCACACCCTAGAGGAGCTAAGCCACTCAGCTTTAGAGCTACCACCCTGGGACTACACTGTCCTGAGTGTTGAATGCCAACACACAGAGTCCTCTAGCTCTAGACAGCCCCAATCCCCAGACCATGCTTCATCTTCAGGTGCCCTCTTACCATCACCCCACTTAGAGTTTTACCTTTTGTTCTAGAAGTAATAAGCAAACCAAATCTACCATTCCTTCTACTATTGATTCATTTACCCTTCTTGTGACTCACCAGACGAAAACATCCTTTCTTAGCCCCCACTTCCCTGTATATGTTGTCTTCCTCTACTACAGTGAAAACTTCTTGAGAGAAGGGGATGTCTTTCTTTTGTGATTCTATCACCAGGAGTGCCATGTCTGGCACATAATAAGAGCTTAATAAATGTTCATTCATTCATTCACTTCATTCATTCATATTCTTTTTTTCATTCATACAAGGGATAGAGATGTTGAATAAGTCCATTCTTGGGCTGAACAATAGTTTGTGTAGATACACAGAGACAGGAAGAGGAAAGATGAGATCAAATAAGTCCAGTTTGCCTGGAAGGTACAACCCATAAGAAGGAAGAAGAAAAAATAAGGCTGGAGATATAAAATGAAATCTAATTGTGAAGGACTTTGAATGCCAACACAAGAAGTTTACATTTCATTCTGTTGGTGATGTGGAACCTCTAAAGGTCTTTAAGCCAGGATATTGGTATTGTCTTCCCAAGTTCTGAAGTTAGGTGGGTAAAAGAAGGATACAAATGGGAAAATTTGGGAGGGGAGTAAAAGTAAATGTGAAAGGAGAATGAGAAAAAGGGGTTGGGAGGGGCATAAAATGGAGAGAGTGAAGATATGACCAAGATCTGGAGGGTCTTAGTTAATCACAAACTCAGTCAATATGTCTGCAGTGTGACTGGGCTGCCAAAATTGTTAACTTGATTTTAGACTGCAGCAATAGAGGCAGCAGAGGTGCAGTGATAAGAAGCATTTAATTAGGAATCTGAAAACTTGGGTTCTTTGACTTAGGTATGTCATTTTCCCAGAGGACCTCAGTTTACTAATCTGTAAAATGAGAGAATTGGACTACAAAATCTTTAAGGCCCCTTCCAGCTTGAACACTTTCTGGTTATAGGTATAACATCTAGATATAGGGAGTTTTCTTTTTTCCTTTGAATTTAAATGAACATGAAAAAGAGTGTTTCCAAATATAAAAAGATGAGAAAAGTGGGATTATATATGAAACTGAAAATCTTTATTATGTACAATATGATTTTTAAATATGTATGTATGTATATTTGACATACAAGTATTACTTATAAAGGTTTCCTGATTGTATTTTGTCCTGGACTTTCTTCTCTTTCTTTCTGTACATTAAGAAATGCTTCATTAACCCTCTTTCTCTTCTTTTTTTGTCAACGCTTTTGTTAACTCTTCTCTCCTCCCAGAACTCCCCACAAAAACTTTTGAAAAAAAACCTTGAAAGAAATTGTCATGATCAAGCAAATAGAATATATCCATTGGCCATTCTTCAAAATGCACACCTCATTTTGTACCTTGAGTTCATCACCCTTTCTTCGGGGGCCCCTTGGAATCATGGCTGGTCACTGTGTTGATGAGAATTCTTTAGTCTTTCAAATTTATTATTCTTTGCAATGTTATTATCATCGTATAATTTGATCCCCTGCTTCTGTTCACTTTAATCAGCATCAGTTCATAAAAATCTTCCCAGGTTTCTCTGAAACCATTCTTTTTGTCATAATAATACCATTCTATTCTGTACTAGTGAGACCACACCTGAAGAAGGTCTAGATATCATACTTAAAGAGGGACATAAATTCAGTGAATCAATTAATTAATTAATTAATGCAGAAGAAAATGGCAAGGATCGTGAAAAGGAGTTGAAAAGCTAGATTGAGGAATTATTGGTATTTACCCTAGATCATTGGAACACGTTAACTGTGTGACCTTGGGCAAGTGATTTACCCTTCCTGAGCCTCCTTTTTCCTCACCTACTAAGTGAAGAAGACTAGATGATAACTAAATTTCTTCTGACATCTTAATCCTATGACCCTGTGACATATCATGTTCTTAAAATGTTTGATGAGGTGTCATGCAAAATAGGGAGTAGACTTCATCTCCTTGGCTCCAGAGAGCAGAACTAGGAAAAATGGGCAGAATTTAAAAGATAAAAAATATTTTGCGCTGACTTGTTACACTGGAGATAATAAAAAAGGCTATCCAGCATGCTGTAGACAGACGTTCTATGTGATGAAGGCATGAAGTGAACTCTGGAGTCCCTTGCCTACTTATAGAGACAAGCTTTTCTATATAAAAATTTTAAGTTCCAAGGACAAGTCTGGGCTTTTGTTGGGGGTGGCATAGGGCATTGTGATTATCCCTCTGGTTTAGGATCCCAAGTCCTAGCAAATACACTGGTGACAGAGGGATAATAATGCAGACCAAACTTAAAAGCATGCTGTACACACTTGTTCTTTTTCTTAGAGAACCCATTTTTAACTACTTATCAGCTCATCATTAACTTAGAAATTCTAGGTTCCAATCTCAGTTCTGCAACTTACTAGTCTTGTGACTGTAGATAAATCATATAACCTCTCAAACCCTCAGTTTCCTTAGTATTACTTGTAGTGGTTATTTCACAGGCTTATCGTGAGAGTTTGTACCTCCAGTAGAAGTTTGTGGTCGTGATACTGTAGAAAGAACATTCATTGGTTTGGAAATCAGACCTGGGTTCACATCTGATGTCTTTCTTTTACTACCTACGCGACCTTGTGCAAGTCACTTAGAAATCTGTTCCACAGTTTCCTCATAAGTAAAAGGGACCTCTAAGGTCCCTTGTAGCTCTAAACATGATTCTCGGATAATGGACATAGTTTGTCGTTCATTATTTTTAGTTGTGTCTGACTCTTCATGAGCCCATTTGGGGTTTTCTTGGCAAAGATACTGGAGCAGTTTGCCATTTTCTTCTCCAGTTCATTTTACAGATGAGGAAATCTTTGGCAAACAGGGTTAAGTGACGTGCCCAAGGTCACACAGCTAGTAATTGTCTGCCCTATATAGATGACTATACAAATATTAGCTATTTATTGGTTGAACTAAGGCAAGTCACTTCTCTCTTAATGTAATTCTTTTCTCATTGGAACAGACTCACTGTATCTTTCCAGCTTCAAAAGGCTACTATGAAAATGAAAACTATTTTGCCTCCCCTAAGGGTAACACTTCACATACTGTCATGATAAGATAGGAAATGGTCCTTCTGGGTCCTAAGAGAAATGAGAGCGTTGGGTAAGGTTGCCCTATCCTCAGCAGAGGAAGAAACTTTATTCGGGCTTGGTTACTATTCCTCTCCTTCACACACTCTTTGGGCTAGTTGGTCTAGCCCAACATTCTTGCTTGCTGTTGCTGTTCATGGTATATACCATTTCATCCAAAATGTTCTATGTTTTTAAATTCAATTTTATTTTATTTTCCGTTTCAAATTCTTTCACTTTCCCACCCACTGAGAAGTCTAGGACTACAAAACTCATTACAAATATGAAGTCATGCAAGCGTTAGCTGTGTTCTGAAAAAGAAAAAACAGCAAGAAAAAGCAGGAGGACAAAATGCTTCAATCTGTACTCTGAGTCCATCAATTCTCTGTATGGAATTGGAAAGTACTTTTTATCATTACTTCTCTGAAATTGTGGTTGGTCATTGTATTAATGAGAGGTATTAAGTCTTTTTTTAATAATTATTTTATATTTATTTATTTTATTCTTGGTTCTAAATTCTTTCCACTCTCTCTCCTACTCACCATTCCATCTCCTATCACCATGTCCCCCTCAGAGTACCCCATTCTTGAAATGTACTCCCTCCTCACCTCCATCTCAAAGAATCCCTTTATTCAGTTGTTTTTCAATCATGTCTGATTCTTCATGACCCCATTTAGGGTTTTCTTGGCAGAGATACTGGAGTTGTTTGCTTTTTCTTTCTCCAGCTCATTTCACAGATGAGGAAACTGAGGCAAGTGACTTGCCCAGGGTCACACAGCTAATGAGTGTCTGAGGTCAAATTTGAATTTAGGTCTTCCTGACTCCAGACCTGGATCTCCACCAACTGCATCATCTAACTGCCTCACAGAATCCCTGGCTTCCTTCCAAACTCAGCTCAAGTGCCATATTCTACAAGAATCCCATCCTGGTCACACCAGTTTCCTGTGCCTTGTGCAGTTACTTTGCCTAGACTTTATAAATATTTCATGTTTACTTCTCTGTGTCTGTGTTGTTTCCCTTGACAGAAAGTAAGCTCCTCGAGGGCAGGACTGTTTGTGTTTCTTTGTGTCTGCAGCGCTCCCACAGTATCAGCGTTATAATTGGTCAGAATTATTGAACTGACAGGGACTTTTCAGTATTTGCCAGTGCCGCTTGTGTGGGGGAGGAGGATAAACTTGCTTGCCAGCCAAGGGTCTAGCCATGAGAATTCCTTTCAGGAGTGGTTTATAGGGCAGATGTCTCGAGTTCTCCTTTTTAGGCATGAGTATGTGGAAAGGAACCCAAAAGGAAGTTGGCAAGGTACTCATGACACCCATTTTCCTGTGAGTCTGCTTGGGGCAGGGGTAAGTTTCTCCTTCCTGCTTGGGAACCACAGCTGGTCTATATAAGCTGTAGCATCATGGTCCCATGATCAAGGATGGAGTGTTGGTAGAGCAGGAAGAGACCTTGGAGATGATTCCTTCCAGACTCCTCACTGTACTGAGGAGGAAACTGAGGTCTAGAAAGATTGAAAAGTATTTTCCCGTCATTGCAGTGTGGCAGTGGTAGGATTTGAACCCAGGTCCTTTGACTCCCGAAACACTGAACGCCACTTCCCCAGTATCACAACCACAAACTGCTATTATCAGAGAAGAAACCATCACATAAACCCAGTGAAGTAAGTTGGGGAAATATTATATCCCCACTTAACAGTTTAGGAAACTGAGGTCCCTTTGGCCACCAGGGCCAGGCAGCTACTAAGTGGGATATGAATGCAGGTTCTTTGAGTCCAAATCCAGGATTCTTACCTCCCTCCCTTTGCCCTCTTACCCTCCTCCCCATCCAGTTGCTGGGATTCAGGTCCTCCTCTTATTAATCCTGGCAGACATCCTAATGGGAGGAAGCCATGGATGCTGGCTTTGGGACTGTTAACAAAGTCTCCAGAGAGCCCCTACCTCCTGCAGCTTGGGAAAGATCTGCAGATGTTTGATGGATCTCCCGACAGTTCCTTCTGTGATGATACTGTATTTTCACCGCAGTGCTGCCTGCCTGCCTGCCCGCCCCAACCCCCACCAGTCCCTTCATCCCACTCTTCGCTGTTTTTCTGGACCAACATGAGTGAGCCTAAACCCTAATGATACCCTGCTGCCTTGTCTCCCTCCTAGGATTCCCCTTCTCTCATTGGAAGACTTAACTCCCTGAAACCCCTGCAAAGGCAACTAAAAAAGGCAGGATGAAAAATAGGAAATGCAACTCTTGCTATGCTAGGCTCCCAACCACCATTCTTCTCATCTCTGAGCAACTGTTGTAAGGATTACTGTGAATTATAGGAGAGGGAGGGAGTCATTAGGACATCTAGGAGAAATGTGCCAACTTATGCAGCATCTTTCCTAGTAAAGGCTAATGCGCCTCTGTGTGTGTGTGTGTGTGTGTGTGTGTGTGTGTGTGTGTGTGTCCTCCAGCATGCACTGTTGCTTAACTGTGTGGACATTTCTATAATAAGAACTCTCATTTCTGCAGTGCTTTGGGGGGTTTGCAAAGCGACTTCCTCAGAATAAAGTGCTTTTCCTTCTTTTAGAGTATAGCAGTCATAGTAGAGTCATTTAGTCTCTCTGTGCATGTACATATATACACACACATATATATATATATATATACACATATATATATATACATATATAGTCACTTAAATAGCTATTTAAGGTTTGCAAAGGACTTTCTATATCTTATCTCATTGGATTTTTCATGACAACCTCTGTGAGGTAGGTGTTACTATTACTCCCATCTTACAGAGGAGGACATTGAGGCCAGCTAGTCCAACCCCCTTATTTTGCCTGAAGAAGAAACAGAGGCTGATGTTTCCTCAAGGTCACACAGATAATAAGTGTCTGAGCCAGGATTCAAGCTCAGGCTTGCCGAATTCCCAATTCCATCATTCTTTTCACTAAATTCTCTACCTTTCCTATATAAGCTCTTCAAGAGTAGGACTCGATTCATTCTTTGTATTTGCATACCTGTACCTACCTAGGAAATAGATGCCTTAGTAAATGCTTGCTGATTGAACAATCCTATGGGGTGAATAGTACAATCTTTATTAGTGCTGTCTTGCAGATGAGTAAACCAAGGCTTACCCTGGGTCACACAGCTAGCAGGGAGTGCCAAAGCTTTGCCAGAGCATAGATTCACACTCAGATCCCTTGACTCCCTGGCCAGTGATTCTTTGCTTTGCCCCATGCCACTCCTGGGTATCTCTTCCTGGGCCCACATTCACCATCTTCCTTTCTGCATTTGCACCCATTGTTCTGCCATTTTGCCAGGGCAGATGTTGAACAAGTATTGGTGTCAAACAGTAGCATCTGCCTGAGCCCAGAGCTAAATGTTTCTGAAGAGCAGAGGGGGAGGAAGGGGGAGGGAGGACAACGCTTCCTGCTCTTCTTTGTGGTTTGTGTTTGGAACGCAGCTGTCTGCATTTCCTGGTTTGCTCTGAGCATAGAAGCATAGAAGCATCAGAGCTGCTGGGACATGACTGTGGTTGGGGAGAGTGAAGTGACTACTCCTCATTGCCTTTCTGCTACCTCCTCTTCCCATTGCTGGCATTGGTGAGGGGAGCAGGAATTGGGTTCATTGGTTCTTGATTCAATTCACTAAATGTTTATATGTGCCAGGCACTGTGCTAAGCTCTTGGAATACAAAAAGAAGCAAAAGACATTCCCTGTCCTCATGGAGTTTACAATCTAATGGTGGAGACAACACGCAAGCAACTGTGTACTAAGCAAACTATATACAGGATAAATAGGAAATCAACAGAAGGAAGGCACTGGAATTAGGAGGGGTTGGGGAAGGCTTCCTGTAGGATGGGTGATTTTAATTGGGACTTAAAGGAAGCCAGGGAGGTCAGCAGTTGGAGCAGAAGGGGGACAGCGTTCTGAGCCTGAGGGACAGGCAGAGAGAGCAATGTCTCATTTGTGGAGCAGCCAGGAGGTCAATGTCACTGGATCGAAAAGTACATGTTGGGGAGTATGGTATAAGAAAACTGGAACGGTAGGAGGGGGCTAGGTTATAAAGGTCTTTAAATGCAAAAACAGAGCATTTTCTGTTTGCTCCTGGAGGCAATAGGAGCCCCCTGACTGCTAGAAGCATCCCTTTCTGGTTCCTTGGGTCATCTTTATTACCACCAGCTCTGGAGTCAGAGAAACTGGGTTCAACTCTTACTTCTAATACTCATTGACTATGTAACCTGAGGCAAATCATTTACCCGTCCTGGGCCTCAGTTTCCCATTTTGTAAAAATAAGAGCTCAACTAGATCAGATGTGTTAGACACAATGCTGGGCTCCACAGTGGGGCCAAAACCAGATTAAAATGTTATTAGGGATATTTTGCATGCCTTCACATACATAATAGGTATCATATTACTTGCCTTCCCAATGGGGAGGGTGAGGAGCTGAAGGGAGAAAGAGAATTTGGAATTCAAAATTTAAAAATTTTTTAAAAATAATTAAAGAATAAATTTTTAAAAAATGTTATTGGGAAATATTTAACAAAATATATAAAATACAATAGAACATAGATAATGTTAATATGTGATTTTCTAAGTCAATAATACCTCCCATAAGCATCCTTATGGAAGTGTTTGTGGCCCCCACTTCTTTGTAAGTTTAACACCACTAGACTGGATGGCCTGAGGACCCTTCCAACTCTGATTGTCATGCCTGTATGACCCTGTGTTCTACAGTCTCATGAACCTCAGGGAACCAGAGGCAATGGAATGTCGCAGGTTGAAGGATCATTAGAGAGCTTCTAGCCCACTCTCTCCCTTTCCCTCCTCAACTTTATTAAAGAAGGAACTGAGGTCCAAAGAGGGGATTGACTTGACTGAAGTCATGTAACGAGTAGGGCGTAGAGCAAGGACTTGAACCCAAGCCTCCTGACTTTCAAACTAAATATCCGTTTGTTTATATTTTGTAAGTTGTAGATTAATGAATGGATGAATAGGTGGATGGATGGATGATGAAGCATTTATTAAGCGCTTACTATGTGTAAAGTATTATGTTAAACCATGGGGATACAAATATCAAATTAAGACAGCCCCTGCCCTCAAGGAACTCCCATTCTAATGCAGGAGACATCACATATAGAAGGTTTTAAACCAGACTCCATGGTCCTTAGAGTGCAAAACAGATGGTAATGTCTCCAATGTAATTTTTACTAACAAAATCATATCTCTTTTTCGTATAGAACCATGTAACAGTGCCAAAGTGTCTTTGATGACAAGAACTTTCCTTCCTGGGTCTTCAGTAGCTGTGGCTGCAGACTCTGCAGGAGCAGTGGCCAGGCTGTGTGTTTATAGAGGCTGCTTCCCAGGATCATGGATGACAGGGACTGAGCTGGAAGTATTGCTATTCCAAAGACTCTTGGTTTCAGGGTCTTGGGTGGGCTGTATCTATCAGCGTGTGAGAGGACAAGGTGGGCAAGGTGATAGTAGTGACTTGCTTGGCATATGCTGCCTCCTAGCTCTCCCTCGGGATGCCTTGCTGCTTGAGCTAGATTGGATGGCCTTTCCTGTATATGGGTGTCAGTTGGTGGGAATGGCTGGTGCCCTTTCCATAGGATTTGTACACCAGATGATGGTTGTGAGAGTGGCACTGCGGGGTGTTGGAGGTGGGGCACATTGTAGCTGCTCCCAGGACTCTTATCTTTATCTGCCTGCTGGTCGTGATGAAGAAGGTGGGTCCCTTCTCCACAATGATATCTCCCCTCCATATTGGCTGGAAGGGCTGATCTGAAAAAAGGTTTGGTGGTTTGGGGGTGGACACTGCTATTCTCGAGGTTCTTGGGTACAGGATTCTGGGCTGTCTCCATAAAGGGTCTGAGGGGAGATGGTGGTCAAGATGGTGGTGGTAATTTTACTTGCCTGGCGCATGCTGGCTGCTGTCTCTTCCTCAGGGTGCTCCATTAGGCTGGCTTCCCTGCCCTGTTATCCAATCAGCATTTATTACTGATGGTGGGGGTGGGGAGGGCTGGAAAGAGGTACCCTTCGAAGAGAGAAGGTAAAAAGATATCAGGCTTTGTGAGAGCTCAGTAGTGCTCTCCATTTCCCTTTCATAATGAAAATACCATTATGCTTTATGCTTTCTACAATGCAGAGGCTCCGTAGGCAGCTGGCAGCCCCTGAGGGCGACATTCTCCTTCCCTGCTCTCCTGGGGGGCGGAGCTCCTTCCCCTTGGTACATCAGATTTACAAAGAAAAACATATAAACCCCAAAAGCTTCCATTTCTTAACTCCTCCCTTGATAAGCCATCTGGGGTGGAGGCCGCCTAAGCAGGCTTCAGCCTGGCTCCTTAATCCCAGACTTTGCTGGCAGAGAGATAATGGGAGAGAAAAAGAGGTAAGGCTGAGGCTGGGGATTGGAAAGGGGGGCCTGGTGTTGGAAGCTTTGGTAGGAGGGAGATTGTTTACTGTAAATCCCAAAATCCTTAGGGTTCATGCAGTTCAGCTCTGCTTTTCATGGTTGAGCCCCAGAAGAGCAAATGACTTACCCAAGGTCACACGCATAGTAAGTACAGAGTATTATTAATAATAATAAGTGCATAGTGAAGGGCTTTAACTCAAGGCCCTTGAGCTCTTGGGTTTCTGTTCACTGCTCACCCCACTCCAGCATCACACCCCACTGCCTTCTTCATAATTCTGATTGTTTACTGTCTCAGGAAGGAGGGAGAGGAGGGATAGAATTTGGAACTCAAGTTTAAATAAGGGTGTTAAAGAAAAGTATGTGAATTTTGGGGGAGCAGGGACTGTCTTGTTTTTCTATCTCAGTGATCAGCATAGTGCTTTGCACATAGTAAGTACTGAAATGATTTTTCCTTCATGTAAAAAAAATGATAACTTGTGAGCATCTTTGGATTTTCAAAGTCCTACAATACGAATTATATCATCTAATCCTCCCAACATACCCTAGATGGTGAGAAGAGCAGAGATGTATTCTTTCCACTTCACAGATGGAGAAACTGAGGAATGGAACAGGACAACATAAGTGACTTGTCCAAAGCCACAAAATGAGTCAGATGGCAGAGTCTGAACTGGGACCCAGATCTCCTAAGTCCTAGCTTTTATATTATCAATTGCCATTCTTTAGGGCAGTTAGGGATTCCATAGCTAGAGGGGACATGGAAAACACATCCATAATGGTTGCTTATTTCTGTCTTCTGTCTTCATCATTAGCTTGAGAGTTCTTTGAGAGAGGAGGCTATGTGTTCACCATCAGACCAGAAGCTCCTCTCAGGTAGGGAATGTTATCTCTCCTTGACAAATCACATCCAGGGCTGTGCTGGTAAATGTTTAACAACTGACTCTCTGAGAAAAAAAAATGTGCATACACCATCCCTTTAAGTTGAAGCTGTACTATTTACATTTTGTCCATCATTTTCTCAAATCTAGACACTCAACAGCATAAATCAAGCCCTGAATTGTAGCATTTGTCAATTTCTGAGGTGCAAATATTCACATTGAAAATTTAACAAGTGGCTCTGGTTGGAGCTGGCTCTACCCCCATCACCCCGGATACTCCCTAGGAGCAGGGACTGTGTTTTCTCCCATCAAAATAGCGGCTCCTTGTTTCTCCTCTCTGCTCCCCCAAGCAACTAGTACCATGTTACAGCTAGTACCTGTCAGTGACTGTCAGAGAAAAGACATCAATATGATGAGTTTGGGGAAATAGCTCTTCTGAGGCTGTGTTCACAGGATGGGGGTCAATGACCCTGGAGGAGAGAAGGCCAGAGGCTCAACTTAATAACTGTGACTGGGAAGAACTGGAATATCCATGGTGAACAGCTGTTTATCTTTCTCTCTCCTGAGGTCAGGCCTAGGGGGAGGGAGGAAGGGAAAAAGAGAAAGGAGGAGAGTCAGACTATTCCAGAAGTGATGGGCCAAGTGATGGGATAAAGGATGTGTGTGTGTGTGTGTATGTTGGGGGATATTCAAGGTGGAAGGTTGTATAAGGGGGCATGGGTATGTGTGAATGGAGTGAGAGAATGGCGGGGGATGAGATAAAGTGTAACGTGTAGGGAGACTGAGTGAGAAATTATCTGGTGGGAAGGGGGTGAGGAGTTTTGTTTCAGAAAGCACTAGGTGAGCAGTCATGGGTTAGAGAATGGAGCCAGAAACTGTGCAACTGGTGTGAGCGGTCATGTGTGTGAATGGAGCGATGGGTTCATGTGAGGAAGAGATGATGTGGGATATATCAGCCAGGGTCTTATTTTGAATGGCTTGAGGTTTTTGTGTAGCAGGGACAGAGGTGGGGTGGGATTGTCTGCTGAGAAGATGGGGTGGGAGGTTGAATGTTGCGGGGATGTTGGGGGAAGGAGTGACCAGCGATGCTGCTGGGGGATGGGGTGGGAGGTTGAGTATTTCTAGAAGGGGGAGGGATCAGAGGACAGCCAGATGTGAGGATTTTTATTCATAAATGGCTGCGTCTCTGTATCTAATTGCACCCATTGTGTTTATGATAATTTCCTTCCCCATGGTAGGGGCAGTCTTCCTTTTTGGAGGCGCTCCAAAGGTATGAGTTGCCAAGGAGGGAAAGAGGGAGGGGGATTCAGGTAGGAGGTAGCCAGGAGTGGCAGAGAGAGTGGGAGGAATTGGCATGGACTAAGATGTGCTGGAGGAGAACCTGCTTGTTCTCTGAGCCCGAACCTGACTCCAAGACTCTGTTCGATTTACTAAAGACATCATTTCTTCTCTCCCTCCACCAAGCCCCCACCCCAAAAAGCACCCTCTTTGCAGATGGTGGAGCCCTGAGGTCGACTTCGCTGTGTACTGTAAAAAGCCATTGGATCTGGAGTCAGTTAGACCTGGGTTCTAATTCTGGCTCTGACATTTGGTAATGACAAACAACAGCTACCGACATTTACGCAGCACTTTTAAATTTTACAAAATGCCTCACACGTTTTATCTCATTTAATCCTTGAAAATAACCCTGTGAGATTCGTATTGCTATCATCTCCATTTTACAGGTGACAAAAGCGAAGCTGAGAGTGTGGTGTGTAAGCCACGATTGGAATCCAGTTCTTTCTGACTCCCAGTACAGTGCTTTCGCCACTACTCCAGGGTCTTCTGTGACCAGAGGAATGTCACTAAATATGTGAACCTTTGTTTCCTCATCTGTAAAATTGGGATGGTAATACATATATCATAAGATGGTAAGGAAATTGTTTTTAAATGAAAACAGGATATATACAGAAGACAAGATATCTAATAGCCGAAAGAATTATATATAGTGCAAAAATGTCCAATATTCACAGTCAAGGCAGTTAGTCCAGGTTTATATTGATTGATCAGCAAAAACACTCAGCTCTGTTACCATGCCTTCACCCTACCTCTGGTTTAAAAATAAAGGCTTCCAACTACACCTCCCCATTCTCCCCTTATTCTTACCTTTCCCAAGTACTTGGGGATCCATTTTTGGGGGTCACAATATCAGGAACACAACTGCCCCCCCCTCCATCTCCTATCTGCTTACCTTCGGTCTTTCTTAAGAATCAACACACCCTTGGGTCAGTCTTCTTCAAGGCATGGTGACTAGTCGCTCCAGACTTGAGAGTTTCCTCCTGGCATAATGCTGAAGTAGGAATCTGGATGGATCTGGGCTCTATTCTCATGGACACTACCCTCTCTGAGCTTCAAGTTTCTCATCTGTAAAATAGAGACAATAACAAAAACCACCTCATGAAGTTGTCGTGAACATCAAATGATATAGTATGAATAATGACAGTAATTACTATTGGTGTTTATATAGCACTTTAAGTTTTGCAAAGGACTTTACAAATATCTTAGGAAGCAGGTGCTATTATTTTTTATTTTAATTTTAATTTAATTTTAATAATTATTATTGCTATAGTACAGATAAGAAAACTGAGAGAGATAGAGGTTAAGTGACATGCCCGAGGTGATACAGTTGGTAAGTATCTGAGGTCAGATCTGAACACTGGTCTTCCTGACTTCTTTGGGCAGCTGAGTGGTACAGTGGAGAGAGTGCTGGGCCTAGAGTAAGGAAGATTCTTCTTCCTGATTTCACATCTGGCCTCAGACACTTACCAGCTGGGTGACCCTGGGCAAGTCACTTCACCCTATCTGCCTGAGTTTCCTCATCTGTAAAACAAGCTGGAGAAGGAAGTGGCAAACTATTGCAGTATCTTTGCCAAGAAAACTCCAAACGGGGTCACTAAGAGTCAGACATGCCTCAAAATGATTGACCCTCTCGCTGCTCCATCCTAATTCCAGGTCTAGAACTCTATTTACTGCACCACTGAAATGATGTATGTAAACCCATTTGGAAGCTTTAAAATGCTATGGAAAAAATGTTTATTATTAATTATCATTCTCCACTATTTGGCCTGCAAATAACAGGTATATGAGGTAGTTACAGAGTCCGATTTTGTCTAGATTAAGGCAGATATAGACACCTTCCAGTTATGGATTATTCCCAAATCTGTGTCAGTCTAAATTCTTCTTTTCTTGGCTAGCTAGGAGGTCTGCATCCTCTTTTTGGCTTTCCCCCATTTCTACCATCAATTCAAACAAAGTTTCCCTAAGATGCATACCATCTGATGAGGGAGGCACTTTTTTTGCTCCACAGAAGGAGGTATTCTTTGTACTTTCAATTGTTCCAGAGCCAAAACTAGCATTGGGTAGCTGGGCTTTCCCTGGATATTAATAGGGGATGGGTCACACTTCTCCATAGTGGTCCATACCACCCTTGCTCCCTTGCCTGGCCCTGGGTTTAGTAGCCCTTTCCTGTAGCCTGCTTTCCGCTACTGACACCCTCCCCCTAACAATCTCTACCTCCTACAGTTTAGGGTGTCAGACTTTCTGAGGGGCAGGTCATCCATTTGCTTGTAACTACATTAGACTGGCAAAAGTCGTGTTCTTTGCTCTGATTCATGCCTACAGGCATGGAGTACCCTCTTTGTACCTTTGGGCGGAGGGCATCTATAATGTCAGTGTACACAGGTGATATTTCCTGAATCTCTCCCTTCTCTGCTCCCCTCCCTTAGTGGCCTCCTCAGCATCAGTACTCTAGGAGCTCTGACCCAAGGGCCTGGGGACATCCTGGGGCCCTGTCTCCTACCTCAGGGTATGGTTTTGGAGTTTTTCCTAACACAGAACTTTGCGTCACTAGGTCTGTGGTCTCTCCTTGTCTGCCCTACTCCTTCAAATGAATTTGCCTCAGGTGTTCTAGTTCCTAAATAAATCTCCATTCTGTCTCCCTCATAAGACCTGGCCTTCCCCAAGGGCAGGACTGTATCTCCCATAAGAATAGATGCTCCATTCTCCCAGGAGTGGGCCAGTGGAGGTATCGTCTTCCATATCCCCTCTTCTCAGAGTCCTTTCTCCAATAACATCTCTCCTGTATATTATCCTCTCCTCTGATACTGTCAGGTCCACATCACCTCACACCTGGATTATTACAACAACCTGCTGGTTGGTTTCTCCATCCTCTGATCAGCTGCCAATGTTATCTGTCTGACATGCAGGTCTGACCATAGTATTCTCTCATTCAATAAACTCCAATGACTGCCTCCAGGACTGTATGTAAAATTCTCCATTTGGCTTTTAATACCCTTCATAACCGACCCTTTTCCTACCTTTCTTGTCTTCTTCCATGTATTTTAGAAGCCAGTCACACTGGTCTCCTTACTCTTCTTTCTACAAAACACTTTATCTCCCAACTGTGCATTTTCACTGACTTGCCTCCCTCCACCCCACCACCACCAAGGAATTCTCTTTTTTCTGTCTCCTAGTTTTCCTTCCGTCCTTCATATCTCAGCTAAAATCTCACCTTCTTCAAGATTGATTACCCCTTAATTGTTTTCCTTTGAGATTATCTTTAATTTATCTTGTATATCTTAACAGTAACATCTGGTATGTAGTGGGAACTTAATAAATGCTTGTTCCCTGATTGCCTAAAAGAGAGAGAGAGAGAGAGAGAGAGAGAGAGAGAGAGAGAGAGAGAGAGAGAGAGAGAGAGAGAAAAAGAGAGAGAGAGAAACAGAGAGATAGAGAGAGAGGGAGAGAGAGAGAGAGAGAGAGAGTGGGGGTGAGAGAGAGAGAGAGAGAGAGAGAGAGAGAGAGAGAGAGAGAGAGAGAGAGAATAAACACTGATACTGGAATGTTATTCAAAATTCTCTATAATTTGGTCCTAGATTATATACTTCACTTTACTCTTATTTATTCCCACCACTCCTCCATTCCAAATCAGGGTTTCCATATTGCCACCCCACTTACTTAGTGTTTGTTTCAACTTTCAAAGGTTTTAGAAAATTTTTTAAAATCATATTAACAAGTCAACAAGCACTTATTAAGCAATTAGTATGTTCCAGGCACTGTGCTAATTGCTGGGAATACAAATACAAACTAAAGAAAAAAATAAGTGCTTGTTTATTTGACTCTGAATACAAGGATTTAGCCCATGATAGTGACTGGGTGATGGGCCTGTGTCCTTTTCCAGCCTTTTGGGGCTAGCTCAGGTGACTGATCACATTATGTTAGGGAACAGAACTGAAACACTTTTATTTCTTTTTTCTCACCTGACTCCTCTGTCCTGGGCTCACACAGCATCTTCTGTAATATCCCCAACTTAGGGCCAAACCCATCTGCTTCCTCCCTGCTGAGCCAGCTGCAAATCGAGGTCAAGCTCTTCTCCTCTCCCAGCTTTTTTGTCTCCTTTCTTTAATCGAATTATTTTTTTTTCCAGCACTGTGCACGTCAGACATGGTTTCTACAGACCTCAGTTATCCATGCCCACAAGCAATCAAAAGGTGACATTAAAAGGATAATAATAACAATATAGATGCCTAATCAGAGGTATACTAGGCTGTGGTCTTCCATCTCCATCTCCTTCCCCCCACCCCTGCCCCACATACTTCTTCCACCTTCAGCTTTCCTCTTGTTTGGAGAATAATTGATAAAGCTATCCCCAGCCTGGGCTGGCAAGCAGCAAATAAAAGGCAGGTGCCTTGCACATGACCCTGCTGTCCTGCCGAGGAGAAGTAGACCTGTGGGAGGGGAGGCCTACATACTCGTGAAGTCACAGTAGAGCTAATGTATCACTAGCTGCTCAAGGGAAGCCTTTTCATCACAAAGCATTCTTGGTTCATCTGTAGACACATAATGGGCAGCCCCAAAAAAGGAACACTCCGGCCCTAACTCTTTTGCTCCTCTTCCCTTCTGCCGTTTCCCCGGGCCGCTGGGCACTGTGGGGCTTGGGCCGGGGGGGGGGGGGCAAAGGCTTCCCCGCGGTGGGGAAAGGGGCCCTGTGTTCCCCTCTTGGGGGGCCAGGGAGGCAGGGTCCGTGCTGAGAGGTTCCAATTAATAGAATTTTAAAGTTGGAAGAGACTTCAGGCCAGCCATCAACAAGTATTTATTGCGTCTATAAAATGTTTAATAATATTGTGTGTGTAATATGTGCTAAGTGCTGCGAATAGAAAAACAAAAATAACGGTCTCTGACCTCAAGTGGCTTACATTCTATTTTTTTGTCTTCTAACTAGCAACATATGTTTTCTCTCTCTCCAACCTCCCCCTCCCCACCACACACACACACACACACACACACACACATACACACACACACACACACACACACACACACACAAAAAAAATTCTTGTAATAAATATGCATAGTCAAGCAAAACAAATGTCTATGTTGTTCTTCAGTCATTTTCAGTAGTGGCCAACTCTTTTTTACCCTACTGGGAGTTTTCTCAGCAAAGATGCTAAAGTGGTTTGCCATTTCCTTCTGCAGCTCATTTGACAGATGAGGAAACTGAGACAAACAGGATTAAGTGACTTGCCCAGGGTCACACAGCTAGAGAGTGTCTGCAACGATACTTGAACCCAGGAAGATGAGTCTTAGTGATTCCAGGCTCAGCACTCTATCCATTGTACCACCTAGCTTTGGCCATGTTCTCTCTCTCTCTCTCTCTCTCTCTCTTTCTCTCTGTCTCTCTCTCCATATATATATATATATATATATGTGTGTGTGTGTGTGTGTGTGTGTGTATGTGTGTGTGTCTGCACCCTGAAGGAATCACCTTCTGCATGCTTTGTCGTTGGTCCTCTAGAATAATGGTTAGTCGTGACAGCGATCATCATTTTTAAATCTTTCAAAGTTATTTGTGTTTATGATATTGGTGTTATTGGGTAAATTGTTCTCTGCTCACTTCATTCCGTAAAAGTTCTTGAAAGTCTTTCTAGGTTTCTCTCAAATCATCCTTTTCAAGTTATTTCTTAGGGCACAATAGTATTCCATTACATTCATATGCCATAATTTGTTCAGCCTTTACCCCAACTTATAGACAACTCTTTATTTTCTAGTTCTTTCTCCCTATCAAAAAAGCTACTATAAACATTTTTGTACATGTGAGTCCATTTCTTTGATCTCTTTAAGATATAGTCCTCTTATTGGTATTGCTGGGTCTAATAGTAATGGTATTACTGGGTCTAATGGTAGTAGTATTACTGGGTCCAATGTACAGTTTAGTAACTTGGGGGCATAGCTCCAAATTGCTTTCCAGAAGAGCTGGACCAATTCGCAGCTCTATCCACAATACATCAATCGGCCAGTTTCCCGCCCACCCCCAACATTTGTCGTTTTCATTTTTTGTCAGTTTTGCTAGTCTGATGGGTGTGAAGTGGTTTCAGAGTTTCTGTAATTTGTACTCCTCTAATTATTAGTAACTTGGAGTATTAATAGCTTGGAATTCTTCCACTGAAACCTGCTTTGCACATCCTTTGACTACATAACAATTGGTGAATAGAAAGGACTTCCATTCTAATGGCAGCAGCCTTACCTAAATCCTGTCTAAGCTACAATCCTCTCTGCAACATTGCCTAGTAGTCGCTGAGTTTCTGATTGAAGACCTCTGTTGAGAGGGAATTCACTCTTTCCCAAGGCAGCCTATTATATTTTTGGACAGTTTTTATTTTAAAGAAGTTTGTCTCTATATTGACCTGAAATATGCGTCTCTGCAAGTCATACTCGTTGCTCCTCGTTCTGCTCCCTAGAGCCAAGCAGAATAAATCTAATCATAATCATACACATAGCTGGCATAGCACCTACTATGTGCGGGGCGCTGGTAAGCACTTCTCAAATATTATATCATTTGGTCCTCACAATGGCCTTAGGAGGTAGGTGCTACTATTTATCCTCATTTTACAGATGTGGAAGTTAAGGCAAACAGAGGTTAAGTCACACAGCTATTGTCTGAGGCTGGATTTGAACTTGGGCTTTTTGACTAAGGTCTTCCTGAGTCCAGTCCCTTTTCCACATACCACCTACTGTGTCCATTCTAAATTTTTTCTTCTGGCAAAACAATCCCCATTCTTTTGACTGGTCCTCGTGCTATGATCCCCAATCCTCTCACTGTCTAGGTAGCCCTTGTCTAAGAGAATATTCTGGACATGTACTCATCGAGGATAGTAACAATAATAGCTTTATTTGTAGAACAGAGCAGTGTCCAATCTGTTTTCTCACTTCATTCTTGCAATGACTGTCTGAGGTACAGAAATTATTGTCATGCTCTTTTACAGATGGGGAGAGAAAGTGAGGCACAGATTCATCCATCAAATGACTCTTCCAAGGCCACATGGCAAGTCAATTCTCAAGCTGGAAATGGGATCCTGGCTTATACCAGGGCTCCTTCCACTGAACTACAGTCCTCTGGTGATGACTTGGATGTTCCTTGGCTCTGCCGTGGCACTGGGTGCTGATAAGGTAGTCTTGTGTTGATGGAAAGAGTGGAAAACAGTAGTCAATTACCTTCTTCTCTCTCTTTCCTTCTACCACTCAAAATTACTGATTCTTCCCAGGAAAAGTCAGCCAATAATATCCTCGCTCCCACCAGTGTATGGACAGTGTTAGGCCAGGAATTAAGATAACATTTTCAATGATTTTAATGTCCATTTGGGTGAAGGGAAGCAATGTATTCTGGACTAGAGAATGCACAGTTCTCTTTTCCAGATCACCATCCAGGAGTCATAGAACATGGAACATCAGAACAGGAAGGGACCTACTTTAAAGTCCACCTAGTCCAAGACCCATGTTTTATAGGTGAAGAAAACTAGGCCCAGTCAGAGGGAAGCCCAAGGTGTCATAGCACATTAGTGGAAGAAGACTGACTAGGACCCAGGGTTTCTGACCATCAGCCAAGGGCTCTTTCTCTTCTTCCTCCCCTCACTTTCTCTAAAATCATATAATTTTGGAATGTTAGAGATTCAGGAATTCTTCACCTTTTTAGGGTCATGGACCCCTTTGCTGGGTTAGTGAAGCCTATCAGTCCCTTCTCAGAATCATGTTTTTGGATAAAAGCAAGATTTATTTTATTTCACATAAGATAAAATATATGATTGCAAGAGAAACCGATTATATTGAAATACAGTTATCAATTTTTTTTAAAGTTCACAGACCTCAGCTTAAAAACCTGAAATATAGTCCTATCCTCTCATTTTGCAGATGAGGAAGCTAAGGTCAAAAGAAAATGCATAGCGTGTTTAAGGTCCTTTAGTTAATTAAGGGCCGAGCCAAGACCAAACCTCATATCTCTTGACTCGTAGTCCTGGAAACTTTCTTCTGGTGACCTATGTTTTGAGTTTTCTCCATTAAAGCATTTAGAATACAGTCTTGTCTTAGCATTGCTTGTCATCATTATCCTCATCTTCATCATTTTTGCTATTTTTTTCCATGTAGGCTTCCATGCCTACAAGTAGCTAGGTTCCAGTTGGTAGAGTGCTTGATGTGAAGTTGGGAAGACCAGAGTTCAAATATGACCTCAGACACTAACTATCTGTGTGACCCTGGGCAAGCCATTTAATCTCTGTCTCAGTTTCCTCAAATTTAAAATGGGGAGAACAACAAAACCTACCTCTCAGAGTTGTGATTAAAAGAGATGTTTGTAAGACAGTACCTAGCACGCAGTTGGTACTTAATACTTAATACTAATACTTGGTACTTAAAACATAATCCTTGTTTTCTTCCCCTCCATGCATTTTCCTGGTGACCAACATCTGTTTAGCTGGACCATAGAGCTAGAGAGAAAAGTAGACATTCTTCCCTGTACCCCAAATGGAATCCTTAACCTCAGCCTGGTTCAGAGTTCAGATCCAAAACTCAAGAAAGTCATTCCCATGCTCACCAGACTCTAAAGGGCAGATAGCAACATGAGAAGAGAGAAGCCACTGTATCTGAGCTGATTTCCCAACTCTGTATCTTAATGAGCTTGCGACCACTTTGTGCCTTCATTTTACCTATCCTGAAAATGGGGATGTTAGGTAATATACTAGTCAAATGGAGTTTAACATATCCTAGTTCATAGGGAAAGAGGACTAAAGATTTCAAGAGAATCTATAGATAGTTTCAATATAAAAATCAAAAGATCTAGGTTAAAGTCCTAGTTTCAGTACTTACTATGGGATGACTGTGGACAAGTCAGGTCACTTATTTGTACCTAATTTTATTCTTCTGTAAAATGGGGGTGGGTAATGATACTATTAGTATTTTAGGGCAAGTGTTTTTTCAAGTGCTGCATAAATTTTAGCTGTTTAAAAATATTGAGATCTTTTGGCTTTACGGAAGCTTAATTTCCAAATAGAATACTACCTCTTTTTCCATACTTAATGAGCTCTCCTTTGTAATAAATTTTTAAAAAAGAAAGAGGCAATTCAGTGAAAATAATTAATGAAGAATATTATCTGACTAGATATACAGCATTCCCCACCCATAGTTCCCCATCTCAGCAGAGAAGAGATATATACTTTTTCTCAATTCTTCTCCAGTGCCAAGTTTGATCTTTGTAATTACACAGGGTTTAATTTTCTTGTTTTGTTCTTTTCACTTATATTGCCATATTCATTAGTATGTTGTTTTCCTGGCTCCACTCATTTATTCTGTATCACTTCATGTATGTCTTTCCATGCTTCTCTGAATTCTTCGTATTTACCATTTTTATGGTACAGTAATATTCAATAGAATCAATAGACGATGATTTGTTTTGTAATGTTACTGTGTCACACAGTCTATAGACATCCTTTGTTTCCTGTTCTTTGCTACCACAAAAATGTTCCTATGAATACTTTGGTATGTATGGGATTTTTATTTCTGTCTTTGACCTCATTGAAGTATCTGCTGAGCAGTGAGATCTCTAGTTATGGCTGTATTAGCCACCTTTTTGCACAGCACAATTCTAAATTACTCTCCAGAATAGTTGGACCAATTCACAATAACATGAGCTGCCTTTTCTTAAAATACTGGATGTGAAATGCTTTGAAAAATAAAAGAAATATATGGCATTATCCTTCATGATAATTCAGGTGAACAGGTGGCAGAGAATCACAGCTAATGTAAAACCTCTTTCTTTTAGCTTCAAGTTGAATTGCTTGCTTGGCAAATGACTTATCTGTCTAATTCTGTTTGTTTCAAGCAAATATGATAATGAGCTTACATTCCTTGAACTAATGCTGACTGACAGTCAGGAAAACATTTTACACCCTTGGGGAGCTTCCCGTCGGATGGAAGGAACTGGACACACACACACACACACACACACACACGCACACGCGCGCGCGCACACACACACACACGCACAGAGGCTTCTACCAAAAAATACATAAAAATGCAGCAGGCTGTCCAGTAAAGTAGAAAGGACAGGAAAAACAAAAAAAGAAAGGAATGATTGGTTTCATAGCTTGCTAGAGCTTGAAGAGTAACAGATGAATCATAAGATTTAGCACCTCAAGGAGCCTTAGAGATCATCTAGACCAACTCCCTTATTTTATGAATATGGAAGCCAAGTCCAGAGAGAAGTGGCTTGTCCAAGGTTGCATATCTAGTAAGTAGCAGAACCAGGATTTTAACTCAGTTCTCTTGACCATCCAGGAAAGACTTTCTCAAGAATTAACAGGAGCCAAGAGACAGGGTCATCCCCTTGAGGTTGGCTCTGCAGAAATAGACTGCTTCTGCTGATCTCTGAGGAGCTCTGTTGTTAAGATTTTCTCTTACGTAATTTAGAGAAGACTTTAAATAAACAAATAAACTCTGAAGTATAGTGTGGTACAGTTTCATTCATTCTTTTTTTTTAATTTTTATTTTCTTTTGAAGTATAAAAGCTAGAGATTTATTGTTATGTTGTGATTAATAAATTATCAAATTGGCTATGACACTTTCCCACAGCTAATACCACCATTCACCAGTACAGAAGTTGGTACTTAACCAGATTGAGGAACAAGGCCGAAAGAGCAGACATGTAAATATCATTGGTAACTCAGCTTACACCCCTTGTTTATTCTTAACCCATTGCCAACCACACTTTAATGTGATTTGTTTGTTAATCTGGAATTTATACTTGAAGTAAGCATCAGTCACATGCTCATAAGATCATGGAATTCACCTTAATTTGCAAATGTATTCCTGCCCTCCCCCCCACCCCCACCATCCCCACCCTGTGAGCTATTCCTTATAATAATAAAAGAAAGAGAAAAAAAAGGCAAAAGGCAAAACCAGTTCATATAGGAACATTCTCTGATTGAATAGGCAGTATTCTCTATCCATAGTCCTCCACTTCAGCAAAGAAGAGAGAAGAGAATGGTCAGTGCTACCCAACCTACATAATGTGATACAGTACTGCATAGCATCATGGGATTTAAATATAGGGGTGGTCTCATCCAACTTCCTCATTTATCTGATAAGCAGAGGAAGGAAGTGATTTGTCCAACATCCCAGAGTAAGTAAAGAGAAATAGCACAATTCAAACCAGCTTCTCTGACTCCAAACCTCATTTTCTTTCTGCTCTACTGTGGCTGCCTCTCATGGGTAAGAATAATTTCCTCTTCCTCTGAGAAGTCATTTCAGACAAGTGACCAGATTCTCATCCCACCACAAAAAGAAAAAAAAAGGTCATCGCCAACATCAGGAGAAATAAATGAGATAAGGTTTGTCTCATCTTGTTAGGTCGATGTTCACATAGTTGTACTATGGAGGGCCTGGAGACACACCAACGCTTTCCACTGAACTGAGACCTCCTCACACAGTAAGCCTGCCCTACCATAGCCAGACCTCAAGGAAAACTAAACTAAACTGAACTAAACTAAAAGAAAATACCTTTTCACTTTATAACTTTAGATTTGCATGCTCCATACTCAAGAGATTAAGGTTTGAGGTTTTGGTTTTTTTGGTGTTTTTTTCCTGTGGTATTCCATAGTAGACTGCAGCTTTACTGTTATACAGATAAATTAAAGTTTTAGAGATTTCCCCTGTGTTTATCATTTGTTGACTATGAAAAGCATTTGATTTAGTGTGCTGCCTTCAAGGTTGTCCTCCAACAAGGTGTCTCCCAGGCATATGTCAAAATTGTACAAGATTCCTTGAAAGATGCAAGAGATAACCTTCCTTGTTCAACAACCCTCTTGTCATTAATATTAAGAGAGACACATAACAACTGAACACATGCTCACCGGAGGTGTTTACTATTGTCATGGACAGCATCCAATGCAGAGTCCAAATTGGAGAGGGATTGCTTAAAAATGCTCTCCTGTGTGTTGTTGACCTTGTGAAGGTTATGGCAATCAATCAGTCAGTCAACAAGCAGGTATTAAGCACTTGGTATGTGCCAGGGATTGTGCTAAGTACTGGAGATACAAAGAAAGGCAAAAGTGTGTAGTCCTTTTATCTTAGGAGCTCACATTCTGATGGCCCCAAAACATTACAGAGACTCCTAAACGAGATCCATAATGATTTTAAAAAGTTTGGACTACCTGTCCACACAGGAAAACAACAACTGGAAGAAAAGAGTAATACATATTGTCCTTGTCTATGACAGATATTAGATGAACAACCTATGGAATTTGCATATCTATCTATCTATCTGTCCATCTATCTATCTAACTACCTATCTATCCTTCTGTCTGTCTGTCCATCCATTCATCCATCTATCCATCTATCTATATATCTATCCATCTATCTATCTATCTATCCATGGAAGGAGACAGACAGACACAGGGACACAGAAAATGACACAGACAGACACTAAGAAACAGAGAGAGGAAGAGAGAGAGAGAGAGGGAGAGAGAGGGAGAGAGATGGAGAGAAAGGGGGGAAGAGAGAGAGATCTTGGGCATATAATTAGAATGGAAAATTGGCCCATGATTCAATGAGAGAAAGAGAATTGGCTGGATTGCCTTTGGGAAACTAGAAAGTTTTTATTTTATTTATATTACAATATATAGTATGTTATAATATATCTTATTTATGTTCCCAAGTTTCTCCATAGAATAACCACCTATCTTTCAAATACTATTTTTTGGTGGTCTTATATGACTACAAGTCACAGAATATTATCTCTGAAGAAATGAAGTTGAGTCTCACCCAGAAGGCAATGAATGTCAAAGCTCACAGTGGGAATGAGCAGGTGGCAATGTATTCCCTAAATGGGAATTATGGAGGGGAAATGGTGGAAGGGATGCCATCAAAGGAATATGGGACTGAAAAGGAACTTGGGCTAGTCTGTGGCAAGAGCAAGAGGTAAATGAGTTCTCCCTGGGTATCCTCAGGGAATGTTGAGGAAGGCCCCCAGAATACTGAGTGGATTCCCTGTGGCAAACCCATGGGAGGGAGTATAGGCACATAGGCATCATGAAGGTGTCATCTGCATCATTAGAAGGAATACTTACATTGATGAAATAACAGATCACCTAGTTCAAGGGTCAGCAAAGCAGGCCTATGGTACAAATCCAGCCTGCCTCCAACATTCGTATGACCCATAAGCTAAAAATGGCTTTTAGATTTTAAAATAAAGTTAAATAAACAAAGTTGATTTTATTTTAAAATGTAAAACAAAAAAGTAGTTTAATTTGAGGGCCATATGAAAACTGGATTGGATTTGGCCAAGCCATGATGTAGTCCACCAGTGTTAAAGGTCTGAGATCTCTTGCAGTTCTAAATCCGTGATCCAATATACTCACACAGGTAAATTAATCCAATCCCCTGATTTTGCAGATGAAGAAACAGAGAGATTAAGAGCCCGAAGTCACATGGCAAGATTTCATTCAAGTGATTTAGGAAACCCAGGCTTTATCACAATTGTGAATTATCCCATTAGATAGATAGGTAGATATCATAGTCATAATATAGATACATACTGACATACCTTATAGGAGATTTTAAATAAGCCCCTGAGTATAATGTGGCACATTTTCAATTATTCTTAATAATTACCAAATAATTGCGAATAAATGAGACACCATTGCCACAGTTTAATCTAATTTTAATATTATCCTTAGATCAAAGTTGTATTGGTAAATCTTTAATAATTGGCTGTCTAAAAATGTATATAGGGCACACTTGTGAGTTTAATCTTCATTTTTAACATTTTCTCCATCACTTTATTATGTCGATATAAACAACAAAAACTTAAATCAAGCCCTAATTTGTAGCATTTGCTGATTTCTGAGGTGTAAACGCTTGCACTGAAAATTTAACAGTTAACTCTCAAAAGCTAGTTGCATCTGGTTCTAACACATACCTGAGACTAGACTTATACAAAGTCCTCTTTAGTCTTGCCTTGTAGCCAAAAAATGTCTTATACTGTTTCTCTGAATTTCTTCAGAAATATCTCTAGACCTCTTTTCTTGAATATGTCAAGTCCAGACTCCTGGTCAGCTCTGTACTTGGCCTCCCTTGTCCCACCTCCCTCCAAGTTGTTATGAGTGACACTTCATGAAAAATAGACCAGGATCATGGAGAACGTTAAGTTCATCCCATAGAAGAAACTGAGGGTGTTTCTGTTGTTGTTCAGTTGTTTCAGCCATATCTGACTCCTAGTGACCCTCCCATGGGGTTTTCTTGGAAAAGACACTACAGTAGTTTACTATGTCTTTCTCTAGCTCATTTTACAGGTGAGGAAACTGAGGCAAATGGGGCTAATGACTTGCCCAGGGCCACATGGCTAGTAAGTGTCTGAGGTCAGATTTGAACTCAGGTCCTCCTGACTCCAGGTCCTGTACTCTAATCTACTGTACCACCAGAAGATGTTTATTGTCTATTGTTGTACATCCTTTGTTCTCAGAAAAGGACCAATGACATCAGAAAGGGGATGGTTAGCCTGAAGAAGAAAGGACTTAGGAGAGACATGATAGTTGTCCTCAGGTATTGGAAAGACTATGACTAGGAAGAGTGATTAAAGTTTTTTTTTTTTCCTTTTGGTTCCAAAGAGCAGAATTAGGAGCAATATATATAACAAGAATAAGAAAATGGACACATTTATATGGTGTGTTAAGGTTTGCAAAGCAAACATTGAGCCCAGTGTAAGATAAGCCAGCTTAGTAATTAGAGTCATCCCAAAGTGGAATGGGCCACCTTAGGAAGTTGCAGGTTTCCTTTTAATGGAAATCTTCAAGGGAAAGCTCAGGTATAGTGTATAGAGGTGGTTGTCTTGGGATGAATTAGACAAGATAGCTTCTCGGGCCACTCAAAATTCTGTGTTTCTGTAATTCTGTGAAACTTTAGATGAGGATGTTGCTCCACTGAGTCAATGTTTTGGTGCTGAAGAGCCAGTCTGAAGGGGCAAGTCAATCACTATTTGTTGCAAAAAAAGATATTGGTCTATTTTCCTTGCTATCTCCTTCACTTCCAAATATATCTCTCCCCCTTCAATTCTTCTTCCCAGAGAGCCATCTCTTATAACAGATTTTTTTTAAAAAGAGAGGAGGAGAGAAAAGCAATTCAGCAAAACTAAACAATATGTCACTGAGTCTGACAGCATATTGAAGGAGAAATGCGCATTTTTCTCTTCTCTGGGGCCAAGCTTGGTCATTAGAATTACATTACGTTCAGTTTTTCAACAAGTATTTATTGAACTCCTCCTCTTTCTTAGGTGCTGTGGGGGATATAAAGTGGAAGACATGTTCCCTATCCTAAAGTTGCTTATAATTTAGTTAGGTAGACATAAGGAACCACAATCCACTGCAATATAGTAGGAAGGCTACTAGATTTAGAGTTAGAAGAACTGTTTACTCGTCCTGTCTTCATGATCAACTCACTGCTTGGCCTTGTGTAAGTCATTTTATTCCCTTGGGGTTCAATTTCTTAGTCTATAAAAGAGGGACAGTAGTATTATGATGATGAGCCTGCTTTACAGGGCTGGGAAACCCAAACGAGATATTCAATGCAAAGTGAGAGACACAATGGCATCCTTCCATCACATGGGATGATGGAATAATAGGATGGAATGATAGGATGATCTATAGCTGGAAGGACCTGGGAGACTCTCTATCCATTCCAACATTCTTTCATTTTACAAAGGAAGAAACTTAGGCCCAGAGAGATTAAAGTAGTTGCTTAAGATCACAGAGTTCTTATCAGAGGTGTGAGCTGAACCTAGTCCTCTTACTCAAGAGCTAGTATTTTACCCCCCCCCCCCAAAATCACTATTTGGTGACTCTTGCTGTGGTGATGAGTTATTCTATTTGGAATACCCTGTTGTATTTTATTTTATTTTTAAAATTAATTGATTTTTAATTTATGGAATAAAACAAGCATTTTCATAACATAATATAATGAAAAAAGACTGTACATGAAACTGCAAATCTATTGTGTACAATTTGCTATTCCTTTTAGATATACAATAAAGTTATCATGTAAATTTCTTTTGTTACTTTCCTCCCCCCATCCAAGAAATGGCTATCATTAGAAACAAATAGGTATATAGATATATATGTAAAATTATTCTATACATATTTCTCTCTATCAGTTCTTTCTTAACATAGTGTAATAAATGATGATTGCATATCACGTGATTGCACAGGAACACTGTGTTATAATAATTAACTCATTTTAAACCTTGGAAGATATATTGTATCCCTAAAGCCCACATGGTTTCCTTCTCTGTAGCTTTAAAAAAATTATGAATTTGTTTATAATCATTCCAAGACTCCAGTTAGAAAAAAATCCTTATTTTAGGCAGCAATATAAAATAATTTTCCATTTATATGTACCTCATAGTTAACCACTATGCTCTTTATAATTAAGGCTAAATTCATTTTGTTGGAAACATTTGGGTAGTGGGACAGCAGAGTACAAATAGTATACCCCAACCCAAAAGACCCATAGAGAGGTGAAGCCTCTGATGACACCCAGCCTGTCACTGGGCCTGTCCTCCAGGTGTGGAAAAGCCTGTAAGAGTTTCTATTCTCTCTGCAAGACTTGGAGAGCCCAGGGTCAACTTCATCTCATGATGAAGGACTGGGGCAGGGCATAATTGAAGATGATTATTATTATTATGTGAAGAAATTAGTATTCCACATAATGGCATATATATGCTAATGTGATAAAGTGTGCATTGTATTTTTATTCAGTCATTTCAGTCCTGAGTTCAACTTTTGGTGACCCCATTTGGGATTTTCTTGGCAAAGAAACTGGAGTGTTTTGCCATTTCCTTCTCCAGATGGAAATTTACAGATAAGGAAACTGAAGCAAACAGGGCTAAGTGACTTGCCCAGGGTCACACAGCTAGTAAGTGTCTGAGGCCAGATTTGAACTTTAGGAAGATGACTCTTTCTGACTCCAGGTCCAGTACTCTATCCACTGAACCACCAGCTGCCCAGTCCACTGTACAGTAAGGCAATAAATGCCAAAGGAGTGGGAATAATCAAGACGAATTAGAGGTAATCGTGGAAGGCTTCATGGAGGAGGTAAGAGGAGCTGGGCCTTGAAGGATTGTTAGGTTTGGAAAGGCAGGAAGAAGGGGAAAGGTTTGGGGTGGGGAGAGTGAGAGCAGGAGGGAAGGAGCTAAGGCGATGTGTACCGCCTGTGTAAATCTCAGCTCGCTCTGCCAGTAAAGTTCTGCAAACTCATATTACTGTCAGTTTTATATTAACATTTACATAACAAGTAGATTGAGAGATTGCATTATTTACATATATATGGAGGCTGGCTGGAAACGGGGATCCTGGAGCATTTACATGACATTTTATTGATTAATAAATTAGACACTTACGGATCACGCACAAATCAAATCCATCCGCTTCAGACACCCATCATGTGCAAATGAAGGTTAAATTGGCTGCCTCATTTGCATAGAGAAAGCAAACCGTTTAGGCAGCATTTGTCATGGGCCCTGGGAGACTGTAATTTGCTACCGTAGAATCAGCCAGCAGCCCACATGTAGCCAGACCGGGCACTTCCAGGTATATTTGGGAAACCCACAGGCCAAAGAGAAGAGGAAAGAATTCTGGGGTGTGAACTGGAAGAGAAAGGTCAGATCAAAGGCTTAAGGTTCAAATTTGTCTTCATGGCCTCTAACCAATGAGACCTTCTCCAAGTCCTGAGGACCACTGGGGCTCCTCTCCCAAGGGAGACTTTGAGATGTTGACTTTCTCTAGGATGGGGGCAAGGAACAGCTGCTGTATAAGCCTCTACTGGATTGTAAGCTCAATGAAGGCAGGGAATGTGTCTCATCTAACCTCCAATCCAATAAATATTTATTAAGCTCTGGCCTCAGACACTTGCTAGCTGTGTGACCCTGGGCAAGTCACTTAATCCTGTTTGCCTCAGTTTCCTCATTTGTAAAATGAACTGGAGAAGGAAGTGTAAAATCACTGCAATATCTCTACCAAGAAAACCCCAAATGAGGCCATGAAGAGTCAGACACAACTGAAATGCCTGAATAACAACAAAGCACCTACTATGTACCAGGCATTTTGCTAAGCACTGGGGATATAATTAATATAAAGAAAGTCAGTCTCAGCCCTCAAGGAACTTATAATCTAAACTGTGGGGATGGGGGGAAAGACAACACACAAAAGGAGAAAGGAAAGGAGTGGGGGAGGGATGGGTTACCAACTGATAACCTGGTGCTAGAGCATCTTGTTTTGTGGTTGAAAGCAAAAGAAGGCATTGGGAGGAATTTGGTACTCTGCCCTCCAGCCCTCCAATCAGAGAGGAAAAGAGGCTGAGGGAGGCAGTGTCAATCAAGGCTTGAATTAGCAGCAAGGTGCTAAGTTTAGAAATGATGAACTTGTCCTGGGAGGGGCATCTTGCTCCTTGGAGTTGAAACCAGGCAGGGTAGCAGATGCAAAGTGGAATGTGGATAACCTGTGTTATCACTCCCCAAGAAACTATCATGGCACAGCTGCACTGAAACTGGAGTGGCCTAGCAAGAGAGGGTAGTTGTGGCTGTTGGAACTTCTTCTTTGGACTCAGAGGATTCTCCATGGGATTTAGAGCTGGGAAGGATCCTAGGTCCATAGATGAAAGTTAGAAAAGAACTCAAAAGGCCATATTGTCTAACCTCGTTTTATTTTTTATTAATTAATTTATTTTTAGTTTACAACATTCAGTTCCACAAGCTTTTGAGTTCCAAATTTTCTCCTCCTCCTTCCTCTCCCCCCTCCTCAAGATGGCATGCAATCTGATGTAGACTCTGTATATACGTAACTTCCTCATTTTATACATGAAGAAACTAAGGCAGAGAAGAGTTAAACAGCTTGTTTGGGGTCACGTAGCTAGTAAGTCTCTTAGAGATCATCTTGTCTGACTTCTCATGTTACACATTGGGAAACTGAGGCCCAGAACAAAACTTTTCAAGTATACAAGTTAAAGAGGCAGAAATCTAGCCCAGACCTTTTGATTGGCAGTGTTATTTCCTCCTTCTTTCCGTGTTATTCCTAGACAACAATTTGACATTAGGCCTCCCAACCCTATCCTCAATACATGTACAAATAACTACAAAACCAACTTCCCCCACCTTCTAGCTAAGACCAGAAATCCCATTAGCACAGACAAATCACTTGATCCTGTATAGATGGGATTTAAAGGAAACATTCCTGCTGAAGCATAAGATGCTCATAGAATGAATTCTGGAAAAGACCCTCTAGTTCACACTTCTCATTCAAGCTAAGGTCCAGGGAAGGGAAATAAGTTAGCCAAGAGACAGCTAGATGGTGCAGTGGATTGAGTCCTGGGTCTAGAGTCAGAAGACCTGAGTTCAATTCAACTTCAGATGCTGGCTGTGTGACCCTGGACAAGCCACTTAACCTCTGTTTGCCTTAGGTTTCAACTGTAAAATAGGGATAAAAGTAGTGCCTTATTACGAGGGTAAATTAATTTAATTAAAAAAAGTTCTTAGCCCAGTGCCTAGAACATAGTAGGCACCATATAAATGTTTATTCCCTTTCCAAGATCACTGAAGGCAGTACGTAGCAGAAATAGGATTTGAGCCCAGGTCTCCTAGCGCCAAATTCAGCCCTCCACTGTGCCCTACTAGAGGAGCCTAAGACCTGAGTTCAAATCTGGTCTCAGGCACTTGCTAGCTGTATGACTCTGGGGAAGTCATTTAACCCTGTTTGCCTCAGTTTCCCCATATATAAAATGAGCTAGAGAAGGAAACCACTCCTGTATCTTTGCCAAGAAAACCTCAAATGGGGTCACAAAGAGTCAGACATGACTGAAAATAAATGAAAGAATGAGGAGGGGGGAAAGGTGAGACTAAGTACCTGAGGTGAGAATGGAATGGGGAAAGGTTCACCATGGAGGGTCTAAAAATGGGAGATTGAAGACAAGTTTCATCAACTTCACATTCTTACTAAGGTTTGGTATTTCTTCCCTCCCCACTGAGGACAGAGTCAGAGGGAAAGGTTTATACTTGCAATTGGATGGGTTCAGCACCAAGAGGAATGACTTTCTGAGGCCAGAGGGTGGTAGAGAAGAACACAAAGAGAAGTGGCTTACCCAGAGAGCTCAAGGAGTGTTTGTGCTGTCAGAACCTGTATGTAACCATGTTTTATTTGTTAGGCAAAGTACTAGAGGCAGGGGGATAGACAAGATGACCCCAGGCCTGGCTTTATTTAATACACTATTTTCATATGTTCCATTGGCATATTAAAGGTGTTAGGGTGAGGTGGGTAGGGAGGATGGTGCTGCTTGCCAAGAAATCAGGTTAATGGGGACATTAGCCAATGCATTTCCTGTGCCCTTCGTGCTAATGATGATGAGGATAATGACTTGTAATTTCCCCAGAAATGTTTCTCCATGATGCAGCAGGGAGCCCAAGTTGGACTCTTCCCTCTAGGCTACTACTTGGAGCAGGAATCCCACCAGTCTTCCATATGCATGTACAACATGCCAAGACAACCTCTTCAGCTTAGCTTAATGCAGTTTTTATCCCACACACCCCCATGCACACACACATACATATACACACACCAACAATCATTGCCCCAAATGTCCTTAAGATTTGTTTCAGAAATCTCCTTAATATGTCACAAAGCCTTTCATACTTGGGAGAGGAGCAGAGTCGGGAATTTATGGACTTAGGGGGAGATTAGGAATCATGCTAGGGCATACAATGAAATTAGTTAATAGAGAGAGGGGAAAAACCTTCATTCTATCCACTCCTTTTTACCATGCCTTGAATGCCAATCTTCATGACCTCATCCCCCATGATCATAGCTTATATTTCTCTGTAACTCTGGAGTACTTTCTTCATTATCCTTTAATGAAGGTTGTGAAGATAGTGAAAATAGTATTATCCCCATCATATAGATGTGGAAAATGAGGCTCAGACAGTTGAAGTGACTTGCAGTGATAGGAAATGTCAGAGGCAGGGCTAGTCATGCTCAGATCTTCCAATACTGAGATCAGTGCTCTTTCCACATTAACCACACTTTCTTTCAGTTATAGGGTCATAGAGCTATAGGATGGTAGAACTGCAAAGGAAGATAGATAGATAGAAAGATAGATAGATAGATGATAGATAGATGGATGCATGGATAGATGAATGGAGGGATGGAAAGAGAGAGAGAGAGAGAGAGAGAGAGAGACAGAGAGAGAGAGACAGAGACAGAGAGAGAGACAGAGAGAGAGACAGAGACACAGAGGGAGAGACAGAGACAGAGAGTCTGACCACTTTATAAGCACTTACTATGTCAGGCACTGCAGATAAGCATTGGGGATTCAATAAAACCATGCTAGATAGTTCCAGCTTTCTTCTAATGGAGGAAGACAACTTATGAAAGGGAGTAATAAAGGAGTTGGGGCAATCCTGGAACTGAGCAGGATAAGGCCAAATCGGGACTGTCAAAGTTCAGGGTGGATCCAGGGATGGATTCTATTTTTCTGGTGAGCAGAAAGTGATGGGGATGGTCCAAGTGGTATGGCCAGAGACCTCAAAAAACAGCTATCAGGTGATCAATCAACAAACATTTATTAAGCATCTATTATGTTCCAGACATTAGGCTACTGTGTGCAAACAAAAATGAAAGTCCCTGCCCTCCAGGGGCTCTGGTGGAGTCCTAACCTATAGTGGGCTTTGTGCTGTCTTTAAGGGGGAAGCTAGGTGGCACATTGGATAGAGTGCTAAACCTGGAGGCAGGAAGACTGATCTTCATGATTTCAAATCCTTCTTCAGACACTTACTAGCTGTGTGACCCTGGGCAAGTCATGTAACCCTGTTTGCCTCAGTTTCCTCATATGTAAAATGAGCCTGAGAAGGAAATGACAAACCACTCCAGTATCTTTGCCAAGAAAACCCCAAATGGGGCCCTGAAAAGTTGAATGTGACTCAAATTGACCCAGCAACTGAAGCTGTGTTCAGCCTTTCCAGAGCCTCTCTGCTAACTCCATGAAGTTATATTCCTCACCTTCCCTTCACATTCAACATTCATCTCTTTCAGGAAGTGTTCCTTAATGACTCCACTCTGAGCACCTTTAGAAACCAGCCAGCACTTGTATAAGTCTGGGGAAAGGAACAAGCATTTATTAAGCTCCAACTATATGCTAGGCACTATGCTAAGTGCTTCACGAATATTGTCTCATTTGATCCGAACAACAATTATTCCCATTTTATAGTTGAGGAAACTGAGTGGTGACATGACCTGTCCAGGGTTATACAGCTTGTAAGTGTCTGAGGCCACATTTAAACTCATGTCTTCCTGACTGCAGACCCCAGGTCTTTCTCCACTTATGCCGCCTAGCTGGAGATAACAACTAAAACCTGACAGTGTTGCCCATCTAGAGAGCCCTATGCAGCATGTGGACGTAGCATCTCATTCGGCCCTCGTTGAGCTATGTGGTGCAGAGATAATCATGTTATAGAGGAAATTGACATCCGTATCCATATCATGAACTACTTAGTGACAGAGCTGGTTCTAGAAAGAGCCTTCACTCCCCACACTGGCTTCTGGCCTCCTAGCCAATGTTTTTACCTCATCACACCCATGTAAAATGGGAAGGTTGAGAAGCATTGGACTGAGAACACTTGGATCTGAGTCCTGATTCTTTCTCGATGTGTGCTGTTGCAAGTAAGTACCCTTTTTTGAGCCTGCTTCCTCCTCTCTAAAATCAAAATATGTAGTAACTATTATTACCCCCCTCCAAGAGTAGGTGTGAGGAAAGCACTTTGTAAAACATAAAACCTTATGAGAATGCATGATATTGCATGTCCATTAGTGGTGGTCACCATTAAGGGATAAGGACCGGAAATTCAGTTTCGTAATAGAGGGATGTCCTTAGATGAGGAAACTCCTTTCCAAGGTTGGTACCTTCTCTGTAACTTAGCCACAGAGTCTTAAAAAATCAGCTAGAGAAAGTGTGACTTGCCTGGGGTCACACAGGCACTGTGCATCAGAGGAAGGGCTTGAAACTAGATCCCAGTTCTTTACCTCTCCAATATCATCTTTTCCTCCCTAATTCTTTACAAACAGCTGACCCAGGGACAGTACTATTTTTTTTTTAATTTTTTTGGAGAGGAGAAGGCAAGGCAATTGGGGTTAAGTGACTTGCCCAAGGACACACAGCTAGTAAGGGTGTCGAGTGTCTGAGGTCGTATTTGAACTCAGGTCCTCCTGACTCCTGGGCCGGTGCTCTAGTCTTTGCACCACCTAGCTGTCCCCGGGGACCTATTACTCCAGTTTCCAGTCAAGGAGGCAAATATGAGAGCTGGGAGACCAGTGGGGGTGGGGAGTGGCGTCTAACAAACTAATCTGAATTTCAGCTGCATGATAGTAATCATCAATCCCCCATTCCTTCACCCACATAGACCTGCTGCCTTTGGGGTTAGAAAATTCAGCAGCAAAGGTAGGGCCGCGTCAATATTTTATTCTCTCTCTCCTCCCCCCGCCCCCCTCCTACCCCCACCCCCTCCCGCCTACTCATCCACTCACCGCCCCCACTCCGCCACTCTCCTACCCCCTCTACCCCCACCCCCTCCTAGTGCTCCCCACCCTCCTCCCCCAGGGTTCCTAGGGATTTATTGGCTAATCCATTTCACAAAGAGCTAAGATTTCAAGGAAACAGAGACCTCTTCCTTCCCCCGCCCACTCACCTTGGAAGACGAAATGATGTCACTGGGGCCAGAAGCGTGGTAGAGTTGAAAAAATAGAGATTTGGTGTCAAAGAACCTGGGTTCAAATACTGACTCTATTACTTCCTAGCTATAGGAACTTGATTCAGTCATTTCCTTCTCGGTGCCTCAGATTCCTCATCTGTAAAATGACGGACCTGAACTAGATGGTCTCTAAGTTTATTTCCAGCACTGACAACTCTAAAGTTTCCTTCTAGCAACCAAGACAAAATAGAAGTTGTATGTAGAGTACGAAGAGCTTCTTTTCCCTCCCCCTCTTCCCCCGCCTTGCTAGCGCTATTACTCTACTCTCTGGCTGTCTGGACTCGAAGAGATTGAAGGGAGGAGGCAGGTCAAGGTGAAGTACACAGAAGATGGTGCATCGTGACCATCCGGCTCAGCTGCTCAAAGAGAAGGGGGTGGGGGTTCTGGGTGGACCGCTGAACGTAGAATCGAATTTCTCTGGCTGGGAACTCAGCCCTCCCCTCCCTCCTAGTGCAGGGCCCTGAGCATCTTGTTTGCTGTTGTGACGCTCTCCAGTGGTAATTATATGTATGAAATTCAACGCTTAAACCGTTCAGGATTAATCGGCGCCAACACATAGAAATGTGCAGCGCCTGTAATTAGCGATTTCCCAGCACATGCATTTTGCAAAATAGCACTTGATTTTAATAACACGCTGTTAGTATTAGAACATTGCGCCGATTTTTATTTTAAACTACGAGAGAAGAAAGCCCCCTCATCCTGGAGATTCCCAGCCAACTGCCTCCCAGGTGCCGCAGGTAGCGGGAAGATTCTGGGGTCCTCATGTGTTAGGGTCTCCAAGTGTCATCTGGTCCCGGGGCAGACATCTCCCGTTCCACCCTACTCCTACCCCCCCAACCCCCCAAGCTGAAGTCTTTTGGTCAGACCACGCATGGTCGGTCACCCACCACGGGTACAGGAGAAATAACATTTGATAAATCCATTCCTTCTCAGCATCTGCCTTCCTCCTCCCACTTCCTACAGCCCTCCACTCTCTTCTCTTCCTTCCTCTTTCTGTGCCTTATTCCTCTTCCTTTCAGTTCTTAAGAAGGGGAGGGGGAGGGGGGGAGGGAGGGAGGGGGGTTACCTATTTTCCTGTCCATTCCTGTGTGTCTGTTTCTTTCTTTTATCTGTCTGGTTCTGTCTTGCTGTATGTTTCTTTGTCTCTATATCTCCCTGTTTGACTCTCAGTCACCTAGTCTTTATTTTTATGTCTCTGTCTCTGGTTATCTTTCCATCTCTGTCAGTTTCCTCTCTATGTTTGGTTGTTGTTTTCTTTTTAATCTCCACTACTTTTTTTCTCTCTGTTCCCCTGTTTCTGCCCTTCTGTTTCTGAATGCTTGTCTTTCTTCACTTGGGTGTGTGAGAGTTGGGGGATAGTCTCATGCCCTTTTCTATGGCTGGGGGCAGTATTTCTCCGAAGAACTCCATATGTGGTACATACACTTTTGTGGTAGAGGGCAGAGTCTTGACCCCCTCTCCCAAACTAAACCCACCTGCTTCTGCTTAGCTTTGCAGTGCAGTACTATCTACCCCCTGAAAATAGTGATAGGGTATCATAGGCCAGACGGGAGATGGGTTGGGGAAAGGTAGTTGTGGTGGTGGGAGATCCCTTAGGTTAAAGTTAGCTAAGCCCAGGAGCAGCCCTGCTCCAGGATCTGAGCAGGGACAGATGCAGGTGTGAGAGCTGTCTTCCTCCTGGCCTTCTCCCCCTCCTTTCCCAAACCTTCTCTCCTCTCCAACAGTGCCAAAGTCAGCACAAAAGCAGCTGTCTAGCTCATCTTCCCAGGCAGCAACTCTTTCCCTCAGGGGGACCTGCCTGAGGCTGGGTAAGGGGATTAAGGTGGAGGGAAGGAACAGGAACAGCTGGACCAAGGAACAGGTGCTATGCCTAGCTTTGGGCATCACACAGACACAGGAGCATGGGAGGGGTCAGTCCAACATCTGGATGGTGGTGGAGATGGCGGGGGGGGGGGGGGGGGGGGGGGGGGGGGGGGGGGGTAAAGGGAGCTAGTATCTCCTTGGTGGCGTTTCCCTCTCAGATTTTCCCAGGACTGCAATCCACTACTGATTGGATAAAGGATAGGTAGGGAAGCTAAAGCCCCTCAGTTCTCTTTCCTCTGTATTTCACAGCTTTTGTCTAATGCTGTAATCCAGCCATCCAGAATACATTCTCAGAAGCTGGGGGTAGTGAACAGAGCATTGAACTAATTCTGTCTCTGTCATTCACTGAGGGTATATGACTTTTGGACAAGCAACTTCCCTCTCTGAGACTCAGTTTTCTCCTCTGTCAAATGAGAGGTTAAGACTGGGTGGCTCCAGCCCTGAGATTCTAGAATTCTCAGACCCAAGTTGGGGCCATCTCAGAGCCCAGTCTGTGGTGAGCTCTGAGATATGTGAACCAGTTGGGGGGTCTTAGGGGAGAGACAATCGAGGAGGGCTAGAATTGGAATGGTATCAGCAGGATGGTGGGCAGATGCTGCAGGGAGTGAAACTTCAGCAGGTAATTCCCTAATTAGGAAAGCAGGTGGCACTGACCAGAGATGACCACAAATTAAATCAGATGACCCCCTCATCACCGTCCCACAGTGGGGTGTGCTTGAGACCTTCCCTGCTGCCTCCAAGGGGGTAAGAAAACTACATCCTCTGGGCCCACTGAGCTCTTCAGAGTCTCTGCCCCACAGTCCTTGTAGATTCCCAATTGATCAGTCTGTGCTGATATAAATTCTTCTCCAGTTTTCTGAAGCCTCTGCCCTGGATTGAATGCCTAACATAGTTTCCAGTTCTCAGTCAGATTGTTCTCAGAGAAGTCAAACTCATTTTAGCATTTGCCTGCTGGAAGATGTAATTAAGAAGGTGTTGGGGGTGGGGGAGGGGAGCATGGAGGATCAGGAATCACATAAGCTTGTCAAGTATAAATAAACCGGGAGTATAAATAAACAGGGGCAGCTGGTTGGTGCAATGGATAGAGCTCTGGGCTTGGAATCAGAAAGACTTGTCTTCCTGTGTTCAAATCTGGCCTCAGAAACATGACTGGGCAAATCACTTTTTGCCTCAGTTTCCTTATCTGTAAAAATGAGCTGGAGAAGGGAAAGACAGACGACTCCAATATCTCTGCCAAGAAAACCCCAAATGGGGTCACAAAATGTCAGACATGACTGAACCACAGAATAAATAGACACCTTTTGGAATATCAGCTATTTCTGCCCTGTCCTGCTGCAGCTTCCCTCCAGTGCAGCACATAGTCAGATGTATCTCATCAAGAACTGACTCGAAATGTGTATGCCATTTCCTCGAGGACACTTCTGTCTGTGAAAAAAAGCCTGGTGAGTCAGCATAGGGCATAGAGGAAAAGGGGCCAGTGTGGAAGGTAGTCTCTAGTGGGGTGCCCTGGGGATCTGTGTTTGACCCTGAGCTATTTGTCATAGCTTTAGAATGGGAAGGAACCTTAAATGTCATGTAGATCAATCTCTTCCTTTTACAAATGAAGAAACCTAGGCCCAGAGGGGTTAACAAGTGATAATAAGTGGCAGAGCCAAGATTTGAACCCAGGTCCTCTGAAACCACATGCAGTCCTTCAATCATACTTGGTTTCCTTCAAAGCTCAGCTCAACTGACACATGACACCTTTCCCAGATGCTAGCACCTCTCCCCACCCCCAAATTATCTCACGTCTGTCATATGTGTGTGTTGTCTTCCCCAGCTAGACTGTAAGTTCCTAAAGGGCAGGGAGTGATTCATCTCTATATCCCCAGTGCCTAGTAAGTGCTCAATCTATGTTTGCTTGCTTGCTTATTTATCAATGCCTTGCATAAAGGCATAGATGGCATGCCTGTCACATTTGTAGATGACATAAAGCTGGGGTAGGATAGCTAACATGCTGAATAACAGAATCAACATCCAAAAAAATAATGACAGGCTTGTTGTTGGTTGTTCAGTTGGTGCAGTCATGTCCCACTCTTTGTGACCTCATTTGGGATTTTCTTGCCAAAGGTACTGGAGTGGTTTGAAATTTCTTTCTCCAGTGTGTCCCCATTTTACAGTTGAGGAAACTGAGGCAAGCAAGGATAAGTGACTTGCTCAGGGTCACACAGCTAGTAAGTGTCTGATGCTGGATTTGAACTCAGGTCTTCTTGATTCCAGACCCATAACTCTACCCACTATGACCCGTTGCTGTCCCAAAGACTTATAGCTACAGAAGACTAGAAGTGACCCCAGGAGTTCACTGGAGTCTATCCCTTATATAAATTGAGGGACCTCTGATATCATCACAGATACATATTATTGGTCTTCTTATTTTAAATGATTTCCCAAGGAAAGAGGTTCTATCTGTACAATAACTTGCTTCTCACAGATTGACTAATTACTTGGGTAAGGTATAAGGGAAGGATTGGGTGGGTTGAGAATGAATTGATGGCAGTAGATAGTTACCAGAATGGCCAGCAAAAATGAGGCATATAAGGAACCTTTCTGTATCTTTCTCCTTTCTGCACTGATTCCTAATCCTGTGTGTGCAATTAAAATTGGCTTTTGGCTCTCTCTCTGAGACTGCCCAAGTCCTGAACAGTCTTCAGACAATGCAATCTGTCGCACATCTCTCCCTTAAGAAGTCATAATCTCGTTGTACTCTGCCTTCAGATCACATCTTGAGTATTTTGCTCAATTATGAGCTCTATAGTTAAAGGAGGACATTGACAAACTAGAGACCATTCACAGGAGGCCAGTCAGAAAGGACTTTGCATCCCTTCCATAAGAGGATTTGTGGAAGAGATTTACGTGGAGAAAAGATGGGCAGAAAAGAGAAGGGGAATGATAGTTGACTTCAAGTATTTAAAAGGCTATCATGCAGATTAGATTTTTTTCTATGAGATTTTTTTTCTATTCAATCCCAGGAAGGAAGGACCAATAATAATACTAATGAATAGAAGTTGAAAAAAGGCAAATTTCAACTTCATGCCATGAAGAATTTCTTAGTGATACAGCTACCTCCAAGTGGGGAGGCTGCCTTGAAAGCATAGATTAGGTGACCAATTATCAGATCTGAGGTATGGATAGGAATAGATTCCTATAGTCCTGTCCCTAAGACCTTGGACTCTGATTGATGAGCTCTCACTTTATCTAGCTCGTTCTTAGATCTATCATGGCACTTCTTGACCATCTCTAGACACTGTTTCATGTACTCCAGCCTCCTCTTTGACCTCCCAGCAGAACTCAGAATCCTTACCCTGAGACCCTGTATTCTGATTGGCCAGCTTACAAGTCATATCACCAAATCCCAGGTTCACTGCACCATTTCCTGGTCATCTCCAAATCATCCCTTTACACGTATACACTTTTGTTGTGGTGGATGGGTAATTTTTCAGTCATGTCTAATTCTTCGTGACCCTATTTGGGGTTTTCTTGGCAAAGATACTGGAGTGAGTTGCCATTTTCTTCTCCAGCTCATTTAGATGAGTAAACTGAATCTACCCTTTTACTCTTCCCCTAACCCTCTCTATTAGACACACACTTTCCCTCTCTTGCTCACCTGTTTTCTTCTTTTTATTAGAATCCAAGTCCCTTGAGGGCAGAAACTGTCTTGAATTTCTATCCCCAGGGCTTAACATTGTGCCTGGGACATCCCTCAGCATATAATAAAGTAATTCACTAATTCCAACTCTAAAATTCTGTGACCGTGTAATTTGCTGATTTTGTCCCTTCTTTCCAAGAACCTCTTGTTGTTCAGTTGTTTCAGTCATGTCTGACTCTTTGTGACCCCATTTGGAGTTTTCTTGGCAAAGATACTGGAGTGGTTTGTGTATTGGGGATCAAGATGGGTTCCTAGCACTTATTCAGCCAAGTGCCCTTGAAGAGTTTAGCCTTTGTTTCCTTTGATTAATTCAGTGTCTTTGATTGAGTCTTACTAGGTGCTAAGCCTCAGGCCCAAACCCCTATCTATTAGGTGCTAAACCTATGTGAGTGTGAATTGGTAACTAAGGTGGGGCTCCAGGTGGGGCCTATGAAGGGAGGTGCTAACTCTAGGGCCAATAGTAAGAGCTTAAGTTCTGTCACTCAGATGATGTTTTATGATGGCTAAAGAGTGCATAAAAAGGGAAGACAGAGCTATTTACAGAGGGCTTTCACTCTTGGTGGTATGCTGATGTGGAAACTCTGAGCAGCTGTAGTTAAGAGCCCTCCAGCTTGCCTGGATGTTCTGACTTGGTTAAACTCTGGTAACTATGAATTGGGATTTGAAATCAGACAAGGTCTGTTGATGTTTGTAATTTGTTTGTATTTGCTCTGAAGTTCAGGGTGCTGGCTTTTCCCCCTGTGAATGATATTTGTATGCTGGATTAAAGTAAGATCATTAAGCCCTTAATGTTGCTTTCCTTAGTAAAGCAGATCAAAAAAACCTGGGCTTGCAGCATTCTGTGAGCTGGTTGTTGTTGGTTTTTCATCCCCACAGCAGCTGCTAGCCAGATTGTTGAAACAGTTTGTCATTTGCTTCTCCAGCTCATTTTACAGATGAGAGAACTGAGGCAAAAAGAGTTAAGCGACTTGCCTAGGGTTACACAGCTAATAAATATCTGAAGTCAAATTCGAACTCAGGTCTGCCTGACTCCAGACCTGACACTCTATCCACTGCACCACCTAGCTGCCCCCAAGACATCCTGCTGCTGTTGTTTAGGCCAGTAGGTCTACTGGCTTAGGGATTTTTCCTACTAAGAAAAATACCTGGTATCTTATTTCGCTGTGTGTGCTGCTTGTAAGGAGGAGACTGTGAAGATCACCCTCACCTTTCAGTCGGACTTGATAATTCCCAAAAGGAGTGTGAACTAAGAATAGAGTATATAGTGTCAAGAGTGTTGAACTCTAAGTCAGAAAACCTGGTTCCCAATTGGACCTTTTTCCAGTGAATAGCCTTCTGGTCATGCTACCATAGGGACTCAGTTTCCTTGTCGGCTAAAAGTGAGAGGCTTAGACTGGCTGATCTCCCTCTGAGGTCCCCTCCAGTTCACACTCTATGAATCTCAAACATCAGAGTTCCCTTCGTTGGTATTGCCATGGGGCTGCCATGTGGGATGGTGATGCAGGCTGTTGGGGGGAATGTGGAAAAATGACACAAGCATCACAATCCAAAATCTTTCCTGGAGCCTGTCTTTAATTCGATTTTTCCTGTATGTTCAATGATGTTTTTGATCAACATAAGTTTGGGCCCCTCAATATTTTTCCATCGTCTCCCAATTCTCACTGTGTCTTCCTGCTCACTCCCCCATTTGTTAATCCATCACCTCCCAGTTCTCACTGTTTGCTCCTGCTCACTCCCCCATTTGTAAAGGATATCCAGACCATAAGTGAGTTTCAAAAAGGTTTCCTAGCAATTACGGGAAAGGGTAAAACTATAAAATGAAAAACAAACCTCCTAACAGTTTAGACTCATGATTGCTTGACTCTCTTAAGCCAAGCAGAGTAAATCTAATCCCTTTTCCATATGCCAGTTCTCTAAATATTTGGAGATAGTTATTGTGTTTTCCCAAATTTTTCTCTTCTCTGAGCTAAGCATCCCCAGATTATATAAGGCCTTTAATGCTGGGCTGAATTTAGATTTGATTTCAAACACCAATAGGTAGCTGTGGGAATCATAGATTCAGAGATAGAAAGGACTTTAAAGATCAACTAGTTTAATTTCCTCATTTTAAAGTTGAGGAAACTGAGGGTCAAGGAGGTCAAATGACTTGTCCAAGGTTACACAGGTCATAAGTGACAGAATTAGAATTTCAACCCAGGGCCTGTGACACTAAAACCAGTACTTTCTATTGCACTACACTACACAGTCTTCCATGAAGTATTTCTTGACCATCCTCAACCTTTTCTCCCCCTTGAAGTCCTCTAACCTAGAGTCTATCCTAGGAATCTTAACTTTCAGCAAGCCTTTTGTCCTTTTATACAGAGGAATGTGTAAACATACGCACAGTGATTGCTGATTGATGAAGGTAGGATGGATCTATGAAGAAAAACAATTAAGTGAACCAGTTTATAAGTGTTTATTAAATTCCTGTCATGTGCAAGGCACACTAAAGCTAGCTTGTGATGCCACTCTGTGTCTCCTGATTTGCCTCATTCAACTCCATGGAACAAAATGCCCCTCTCAGCCAGGTTAAGCTCATCATGTCTGCTTAGTTGATGGTATCATAGGGACAGCAATAAAGTGACAATAAGTATTTACTGAATGAATGAATGAGGAAATGGATTTGGACTCCTTAAACTAATGATGCTGGAAACTCAAGCCTTGACTGACACCTGCTCCCTTAGCTTCCTCTCTCTTCTGATTGGAGGGCTGGAGGGTGGAGCAACAAACTCCTTTCAATGCCTTCCTTTATAAAGAGCAGAAACTGAAGTTTTAGCTTACTCCACTTTGTATCTCCTGCTCTGAATGGCTTCAATTCCATGGAACAGACGCCCCCCACAATGGCACGCCCTAGTGTTCCTCCCCTCCCCTTCACCCCTGCTTTCCTGCCTCCTTTTGTGTTTTTTCTCCTCCCATTAGATTATAAATTCCTTGAAGACTGGGACTGTCTTTCTATTCATTGCATTCCTAGCATTTAGCACAGTGCCTGGCACATGGTAGGTGTTTAATAAATGTTTACTGGAGTGGAGTATAAACAGATGAGTGCTATAATTCAAAACAAGTTGGGGCTGACAGTTAGACTGTAAGCTCCTTGAAGGCAGGGATCAAATACTACCATTCACAGGGAAAATTTTCCAAAGAATCTCAGAATTGGAAGGGATCTCGTGGATCCCCCATAGATTTCATTCCTACCCCTTGCACCACCTGTACTAAGTGGTTACCCAGCCTCTTTTGTAAATTCCAAGTGTTGGGGAACTTGCTGCTTTCCCAATCCAGTCTTCTCCTTTTGAACAACTCCTTAGGTTGAGCCCAAATCTGTCTCTCTACAATGGATGCATAATCATTGCTTCTAGTTCTGCCCTAAGGGACTAAACAGAACGAATTTAGTTCTTCCCTCTTCCACTTGACTGTCTTTCAGATCTTTAAAGAAGACATCTATTCTGTCTCTCTACCCTCTTTTAAATTCTCTCTTTTTCAAGAAAGCACTACCAAGAGATGCCAAACATCTTTTCTCATTCACTCTTCATATGGCATGGCTTTCAGCACCATCCACATCCTGATCACATTCCTCTGAATGTGCTCCAGTGATGTTTTTTCCTAAAATGCAGGCTCTAGAACTGAGCACAGAGTTCCAGGTGTGTTTTATAACCCTACAGCACTAGCAGAGATTAGATGTATGGTTTGGCACTCAACACTCAGTCCATACTTGCTAATTGAATGGAGACAAGAAGATAGATTTTCTATCTAAGTTTTCTTCTTCCCCCTGTCCCCGCCACAATCAGCCTTTCTTAGACTTGAGTAGGATTAGGGTTAGAGCATCTAGAGAAGAGAGCAGGGGCAGTGCTGTGAGGAGGCTGGGAAAATCACGTGTGTCAGGAGTGGAAACCTATTCTTAGAAAGCTAGTGGGCGGTTCCAGCTGAGCTTGAAAAGGAAGCTCTGTAGCATGTGTGATGTGCCAAGCTGTGGGCAAGTGAAATAGAGAATCTCCCTGCTACCCACAACATCCCCTCCCCCAACACATACAGATCCTCATCCTGAGCACCCACGTGTCCCTCTCCTTTACCCTTGCCAAGACATACTCTGAGGAAGGTGTATATCAAGACTTTGTACTTAGGCTCATCATTAGAGAAAAAAGAAATAATATGTTGCTAGAGTGCTAATGTATCAGATGACGGAATCCTCAAATGTTACAGATGAAAGAGACTTTGGGAACCATCCCACCCAAGTATCTCATTTTACAGAAGAGGAAACTGAGACCAGAGAAGAGAAGTGACTTTTACAAAAGCATGCTAGAACACATTTCCTGAATCACTACCATTACATGGTGAGCCCCTTAAGAGTGGAGACTGTCATTTGACTTTCTTTGTAATGCCCAGTGCTTTTATACTTGGTACATAGTAGTTGCTTAAAAGAGGGTTGTTGACTGACTGACTGATCCAAAGGTTTTATTAGTCTAAGGAAAATAAATCCATTTGCTCATCCATTAATTCAACAAGTAATTTATTCTTTCAATTTTGTTTTAGTGGGTTTTTTTGGATGTCTCATAAAGTCATTAGTTTTAATATGCTCAGTTTTAATTCTGAAGGAGTTATTTTCTTCAGTGGGCTTTTGTACCTCCTCTTCCATTTGTCCATTTCTACTTGTCAAGGTATTCTTTTCTTTATAGAATTTTTGTGCCTCTTTTACCATTTGCTCTATTCTGTTTTTTAAGGTGTTATCTTTTTCAGTATTTTTTGTCCCTCCTTTACCAAGCATTTGACTTTCCTTTAGCAAGCTTTTGACTATTTTTTCAAGATTTTTTTGCATCAGTCTTGTTTCTCTTCCCAGTTTTTCCTCGACCTCTCTTACTTGGTTTGTAAATTTTTTTTTGATCTCTTTCATGGCCTGAGACCAAATCACATTTTACTTTGAGGCTTTGGATACAGCAGTTTTGACTTTATTGTCTTCCGAGTTGATTTTGATACTCCCTGCCTCTATAGTAACTTTCTATAATCAGGATATTTTTGCAGTTTGCTAATTTTTCCAGGCTAGTTTTCACTTTTAACTTTATACTAAAGTGGGGCTCTGCTTCAGGGGTGGAGGGGGCACTATCCCAAGCTTCAGGTTTTTTTGTGCACCTATTTTCAGAGATACTTCTAGAAACCTATAAGTTTTTGGTTCTCCCAAGGTAGTATGATCTAGAGAGAAGTATGTTTCCTACTCTCCTGGCCTGTGCTCTGGTCTGTGAATGACCACAAACACTTTTTTCCCACCCTGGAACTGTGACCAGGGCCCCAGTTTCCTGCTGTAGGAAGCTTTGTTGTGCTAGTGCTCCTCCTCATCCCAGGACTGAGGCCCAGGACTATGACCCAGATACAACTATGGGCAAGGCAACAGAGTCCTGAACCTGGTGCCAGAAAAGGTACCCCTGCAATCTTCTGACCACTTGTCTGGTCCCCTTATCATCTGTGGGCTTAGGGGTCTGGAAACCATTACTGTCACAGATGATTCAGTTACCCCCGAGGCCTATCACTAGTTTGCTGGAGTGTGGCCTGCACTGGACTGTGTTCCACTCTCATGCTGGCATGACAGATCTTTTATGCCAATGTTCTAAGTTGTCTTGGACTTGAAAATGATTTCAACTCATCCTTTTTTGGGTTCTTCGCCTTCAGAATTTGTTTTGAGGCATTATTTAAAGTTGTTTGGAGGGGTTTTGGGAAGAGCTCAGGCAAATCCCTGCCTTTTCTCCACCATCTTGACTCTGCCCCTCAAATATTTGATGAGTAACCCTATGCTATTCATAAGCAGATAGTGGGAAGGAAATAATTTAGATCCAGTCACATTCATAGCCTGTAGAGTGATCAGAGGGGCCAAAGAACATAGCATTTTCATTGTTCTCTTCCCCTGTATCTCTTCTTTTTTCCTTCCTTACTTGTAGAACCTCTTCAATAGGAAGACTGTTCACTCAAAAATGGTTTCTGTGGGCAAGAGAAAGAAAAGAGTCAGAGTGGAAGAGGACAGTGAGATCTCCATTATCTTTAGCTTCTCTATTACCCTATATTCCACTTCTCTAGAATCTCCTGTTTCTACTCCCCCATCATCTGTTTAGCCTTTCATGGCACAGGACAGAAGTTTAAGTGTTTGTTGAATAAATGAGCCCATACAAGAGGTGGGTGTGCTGGTGGTGGATAGGTCTGTGAGAGGACTCTGGAGGAGATGGCATGGTGAGTGAAAAGAGAATTAGACTCAGTAGCAAGAGTCTACTAACCACAAACTTTCTGTGTGATCTTAGGAATGCCAGGCTTCAGTTTCTCCATCTGTAAAATTAGAAAATAGTATCCAAAATTATTTCTAAGGTGCTTCAAGCTCTGGGATCTCATACCTCATGCAAGGGTAGGGCTAAAGGAGGGTTAGGAAAATAGTTGAGTAGCTGCTAATCAAGAGTGAGAATTTGCAACTTGTTTAAACCGTGTGCGTGTGCGTGTGCGTGTGCGTGTGCGTGTGTGTGTGTTTGTGTGTGTGTGTGTGTGTGTGAAAATGACCATGGGAAGTAAACAAACAACAAGAAATGCCTGTATCTAAATGAGATTTTCCTGGGGTGGGGTAGGGAGTGGGATCTCTCATTCCCATCAAATATATATTTTGTCTGCAATATAAAGCAATATTACCTAAGATGGTAAAGAATAAAACATAAGTGGTGCCATCCTAAAGAGCCCCAGCTTCCTTTTTCCAGAGAGAAGAGTGTTTGTTGCCACCAAAGGTAAACCTCAGGACTGACTGACATTGATGTCTTTGTCAATCAAATAAGCATTTATTAATCACCTACTATGTGCTAAGTGCTGGGGACAGAAATACAATGAAAGAAAAAAAAATCCCTACTCCCAAGAAGTTTACATTCTAATGGGGAGGACAAGTGAAAAGATTAGTATAAAGAGAATAAGGAGGGTCTTAGATACAAATTAATATAAGGTAGTTAAAGGCAAGGCAGGTCAGGATTCAAACCCAGGTCCTCTGACTTCAAATCTAGTACCCTTTCCCTTGAAGAATGTTGCAAAAAGCATGGTCATCACCATGCTGATGATAACAGATGACAGGTAGCAAGTCAGATCTGGAAAAGGTCTTAGCAAGGATTAAATCTAAGCCCCTCATATTAGAGGTCAGGATATTGAGACTCAGATGGGGAAAATTATTGATTTATGGTCACAGCTAGTAGGTGTCATTACTGGAAATAAAAGGGAGAATAATTCATAAACATTGCCTTGATGGAAACTTGGAATTGTCATCTCTTGGGATGTGAGACCTAAGTCTGTGAGTGTAGAGTCCAGGAGCTTAATATACTGCACTCCTTGGTAATAACAACTTTCAAAGATAGGATGATATGGAGAATTGTACGACCTTGGGCAAGTCACCTCACTTGGACTCAGTTTCCTCTTCTATAAAATAAGACTTGGGATAAATGATTTCTAAGGTCCCTTGGAGCACTGGAATTCTGTGGTTCTGTATACAGATATTTAAAAGTAAGGTAACAATAAATCCTTAACATATGTTCCATGTTCATCCCTAAGAGAGCGTTTTTTGCCATTCCCTCTACTTACTCTAGATCCCTCTGTTGCTCCCAGAAAAGTTCTATTTCTCTGGAGCAACTCTTAGTTCTAAGTTCTACTATTTGCCAAAACTCAAGTTCTTCTCATTCAAAACTTTCCTCCTGGGTCCTTCCCATCTTTATTCTAGCTTGTGACACCTGGCTCCTCTTAGCTACGCTCAGAGAACAGATTTTCCCTATTCTCTAAAAGAGAATGTTGGAACATAGAGTATATGATATCAGAGCTAGAAGGGACCTTAGAACACAGAACATCAGAACACAGAGCATACAGTGTCAGAGCTATAAGGGACCTTAGAACACACAACATCAGAACACAGAGCATACAGGATCGGAGCTATAAGGGACTTTAAAACACAGAATGTTGGAACATGGTCCATAGAATGAGTATCACAGCTAAAAGAAACCTTAGAATGTGGAATATTAGAATACAGAAAATAAAATGTCAGAAGTGAAAGGAAGGGGCCTTAGAATATATAATCTTAGAATACAGGGCATAGAATGCCAAAGCTGAAAGAGACTTTAATGATTACTTGGTTCCCTTCTCTTTGACCTGTTTATAAAATGAAAGAATTGCATTAGGTAGTAACAAGCTCTTTCAGTCTATGAAATTCCTTCTGGGCCTCCCACACTCTCCACAATGAAGATATTAGGAAGGGAAGAAACCAAAAGACCCCTAGTAGAGTGGAAAAGGTATCACACTGCTCCTCCTAGCCTCATTTAGCCTCTCTTCCTTTTCATTTACCAGGCACTCACTGCCTACCACCATTATAGACTGGTTTGATCAATGATACACACCAGCTCTATTCCCTCTGCCTGAATCCTCTAACTATCCAGAACAAGTGTAAGCCTAAATGAAACTGCTCAAGTAACCAGCTCACACTTTGCCCTGGCTGTTCTGCAGCCCTGCCTTGGCATGTGTCTTATGGGGAAGCCTCTGTTTGATCATTCCAGCACCCCCAAGACCTGCTGTGCTTTACTCTGATGAGCTCATTCAAATACATGACACATTCCCCAATGAAATCATTAGCTCCTAGAAGGCAGGGGCTATGTCTGAGACATTTCTCTGCATCTCCTGCAGAGTCTAACACAGTGTTAGGCACAAATTAGACTGTCAATAAATTGGATTTTTTGATTGATTGAAATCTATGTAATTCATAGGCCAGCAGTATGTAAGTCGAAGCTGTTATTATGACCACTCAAGAAGTAAAAGTTAAAATAAGTAAAATAATAAAAATGACATACATTTATATAGAACTTTATGGTTATCATTGGGGTAACTAAAATAGCACAGTGGATAGAGTACTGGGCTTGGAATCAGGGAGACGCATCTTCGTTAGTTCAAATCTGGCCTCAGACATGTACTAGCGGTGTGACCCTGGGCAAGTCACTTACCCCTACTTGCCTCAGTTTCCTCGTCTGTAAAATGAGCTGGAGAAGAAAATGGTAAATCATCCTAGTATCTTTGTCAAGAAAATTCCAAATGGGGTCATAAAAAATTGGACACAACTGTAATAACTGGACAACTAAAATGGTTACCATTAAATTCTACATGAGACTTTCTCCAATATTCCTAGGAACTAACTCCCAAATTATAATGCTTTTATTTTTATATATTATATATGTATATATATATATATATATAGTGTATATATGTATGTGTGTATGTGTGTATATATGTTCATATATGTCTTAATTATATGTCTATAACACATATGTGTGTATGTATATGTTTCTATATACATATATGTGCATACATAAAATGTACATACACACATTTACATGTATATTCATTCATTCCCCTTATAGAATGTAAGGTCCTAGAGGGCCCAGACTGCTTTACTTGTGGTTTTATATTCCCCCCACCTGGCATCAGTGCCTAAAGCATAGTAGGTGCTTAATAACTACTTCTCGATTAATAAGTGCCTTATGGAGATGTATAGTACCTACACTGAGAAGTGGTTGTTCATAGAAATTGGAGCTATTGTCATTAAAATTATATAATTTCTTTTGAAATTTTCATTTTATTTTTCCATTAACAAAGCATTTATTTTCTTTCCCCTGCACTCCACCCATAAAAAAGGGAAAAACTTTTGTAACCAATATTCAGAATCAAACAAAACCAAAATCTGCCATCATTCACATGCACAAATGTATGTTTCATTCTGTATCTTGAATTCACCTCCTCTCAGGAGGTGGGTAGCATAGCTTCTCATTCACTCTCTGGAATCATAGTTGGTAATTGCATTGGTCAGAGTTCTTAGGATTTTCAAAATTATCTTTTTTAATGTTTCTATTACTGTATACTTTTTCTTTTCATGAACATGGGGCATTTTCCTCTTTATTTTATCTCTTTTGTCTTTTCTCTATCTTTTATCTCTTTAGGGTATAGACCTAGCTGAAGTTTCACTAGGACAAAGGATACACTCAGTTTTAGTCCCTTTGGGGGTGTGGTTCCAAACTGCTTTACAGAATTGCTGCTCCATTTCATAGCTCCACCAATAGGCCATTGGTGTGCCTGTTTTGCTGCAACCCCTCCAACATTCGTCATTTTGCTTCTTTGTCATCTTTGGCAGTCTGATAGGAATGAGGCCATTTTATACTTCTTCATTTGATCTAAATTATTTATTTGATCTTCAAAACAACCCAGTTTAAAAACTAAGACTAGGAAGACTAAGGTCCCTTCCAGCTCTGGTGTGATGGCAAATGTTTAACAACTGGCTCTCCGGGGAGAAAAAAAAGTTTCTTCAGAATTATTAGCATTTTCTCTATCACTTTCTTAAGTTTAGCCAACCAATAAAACAGTAAATCAAGCCCTGATTTGTAGCAACTGTCAATGTATATTTTCCCTGAAAATTTAACAATCACCTTTTGTTTCTACTAAGAGAAAACCATGGATCCATAAAGGGATCCTGAAAGATGCCAAAGGGAAAACTCCTAGCCTGAATGACACTTAGACCTCTCTAGCCATATATAATGACCCTTTTTTTGCTCTTGTTGGAGGGAGTCTTGCCAATATGGAACTAGTGGAACCTGCTATTGTTGACCCCTCCCTTCTGGGAGGGAACAGAAGAATCATCAGATTTATAAAGCAAGGGAATTATGAGCTAAGTGGAGGCAAACCTAGTAAGGTCATCCTGAGAATCTAGTTAGATGAGAGCAGAGTTTATTAGTCCAGAACGTTGGACTAGTCTTTAGAAATTTGATTTAGGCTATCTTAATAAATTACTTCTATGCTTTGTAATTTGTCACTTCTCTATTCTTACAGAATTGTTTTGTTTAATCTGCTTTACTTTAGTCAGCAGTAACATCCTTATTGAAAAGCCCAATGGAGTTTTCCCTCAATAAATGTCTCAGGCATGACAGTGGGAGAGGAAAGGAGTTTACACATGGAGACAAGATGACAGCAATACCGACACAGATAGGGCCACTCCCTCAATTAGTGAGGTGCTGGGTATGCAGTGAAAGTTAATAATAGAGTAAAGTAAGAAAACCTCAGATGGGTCTGGCTGGGGGTCTTACTTTTTCTTCTTGATGGCTCCTAGGACCAACTAAGATAGCCATCTAACTTGAGTGTCATGTAGCCCTCTGTGCATGATGGGTACTGCTCCCTCCACCTGTGCTTTTAGGTATAGCATGGAGCCCGGACTTCTCTGGGTCTCCCCAAGGCTCACAGACACACACACACACACACACACACACACACACACACACACACACACACAAATTACTATAGGTAATGAATAAGGGGGAGGGGAAGTTTACTCCTCTTCCCAATTCAACTCAATATTCATTTATTAAACATATGCCAAACATTGTGCTAATTAATTATTGAGGAGACAATGAAAAGGGGGAGAAATTCTTTGCTCTCCAGGGGTTCACAGACTAATGGGGAAACAAAATGCAAAATAACTTCGAACAGACAAAATATATACACTTGTCTTTAGCCCTTCCCCCTACACTACTCCCCATTTCAATTTCTACAGAGTACTAGAGCGTGAGATTTGCTCTTTATTTTTGATGAAACCCTTATTGGAAAAGGGCATTTTTCTAATGCCCTTTTGTTGGGTGAAAAACCATCATCCTTCCCAACCCCCTTGCTCTAGAGAGTCTCTATCCCTCAGGGAGTCTGGTGAAATGGAAAGAACACTGAGACCTGGGAGTTAGGAAGCCAAGGTTCTAGTCCTAAGAGAAGAGAATACGAATTTATATTGTACCCACTGTGGACCAGACACAAGTATCTTTTTTGATCATAATGTTGCCATTGATTCACGGTGTAGCCTTGTACCAGTTACTTTTCCTCTCTAGGCCTCAGTTTCCTTACTTGTAAAATGAGAACACTAGGTTATATGATTTCTAGTATCCCTTTCAGCTCTGACACTCTATGTTTGGCAAATTAACATTCCATGTTCTAAGGTTCCTTCTAGCTTTGATGGTATATGTTCTATGTTCTAACATTCCATAGTCTGGAATCTAGAGTCTGGATTCTAAAATTCTATCTTCTATGGTTCTATTCCAGCTCTAAAATTCTGTGTGCTGTATAATAACATTCTGTTTTCTATGGCCCCTTCCAGCTCTAACATTCAGTGTTCTGTATTCTAATATTCTGTGTTCTACAATCTTATTCCATCTCTTAATATTTTGTGTTCTACATCCTTACACTCTGCATTCTAACATTCCATGTTTTCTGACATTCAATGCTCTTTATTCTAAAATTTCATGTTCAAAGGCTGCATTCTAGCTCTAACCTTCTGTGCTCTGTATTCTAACATTCTGAGTTCTAAGACTATTTCAGCTCTTGACATTCTGTACTTTATATTCTAATATTTTGTGTTCTAAGGCACCATTCCAGCTCTTAATATTCTGTATTCTGTATTTTAACATTCTGGGTTTTAAGGCCTCTTCCAGCTCTAACATCCTGCAGTTTATATTACAACATTTTATGTTCTAAACCTCTAAGGTCTTTTCAAGCAATGGTGTCCTATGATTCTTTGGTTCTAAAATGAAATCCCATGTCCCCCAGGCAATTGAGAAGGAAATTCCCAATCCTTGTCCTGAGCTTCAGCACAGGGCTCAAACTCAGTCCTGCAATCCTAAAGAAGCTGGCCTCAGCAGTTTGCAATAGAGGCATCAGGCAACGGTGTTATTAAAGTGTCTTCGAATACAGTTATTATGGCATCAGTATAATTGTTCATATATCACAATGTCATTGAATAATAATGAGTTGTTACATTTGTGTGACACTGTATAGCTCTTCAAAGCACTTTCAATCGCAAAGTCTTATTTGATCCTCCTAACAACTCTTTTAAACACTCATTCTATACCTTCAATGAATTGAACCACTTGCTTTTATTATTTATAGATGTCATCCTGCCTTCTTTCCCTTCTTTTCCTTTATTCAGGCTGATTCCCATGCCTGCAAAGCGTTATCCTCTTCCCCACCACATGCATCCCCATCTCGGCTGACTGAAATCTTTCTCCTCCTTCAAGGCTCACCTGAGCTGTCATGAAATCTTCTCTGACTCTTCTACTTTTGTCCATGACCTCTTCTTTGACTCCACAGGCTCTCCTTCACGTTAATAATTTTCTAACTTCCATTATGGTTATTTGTATACATGCTTCCATTTTCTGCTTTGATGAATATCCACCATATAAGTGGCCGCAACCCAGAGGTACCTCAGAACAAAAGCTCCCTTTCCAAGGGAGTGTAAATAAGTACAACATTAAATGTGACAGAGTTTGTCAATCTATAGTTCTTTGAAACCATAAGATTAGAGACTGTAGGATCATAGAATCAGAGCTGAAGAGACCCTAAAGGCCAATGAATCCCTGCCATTGATGTTAAGTGACCCACTCAGGGGTGTTAAGGAGCAGAACCAGGATCTGGATCCTACTTTTTGACTCTAAATTCGGCGCTCTTGGGTACCAATCCATCAGTAAGCACTTAGGTGTCACCTATGTGCCAGGCACTGTGCAAAGCACTGAGGATACAAAAAGAGGCAAAAGACAGTGCCTGTCCTCAAGGAGCTTACATTCTAAGCCTGGTGATGGATTTCCAAACAGTCATGGAGTGGAGGAGCTAGAACAGATGTTCTTAGTTGCTTAAGTGATGTTTGATTCTTTTCGACCCCACCTGGGGTTTTCTTGGCAAAGTTACTGGAGTGGTTTGCCATTTCCTTCTCCGACTAAGTTTACAGATAAAGAAATAAGAGGCAAACAGGGTAAAGTGCCTTGTCTAGGGTCACACAGACTGTAAGTGTCTGAGGCCAGATTTGAACTCAGGCAGATGAGTTTTCTTGACTTCATGCCTGGCACTCCATCTACTACATCACCTAGCTGCCTAGCTAAGGCAGACAGCTAACATTTATATAGCACTTGCTATTTTCCAGGCACTGTGCTAAGCACATTACAATTATTGTCTCATCTGATCCTCATAACAACCCTGGAAAGTAGTTGGTATTGTCCCCTTTTTACAGATGAGGAAACTGAGGCAAACAGAAGTTAAGCAACTTGCCCAGGGTCACCACAGCTAGTAAGTGTATATTTAATTTTATGAATTTAAAAGCATTATTCTATGAAAAGGTCCATAGGTTTTACTAGACTGCCAAAGGGGTCTATGACCCAAGAAAGGTTAGGAACCTCTGATCTAATTTAACCCTTCAATTTTACAGATGAGAAAATTGAGGGTCCAAAAGGGGACATACATTTCTCAGAGTCATGGTGGTAGTAAAAACAGCAGTGACAAGATTTGAATCCAGTTCTAACATGTCGCCTCCCAACCCCTTTCTATGACTACAAGTTCCTTTACCACACAGTTGAAATTCCCAACCCAGACTGGGATGCATAGATGGAGCCTTACAAAGGATGGAGAAAGTAGGCATCCCTCCATGTAAGAAGAGAACACAAGTGGAGTCAAATTAGGATATTAGCCTGTGAAGCCCCACGGTAACAAGAGATAGAAACATGACCCCAAGAAACCCTGGCTTGTCCAGCTTGCTGACTGGTCTGCCTTCCCAAATTGGGATTTCCCACTCCTTGTCAATCAGACTTCCTGGGGTATCAGGTTCACCCAGAAAGGAGGTGAGGGTGGCTTTTGTGCGGCAACTTCCTCATTCCACGTTTCCATTTTCAAAAAAAAAAAGGAAATAATTTTTCTCCAGCGGTAGGCATAATTGACTTTGGAGTTGTGACTTTATCCTGCAAATAGTTATTTGTGGACTTTTAGAAACCTGTGCCATGGAGTGAAATTGCATATTTAGAGACTTTCGAAACCATGGATTATGGTCCCAACAGATCCTAATGATTCTCTGGGTACCATTAGGGCATAACGTGAAAATGCATATTTAGAGCATGATTAAAAACCAAATGAGCACATGCAGTAACATTCCTTATGGAAAGCAGTGATTAGTCACGCCAAGAAGCTATTCCTCTTGTGTTTAAGATCTCACCCACCAGATTCCCTCCTGATGTGCCCAGGACCCTCGAAGGCTTGGTGATACATTTCCAAACAATCACAGTAGAAGAGCTAAGACAGATCCCATGATGAAACCACCCAGAGCAGAAGGCTGGGAGCAAATACCAGGTTCTCATTTTTTGAACAAATGGCACAGTTCTTTGGGGAGAAAGCACATTCTAGCAGAAAGTACATTGGATGAAGAGAGATGACCTGGATTTGAATCCTACCTCTGTTGTATACTATCTGTCTAACTTTTGGCAAGTCCCTTAACTTCCCTGGGCCTCAGTTTCTTTTTCTGTAATATAAAGATGTTTGGCTACATGGCTTCTAAAGCCTCAGATCTATGACCCTATTCCCCATCTATTTGCCATCAAGGGATTAAGGGAGATTTCTCTCTATAGTAGGGAGTCTTAACCTGTTTTGTGTCATAGACCTCTTTGGAAGTCTGACAAAATGTATGAATCCCATTTCCTAAATAATGTTTTTAAATAATTAAAGGAATTCATCATTTTAGTTAAAGATTGAGAGCTAGGTGATATGGTAGATAAAGTCTCAGGCTTGGAGTCAGGAAGACCCGATTTCAAATCCAGTCTTAGACACTAGCTGTGTGATCCTGGGCGAGTCATTTAATTTTTTTTCTGGGTAATTTGATTGTTTTATTAATAATGCCAGAATCTTAATGAAAGGATCAGGGGAACTCCTGAATGCCAAAGGCCATCATGGTGGTGGGCTCATGGCTTATATGCCCAGTGGAAGAGGGGTGTAGCAAGCAACTCTGATTGGTTAACAATTAATGAGAATGAAGATTACAATGAGGGTCAAGGAAAGACATCATGTCAAAGAGAGACTATCCCTATATCCAGACCACCCCCAGTTTCAGGTAATCTATTAAAAAATCTATCCCCCACTCAAGCATGAGCAGAAGGGAGTTTCACTTCTTTGAAAGTCTGATGTAGTTGGGTAGAATAGCAATACCCAGCATGAGAAGAATGTTAATTCTATCTTCCATCAACTCTGTACCTGAGAGACTGGACAAGGAAATAGGATGGGGAAAATGCTGGGGTCTTCCCAATTTTAATAACTGGCTATTAATAATTATTTCTCTCATCTGTTGTGTGTCAGGTCCTGTGCTAGGCACTGGGGATATAAGTACAAAGAATGAAACAATCCCTACTCAAAAGGAGTGTGCATTCTAACAAGAGAGACAAGTATACATATAAATACATGTGGCATAAATCTGAAGTGAATAAATGCAAATATATACAAAGCAGTTAAATGCAAGGTAATTAAGGAAGGAGTGCACTAGCAACTGAGGAGATCATGAGGGAACTTCATGTATAAGATGATGCTTGAGCTGAGTCTTTCCCCAACTAATGGTATTTTATTCTTCCCAAATATATGTGAAGACAGTTTTCAACATTCCCTTTTATAAGATTTTGAGTTCCAAATTTTTTCCCTCCCTCCCCTTCTCTACCCTTCCCAAGATGGCAAGCAATCTGATATAGGCTATACATGTACAATCATATTAAATCTATTTCCTCATTAGTCATGTTGTAAAAGAAGAATCAGAATAAAAGGGAAAAACCATGAGAAAGAAAAAAAAGAGAAAATTGTATGCTTCAATCTGCATTCAAATGCCATAGTTCTTTCTCTGGATGTGGGTAGCATTTTCCATCACGAGTCTTTTGGAATTGTCTTACATCATTGAATTGCTTAGAAGACCTAAGTCTATCAAAGTTCATCCTCACATAATGTTGCTGTTACTGTGTACAATGTTCTCTTGGTTCTGCTCACTTCACTCATCATCAGTTCATATAAGTCTTTCAAGGTTTTTTCTGAGCTCTTCCTACTCATCATTTCTTAGAGAGCAATCGTATTCCACTACATTCATATACCACGACTTGTTTAGCCATTTCCCAATTGATGGACATCCTCTCAATTTCCAGTTCTTGGCCACCACAAAAAGAGCTGCTATAAATATTTGTGTACATGTGGGTCCTTTTCCCATTTTTATGATCTCTTTGGAATGAAGCCCAAAGTAGTATTGCTGGGTCAAAGGGTATGCACAGTTTGATTGCCCTTTGGGCATAGTGCCAAATTGCTCTCCAGAATGGTTGGATAGGTTCACAGCCCCAGAAATAGTGCATTAGTGTTCCAATTTTCCCACATCTTCTCCAACACTTATCATTTTCCTTTTTTGGTCATATTAGCTAAGTCATTTAATTTCTGTTTGCCTCAGTTTCCTCATCTCTAAAATGGGGATAATAATAGCACCTGCCTCCCAGGGTTGTTGTGAGGGTCAAATGAGATAATAATTATAAAATTATAAAAAATAAAATTATACCCAGTAAGTGCCACATAAATGTTACCAATTATTATGTTATTGAAAATAAAAATATATTTTTCCCCTTTAAAGTTCCACTGAACTATAGCCATGAACATCTTTATGGTGTTAAGAACCCTTGATCTGTAGGCTGCATGGGGAATGTAACCTGATCCCTTTGTCCTCTCTCTCCTTCAGGTTTTTCCTATTGTAGGTCATTAATAGCAATTCCTATCTGCCTTTCTAGCTTTATCTCATATTTTGACACATTCCAAATAAACTAGAGCTATTTACAAACCCCTGCTTTTGTCCTCCCCTTTCCGATTTTAATGGCTTATCTGATGCTTTCCCCTAACTGTAGAATAGATTCCCCCCACAATCTCTTTTAGTGTTGTTTGATCATTTCAGTTGTGATTTCATATGGGGGTTTCTTAGCAAAGATACTGGCGTGGTTTGCCGTTTCCTTCTCCAGCTCATTTTAAAGATGAGGAAACAGAAGCAAACAGGGTTAAGGGACTTGCCCAGGGTTTGAAATCATGAAGATGAGTCTTCCTGACTCCAGACTCAGTGGTCTATCTACTGTGATACCTAGCTGTCCCCCACAATCTCTACTTGCTGAAATACCTCCTTTCTTTCAAGACCTAACAAAGGCCACTTCTTCTATGGAGGCTTCCTTGATTTCCCTACCTAGGGAAAGGATCTTGCCTTTCTTGTATTTCTCATAGTGCTTTCTGGACTCCTTCATTGCCACTGCACTGCATCATCAAAGTTATTTTGAGTATATATCATCTCCTTTGAATAGGTTGAAAACTGGCTGAGGGCAGTTCAAAGGATCACCCTAGTATCTTGTTTCATCTTTGTATCTCTAGCACCTACTGTAATGTCCTATTACATAGTGAATACTTAATAAATGTTGAGTTGAATTGTATTGAGTGGAATTGCATAGCATATGCTACAATCAGGCAGCCATTAAGGGTATGAAATATTCTGAGTCAGCAGTTTCAAAAATTAGTCAATTAATCAACAAATATTTATTAAGTACCTACTACGCGCTACACTTTGCTAAGTGATGAGATACAAAAACGAGGAATTAAACAATCTTCGTTCACAAGGAGATTACGTTCTAATGCCATGTATGGGCAAGAAAAGTGTACTTTTCCAATTCTACTCTTCTCAAAGTGATATCATTTATGTTAGTTATAATTCCCAGGCCCACCTTCTAACCTTATTCTAATAAAATTAGTTCTTTTTAGCCTTGTTTCAAAATACAGATCAAAATTATTCTCTCTGTAGCCACCTGCCCCCTAAAATGGTTGTTCAATTTCCTGGACACCATGTCTGGGAATTTATCAACAAATATCCTTCTTTTGGTCTTCCTAGTATTAGGTCCTTGCCACCTGAAAAGATGGAGCTGAATTGTTCTGGTGATAAGGGAAATTAATAGACCCAGAGGGAGAGAACTCTGTACACTATGTCGGAAAATGATAGTTTGCTGCTACTTGAGGAAATATTAATTTATGGTAGTCGGATATCAGCCCTGTCTCTTCTAGTTAATTGCATTGGTCCTGCTGTGGGTCTAAATACACATCAAAGGTCACTTTCCACAAGTGATTTCTGTCCCTATATCTCTAGCCTCTATCCCTTCCTTATAGGCAGCTTGCCACTTCTCTCCTATTCCCAGGATTTCTAGTATCTCTCTAACCATCTCTAAGGTGATCCTTTACTTCATACACATTTAATGCTAATAATAGCTAGCATTTCTATGGTGCTTTAAGGTTTTTCAAAGCAATTTACAAAAATTATCTTTTTTGATTTTCACAATAACCCAGAGAGGTAGGTTCTATTGTTATCACCTCCACTTTATAGGTGAGGAAACTGAGGCAGATAGAGGTTAAGTGTTTTGCCCCACATAGATACTAAATGTCTAAGGGTGGATTTGAACTAAGGTCTTCATCTAGGTCCTGCACCCTATCCACTGTACCATCTAGCTGCCAAATTTATTAGGTCATCCTTCAATAATAAAAAAGTTACTCTTGTCTCAGCCCAGTAGGGGAAAGTCTGACCATGTCAATCACCTGCTCAATAAATTCCATTGATAGGGGCAGCTAGGTGGTGCAGTGAGTAGAGTACTGGCCCTGGAGTCAGGAGGACCTGAGTTCAAATGCAGCCTCAGACACTTGACACATGTACTATCTGTGCGACCTTGGGCAAGTCACTTAACCCCATTTGCCCTGCCAAAAAAAACAAAAAAAAAATTCCATTGATTCTCTAGTGCCTCTTGAATACAAACTCCTCTGTTTGGCATTGAAAGTCTTTCACAATCTGGCTCCATCCTGCCTGCCCTTCCAGCCTTATACTCTCCTTCATACCCTGTGTGGTTCAGCAAAATTAACCTTTTAAACTTTTCTCATATGTGACTTTCTATCTCCCATCTCCATGCTTTGTACTAATTGAACCACATGCCTAGAAAGCTCTCCTTCCTCCCCGTTTCCTCTTAGTATCCCTAGGTTGCTTCAAAGCTCAGCTGGTTAACCACCTTCTACATCAAATCTTTCTTGATTCCCCCAACTGGTAGTTCTTCACCCTGAATGCCCCCCAGAAAAAAAAAAACTACCATGTATTTAGTTCATGCAGTTTTTGCGCATACTTATTTAGAGGAGCATGTGCCCCATTGAAGTAAAATATAAGGTACTTGAAATATTGTCTATTTCTCTGGTCTTTGTGTCTGTGGCACCTACCAAAAATGCCTGGTACACAGTAGGCACTTAATACATGCTTGACAATTGGCTGGTGGGCTGATTGATTAGAATGTTCACATGTGGAAGACTAAAGGTCAATGAGACTAGGACCTATATCAGTTATATTATTTTGTAGTCGTACCGGGAGCAGAGACTGGAAGAGGATTTTTAAATTATCATAAACTTCTCCCCTGGAGGTCCCTTGCTTCCTAGATTTCTGTCTCCAGCCCCTTAATTCTCAGTCCCCTGATTCCCAACCCCTACCATTCCAGCTCTTAGCCTCCTGCCTTCTAGCTTCCAGACTCCAGTCTCTCTGTCTTCAGTCCTCTGCCCCCTCCCCCACACATACACACATTCCCTGCTATTGGTTCCTTAACTCTCAAGTCCATGCTTCCAAGACACCTGTCTGAGTGGCTCAGGAATATGGCTTCCCTCTAACGTCTATTTTCCTCCCCACAGTGCTGTAGTCCACACTGGCAACACATGCTCAACCAGAGTTCTTGAACGCAGTTGTAATCATCCAGTGCAAAGACTATTGAGGTCAAGGGAGACCTGGCTTCCAATTCTCACTTTGATGCTTGCTACCTATGTGACTCTGGGCAAAATAGTTAATCTGTCTGAACCTTACTTTCTTAATCAGCAAAGTGGGGATCATGATATTTGGTATACTTACCTCCCAGGATTGCCTTTAGGAAGATGTTTGGAAACTGTAAAGTACTTTAGAAAAGTGAGTTATTATAGATGGTGGGGACAATATTGATAGAGCTACTGGCAATTTCTTTTAAAAGCACTTATTAAGTGCCTACTATGTGCTAGGCACCATGCTAAGTGCTTTATAAATATTATCTCTTTTGATACAGCCACCTTGGGAATTAGGCACTATTAATATTCCCATTTCACAGGTGAGAAGATTGAAGCAGACTGAGCTTACCTGAGTTGCTCAAGGTCACACAGCTAGTAAGAATCTGAGGCAAGATTTGAACTCAGGGTTTCCTGATTCCAGGCCCAATCATCTATCCACTGGACCAGGCAGCTGCAAGTTAGATAAGGCCACACACGATAGATGTAGTTGTTTTTTATTTTTTTTGTGGGTGTTTTTCTTCTTCAGAAATCATTCCAACCAATTCTTAGAACCCCATCCAACCACTTCCAGAACTCGGATTCTTGGCCACCTCCCAAGTCATCTATATTAATCCTCAGTTCTGTGCTTCCCTTTTTAACTGTCCTTCTGTCTCCCTCCCCTTCTCCTTCAGTGAGCATGGGGGTGAAGATTGCAAAATGAGAGCAAGCACGTACTGCCCACCTCACTGGGGAAGGGAAGAGCCAAGTGTTTGCTTTGGATGGAACAGACTGCTGTTTTCCTTGCCCACAGAAATCCAAGAAGCTTCCTAGCCTTAGTCCTTAGCCTCAGGACATCTTGCTTTACACCTGTGCCTACTGAGATTCCTGCCCTGAATGACTTCCCTCCCTCCTTACTGCCTAGCCAAATCTGACACATCCTTCATTCATACTTGAATGAATAAATTAAACCATGCCTCTTCTTTGAAGCCATCCCTGGCCCTGTCAACCTTCAGAAATGTCTCCTTCCTCTGAGGTCTTAGGCCCTTTACTACCTGTGTGAATCAATAAATCAACAAAGCATTTATTAAACACCTCCTGTGCTCCAGGAGGTTTGCTAGGTGCTAGGGAAACAAAGTAAAAACAAAACAAAACAAAAATTAGAAAGAGTACTTACTGTTTATCTGAGGAAGAGAACATGTACACATGTGCAAAATTCATACAAGATAAATTCAAGGTAATTTGGAGAGAAGGCGCTAGCAGATGGGAAATTGGGAAAGGACTCGTGTAGGAGATAGGCGCATGAGTTGAGCTTTGCAGGATGCTCAGAACTCAGAGCACTGGAGCCAAATGGGATCATTGTAGGCACGGGGGTCAGTCTGTGCAAAGCTATGAAAAAGGGAGATGTAGTGTCATGTGTGAGGAATGGGAAGAAGACAAGATTGGCTCGACCATCGAATGCATGATGGAGAGTGATGCATAATAATCCAAGCCAGGAAAGGTAGGTGAGAGGCAAGTTTGGAAGGTCTCTAAATGTGAGGGGAGTTTACATTTGATCCTAAAGACAATAGGGAGATGGTGGGTGTCCTTGAGCAGGGAAATAAATAGGAAGATCTGTGAATTAGAGATTCCTTTGGTAGCTGTATGGAGGATGGATTGTTGTGTATGTGGGGGGGTGGATACTTGAAGCAGGAAGACCAACTAAGAGGCTATTACAGTAATTCACATGGCAAGTGATGATAAGGGTGTGAGTAGAGAGAAAAGGGCAGATTTGGAACTGGAATCAATAAGATTTGGCAATTAATTGGATAAGTAGGGAGAGGGAAAGAGGAAGGGAAAGGGAAGAGTTAAGGATAGCTCCATGGTTGAAAACCTGAGTGACTAAAAGAGTAGTGATTCCCCCACATAATAGGAGAGTTTAGAAGAGAGATACGGTTTGAGGGAAATAAAATGAGTACCTCACTGAGTACAAAGCATGGACTCTCTCATGATATCTTTCATCTTCTTGTCTGATATAGCTATTTAACTTTCCATGTGCTTATATGTTATCTTCCCAACTGGTCCATAAACTCCTTGGTGGTATCTCTACAAGAGACAGAGAGAGAGACAGACAGACAGAGAGAGAGAGAGAGAGAGAGAGAGAGAGAGAGAGAGAGAGAGAGAGATGGATAGATAGGATGGATGGCTAGATAGATGGCTAGAGAGATAGATAGATAAATAGATAGATAGATAAATAGATAGATAGATAGATAGATAGGTAGGTAGATAAACTTAAATCTCAGTTATATTTAAATTTTTTAACATTCTTTTTTTAGTTTTGAGCTCCAAATTCTCTTCCTTATTCCCACTCTTTCCCTCACCCCTGACAAGGCAAACCATATGATATTAAATATAGATTGAGATCATGAAAAACATTTTTCCATATTTACATGTTGTAAAAGAAAACACACATACACAAACAAGACAAAGGAAGAAAGTTTAAAAAAGGTGTGCTTCAATCTGCATTAAGAATTCCTCATCTGGGGGCAAATAGCATTTTTCATTATGTGTCCTTGAGGATTATCTTGGATAATCATAGTAGCTAAGTTTTTTACAGTTACCCATCCTTATAATATTGCTGTTACTGTGTACAGTGTTTTCCTGGTTCTGATTATTCCATTCTGCATCAGTTCATATAAATCTTTGCAAGTTTTTCTAAAACCATCCTGCTTGTTGTTTCTTATAGAACAAGAGTGTTCCACCACAGTAATATACCACAGTTTGTTCAGCCATTCGCTTAATGATGGGCATCCCCTCAATTTCCAATTCTTTGCCATCACAAAAAAGAGATGCTAAAAATATTTTTGTGCAAATAGGTCCTTTCCCATTTTCTTCAATCTCTTTGGGATGCAGATTTAGTAATGGTATTACTAAGTGAAAGGATATTCATAGTTTTATAGCCTGTTAAGTGTAGTTCTGAATCATTCTCCAGAATGGTTGGACAACTCCACCAACAGTGCATTGATATCCCAATTTCTCCACATTCCCTCCAGCACTTGTCATTTTCCTTTTCTGCCATGTTAGCAAATCTGATAGGTATAAAGTGGTATCTCAGAATTCTTTTAATTTGCATTTCTGTAATCAATAATGATTTAGGACATTTTTTCATGTGACTAGTGATACTTTTGGTTTCTTCTTCTGAGAACTGCCTGTTCATATCCTTTGACTATTTATGAACTGGGGAATCATTCTTAGTTTTATAAATTTGGTGCAAGAAGACATAAATATTAGCAAATAGCAAAGCTAATATTTGAACCCATGTCCTCTGATTCCAAATCCTCTGCTCCTTCTACTGTGTCACCTCTAACCTCAACCAAGGAGTCAACAAGCTGCTAATTGTTATGGTGGACAGAGCACTAGGCTAGAAGTCAGGAAGAACTAGGTTAAAATCTGGCTTCGGATACTTACAAGCAGTGTGACCTTGGGCAAGTGACTTAACCTCTGCCAGTCTCAGTTACTGCCTCCATAAAATGTGGGTAATGATAGTACCTACTTTCCAGATTCATTGTGAGGATTAAATGAGAAAATGTTTGTAAAACGATGATTTCTTTCCTTCCTATTCAGCTCCATGATAGCAAGAACTGTCTTACTATCCCCATACCCAACATTTGACATAGTGTTATGCACTTGACAAATGCGTTTTCATTCATTCATTCCTGGGCCAGAAAGTGTTCTAAGTGCTAGGGATAAAAAGGCAAAAGTAAAAATCTCCTAGTTTCTTACTTTCTAAATTGGAGATGATAATGTCATATAGAGTTGTGAGAAAGCATTTTTCAAGTGTCACAGGAATGGAAATGAAAGTTGTTGTTTGTTTGTCGCATGCAAAGAGGGGGAAAAGGACCAGGATTAGGCAGAGAACCCAATGCCCTTTTTCCTCTATGACTCTAGTGCCCTTGGGACTGCCTCTGCTTAAAGGGGAAATAACCCACGAAGAAGCTCCACTAAACCCTAAATCCAGTTCAATTGTATTTTCTCTCCATCCTTTGGAAAATAAAAATTGCTGAGCTCCTGTTCTTTGCCCTAAAACCGTGGACTAGAAATGTGCTCCTGGGCAGCAACCCTGGGAGCCAACATTCTGCCCAAAGCATATTTTTACAGCCAAGTTATTTCTGATTCTTTAAAAACAAAAGTAAATATATGAATACATGCACACACACACACACACACATATATATGCATACATATACATATATACATACACACATATATATGCACATATAGGTGTGTGCACACACATATAGATATAGATATATCTGTCTGGAATGACTGGGCTTTTTTGCCATGCCTCAGCAAAAAAAAAAAAAAAAAATCCTAGGGCTACTGAGTCTGTGCTTGGCTCCAGCTTGCTTGGTGGAGGGACTCAGAGCTGTTGGGAAACCTGGAGGATAAGATTTACCCACATGATCCCATAAGTCAGTAGGGTCCTTTAATTATTCCAATGATGTGATAGGGAGTTTTAGGAGTGGATGGGAATCCACATTGATATGAAAAGGTGAAGAAAGCACACCTGGGAGAAAAATGAGCAATTTATAGATCGGACTTTGGATTTTACTCAGCCGTACTTATTCAAATCTACCAACTTTCTCTGGGATTACTAAGGAGGCTTGAATAAACGATTTGTATTGAAAATAAGGGCCACTGCATCAGTGTCTCTATACACATACATATACTTACATTGAGTGTGTGTATGTGTGTCTTTGTATGACTGTTCTTGTATGTGTTTTCTTTTTCCTCTTAATTCAAGTTTTATTTACTCCTTCCTTAGAGGAGTGACAAAGAAGCATGATTTCTCCCTTTGGCCATTGGTAACTGGAGAAAGAAAGTTTATTGATGTGCACATGGGTACCATCTTCTGTACCTTGAACTTCCTCTACCATCAACTGTATCTTCTGTGATGTCCACAATTTCATATCCACCTAGCTCCAGGATAGACCCCAGTGCTCCATACTGGACCAGATTAGATGCCACCCAAATTGAGCCTGAGAGTAGACATGGACACTGATGGTCCCTATGTCAGTCTGTAGGGAGGCTTGTATGGGTCTTGGTACTTGTGTATGTATCTGTGTATTGCAAGGCAAGGTATCGTGGTGAATAAAACACTGAACAAAATTGGAGTTTTTGAGGTTCAAGGTTTTCAATCTCAACTTTAGCTGTGTGACCATGTTATTTCTCTGAGCCTCGTTTTACTCATTGGTACAATAAGGGGCAGCTATGTGGTGCACTGGCCCTGGAGTCGGGAAGATCTGAGTTCAAATTCAGCCTCAGACATTGTATGACCCCAGGCAAGTCACTTAACCCCTATTTGCCTCATCTGTTCTGGGGACATATCAAGTCATTCTGATCAATATCTGGTTGCTGGACTCTGATGGCTCTAGAGGAGACAGTGAGGCTGGTGACTGTGCACAGCCCTCCGTCACTTAAATCCAACTCATTTGCAAATCTTGGCATCACCTTCCTAAAGTCATGGTCCTGGTCATGGCAAACCAAGGATAAACATCAATGACACTTCATCTGTAATACAGGGACACACACTAGGGAAGGAAATGGCAAACCAGTCTCTGCCAAAGAGAACTCCATGAACAAAGTCCATGGGGCCAACAATAAGGATCTCAATGTCTCTTCAGGGTATGCCGATAAATGTTTAACAACTGGCTCTGAGGCAGGGATTGGGGAGAGGATGGGATTCGTGACACATTTTAAAATTTAATCGATATTATCAACATTTTCTCCACCACTTTCCTAAGTCTAGATAATCAACCAAACAAGAAATCAAGTTCTGATTTGTAACCTCTGATGATTTTTGAGGTTTGAGTGGTGGCACTGAAAATTTAACATTCAGCTCTCAGCAGTCAGCCCCAGCACCACCCTACCTGTTGTGTCTTCCCCATAGTATCCTTGTGAAGATCAATTGAGATCATGGATATAAAAGTGCTTTGCAACCTTTAAATCACTATATGCCAACTGTTGTTAACTGTGTGTGAATGTGTGTGTAAGTCTTAATTCTGTGTATCTCTCTGGTTGTCTTGTACTGGTACATATGTAAGTCTGGTGTGTGTGTGTGTGTGTGTGTGTGTGTGTGTGCATTTGAACGTATCCATTTCTGCAGGTATGATCCAACACCCCTGTGCCCTTGGCAGTATTTATACACAAGAACTGGTACCTGCATACAGCAGTTTGTCTTTGAAAATGCTTGTGCATCTGTGTGTGTGTAGAGATAGACAGAGAAGGACAGGCAGGGCATGGTGAGGTTTGGCACTAACATCAGACAAGTGGCTTCATAAATAAGACAGGATCTATTCCTTTTGCTGTTTTTTTTTTACACCAGAGCCTCTGCTGACTCAGATTTCCATGGCCAGTCTGGGGACCCTTCAAACACAGATAAGCCCAAGATTCATTTATTAAATGTGACCTGAGAAAGGAGACCAAAGTTCCAGGCATGAAGACTCTTTCCTGGCTGCAAGAGGCCTACCACCCTGGGTCCTGGATATCCCATCACTTGTTCTGTTTGGCTGTCTTCCTGCTCCACCTTGTGCCCCCAACCCCCCCACCCCCCACCCCTAGGCCTTAACAGGACCTCAAATGTAGATTCATGGATTAGAAAAGAACATTGGATTTGGAGACATAGAGCTGGAAGGAGCCTCAGAGCCCATCAAGTGCAAATTTTTAATTTCGTAAATGAGGAAATTGAGCTCTCAGCAGTTAGCCCTACTAGCCTCATAGTATCATGGAGAAGATCAAGTGAGATAATGGATATGAAGTGCTTTGCAACCTTTAAAGCACTATGAGCCAGCTATTATTATCTGTATGAACGTGTTTAAGTCAATGTTGCGTATCTCTGTGGCTGTCTGTGTACTGGTTCATATATGAAAGTCTGGTTGTGTGGGGGGGGCAGAGGGAGAGACAAAGAGAGAGAGGGAGAGACAGGGACAGAGAGAGAAACAGAGACAGAGAGAGACAGAGAGAGAGAGAGAGATGGAGAGAGAGAGGGAGAGAGAGAGGGGGAGAGAGGGGGGGGAGAAACACAGAGAGAGAAAGAGAGGAGGGGAAGAGAGAGAGAGACAGAGAGAGAGAGAGAGAGAGAGAGAGAGAGAGAGAGTGAATGTATATATTTCAGCATCTCCATTTCTTCTAGTTCATAGTTCCCAGGGTAACTCCATCTCATTTTACAGATGAAGAAACTGAGGCAAACAGGGTTAAGTGACTTGCCCAAGATCACACAGCTAGTTAAGTATCTGAGGCCCAAATTTGAACCCAGATCTTCCTGACTCCAGGCCTAGTGCTCTATCCTCTATGCCACCTAACTGTCCTTGTGTCACTGTGTGTGTGTGTGTGTGTGTGTGTGCACGTGTTCATCATTTGGTTGAGCATATCCATTTCTTCAGGTCCACAGTTACCTAGAGTCAGAATAAGTTAGATTAATTGGTCTCTTCTAACTCTATATCAACTCCCAGATATCTGACTTCAGTATCAGGTCAAAATCCCCTCTCAATTGACCTGGTACACTTCACCTTTATGGGGCCTATCCTTGACTCTCATGATTTACAGGTCACTCAGTCAGTAACATGTATTTCTTTTAAGTATTTATTTTGTGCCAAATACTGTACTACTAATTGTCGAAGATACAAAGGCAAAAAAATGTCCCTGCCCTGAAGGAGTCTGATGCAAAATGAGTGAGACAACATATAAATAATACAAGTTATATATAGTGTAGGTGGAATATAATCTGATGGGAGAAGACATTGGCGGCTGAGGTGATGGGGTGGTGCCGTGGTGGGGTGACAGGGACTGGGAAAGGCCTGCTGCTGAAAGTGGGATTTAAACTAAAGAAGCCAGTTGGGAGACTGAAGTGACTCGGAAAACATTCCAAGCACAGAAAGACAAGAGAATACAAAGGAATGAAGGGGTTTCACATTCGAGAAACTGTAAGTTTGGAAAATTTGCTGGATTGTGGAGTAGGTGGAAAGGAATAAAGTATAAGAAGATTTTAAAGGCAGGAAGGGATCAGGTTATGAAAAGCTTTAGGAGATGAGCAAAGTATTTTATATTTAATCATAGAGGTAATAGGGAGCCACTAGAGTTTATCGAGGTGAGAATGAGGGTGGGCTGATATGGTAAAATGAGATTTAACGAAATTATTTTGGCAGCCATTTTAGTAGTCCAAGTGAGAAGTGATGAGAGTGGAGAGAAGGGAACATTTATACACACAAACATATATACACATACATACATACACATATATGCGTATCATACATATACACAAGTATGTATGTATATACATATATAAACATTTCCTTCTCTCCATATATACATATATAGATGCATATATATACATGCATGTATACATACATATGCATACACACAAATCTATGTGTATGCATGTATGAATATGTGTGTATCCTTATGCGCATATCTGGGTATCTATATTTATATATGTATATGTATATATGTGTACACATCTACACACACAAACACACATATGGGGGTAGCTAGGTGATGCAGTAGATAAAGCACTGGAAGTGAGATTAATAACCATAGCCTCCATTTCTTTTTTTTATAATTAAGACTTTTTAGTTTTAGTTTACAACGCTCAGTTCCACATACTTTTGAGTTCCAGATTTTCTTCCCCCCCCTCCCCCTGCTCTCCCCAAGATGGCATGGAATTCGATATATCTTCTACATATAACTTTGCATCGAACTTATTTACACAATAGTCAAGTTACAAAGAATTATGACCAATGGAATGGATCAGGAGAAAGGAGAAACAGAACCAAAAAACCAAAAACAAAGAAAAGAAAAAAAAACAAAGGGAAAACCAAAAGGAGAGCAAACAGTGTGGCTCATTCTGCATTCATACTTCATAGTTCTTTCCCTGCATGTAGATAGTTCTCTCCATCATGAGTCCTTTGGAATTGTCCTTGGACCTTGCATTGCTGAGAAGAGAAAAGTCTATTAGGGTTGGTCATCACAGAATCCATATATCTGTGGTTGTGTATAATGTTCTCCTGGCTCTGCTCCTCTCACTGAGCATTATATCATGTAGGTTTTTCCATGTTATTATGAAGTCCGTATCATCCCCATTTCTTATAGCACAATAGTATTCCATTACCTTCATATACCACAACTTGTTCAGCCATTCCCCGATTGATGTCATAGCCCCCGTTTCTATAGGGCTTTAAGGTTTATACAATGACCCTGTGAGGTAGGTAAGACAACTATTAATATCACCATTTTAATGATAACAAAACCAACACCTTGCCATTTTCCAAAGGTTACATGGCTAATAAGTTATCAAAAGCTAGGAAATGGACCCACCTCATTGGGTTCAGGCCTAGCAGTGCCCAGGGTTGCTTAGAGAGAGGCAGAGTTATAACTAGAAGGTTGTTTTATTCCCTCCCCCCCAGACAAAACTCATTGAGGGATGAATGAGAACTGGAGAAATGGAGGTGTTTGTTGTTTGTTGTAGTTGTTCATCCTTTGTTCTTGAAGAGGACCAGTGATGTCACAAGAATGATTTCTTGACTGGCAACTGAATTTGATTTAAGGGAGGCAGAGTTAGTTGCAAGTGGGAGTGAGAGATGGAGGAAAAATAGGGTGCCATGGACAGAAACAGGAAAATTAGGAGGAGGGGCCAAATTAGGGGGAAAGGTAACTTAAGCTTTCTGAGTTTCTGTTTCCTTCTTTGTTAAATGAAGGGATCCAATTAGATAATCTCTAAATATCCTTCTGATTCTGAACCTATGATTCCATTGTAAAGAAACTTTCTTTCTATGAACACCTTATCATCCCAACTAGACTTTAAATTCCTTTGAGGCAGTCTTACTCATCTCTGCAAACCCCACAGTGCCTAAAACAGTGTTAGGCCTATGGTAGATGTTCAATAAAGGCTTGTTGATTGAATAAATAATAAATCATATTTCTATGGCATTTTATGGTTTATATATTACTTTCTTCACATAAACCGTACAGAGTTTCTCTGAGAGGCATCAATCATGGAAAGAAGCAGTGGGGTTGGCATCAAGAGTTTGTTTTTGTTTTTGTTTTTGTTTTGTGGTGGTGTGTTGTGTCTGACTCTTCATGACCCCATTTGGGGCTTTCATGGCAGAGATACTGGAGTGGTTTGCCATTTCCTTCCCCAGCACATTTTACACATGAGGGAACTGAGGCAAACAGGGGTAAGTGACTTGCCCAGGGTCACGCAGCTAGTAAGTATATGAGGCCTGATTCAGACTCAGGAAGATGAGTCTTCTCGACTTCAGGCCCAGCACTCTGCACTATGGCACCACCTAGCTACCCCAAAGAACTAGATTTAAATCTTGGCCTTTCTAACTTCATAGCTCTGTGCAAATCACAACTTCTCAGGGTCTCAGCTTTTTCGTCAGATTTCTAACTATATTGTCTTCCAGCTTTAGACACTAGGATCTTTGGGAAATAATACAGAAACTCTCGGCCCCATTTTATAGATGAGGAAACCAAGGTCTCCGAGAGATTAAATTACCCACCCAGCATCACATAGTCAGTTTGTAATTGTGGGAGCCACAACCAGAAATCTCTATTTCCAAGTCTGTTTTTGTGTGGATAACCTCTCCAGTCCTGTTCCTCCACAGTCCTATTATGTGGACTCTGGAGACAAAAAAAAAAAACATAGTGTGAGGCCCATGTTGGAAAGGATGTAAAGGTGGGGTTGAAGGAACACTAACTAATGATGGAAGAACAGACAGCAAGGATCAGGGTGAAAGCTGGAAAAGGGAGTGAGTTGTATGGTCTGAAAGGGTTCAACAGAAAAGGGGAAGGGGGTCCTGTGTCATTGTCCCAAACTTGGAAGGGACCTTAGAGCCCATCTAGACCGGCCTCCTAATTTTACAAATGAGGAAACTGAGACCCAGGTTTAGCCAGTGTTTAATAAATGCTTGTTGACTGACTGAAAAGCTAGGAATGAATTGATTTTTTGTCAATCAAGCCCAATTTTTAGTGCGCTACAGGGAGCAGCCTCTTCTAGAAACCCTGCAGTGATTCCTCTGGTTCAGCTGTGAATTCTTTTGTAAAGAGAATAACCAGTCCCTGATGGAACCAGTTTGTAAATTCAGTTTTTCACAGTCTGAGTTTGCTTAGAGCAAGGCTGTTGTACCAGGGACCCACCCTTTCTTACTGCCCGTATAAGTCTTCCCGGGTCCCAAAGCTAGATGAATGGTGGTGATGGGAAAGGGGAGTTCTGTGCTTTCCGAGATGTCCAGTCGGCTCGCTCCAAGCCAGCCACATACAATGGACACAAGCGGGAGGCAGGGGAAGGCTGAACACCTGGAAACTCGAGCTGTGGGTTGTTTCTAGGCCGTTAAACCCTCAATAAGTGGCTTTAAAGATAATCAATTGCTTTTATTCTGAGTGAAGCAACTGGTTCCATTGACTCTCTATTTAAAAACCACACACATCCCCCAGATCTGTCTTCTTGTAAATTGTTGCACGAGTTGATCTGATTTAACCTGGCAGGTTTAATGTCTTTCCTGCTCTATGCTAGAGAAGATGCAAGAGGGGGAAGGAAATGGGAAAGGAGGAGCTCAGAGGGAGGGGGAAGAAGTAGGGGCAGGGGAGAGAAGATAAGCTGCAGAAAAAATCTGAAGAGAGGAGGGAAGCAAGGAGGTAGGGAGAGTGGGGAAGAGGGATGAAGAGAAGAGTAGACGATAAAGATCAAGACAAGGGGGAGTTGAAGGGAGATCTGAGTAGAGGAAGACCTAAATTCAAATCCAGCCACAGATACTTATTGTGTGACCCTGGGCAAGTCACTGAACTTCTGCTTGCCTTGGTTTTCTCATGTGCTAAATAGGGATAATTATATCACCTACCTTCCAGGGTTAAAATGGATTAAATGAATAATACATGGACAAAGTGAAAAAAATAAAATAAAATGTGGATAAAATGAAATAATCGTGAAACACTTTGCAAACCTCAAAGTGCTATATAAGTGCTAACTATTCAAAGCAGGAATTATTTCCAAGTCTTATTCATCGATCCTAGATTTCATTCATTCATCATAGCTTTTGAGCCAGAGGGCATCTTAAGAATATAACTCTAATTTTACAGGTGAGGAATACCGAGTCTGAAAGTGGCTAGGTGACTTGCTTGGGGTCACACAGAAACCAAGTGTCTAAGACAGGATTCGAATTCAGATCTTTCTCACTCCCAGTCCAATTTTCAATCAAGCAGGCCATCATCCTAGAACTAGAAGAAACTTTAGGGGTTATGTAGTTAAACCTGCTTATTTTCCAGATAAGGAAGCTGTAACCATAAAAGCTTCTTCTGGATGCTATAGCCCACCTTAATCTCTCCCATAAACTCACATAATATTATCCTCTAAGACAGAGATATCGAACTCATGTTCTTCTGACCATGTTGCACCTTGGAAACATTCCCCAGGGTTGCAGAACCAGATTAAAATGTAACTTGGAAATATTTAACAAAATAAATAAAAATGCAATAAAACATGATGATAATTTCTTAGTGAAGTTTCTTAGTGAAAATCCTTTTCTAAGACCTCACACTCAATTATAATCTACTTTCCACTCAGTTTTCTGTTCATGTGGATTGTCCATCATATATCTCCCCCAGAACCGCATTCTTCTTGAAGTCTGGAGTCTAATATCCAAATTCTCCTGTGACCAATAGCCCCTAAATATTGCTGCCACATAGCAGATGTTCCAGAAAAGTTTTCTGTGTGAAGGTTGTGAAGGAAGGAAGGAGCAGTAGTGTTGAAAGTGGGCCAAATTTGGAGTTAGAGTACTTCAGGTCAAATCCCAATTCAACTAATTAATAATCATTTACTAAGTGGTTACTATGTGTCAGGCATTGTGCCAAACACCAAAGATATAAAAAGAGGCAAAAGACAGTCCCTGCCCTCAAGGAGCTCTTAATCAAATGGGGGAGACAATAAACAAGTGAATATATACCAGCAAGTTATATATAGGGTAAATAAGAAAAAAAAACAGAGGGAAAGCACTAGTATTAAGAGGGATTGGGAAAGGCTTCTTACAGAAGATGGGATTTGTATGAATATAGGTAAGGTGCTTAACCTCTCTGGTTCTCAGTTTCCTCACCTGTAAAATGAAGACATCGAACCAGAAGTCCTCTGAAATCACTTCCAGCTCTAGATCAGAAGGACCAGATCAGATAATATTTATAAAGCACTTAGCACAGTGCCTGGCACATGGTAGGTGCTTATATAATTGCTTATTCCCTTATCCTTCTCTAGATCTATGATCCTATGAGGGAGAGGGAAGAAAGTAGCATGGCAAATTGAAGAGAGAACATTGGATCTGGAGTCAAGCAACCAAAGTTCAAATCTTGGGCCTGGCATGCATGCTCTCCCTCCTCATCCTTACTTCTCAGCTTCCATGGCTTCCTTCAAGATACAGCTCCAATCTTAGCTTCATTGGAGGCCTCTCCCTCTATCCCCTCCTAATCTTAGCTGCTAGTGACTTCCTTTTCAGATACCTTCCGTCTACTCTGCGTGTATCTAAAAAATAAAAATGAAGTGGTTTAGGGTCAGGGTATGGGCTGGTCAGGGTATATATGCATACACATATGTATGCTTACATACATGTATAGATGCATACATATGTATAGTACCTCTACTCTGTGCATATTTGTATATGAGAGAAATTATTATTAATAAGCAATGATTTGGGGAGATCTGAAGTTTCCCCTTTTTCTAAAGTCCTCACTTGGAAGCTCAGCCTCTGAAGGACAGGATTGATGATAGCAAATAAGATGAGCATTCTCCTCAATCCTGGTATTGTTGCCCTACCCAAACTTCCTAGGAATTTAATCTAAGGTGAAACTACTGGTCCACTGACTTCTGCTCAGTCTTGGCTGGGGGATATAGATTCTTTGTCTAGATTTCCCCTGGCTGGGGGTGATTTGGAAGTGAAGGATGTGATCTCAGTTACATCAGCCCCTCATTAGAATAGGTCTCCATCTTGTTATAATATTCATTATCTCTCATTACTTATTAACCAATCAGAGTTGATAGACACCCTCAGCAACACCCACTTTTCCCAGGTTGTATAAATAGTGAGCCCACCATGATGGGTCTTTAGCATTTGAGAGTGTCACTGACCCTTTTATTAATAAAATGCTAGCATTATTAATAAAATGATTAGTTACCCAGAAATTATGTCTCTTGAACTTTTTAGATGTCACATATGTATGCTCACATGCATATATACATATATGTATATATATATATGAATTCACATGCACCTATGTATGTATATATACACATATAGATTTTATATATGTAATATAGAGTGTATATTTGTGTGTGTATATATACATATATGTACACATACATATATATATACACATATACAATATGCAACATAGATGATATATTTGTGTGTGTGTATATATATGTATGTGTGTATATATATATATATATATATACACACACATACATTATTTTATAGGCCTAGTTAAATGTTTTCTCTATCATTAGAATATAAGATCCTTGAAAGCAGAGACTATATTTTGCCTTTCTTTGTATCCCTAGAACTTAGCACAGTGTCTGGCATATAGAAAGCACTTAATAAATGCTTAATAAAACTTTCACTACTTACCATACAAGGTGATTGTAAGGGAAATGATTTGTGACACTTAAATCTCTGTGGAAATGGGAGCCATGATTATTAAGGAAGCAGCTGGAGCAAATGAGGCCCCTCAATGAACTGCAGATTAGCAGCAATTTGGGTGCCCCAGTGGGAGCTCCTTCTCTCTGGGAGGATGAACTGGGGATGGAGAGGAGGCATGCCTGGAGAGCACTGTTCCCAGGATTCAGATCCAAAGAGTGTCTGTCCCTGAGGCTCTTGGCTTCCTTGATTCCCAGAATAGCTCCTGCATATCTGACACTTACCTTGAGGGTAAAGGGGCTTCTGCCCAGGGAAGTCATTAAAATAAGTCTCTGCCTTTCTGGCACAGGATAGGATGAGGATTGGACTGGTGATTTCCCTGGTATAGGGAATTCCCCGGTGAGGAAATTTATAGTTTTAGAGTTTTGCCTAGAGCCATAAGAGGTTAAGTGACTTGGCCAGTGTCACAGAGCCAGTATGTGTTAAGAGCCAAAATCATGACCTGGACCCTTATAATTTCTACTCAATGGCCTGACTTCCGGAGGGAAATCAAAGTTATGAGGAAGGCAATTAGCTCTCCCATTCTCCAACCCCATCTCACTCCTGATTCTTGGCACTGTCATCATCACTGCCATCATAGGAAAGAAAGGATCCCCTTTCCTATAGGGGCCAGGCACCTAGAACCAGGCCCCAGTGGTCTTCCCCAGAAATCAGTGAGCATTTAATTAAGCTCTTATTATTTTCCAGACATTGTGTTGGATGCTGGGATTTCAAAGACAAATATGAAACAAGCCCTTGCCTTCAAGAGCCTTATAGTCTAGCTGAGGGAGACAACATGTATATGCAAAGATGAAGACACAATAGACATGAGGCGATTTGGCATCTGGATCCGACTGGTCAGTTGAGATTCTGATTGAGGCTAAGGGAATATGGGAGATTTGACAGCCAGGAAAAGCTCCAAAACAGATCTCGGCTTTGGGGCACCAGTCAGTGATTAAAGAAGATGAAAAACTGGCATTTTTTCAGCATCTTAAAGTTTGAAAAATGCTTCCCCCATCATAGCACTATGAGATAAGTATTGCTAATACTGCTATTTCTATTTTTTCAATAAAGGAAGTCAAGCTCAGAGGAGTTAAGTAATTTCCACAAGGTCACAGAGCTAGAGTCTAGATTTGTACCCAAGGCCTGTTGAGTTCAGGGACCTTTTGTCTACACCAGAAGTGTCAAGAAGGTCACAAATTACATATCCCCAATACCTCCAATGTGGCCTGAATCAGACTAAAATGTAATTGGGAAATGTTTGACAAAATAAATAAAAATACAAATGAATATGGATAATGTTAATATGTGGTTTTATAAGTCAATATGGAGCTGACAGGGATAATTATATATGGTTTAGTGGCCTCATTTCTTGATGAGTTTCATATAGATCTGATCTACACCACAGCTGCTTCCCTTGGTCAAGGTCAAAGCACTGTATCGATTGACCCTATGGAAACTAAAGTATCCCTAATCTGAAAGCACATGAGATCTGTGTAACACTTTCGTGTTTGGAGTCAGAAGAGTCAGTGTTCTGGGAAAGGTCCAGATTGTTGCCTGCCTGAGGTCAGGGAGGGCTGGGGAGAAAGTCATTAACAGAACCTAGGAGTAGAGATGCTCAGTCTAACTCTTCTCCACAGGACTCTCGCCATCCGGACTCCCTCTCTGCCCCTCCATCCTGGTGGCCTGAGGCTTGGAGAAGGCCATCAATAATGGTTATAATAAGCGAGTCTGTTCCAAGTGTGATGATTTTATGAAATTACATTTTTGAAAAGGTTAATTCTTCCATCTCTCCATTTATACTCCAATCTGGAGAGGCAAATGTGGATAAATTGGGCCTATTTCCTCCTCGGCCTCCACAGAGCCCTGTCAAGATGTTTGTTTTCCTCTGAAGTCCTACTCTTGACCTAGCAGAAGCAGCAGTGGGCACTTTTTCCTTATTAATCAGCCTGACCTTACTCAAGGGCAGGGCAACCTAAGTCCTTCTGTTTCCCACTCCCTGGGAAGAGGGAGGGAGAGAGAACATGGAGCTCTGAGTACCAGGGGGTCTCTTGGGAGAAAGCGAAAGGATTCTAAGGTACATTCTTGGAAAGCGAAGTGATGGGCAAAAAATGGGGTTGGGAGGAGGAAGAAATGAGGAAGAGTAGGGGTTGGAGGTGGAAACAGGTCTGGGACTAACAAGGCGTTAAAAAGAACTGCACTAGGAGGGAAGAATGAATGGAAGAAGCAGACAGGGGGGTGGGGAGAATCTGGAAGAAGTGGGGAGAAGGCAGGAGAGCCTAGGGGGTGGCCCATCAGTGTCCAGTCAAGAGACAGCTCTTTTTTCCCACAGCTTGATTGTTTTTTCCTAGAACCCCAAATCATTCAGAGGAAATGGCAGGAAGATAGGTCCTGGGAGAAGTCTCTTTATCTGAACATAGATATAACGAGAAGAGAAAATGTGTCTTTTCATTATTGCTTTCAGGGTAACCTCTTGCCCCTTTTCACCAGCTGCCCTCCTCATTATCCATTATCATCTTAAGAAATGATTTACATTCTTCCATTCACTGTTCCAGGGAACATTCATAGGCTAATTAAGTTACTGTTCCCTTCTAGCTCTCCCTCAGCAGAGCTCACAAGGACTCTATACAGACTCCAGCAACAGCTTGCTGTCCGTCCACTCACTCATCAGGGCCTGTCACCAGATGAGACAATGTGATACAGCAGAGAGAGCCTTGCCTTCCAGGGCAAGAAGACCTGGATTGAATCCTCAACCCTGACTGTAACTAGCTGTATGCCCCTGGTGGAGTCTTAACCTCTTAAACTTAACCTCTTTGGGTCCAAGCCTCTTCATCTATAAGACAGGCATAATAATACTGGACTAGCAAGCCCAAGGCAGCTAGGTGACTCAGTGGATACATAAAAATACAGTAGAATATGGATAATGTTACTATGTGGTTAATATGCAGAGTCAGGAAGACCTGAGTTCAAATCCAATCTCAGACACTTACTAGCTGTATGACCCTGGCAAGTCATTTAACCTTCTTTGCCTCAGTTTCCTCATCTGTAAAATGAGCTGGAGAAGGAAATGGCAAACCACTCTAGCATCTTTGCCACAAAAACCCCAAAAGGGGTCAGGAAGAGTCAGACACAACTGAAAAGCAACTAAACAACAACAGATAGCTCAAAGGGTGCTTGTGAAGAAAGTACTCTATAAATCACATATGATATGAACAGTTATGATCTCCAGAATGGTCTGACCTCTCTGCCTGGTTTCTGACCCTTCTTCTCTGAACCCAATTGGGTTTGGCTGATGATTGGGATTGGATTGTAATACATCATTGTGTCATGGAAAGAATAATGGTCCAGAAGGTGGGATAGATGGGGTATGATCATGACTCTGTTACTAACTTTCCCCATGACATTGGACAAGTTACTTTGCCTCCAAGCCTCAGTTTCCTCATTCTTCTTTTACACTACTCTCCTGGCTCAGCTCTTGACCCTGTGGAATTCTTCATCATTCCCCAGCAGCCTCCTCACCTTGGAAGACACCTTGACCCCTTGAGTCTCCTCCCCTAGTTGGTGAGCTTCTCTCAGAATCTCTATTTTGAGAAAGTGCCTGAGATTCTCCAGATTTCTCCACTGTGCCTCCACATGGTGACCTTCTCACCATTTCCCCTGAAGCTCCATTCTATGTGGGGTCCTCCCTCTTTAGAATATAAGATCCTGGAGGGAAGGTACTGTCTTTCTTCTTGATCATATCTATATTTCCAGACTGGAGCACAGTGCCTGGAACATCACAAATACTTAATAAATGCCTGTTGATTTGACTTACTCAAGCTGCATCCTTAAAATGAGAAGATTCATAGGATCAAAAGTTAAAAGGACTTTGGATAGTATCTCATCCAAGCCCTTCATTTTACAGACAGGGAAACTGAGACCCAGAAAGAGAAGATGACCTGTTTTAGGTCACATTGGTAGGAAGTAGCAGAGCTAGGTTTCACACCCAGGTCCCCAGATTCTAAACCAAGAACTCTTTCTACTGCTGCATTGGTTGGACTGGGTGATCTATAAGGGTTTTGTTTTGGTTTTTTTTTTCAATTTGGTCCATCAACGGGTTCCGTGATTTTAAAATTTATGAATGGCAGGGAAAGAAGATATTGTCTTGTTTTTATAAAAGGTTTTCATGGTTTTGGGTTTGGAGTCACAAGTCTTGGGTTTGAATCCTGTATCTTCCTGGGAGACTTAGGGGAAATCACTTAATCTCTCTGGGATAGTCAGTTAATAAGCATTTATTTTTAATGGTATTTTACTTTTACCAATGATTTGTAAAGACAATTTTTAACACTCATTCTTAAAAAAATAAGTTTCAAATTCTGCCCCCCCAACTTCTCCCCCTTTTCTAAGACAATAAGCAATGTGATATAGGTTATGTGTGTGCAATCATGTAAAATGTATTTGTACATTAGTCATGTTGCGAAAGAAGAAACAGACCAAAAGGGGAAAAACATGAAAAAAATAAAGAAAGTGAAAATAGTATGCTTTGATCTGTATTCAGACTCCATCAGTTCTTTCTCTGGACATGGATAGAATTTTTCATCATGAGTTCTTTGGAATTGTCTTAGATTTTAATAAGCATTTAATAAGTTCCAGTGACATGTTAGATACTGTACTGTAAGTACTTAAAATACAAAAAAGAAGGCAAAAGATAGTTCCTACCTTCAAGGAGTGTGTAATCTAATGGGGGACACAACAAACACATATGTACAAACAAGATAGAAGATAAATAGGAAATATTAATAAAGGGAAGACACTAGAATTAATAAAAGTTGAGGAAAGCTTCCTATAGAAAGTGGGATTTTAGTAGGGACTTAAAGGAAGCTAAGAAAGGCAGTAGGTAGAGTTGAGGAGGAAGAACATTCCAGGCCCAGGGAAATTCCAGCCAGTGAAAATGCCAAGAGCTGAGAGATGGAGTGACTTACTTGTGGAATAGCCAGGAGGCTAGTGTTACTGGGTTAAAGCATACATGAGGGGGTATAAGGTGTAAGAAGACTAGAAATGTAGGAGGAGGCAAGGTTATGAAGGGCTTTGAGTGCCAGAGGATTTTATATTTGATCCTGATTGTGATAGGGAGCCACCAGAATTTACTGAGTAGGGGAGTGATATGTTTGGACCCACACTAAGAAGATTACATTAATGGTTGAATGGAAGTTGGACTGGAATGGGAAGAGGCACCTCAATAGATGAGGTTCTGTATGCACTGGAGTTATGGCAGTGTCAGAGGAGAGAAGGGGGTATATTCAAGAGCTGTTGCAAATCCATAAGCCCTGGAAACAGATTAAGTATGGTGATAGCGAGAGGATAGTGGTGCCCTCAGCAATATAAGGAAGTTTGGAAGTAGGAAGGGTTTAGGGGAAAAGATAATGAGTTAAGTTTTGGACATGTTGAGTTTAAGATGAGTTCAAAACATCTAGTTGGAGATGTCTGAAAGGTAGCTAAAGATACAAAACTGGAGGTCAGTGGAGAACTTAGGGCAGGACAGGTAGATTTGAGAATCATCAGCATAGAGATGGTAGATTTGAGAATCATCAGCATTTAATTTTTGGGAGCTGATGCAATCATCAATTGAAGGAGCATAAAAGGAGAAGAGAAGAGGACCCAGGACAGAACCCTTAGGACACCTATGGTTGGAGGGAGTTTCCTGGATGAGACTCCAGCAAAGGAAACAGAGGAGGAACAGACAGATAAGTAGGAAGAGAACCAGGAGAGAGTGATGCCTTGAAAATCTAGAGAGAAGAGAGTATGAAGGATAAGAGGGTGATCAACAGTGTCAAAGTCTGTCTAGCCACAACAGTGTCTAGGCCTCAGTTTCCTCAGCTGGAAAATGGAGGAGCTGGCCTACTAGATAATCCCTGAGGTTCCTTCAAGTGCTAAATCTATGATCCTATTATCCTATTACTTTATTTCATCGAAGAACCATCATTCCCCTTGAAAGTAGGGATTTTTTCAACCTTTGTACTTGTATCCTCCGCACCTTGCACAGGACCTGGCACATAGTAGGACAAATAGGTCTTTCTACTATTCTGTTAGTTGGAGTAGTGGATCTCAGGACTTTTGCAGTTCTTCCAGTCTAGGGTTCTGTGATTCTGAGTTCAGGGTTGGCAGGGAAAGAGTATATTGCCTTGTAGGAGGAAAAACTTAATAAATCCATGTTGACTGATGACTTTTGGTAGAGAAAGAAATGGTTAATGTAAGAGATTGACCATATTACATGGCAGATTTTGCTGTTAAAGTTCATATCCCTGCTCCTGAGGGGGGGATATCCCTACACCCAAGCAATAGAACTGGGAGTGGTATAAATAGAATCTAAGTGATACTTACAAATATGAGGGAGTGGGAATGAATGTTCAATTTAGAGTCAGAAGATCTAGTTTGAATCCTGGCTGCATCACTTTCAGTCTCTCTCTTTTTAAAATAGTATTTTGGGTTTTTTCATTTATACGTAAAGACAGTTTTTAGCAATCATTTTTTTTTACAAAATTTTGAGTTGCAAACTCCCCCCCACCTCCCTTCCCTCCCTTTTTCCTAAAATGGTAAGCAATTTAATATAGGTTATGTATGTGCAATCATCTAAAACATAGTTCCCTATTAGTCACAGTTGTGAAAGAAGAAATGGACCAAAAGGAAAAAAAAACATAGGAAAAAATAAAGAAAGTGAAAATAGTATGCTTCAATCTGCATTCAGACTCCATCAGTTCTTTCTCTGGATGTGGTTAGCATTTTCCATCATGAGTCCCTTGTAATTGTCTTGTCTCATTGTATTGCTGAGAAGAGCTAAGTCATTCATAGTTGATCATCACACAATGTCACTGTTGCTGTTACTATGTACAATGTTTTCCCGGTTCTGCTCATTTCACTTTGCATCAGTTCTACAGATCTGTCCTGGTTCCATCACTTTCTAACCACATTTCCTGGGCAATTTCTTTGAGCCTCAGTTTCCTTGTCTTTTGAATGGGGATAGCTTTTAATCTCCACCTAACAGTGATATTATAAGAAAAGCACCTGGTGAACCTCAAGGCACTATACAAAAGTAAGCTTGTTCTTTAGACAGGGTAGAAGTTGGAGATGCTTGTGTCAGCTGGATGCAGCATCCAATGAGAGACATTGCCCCCAAAGATTGAACATGTGGACAAAGAGACTCAAATAGATAACTATTCATTGAACGTCAGTTAGATGCTACATATTATTATCGGTTAAGAAGAAAAAGGAGTAGATGCAATCCTGATGATCAAGGAACCTACAACCTTGCTGGGGAGACAAGACACATGCTTTTTGACAATTAGAAAAACTATCTACCATATCAAAAAAAAGCTACATTAAATGAAAAATAGGATTTTAGAACAGAAGGAGACCATAAAACTATTTAGCCTAGTTCCTCATTTTATAGTGAGGAAACTGGAACCCAGAGAAGAGAAATCATAGTCAAGATTTAAACATAGCTCTTCAGATTCCAACACCAATTATCTTCCTGCTCCACTATTCTCTGGCCCAGAATTCTGAAAGGGAAAGATGAGAGTGTGGGTTGGAGTATTCGGAGAAGGCAGTTAGTCATGAGGGACATGAGACTTGAGGCCTTATGTCCTGAATAACTGACTTGAGGTAAAATTTGGATAGTTGGAGAAGAAAAGGGAGGGTAGCTGAAGGCAATAGAGGCATTTTAAGGCAAGATATGAAGATGGAAATTATTTGAAAGGCCACATGGTGTAAAGGATAGGGTACTAGCAGGCATGAAGACTTGGATTCAAATCTCACTCTGGACAGCTGTGAACTGTGTGATTCTGGACAAGTCACTTGACCTCTCATTGCTTCAGTTTCCATCTGAAAAATGAGGGGTAGGACTCAGGAGCCACTAAGTTCCCTTCCAGCTCTGATTCTAAGATCCTATGTCTGGCCTGGCTACTGAGGGGTGGAAGGAGTGGAGGAGTGGGAGGAAACTGAGCAGTAGTGTAAGATAAAGGTAGAAAGTGAAGTCAAAGGTGGAAAGAGCATTTCTGGATCATTTGCATCCCTCCCTTCAAGCTGGCTGGGAGGGAGGCCTAAGAAGCCCTTTCCCCAAGTGTGAGTTGGTTGTTGATAGGAACACTCCTTGTTTATTCGTGCTCAAAGAGCAGGGAAGACCTATTTCTCTCCAAAGAGCCTATTTATCCTGCTTTCTCATTTTCCAATCCAGTGACTTTATGACTTGTCTCTGTTTTGGCTCTGTCTTCCTTTACTCTCACCTCCTCCTGCTCTTCCCCCTCCTCCTTCTGTGGGAGAATGGGGCAGGCTGGCCACTGCTGCAAGCCATTCAGGCAGCACTGGGTCCCTTTTGAGGGGTGGGGCGCTCCCCTCCTCACACCAGCTGCTTTCAGACTTCTTGGCATCCAGCTCCAAGGCTGGGTCTTACTCACGGAGGGTGGGGCAGAAGGATAGGGGTGGAGGGAATGGGATAGAGTAAGTAGTATGAAAAACAGAAGTGGTGAGGAATAGGATTGGGAAATGGAGCATAGACTGTGCATGGGGATTTAAACAGGGGAAAATTGATTGAGGAAAATTGCCCTGGGCAGGGCGTTTGATGGAAGGGACGAGCTGTAAGTGAAGGAAAAATTGTTGAGTGGAGTATAGGACTCTGGTAAGGGATGGGAGACAGGGAGGGTTCAGAAATAATCAGAACATTAGGAGAAAGCTCGATGCACTAAAACTCTCCTGTAATTCAGATAATTTGGAGAGTGCTTTGTTTCCTGTTGGGGAAGCCTCTGAGAGGTCAGTTACATGAACAAAACCAATTAATCAGCAAACATTGATGGAATGTCTTCTCTGCACCACTGTGCTAGGGTCTGGGACCCAAAGACAGACTGAAGCAATCCTTACTCTTAAGGAACTTACCTTCTAAAGGGAGAAACAAGGGTGTAAATACAGAATAAATATAAAGAGAGTTCATGGAAAGCAGCCAAATATGATGCAGTTTGGGAGGGAGGGCACTTGTAGTTGGGAATATACAGAAATGATGAGAGAATGAGAAGGGGAATTCCTCCCTAAGGGCAAGGGTACACCATCTGTGACCTCAGCCAGGTTTACTCAGTCAGTAAACATTTATTAAACACCTACTATGTGTCAGGCACTATGCTAAGTACTGAGATTACTAAAAGAGGCAAAAGACAGTCTCTGCCCTCGAGGGACTAAAAATTTAATGGTTTTAGAGATAAGTAATTTAAACGCAAATATGCAAATGGTAATGTAGTATCATTTCTGTAATATTTCAAAAGATTAAAATTTTCTCTTTTTTATAGTACACTCAACATATTTTATAAGCACCTTTCATCCAAGGATAATGAAATAGCTAACAAATTGTTTCTCTGGGAAGATTGGTAATAATTTGGGGGAAGAGACATTGATACAAGGCAGCACTGCTTGGTAAGAGTTATTTCGCTCCCCAGATTGTGCACATGGGACCTTTTCTATGCTCTCATTATTCTCAGCCTCCATATTTGAGGCCATTGTGTCCTCATCTCTAGCTCTGTGTTCCCCCAGCACTCTGGGTTCAGTATGCCCCTAGGAACCCATGCTTCCCTTCTCCTGGGGAAGGAAATGCCTGTGGAAACATGACATTCTCTCAGAGAAGTTGGCCTCCCAATAGCCACACTCCTCCCAGGTTAACACCTTCCCCCAGGTTTTTGGTGTCTCATCAAAGGCTCATACCTGTTCCCCTATGGGGATGCTCTTCAGCATCAGGGTCCTAGAATTGTCAGGGTTAGAAAGCTTTGATGTAAATAAGGGAACGCAATGGAGAGTGCCTTTTAGACTGGGATCGAGGAAGCTGTTATGCGGGTGGTAATTCAGAGGAAGGAGGTGCAGCCTCTACCCTCAGAGACTCCCAGCCTAATATAAAAAAAACCACACACACACACACACACACACACACACACACGCGCGCGCGCGCACACACACTTTAAGGGAAGGGAGACATTTGGTAGTAATGAGTAGAGAATGTGGGCATTTCCACAGATGAGCTTATACATCAGACATATCCATGGCATTAGGAATTTGAGTCAACTCTCACTGTTACACCATTATTGACTCCATCCCCCAACAATCCATCAATCAACAAACATTAATTAAGTGCCTCCTATGTGCCACATACTGTGTCACTCTTCGGCCCAGCTCACCTTGCCTTGTTCCTCTTCCCTCCCCAAGTGACAGCCTCCCATCATTGCCTTCATAGTGTTCTAAGGTACCCAATAATGTGTTCCTAGATCTCTATCTCACCCAACTAAATTTGATTTGAGGGCACGTTCTGTGCTGTTTGCTCTAGACAACAAAATTGCCAGTTATAGCTCCTGATCTTTATTTCTTCTTTTCTGGTTTATTTCAATAGCCTTCCCTACGCCCTGTTTCTCCCCTTTTGAAACTTGTCTAGCACCAGGAAGCTAGAGATAATCTTCATAATACACATTTCTTATCACCCTGTCATTCAAATGATCACAAATTTCAGGGGCTTATGATCGCCTGCCAAATAAAGTCTAAACTCATGCTGGTATTGAAGACCATCTCATTCGAACCTACATCAGCAGCTTTATTTAAAGCTATTCTCCTTCAAATATTCTACAATCCCCTCAAACTGAACTACTTGCCTTTCTGGGAATCCATTTATTTGTTCATAGCTTTCTTCATGCCAGGAAGGTATTATGCACTTCTATTTGTAGAAGTCTTCCTCATGATGCCACATCCAGGTCATATGCTTCCTTCAAGACTCAGGTGCCAGCCACCACCTCCATGAAGCCTTCTTTGGTACTCCCAATGAGAAATACATTTTTCCTACCAGAATCCTCATAGTATTTTGTCTATGCAGTTACCATGTTTTATTTTGTTCATTTAGTCATTATTTGATCTTACCCGTTGGCTTGTGGGAAGCAGCTAGGTGGCTCAGTGGATAAAGTGCTGGGCCTGGAGTAAGAAAGACTTCTCAGACTCTTACTAGCTGTGTGACACTGGTCAAGTCACTTCACTCTGTTTGCCTCAGTTTCCTCATCTGTAAAATGAGCAGGAGAAGGAAATGTCAAACCACTCCAGTATCTTTGCCGAGAAAACCCCAAATGGGGTCACAAAGAGTCAGACATAACTGAAAATGACTAAACAACAAACAAAGCTGAGTTGTACACTCCCTGAAGGCACAGGCTATATAATAGGTATGAAGCGTTTGTTGAGTGACTGCATAAATATTACTAATTATTCTTTGGGGACGATTGGTCTGCCTAGAATAAGAGGTTGAGCTTGGGCCTGAGATTTTCATTGTTGGATGAAAAAACTCCAAGTATCAATATAGATCACCATCTGCTCTGCAACTTATTGTTACAGACAGTTCCCTAGAACACCAAGAGGCAAGAAAGGTTAAGTGGCTTGCCCAGTGTCACAGATGCAGTATGTATCAGAGGTAGGATTTGAACCCAGGACATTGGGATCAATTCTCTATCCATTACACTGCCTCTCAAATAGCTAATAAGTTATTTGAAAGTAGGGATCATGTCTTTGTGTCTCTCACATCAAGTCTCTAACAAGGCTGTGCATATATAAAAAGTGTCCAGTAAATACTTGAGATTTCGATATGGCAAAATAGCCTTGATACAACTTAAAACCTCAGGCTTTTGCAGCTTGTAAAGATATTAGCCTTTCTCTATGACTGGAGATGATGATGTATTGTTTCATGATTGGGTACTAAGTTGTGTTGCTATATGTCTGTTTATGGTACACAAGAGTCAGAGGTTGGTTGTCGTGTCTTTTTCAGTCGTGTCTGACCCTTCATGACCCCATTTGGGGTTTTCTTGGCAGAGATACTGGAGCAGTCTTCCATTTCCTTCTCCAGCTAATTTTACAGATGAGAAAACTGAGCCAAGCAGGGTTAAGTGACTTGCCCAGGGTCACATAGCTAGTAAGTGTCTGAGGAGTCTTTCTGACACCAGGCACAGCACTCTATCCACTGAAACCCCTATCCACTGTGCTTCACACAATCCAGAAGGTAGGATCAAATATTCACCAATGACTAATGAGCAAAATAAGACATGGGAAATGAATAGACAAAATACTATGAGGTCCGACATCAGATCTGAACTCAGGAACATGAGTCTTCCTGACTTTAGGACCTAATCATTGCACCACCTATAGTCCTATGACCTGACTCCAAATCCTGCCTCTGACATTTACTTGGGTCTTTGAACAAGTCTCTTCATCTTCCTGGGCCTCCATTTCTTCATCTATAAAATGAAAGGGTTGGACTAGAGGACCCCCTAAGGCCCATTTTAACCCTGGCTCTATGATTCTACATCACATGAATGTAAAGTATTGTATTTCCTTAGTGACAAGCGCATAAGCTATGACATAACCAATCCACCAATTGATAGTGGGACCTTACAAATAGGATGGTGTCCCAGCAGCTGGAAGTGCTGCTGGCTCCAGAAGCAAGGGGAGGGGGCAACACCTTTGAATGGGAAGAAGAGCCAGGAATTGGGTAGTTGGCAAATGTAAGGGACGGGCTTTCCAGGTTTTGCTCCTCAGGCAGGTTGATGAGGCCACATGGATGCTGCCACAGGGAATTATTTAACCAGAAGCTGAGCTGACCTATCTTGGAAAAGTGAGCATCCCTATACTCAATAATTCAACAGTGAACCTCTATTTTCAGCGGTATTTTTATTTTGCCTCATGAGCTTTAAACAGAAAGAGTAGATTCTGGAGACATGGGAATCCTGTCTCTCCTACTTGCTACTTGTGTGATCTTGGGCAATTCTCTTCCCCTGTCTGGTCCTTAGTTTTACATCCATGAAATTAGAGGATTGTAGCCAGTGATCTTTAAAGACCCCTTCTGGTGCTTAATTCTATAGTCTGATGAAAGACCATTAAAAAAAAAGATCCTTCATCTTTCATAAAATCCCAGAATTGGATGAGACCGTCTGAGAGGTCATTAGATGCCATGTAGTATGGTGTAGGCTCTGGAGTCAGAGGAGCTAGGCTCTAACACTTAGTACCTGTGTGACGTAACAAGATGCTTACCCACCCTAGAGGTTGGCTGAGTCATCTGTAAAATGAGACATTGCATTGGATGACCTCTTCTAACTTGAGTTCTCTGATCCTATGGTCTAGGGAGGCACTCTAGGGAAAGAAAGTCCAAGTCTAGTTGTAATGGTAGAAAGATAGAGAAGGGACCCTGTACCCATCCCTTTACAGTGCTTTTGACATCAAATGAATGAAGATCAAATATAAAGCAGAAGTATTAGTCAATCAACAAGCGTTTTATTAAATGCTTACTACTAAACCCCAAACCCCGCTACCTACTCTATTTTTTGACCTGGGGTGTCTCCTCTCTCTTGCTGAAGAGTCCACAGCCTCTGAGTCTCTCATTAGGGTTCAGATTCTCTCTACTGGTTCCTCCTTTTTTCATACCTGCTGCAGACATGGCTGGTGCCTCCTTGTTGGAAGCTAGGTTGTCCATCTCTTGGCTCCTTGAAGCCAATGGGCTGTCTTATAGGATCCACAGCTCTCCATAGACATGACTAGTATTTTAAAAATCACTTTAGCAATCTCCTTCCCTTCCTTCCCTCTCACCATTGATTTTTCCTTTCACTTTTGCAATCATTTGTCAAGAATAGAAAATCCTTCCTCTCTAGACTGCCCAAACTCATGTTGGTCAATTTCATCTGGATATATGAGGCATCCTTCCTATCCTCACCTGGAGATGTAGGGATAGGTCCAGTAACTTGGTGCACGTACACACAGATACACTGACAAACACACACACACACACACACACACACACACCCTTTGTCTTTAAACTTACTCTGCTCTCCTAAATCTGTTAGCTTAGTGTCAATAGAAAGAGTACTTGGTGGCAAGCCAGGAGACCTGAGCTCTTGTACACCTGACTCTGCCTCTAACTGGCCATATGGTCTTGGGCAAGTCACTACTTTCAGGGCCTGTTTCTTCATATGTAATCTGACTAGCTAATCCAATCCCTCTTGCTTCAAACTGGCTGCAACCTTGCTGCAAAAATCTCCCCTCACTGTCTAGAAAGCTATAATATTGCAAATATCACAAGTCAACAGGTATAGAGGTAATATCGAATGTTATCTTGTTCAGAGGGGACTAGCCCTTCTGGTGTGAGGCCTTGCTGAGCCCTTTTCGAGCTGCTCATCCACCTTTGGTATCTACCTTCACCCCACTATCACCTGTAGCTCTAAGAAGCTGTAGCATGCATGGTGGCCACTTCAAAGTAAAACCATCTTAGCTGAACCAGGTCAAGGGTAATTGACAGTCCTCAAACCCATCAGTGACTTAGGAGGATATCTACTCCAAGCATGTGAAGATTTCCCCAAGCAGAATGGGTGGATGAGAACAACTTGTTCCAATGGTCATGAAGGAGGCTGATGCAGGCATTGTGGAGTGGTTAGAGCTTTCTCAGACATTGAAGATGCCAAGGTCATCCTCTGCATCCTGGGCCATCACCAGTCACCCTGACATTTATCTGGCCACTGGACTTTGATGATCTCAGGAGAAGAGAATGAGACTGACGACTTTGTGCAACTCTGCCTCACTTAAATCTAATTCACCCACAAGTCAAGAGATCACCCCGTGATGACATTGACCAAAAATGAAGGATGAACAACAACTATATGCCAGGCATCTTCCAACTGACTAACTAATCTCTTAAAATCCCTTCTACTTTCAACATTTCTGAGAATCTAGATCACTGTTATTGATCTCAGGTAGGGTGGACAGGGCCTAGCTTGGATTTTGATATACTTCTCAACTCTTCATCAGTATGTGCTCAGAAAAATCCCTGATCCATAAGGGTATCTTAGGTGTCCAAGGGCTGTCAAAAAAAAGCACTACTCTTGTTTGCCAGTTATTCCCATGAAGGAAGGAAACAAGCATTTATTAAGTACTTCTATGTTGCAGGAACTTTGCAAGTATTATCAAACTTGATCCTCTCAACAATCCTGGGAGGTAGATACTATATCCCCATTTACAGTTGAGGAAACTAAAGCAGACAGAGATTAGGTGACCTGCCCAGGATCATGCAGCTGGTAAGTTGTTGTGTAGTCATTTCAGTCATGTCCAACTCTTCGTGCTCCATTTGAGGTTCTGGGAGATACTGAAGTGGGTTTCCATTTCCTTATACAGCTCATTTTATAGATGAAGAACTGAGGCAAACAGGGTTAAGTGACTTGCCCGGGGTCACACAGCTAATAAGAATCTGAAGCCAGGTTTTAACTCAGGAAGATGAGTCTTCCTGACTTCAGGCCTGCCATTCTATCCGTTATGTAACCTAGCTGCCCAGCTGGCAAATAAATATGGCCAATTTGAACTCAGGTCTTCCTAACTTTATATTCACTGTACCACTTAGCTGCCCATGTAAGACATCAGGAAGGTAGAGGTGAATTCCCCAAAACTGTGACTCCAAAAAAGGTACTCCTTACCCTTCCCACTGTGGTATCTCAGGGGAAGCTTCATTCCAAGCATGTTCTTGGGAACACAAGCCCTAGAGCCACAGGATGTTAGTGCTCAAAGGAACCTTAAGGCCATAGGCCAACTTAATTTTGAGAAAACTGAGGTTCATAGGAGAACAGTGGATTTCCCAAAGCTATATGCAAGTAAGAGACAGAGGCAGGGCCAGAACTCAGATTTCTTGGATTCCGGTCTAGTGCTTTTCCTACTGTCTCTGATGTTTCTGCAATTTCTGCTGCAGAAGTTGATTTATCCCTGGGAGGAAAAGGTTCTTTCCATTGACCCTACCCCCATCTCAAATCTCAAAGCCTAGATCCTGCCTGAAAATCTCCTGTAGAGCTGGAGGGGACCCTAGAGGTCATCTAGCCTAACCCCTTTATTTCACATATAAAGAAACTGAGGGCCCAACAGGTAAAAAGACTTTCGTAGTCTGACCCAGCATTCAAACTCAGGTCCAAGTTGAGCACACTTCCCACTTTTTCCATCATCTTCCCTTGCAGGAATAATATTGCTGTAGCTCCTTCCATCTAAATGCAGCTCTCTCTTATATTTTAGTCAGATACGTGTCCTTTCCCCTTCTCACCTCCCATGGATTATGAATAAGGTAGCAGTAACTAACATCTGGCCTCACCATGTGGGCTGGAAATTTTGCTCACCATGCCAAAGCTGTGAGCTGATCCCGTCCCCAGCATATTCACAGGCCCCATCACCTGCACACTCACTTACTTATGCGCACACTCATGTAAGATCACACATATTGTCCACCTCCACACACATACAACTTCATGCACATATTCATGCACAGCACTCCTACATCAATAAATCAATCGTCCATCATTTTAAAGACCCTACTATGTGCCAGGCACACTAGGAGCCAGGGGTACAAGTACCAAGAAATGGAGTAAAAGAAAGACATAGATGTGCTTCAATATGTTCAGAGGAAAGCAACCAGGATGACGAAAGGACTAGATAATTTGTCATTACAGGAATATCTGAGGGAACTGGGGATGTTTGGCATGGAGTAAAGAAGTTAAGGGAGGTGATAGTTATCTTCTAGCATCCAAGTCAGTGAAAGACAAAGTTAAAAGACTAGTGGAGGCTCCTTGAGTTGAACTTTAAAGACTGGGTAGTGAATGATTTGTGTGTTGGAATGGTGATGAGAATTCCAGGCACAGAAAATAGCTTACACAAAGACACAGAGGCAGACCATTAATTTAGATTAAACCTAGATGATTTTGAGATGGACATTATGAGATTAAGAATAGAAAGGTACAGTAGTTGTGGAAGATATTAAATGCCATGGGAAATGGAGTTTGAACTTTATTCCTTAAGCATTAGGGAGTCATTGCAGGTGAGTGCGTGATATAATAAGAATAGCTAACATTCATGTAGTACTTTAAGGCTCCCTAACTGCTTTACCTAGTTGTCCCAAGACTCTGTGAGGCAAATGTTATGATTATGATGCCCATTTTACAGATGAGGAAATTAAAGATGAGAGTTTAAGTGACTTAGCCAGGGTCAAACTGCCGGTAGGTATCAGAGGCAGGATTTGAATGCAGATATCTCTGACTCAAAGTCTAATACTCTTTTTTCCTATGCCTCCTGGCTGTTCATAACTAGATTCACTTCACTTCAGTGGAACTGTGATCTCATCAACATAGTTACTCCCTCCAGTGACGCAAATTTTAGTCCATCCATGTCTTCTCATTTGCTAAGACTCTTGTCCATCTCCTATAAATTCTCTACAGCGAGTTCTCCTGTTGTCCTGGCAGCCTTCCTCTAAGCCTCTTAACATTCCATGGATACCAATAAAGCATATGGGCTCTTCACCAGCTCATTCCTTGCTCTCATTCCATGACTAGCCCACTTTCTTTTCCAATCATATGTTTCTTTAACGACATTCCTCATGAGTATTCTTCTCAATAATTCTTCACTTGTAATCTGTTGCAGCCTACTCAGGCCCATCATGTACCACTCTCCATTGCCTTTTCATTGACCCACAACATTAATTCATTAGAGATTTTGGTGTTCCATGACTCAGCCAGAAAACCAGCTAGACATAAGGAAAGTAAGTCTGGAAGCCATGTGAAAGATGGACTAGAAGGGAGGGGGAAAGAGCAGAGGCAATAAAACTGTTCTTGCAATGGTGTGGGCTGAATGGAGCATAAAGTCCTTTGTTTGACATTCAAGGCATTTCACAACTTTCCTAACCAGTCTCTTAAATTCTGCATTTTTCCACATGGTCTATGATCCAACTTAAGCAGCCCACTTGCTCTTCCATGTACTTCATCCCCCAGCTTCCATGATGTCCCCCATTTCTGGAATGCCTTTCCTCCTCACCTCCATTTCTTAGAATCCCTGGCTTCTATCAAGATTCAATGAAAATATCACTTTCTGTAGGAAGATTTTCCAGGTCCCCCAGGCACTACAGTCTTTTCCTCTAAGGTTACCTTCCATATAGTATCTAAGTATTTTTAATTTATATATTACCTTCCCTATTAGAATATGAGTTCCATGAGGGTAGGGACTATGTTTGTCTTTCTTTGTATACCCAGTGTTTAGTACAATGCCTGCTACACAACATACATTGAATAAGTACTCGCCAACTGACTCTTTGATAATTAGTACCTACGATATACTAATGCCAATAGGAAGAGAGGTGATAGAATAAATTCAAGAGCTATTGTGAATGTAAGATAGACTGGACTTGGAAATTGATTGGATATGAAAGGAGAAAGAAAAGTCAAAAAGAACCCTATGGGAGTTTTGAACATGAAAAACTAGAAAAATGATGGTGCCATTTACAGAAATAGTCATCAGACGCAAGAGAAAGATAAAAAGCTTAGTAATAGACATGTTGGTTTGAGGTGCCAGTGGGGCATCCAAATAGAAGTGCTTTTTAGGCTTCTAAAGATGAGAATCTAGAGCCCAGGAGAGAGGCCAAGGCTGGAAATACGGGAATCAATTAAGCTAAGATGATAATTGAAGATTTGTATGTGAATGGTATTGTCTAAAGCTGGGGTCTGTTAATGTGTGTGTGTTTCAATATAACATTTTGGCATTTTATTTCAATAAAATTGGTTTCCTTTGAAATCTTATGTATTTTATTTTACATCTTCAAAAACATTATTTTGAGAAGAGGTTCACAGATTTCACCAAAGGAGATCCATGATACAAAGAGTTTAAGAATCCTTGGTCTAGAGAGAGAAAGAGTGAGAGCATGTAGAGAGAAGAGGGCAGAGACCCAATGCTTGAGGAATATCTGTCTTAAAGAATAAAGAAGAGGAGCTAGGAAAGGAGACAGTGAGGCTGCAGTTAGAGTAAAGAGAACATAAAGCCGGGTAGTGTCTACTTACCGAAGGAAATGAAAGAAGACAGCAGAGAAGTCTACATTGTTAAATGCTTTGAGAGGTTAAGGGCAACAAAGCCTGATAAAATGCCACTGGAGTTGTACATTCAGAGGTCATCAATGGCTTTAAGAGTGAGGTTTCAGGATGGGGGTAGAGGAAGATGGAGGAAAATAGTGGACTTCGAGTCAGGAAAACCTGAGTTTGAATCCTGTCTAAGACACTTCCTTATGTGTTTGTCCTTTTTTTTCAAAGAAGACCATGACATTAGGGAAAATTATGACATTACTTGCAGTTGACTTTGATTTGAGTGAGAGAGGGCTGTGCACGTTCACCAGCCTCACTTTCTCCTCTAGAGACATCTGGATCCAGTGACCAGATGTTCATCAGAATGGTTGGAGATGGCCTAGGATGCAATGGGAGACCCTGGCCCTTTTAGGCTAAGGCCTTTCCATGTACTCACTTAGAGTGGGGTAACACCATTCAGTGAATAGGCCTCTTTAAGAAATGAGTCAAGGGATTCCCCCTTTAATTTGAAAAAAAAGAAAAAAATATCAAGCCCTCACGGTTCCTATTCCAAAGAGAAACTATTACCTCACTCTAAGTGAGTACATGAAAAGGCCTTAGTCTAAAAGGGCCAAGGTCTCCCATTGCATCCTGAATCATCTCCCATCATCCTGATGAATATCTGGTCACTGGATCTAGATGGCTCTGGAGGAGAAAGTGAGGCTGGTGACCTTGCACAGCCCTCCTTCACTCAAGTCAACTGAAAGTCATGTCACCATTTCCCTGATTTCATGGTCCTCTTCAAAAATGAAGGACAAACAACCTGTGAATAGATCGAACTGCCTGAAAGGAGACCCAGCTAGTTGGGTAACTCAGCTGATCCTCTCTCTCTCCTTCTCCTCTCCAAAGGAAAGTAAATTTTGATGGCCAAAACCTGCCCACTTAACTTGGGGTTTGCTGGCTAGATTTCTTTCTCTTTCTCTTTCTTTCTTTCTTTCCTTCCTTCCTTCTTTCCTTCCTTCTTCCTTTCTTTCTTCCTTTATTCTTTCCTCCCTTTCTTTCTTTCTTTCACAAAATCTTAAACTCAGTTCACTCTAAAGCTCATAGATTGGACCACAATAGGTCCCTGCCCAAGCTCTACTTAATGGCTGTATTTTGGGCCCTCCTGCCTTAGAGTGAATGTCAAGACACTTCCTAGCTGTTTGCTCCTGGACAAGTAACTTGGTTTCTTTCATTAGTAAAATGAGGTTAAGAATGAAACTTACTTCACAAGGTTGTTGTGAGGTTCAATGGAGATAACGTGTGTAAAGAGCTTCGTAAACCTTAAAATACTATATACATGCTAGTTGTTGTTGATGATGAGGATGTTGCTGTTAGATTGAGGAGGAAGGAAGCAATCAGAAAGTGGGGACATTGAGAAATGTTGTTAGGCCAACTTAGATGAATCTTCTTGGATGGATCTCAAAGGTAGGTCTGTTTCAAGTAGGACTTGGGGGTCCCTGCAAGATTCTAAGCTAAATTAAGCCTCTGAATTAATTTTAAATCAACTCTATTTTGGATTGATGGTAAAATTGACTTTGAGGAGAAAGACTTCACTGGAATTGGACTAGAGAGAAGTTAGAAGTGTTAGAAGGTTTTTTTAGGTTAGAAGTGTTTTATCTGGTGGGAATTTAGGCATACTGAGGACTACATACTTTTCATTTTCCTTTCTCTGGGGCCAGGAAAGGGCATAGCTCATCAGAATTCCAGCCTAAGTCAGCAGTAGGATCTTTCCAGCCCACAGGTTCTAGATGTGACAAAGAGTTCAAATGACAGAAGCACAGAATCAGAAGCATCACCATGTGGTATAGTAGGAGAAAGAGCATGGGACTTGAAGTAAAACAAAAACAAAAAACCATGAGTCTAAGCGGTATTACCTGTATAACTTCTCAGGATTTGTACAGTTCTAAGCCCTATGACCTGTGAGTAAATGACAATCTCAGGAAGTAGCCAGTATTCCAGTTTGGCTAGAGTCTAAGATACATAAGGCTGGAATACCAATAAAAGGGATTGATATATGGGTTTGAACCAGATTGTAGAAAGTTTTGAATTGCAAATTAAAGAGTTTGAATTTTATTTCCTGGGTAATTGGGAGCCACTAATGGTTTTTGAGCAGGAGAGGAACATGAACCAAGGAGATTACTTTGGCAGTAATGGGATTGGAGAGGGGATAAGCAGGGACAGGAACATCAGTTGGAAAATTAGTACAATAGTACAAATAAGAGGTAATGAGGGCCTCAGTCATATTGTTGGCAGTTGGAGTAGAAAGGAAGGGGAAGATGGGACAATATTTCAGAGGTAAACATGTTAGGATTTGACAAGTAACTGGATATGGAGGGAAAGAAAAAGGTAAGAGTCAAAGATGATTGTGGTTTTGAGCCTGGATATCTGAGTACTATGGATGGAAATAGAAATGGACCATTGGGGGAGGAAATAAGATGAATGGTGTTTATGACGTATTGGTTTAAAGTGGTTAGTATGACATCTCTGTGGAGATGTGGAATTAGAGCATTGGTAAATCTTTGAAAAAGGAGATATAGATTTGGGAGGAATCCATTTAGAGGTAATAATTGAAGCCATGAGAAGGGACAGAAAGGATGAAAGAGAGTGGAGAATTCTCAAAGACAGCACTTTGGAGGAAAGTGACACTTGGATTGGAGGAAGGAAAGGGAGTGATAAAGAATCCCAAAAAGGAAGCAATCAGAGAGATAGGTGGGGAGGAAGCGTGACATAGCAAATAGTGTGCCAAACTTGAAGTTAAGAAGACCTGGGTTCAAACCCCATCTCTGGTACTTACTAACTGTGTGATCTGGGGCAAATCAATCTCTCAGGTCTCCATCTGCAAAATGAAGAGGTTGGACCATTTAGCCTTTAAGGTCCTTCCTAGCTCTAGAACTGGGTTCTAAGTCTCAGATAATGTTCTTAATAAGTAAAACATAATGCATAGGATGACAAAGCAAAGCAATTATATTGAAACAAAATGATCAAAAATTTAAAAAAAAAGAACTTTGCTTTAGATCTGTGATTCTATGAACAGAGAGGGCAATGACATGAAAGCCAAGGGAGAAGAAAATATAACGAAAAAAGAAGTGATGATCGGTGCTAAATGCTTCAAAGAGATCAAGGAGAATGAAAACTGAAAAGAGGCTTTTGGATTTGGAAGTTGGAAGGTGGCTGGTGACCTTTGAGAAAGCAGTTTCTGTAGAGTGGTGGGGGGAGGGTTGAAAATCACGCTGCATGGGGAGGAAGATGGAGTGGGTGGCTAGGAAGTGAAGACAGTAAATGTTAACCACACTTTCTAGAAGTTTAAAAATGAAGAAAAGGAAAGAGACAAGACTGTAAGTAAAGATAAGGTTCAAGGGAAGTATACACTGAGTTTCAGTGACAATAACATGTACAACAACTTTAAGATCCATTTTTTTTCTGAATCATAACTGAAAGAGCAGAACCCTGTATTCAATAAGCATAGTTAGGATTGTGTGTAAACTTCTCACCTTATGCTTGACTGCATTGTAGCTCATCTAAAACTTTCTTACCCACTTTGCCATCTTGTGAGATCTTGCAGACTATCCCTGTTGGTTTGACATTTCCTTATTCCGAACAGTTTGAGTGCTGTCTGTGAATCTAGAGAAGGCCCTGTTCAGTTTCTGCCAGGTACTTTATAGAAATGTGAAATGAGATGGTCCATGTATCAAACTCTGGGCAACTTCACATTTTACTCTTCTCCATTTAGAGAAGTGATCTTATCTATGTATGTGTTGTCTTCACCTCTGCCCCTCAGCTCCCAATGAAAGTCAGTTGGTTCAGTGTTAGTGACCAGTCATCCCCACACTGTGTTGACTGTTTACAAGCCATTTTCCTATCCACACACTCAAAAAAATCCAGCCCCAAAACTCAACACTTCATGATGCCCCACGGTGATTTTTTTGAGGGGTGGCTGGGTTAAGGAACCTTGTTGAAGACCTTCTGAAATTCTAAATCAATTACATCCACTAGTTCTCTTTTATCCACATTGCTATTTCCTGCCTCAAAGAACTCTAATAGACTGGTCAGACATGATTTCTCCTTACAGAACCCATGGTGCCTTTCCTTCTGTAGGTTATATTTGCTTAAGTGTTCAGTGATCCAACTCTTTATTATAGATTCTACCAGCTTGCACAGTATGGAAAGTGAAACATTAGTTTGTAGTTGCCAGGGTCCCTCCCCCAATTTTTCTTAGAGATGTGAGTCACATTGGTAACCTGCTGGTTCTCCAGCACAGTGGCCATTTGGAATGAACCGCTACATGTCTTGGCCCAACTGTTTCCCAATTTCACCCTTGAGTTCCTTCAAAACTCTCTGGTGGATAGAATCCAGTCATGTAGATTTCTCCATATCTGGAGAGGCTCATGCATCATGGGGCCTGAGCCCTTGGACACAGTGCCCATGGAGTAGACTGCTTGGTGGGAGGGATGGGGAGGAGGATGGCGATATGTTTGACAAGCACTGGGCAGACTTTCTCAGGACCACATGCAGAGTAGGGCTTCTGTGCTGGGGCATTTCCTCCCCATGCCAGGGAATTTCTCAGTCTTGCCTGTCAATGTTGGAAGAGTTTATCTTGTCACTGAGGCGCACTATCTGCTGATTTATCTGTGTCCAGGGGAGTAGGGCCCAGCTGCAGACAGCAAACATATTGAGTAAATTCCTAATGAACTGATTACTCAGCTTAGCGTTTTAACTGCCACATTAAGCATCCTCTCACCCTCATAAACATGTTGAACTACTGATGGGATTATGGCTTCCAGGCCAGCCACTGTGTCACTGGGAAAAATTAATCCCAAGATTTAATCAAAGACAAACCCACCGATGTCTGGAGGGCCCTGGGCTTTTCCTCTCTCTGTCTACCTTTTGAGCACAAAGCCCAGAAGAAGTGGTCTGGGAATTCTTAAGACTTCAGAATGGAAGTGACCTTGAAAGCTTGGCCATTCCATCCCTCTGATTCTGCACAGGGCCATACTCAGACCATCCTAGACAGGTGGTTATGGAGAATAATAGTGAAAATAATAACAGTAGACATTTATATGGCCTTATATGGTTTTACATATATTATCTCATTGGATATATTGCTTTGAGGCAGTAGACTCACCATTCTCAGAGTGGCAGGTCCCCAGCTCAGCTGAGGCTGGCTTCTCTTATAGGAGCATCTACCCAAGAGGAGACCAATCAATCAATAGCATTTATTAAACGTCTAAAGGTGCCTGGCACTGTGCTAGGTGCTAAAGATACAAAGAAAAAGTCTCTTCCCTCAGATTCTATATAGGGAGACAGGACTTTTAAGGCCTTTGTTGGACAAAGCACCTCCGTGCAGGCCTGAGTGGAGCAGGACATGACAGATAAGAATGGTCACAACTGTCTGAAAAGCTTTGGGCAGCTATATTTTACTCACCATGACTTCCAGACCTTCTGCAGTAGGGTTTGAACAGTCAACCATATCTACCTTGGAGACTTCTCCAAGTCTTCCCTACAATTCTGTTCAATAAGCATGGATTAAGAACTTACTGTATACTGAGGCACTGGGGAAGGGTACAAAGATAAAGTTGAAACAGTCCTAGCACTCAAGGAGCTTGCCTTCCTTGGGAACTAAGGTATAGAGGTGAAAACAACACATACACAGATAATTAAAGACAAACTATATTGAAAGTAAACACAACACATATATTTATTTTATTTTAAGGAGAAGTGCTTCCAATTAGGGAATAAGAAAAGCCCTCATGAAGAAGCTAGTACTGAGCTGAGCTTTAAAGGGAGCTGAGAATTTCATGATGTAAAGGTACAGAGAGAAGGCATTCCAAATTTGGGGGAATGAAGGCAGGAGGTGGAATACAGAGAACAGCAAATAGCCTAGTTAAGCTGAAACATATGAGGGAGAAGAATATGAAACAGTCCTCAAAAGACAAGTTGGATATAGATTGTGAAGAACCTTAAATGCCAAACAGATGCATTCATATTTGATCCTGGAAGTACTAGGAAGCTAGTTAAGGTTTTTGAGCAGGAGAGGTGATATGCTCAAACCCAGGCATATCTCCACTGTAGAAGGTCTGTTTGTATTTTGCAGGTTCAGAGGTATCAATGGCTCTGGCATACTGCTGCCTATGCAGCCATTTTGTTTCTTTGTATTTTTAAATCCATGCCTTCATTTTTAGTCCATGCCTCATTTCCTCTGACTTGTATATACTCCCATAGCTTCCTAACTAATCTTTTCATTTCTAGTCTCTCCCCCACTCCAATCCATTTAACAGTCTTCTACCAGATTAGGCATCTTAAAGCACAGATCTAACCATGCCATTCTGCTCAAAATAAATCTTTGTTGACTTTTTTTTTAAAAATCAAATTGAATTTGAGATATATCTTTCCTAGTAGACTGTAATGTCCTTGAAGTCAAGACTTCTGTTTTGTTCATGTTTTTGCCCATAGCTCCAAACTCAGGGCTGGGCACAGAATAAATGGTTAAGAAATGTTTATTGAATGAATGAATGAATGAATGAATGGTTACCTAAATGGATGTGAGGTTGGAACCAATCTCTTCACAAGGGAGATTGTAAAGAACACTGGACCCATCACCACACACTAATGAAGGTATTTGCATTTACTAGTATATGGACCAGATGCTAACTTTTGTCCATCCCTTTGGGAGGACTGAGCTTGTTTCTACTAATGAATAGAGGTAAGTGTGAAACATTTAAATGGTAATGGATGAGCAAGCAGCCCAGAGAGGTTGTTCAGCTCTAACTAAAGGAGAAATCCAAGCAAAAAGAAAAAAAAGTCCATATACTGGAGGAAGAAGAGAAGAACAGCATGAGGTGCAAATCAAAACACTTCCCGAGAAACAAGGCATCTGGAGAAACCTATTACTTCTCATAGACTCATAGTCTCATAGACCTTGAGGGATCTTAGTACTCTAGTCAAATATATTAATTTTATAGCTGAGAGAACTGAGACCCAGAAACGCTAAATAAATTTTCCAAGGTCATGGAGGTAGAATTGGACTTTAACTGAGAACCACTCATTCCAAACCCACTGCATCACATTGCTTCCCTACAAGAACCAGGCTAACCTGGAGTATCATTTGGCTTAAGCTGGGGTAGGAATTGAGGAACTAGACTACTAATGTTTTGCTCAGAGGGGCAAGGAGCTCAGGAAAAACTCAGACTGATCCAGGACCAGAAAAGCTAAGCATATGATAGAAATGGTTTTACATTGAGTCAGTGCGTTTTCTGGATGGGAATGAACTGCTCTAGTAAAAATGAACTACTCTCCTGTGAATCGCCAGAGACTCCCAGAGACAAGGGAATTCATTAAAACTTAGAATCACACAGAGCACAGAATATCAACATTGGAAGGAAGCACAAAGTAACTAGACTGCCCTGTCTAAACTTCCTATTTCACAGAGCAGGGGAACTGAGGCCTAAGGGAATGAATTGACTAACCCAAGGACATACCAGCCCTCTTCAGCTGGATGGAGCAAAACTATGGTAATTAACAGACCTAATTTTGTTGATTAATTGCAATTAGTTTTTTTCACAAACTGGTATCACATTTTTTTATTACTAGAAGAAAGCGTGTGGTATAATGTTTTGTCCTTCAGTCATGCCCAATTCTTTGTGATCCTGTGGACCACACTGTCCCTGGGGTTTTCTTGCCAAAGATGCCAGAGTGGTTTTCCATTTCTTTCCAGTGTATTAAGGCAAACAGAGAGTTAAGTGATTTGCCAAGGGTCACACAGCCAGTAAGTGTCTGAGTGATATAATAGATAGAAAGTTGGCCTCAAATTCAAGTACACCAGACTTCACATCCTGCCTCTGACACATTCTGGCTACATGGCTCTGGGCAAGCCATTTAATTTTCCAATGGCACAGTTAATTCTGTACAACTATTACAAGCTGCTAATTAGATACTGATCTGAATTGGTAGAGGGGGTATATTCACTAGGAGATCCCCATAATAATGAAACCACAGGTAGGTCTTCCCTAACCCACCCATATCCCAAAAAGGCTAATAATGCTATTTCAACACTTTAGAGATCTGTGATTTTATCAGTATGGCTGCTTCCCTCATTAACACAAATCACAATCCTTCTATGACTCAGTAGTCTTTGACAGATGTTATTGTAGAAAATTTCATTACTATTTGGCTAACCAGGTGATGAGCTTCTCCCAACTTAGCCAGGCTAGACCTTGGACAACAGACATACAAGCCACCACCAACCCCGCATTTGAAGCCTTTCCAGGTTTGTAGGATCTGTAGGTCTATGCTGTGCTGACCCAATCTTCTAGCACCTGGGTCTGATCATGAAGAGAAATTCAAAGAGGGCTTTGGTGGAAGAATAATAATAAGGCTATTGCTTTTTAAAATTTTGGAAATAGTACAAAGGGAGGCAGAATGGTGTAGTGGATAGAGAGAGCAGACCTCAGGGCCGGAAAGATTCAGGTCCTGCCTCTGAGTCATCCTGGCTTGGTGACACTGGGCAAATCACTAACCCTCTGAGTTCCCCTGCTTATTCTCCAAAGTTCTCCAAAGTTGTAGAGCAGTTACAGGTCTACATTGATGGAGGGGGCTTCCTTAACTAGAATTCTCCAGTCAAATGAAATAGAATTAGGCAAAAAACAAAACAAAACAAAACCAAATAACCACAGAACAGAAGCATATACTAATGGATCACAATTATTTTGAACCTTTTGTAATGCCCATTAATACCTGTCTAAGCCCTGGAACTTCATCTACATGTGTACATATTACCACTGAAACATGCATTCTTCAATATTGATACTATCACATTGATACTATCACATTGACAATTTCTCTTCAGAACTTTACCAAGTCATGCCACTTCTTTACCAGAGTAACTCAGTACTACCTTTGAATTGCCAGGTCCTTCCATCACATCTCTTATTCCTCCTGCCTAGTTACTAGCTGTGCCCTGCTCCTCCTTACAATTCTATGGCTATTTTTATACTTTCAGTGGTTTCACAGATGTAGTTGGGCTGCTTTCTAATATACAGCCTTCTCCTACCCTGTCTCCTTAAATACTACACCCCTTACTCCTCTTCCCCCCAAAAAAGCAGAAATCTTTAAGGATGGGAAACATGGAGGGATGGTGAGTTCTATATTTCTAATGGCAGACTTTTCTGGATTGTTACCTCATATGGATGTTCAGTTTGGTTGAATATCCTATTTAGGAGGCAAGACAAATCACAGAGGTAGGGAGTAAAGCAGAGAAATCATTGGTAGGGGAGTTATTGAAGAAGAGGGAACTAAAGTAGAAAGATTGTTGTAGAAAACTACAAAAGAAGACAAAAGGAAGAAGGGAAGGAAATTGAGAAAGGAAGGGGAAGTGGAGAAAAAACATTGAGAGGAAAGGAAATTGAGGCAAGAAGGGGGAGAGTGAAGAAGAAGGAGAGGAAAAATCAAGAGAAATGCGAAAGAAAAAAGAAGAATGGTGAGACAAAAGAGGAAAAGAGAGAGATGGAGAAGAAAAGAGAGATATGGAAAGAGATGGAAGAAAGGAAGAAGGCAAAGGTGGAGGTAAGCAGAGATGGAAAGAGGAGAGAAGGGAAGGAAGGAATGAGATGAAGAAGAGGAGAGGGAAGAATGGAGGTAGAGAAGAGAGGGAAGGATGGAGATAGAAAAGCTTCTCTGGACAGAGTTATGTAACAAGGAACCCAGAATAGAGTGTATTTCCAGAGTCAGACAAGGTACTAGACAATAGATAATATGCCAAGCAGGCTGAGACCAGCAAGGTTCGGGTCGCTGTTTGGGGGACAGGTCATGGGCATACTTGACAGGCTGGAGGCAGAGGTCAGAATCCAAAAAGAATGTGCAGCACCATGGATAGCTCCCCATTTTTGCTGCTACCCCCAACATTGGCTTCTTGGTTTCTGAGACCTTTAGTCATTGCTCATCTAGGATTGTTGATTGACTGGCATTTAGGTCAAACTCTGTGGATCTGAAAAGGACCTTCCTAGATGCAGGTGAGTTCTGATCCTCTTTTGGTAGAGAGCCAAGTTTATTCAGCAAGAGTCATATCTGCCACCCCAAAAGGGAGTTCACTGGGGGCGGGGTGGGAGAAAGAGGAGGTATTACTTATAGGTCCCAAAGCCAGCAGGTTAGCCCCTGAGGAGGAGGCATTGATCTCTTTATCACAGGTTTCAAACTCTTTTTAAGTCAGGGGAAGGGACAAGTACTCTTATGGATTGAAAGAAAGGAGAGAGATGGAAGAGAAAACAGAAGACAAGAAGAAAAAGGAAAAGAGTGAGGACTTGCCACTCAGTCTCATTCCAATCTTACTTGAGCCTCCCTGATAAACTTCGTGCCACTAAGGGATCTCATTAGTGTCACTTACTTGACTGCATGATTTTTTTTCTTTTTTTTCCTTCCTCTGAAATTTTCTGTGAAGGGCTGAGCTGCTCCCCATCTACCTTCAGTAGGAACACCTAAGTGGTTGCCAATAGGAATGAATCTAGCCAAGAGAAGAAAAGAGGAGACTAGTGCCTAGGGAGGAGAAGGTAGTGGTGGGGGAGCGGTTTGGACTTGGTGGGAAGGACGGATATAGTCTGCTGAGACCACCGGAGATAGTTCAGTTCTAACTTCAAGCGTTACCCTAGCAACCACTGATCTTCGACATCTTTGGGAAAATAAATAAATAAGTTTAGGGTTGGTTGGGTTTTCTTTTCTTTTTTTGTCTTTTCTTTTTCCTATTGCCAGGAGGAGAAGCAGGGATCTTGGGCAAAGCCTGGGGTGCAGCAGGCAGGCAGGCAGGCCGGCTGTCTTCAGCAGAAGCCCTGCTGTGAACTAGGATGATGTGATTAAATAATGAGTGGGCCCCACAGCTAAAGAGAAAGACAGCTCATTCCCTGCCAGATCCCAGGGTTTTCCATAGAGATTCCAGCCAAGATTCAGTAGCAGCATTTGCCCCTCCCCTAAAGAGACCTTTTATCAAGTTTAGGGACCTCGGTGATAATTTTTCTCCAGGAGTGTCTACCAACAAGGAAAGAATAGAGACCTCCTTGAGAAGATCATCCATGTAAATCAGGCAGGGCTGAAAAGGAATAGGCTTAAGCTTCTGGTAGGGGGTAGGGGGAATATGGGTAACTACTTAATGATTATAATTATTATTTCATTACAACTGCTGACCAACAGCCACCAATAGGCAGATAGATAGGAGAGCCCTGAGAAGGGCAGTATTCTTCCCCTGACCCCCCCCCCCCTCCCTGCCCCCAGCCACCATTCTTGCTTTCAGTCCAGTATACAAAGCCATCAGCTGGGGAAGCAACTCCCATGGAGAGGAGGCCAGCCATCCCCACCAACTGCCAACTAACTGCCACATAGAGGACAAATAAGCCAACTCAACTGAAAGAGCAAGGCACTCTGGGGGAAAGACTGGAGGCTCAGATGCTAGGCAGGTAGCACCACCACCACTACCTTGACAGGCATCTCTCTTTAAACCTTGAAACTAGGAGCCCCAGGAATAGTGATATGAAATAAATAAACATCAAAGAAGAGTCATTAACATCTGCTTTGCTGCTATACCCTAAGGACCATGGGAGCTTTCCATCTGACTTGCAATCAAAATGTGAGCTCCTAGAAAGCAGATTGTGTCTTAGTTTTCAATGTGTATCCCCAGCACTTAGTACAGTGCTTTGCATGTAGTAAACACCTAATAAATGTTACATTCATTAATTTATTCATTCATAGAGAGAAGAAAAGACACCTCTTCCAGAAATATCTCCCTTTCCTGCTGACTGAGGATTGAAATTCTCTAAATTTAGGACAAAGGTGTTATTTCATGAAGGAGTTTTATATAGGAACAAGCATTTATTAAGTGCTTACTATGTTCCAGACACTGTGCCAAGTTATGAGGATAAAAAGACAAAAAGGGAACAGACCCAGCCCTTAAGGAGCTCACATTCAACCTGGGAACACTATTTGTGCATATATAGATATATAAAAGATAGAAACCATGGTGGGGGGGAGTAGGAGAAGGGTGGTACTAGCAACTGGGGGAGATCAGTAAAGATTTCATGTGGAAGGTGAAACCTCTCCCCAAGGGAAGGGTTCACAATAACTAAAATTCATACTGAGTTATCAGTAGTTGGTGCTATATTCTTTCCTAAGAGAAAGGAGAAAGGGGAAAAGCACAGGGCGTCTGCAGTTTTTTTTTTCTTTCCTGATACATTTTTTTGTATCTTGTACATTTCCCTCCCAAAGAGCTATCCAACATAATAAAAACTAAACAAAGAAAAAAATCCAGCATTTTATGCAATGTTTTATACCCATGGTCCCCTACCTCTGTAAAGAAGCATGAATAGGGGGAGATAATCTTCTCAGATCCCCTCTTGGGGTCATGCTTGGTTTTGACCTTTTTTACAACCTTTAGATTCCCACGTGTTGTTGTTGTTTTGTCTATTTATATTGTGGTAGGTTTGTTTTTCCCCCAGTTATGCTTGCTTTACTTTGCATTAGTTCATTCAAGTTAAAGTCTTGGGGAAGAACCAGAAGCCTCCATGGAGGGTTGGTATGAAAGTAGAGGACCGGGAAAGAATGCCAAAAGGAGAGGTAGCAGGCACTATTTCTTCATTTATTCAACAAAAGTTTATATTAGCTTTCTTCTAGGACACTCACTAGGCATAGGAGAAGATAAAAATGTAAATAAGCCATGATTTCTACCCAACTGGAACTTTCGACCACACAAGTAACCATAATATACAGTATTATGGAGACAGCTAGTGGCAATGCATAGAGACTTGGGTCTGGAGTTAAGGAGACCTGAGTCCAAATCCAACCTCAGACACTTACTAGCTGCATAATCCTGGGCAAGACACTTCACCTCTGCCTCAGTTTCCTTAACCATAGAATGGAGATAATGATAGCACCTACCTCAGAGATTTGCGTAAGGACCATATGAGTTAATATTTGTAAAAATGCTTAGGTACAGTGCCTAGTACATGGAAGGTACTTAATAGATGCTCATTTCCTTCCTTTTCCTTATATTACAAAAAGCAAACTTTGTTAACTTACTGGGGTCAAATACTAGGATCAAACTTTGAAAACCAAATAGCTATATTTTTATCCCTAAACAGCAAGTATTGTGGCATTTTCATAGTATTTAAGATTTGGGAAGTGCTTTATAAACATTATCTCATTTTATCCTCCAAAAGTCCTGCGAAGTAGGTGCTATTAATATCCTTATTTTACAGATAAGGAAACTGAGGCAGAGAGAGATTAACTGATTTCCCTAGAGTCATATAGTTTATAAGTCTGAAGCTGGATTTGAACTCAGGTCTTCCTGAATCCAGGTCCATCTCCATGATTCTGTCCAGTGCACCATTTAGCTCCTTAATTGTTTCACACCCACTCAGGAGCATGTTAGTAATTGTTTAACTACCTTACCTCTGAAAATGCATAACACACCTTTAAATTCACTTTATTTATTTGTTTATCTTGTTTTGTTTATTTATTTATTAATATTTATTTATTAAGTTAATTTAAAATTAAAGATTCAATCAATATTTTCTCCATCACTTTTTAAAGTCTAAACAATCAACATAAGCCCTCATTTGTAGTGTTTTTTTTGGTTTCTGGAATGTAAATGTTCCTGCTGAAAATTTAACAATCAGCTCAACATGTCAGCACTAACTTAAGCATAGCTCTACCTCAATCCCTTTCCATTCTGCATAGTTGACATCAGTGTTCAGGAAAATCCATGTTCTACATCAGACTAACATTTGAGAACTCCATCAATGACTGAGTCTTGGGTTGAAAGGACTTGGAGGCTGACTCTAAATAGATAGTGCTTTGTTCTTAGCACACTTTTCCTCAAACTACACCTTCTTCAAATTATAGATTTAGAGTTTGGAAGGGACCTCCAGGCCATCTAGTCCATTCCCTTCACAAAGAAATGAATTAAGCACCAGAGAATTAAATTGACCTTTCCACCTGTGCCACATTTAGTGGCATGGAGAAAAGGAAGGAAATGAGCATTTAAATAGAACTTACTATGTGTTGGGTACCATGCTAAGCACTTTAAAAATATTATCATATTGGATCTTCATAACAGCTCTGGGACTTAGGTGCTGCTATTATCTCCACTTTGTAGTTGAAGAAGTTGACACTGGCAGAAGTTAAGTGCTCAGGGTCACAGAACTAATAAGTATCTGAGGTTGGATTTGAACTTAGGCCTGTGCTCTATCTACCATGCCCTCTAAGTGCTTGACATAAGGAGGCTCTGAACTCATGTCCTCTGACTTCATATCCAGCAGTATCCACTACAGTGCACTGAGGGGAGAGATAAGTAGTGGGAAGAATGCTTGGCAGGAGGAGGAGGAAGCAGAGATGGGGAAGGGGAAGGAGGAGAAGAATGAAGAGAAGGGAGGGAAGGAGGAAGAGAAAGAAGAGGAGGAGGAGGATGAGAAGAGGAAGAAGAAGAAATAGAAGAAGAAGAAGAAGAAGAAGAAGAAGAAGAAGAAGAAGAAGAAGAAGAAGAAGAAGAGGCAGAGAAGGAGGAGGATGATGAGGAAAAGCTGAAGAAGGAGAAAGAAGAAAGAGGAGGAGAAGGAGGAAAAGAACAAGAACAAGAAGAATTAAGTTTCATCTCATCTTTGCCAATAGCTTCTTGTGTGCTTGTATATGACTTGGGCAAGTAATTTCTTCCCTCTGATCCCTCATCTATATAATAAGGTAGGCCATCCTGGATCATCCTTAAGTTCCTTTCTAACTTCAACACCCTATAAAATAATGCAGACAGAAAATCTCTCCACAATATCCATGAAAGCAGTATAATATGATGTTGTAAAGATGCTGGGACACCAGAGTTTTTAAGCCCTAGAGAGATAGTATTAGCCAAATTATTTAAACTCCCTGGACCACAATATACTCATTCTTTGGTTAGCAATTTCAGTTCAGTTCAACAACAATTAAGTGTCTACATATACAAGGAGTGGACTGATAATACAAAAGTGAAAGATTAAATAGTCTGGAATCACAAGGAGCTTCAATTTGAATGAAGGTGTTTATGTTTTTGTTTTTAGTACACTTGTGATAGAGTTAGTGTAAGGAATTGCTAGTGTCGGAACTCACCCACTCCTGATCAAGTGTTCTACAGTTTATACTCTTAGAAAGTTATGGCAAAGGGCAGCTGGGTGGTGCAGTGAGTAGAGGACCAGCCCTGAGGTCAGGAGGACCTGAGTTCAAATCCAGCCTCAAACACTTGACACATTTACTAGCTGTGTGACCTTGGGGAAGTCACTTAACCCCATGTGTCCTGCCTTCCCTCCTCCAAAAAAAGAAAGTTATGGGGAGCATCAAAAGGTTAAGTGATTGCTCAGGACCACACAGTCAGGATGTATTAGAGGCAGGACATCTTCTGGACTCTCTCAGCTCCACTTTTTGTTCACTATACCAGATTATCTCTCACATGTAGACAAATAAATAAATTAGAGAGACAGAGGCAGACAGAAACACAGACATAGACAGACACAGACACAGACAGATAGAGATAAAGATAGAAAGACACAAAGGACCAATGACATCAGGAAGGTGATGTCTTTCTTAACTTACATGTGAGTTGGATTTAAGTGAGGCAAAGTCACCAGCCTCACTCTCTCCTCCATAGTCATCAAAATCCAGTGGCCATACCTAGGTCAAGATCAGTGGTGGGATTCAGTCGGTTCAAACTGGTTTGGTAGAAATGGTACCTAATTTTAGGTTGAGTTCTGTGAACCTGTTGTTAGCCGAGGCAGGGCCTGGGCCTGTCACATCAGTGGCGGCGGCAATGCCTTGGCTCGGCTCCATGGAGAACTGGTTGTTAATTCATTTGATTCCCACCACTGGTGAAGATGACTATAAATGGCCTGGGATACCATGGGAGACCTTGACCTTTTTAATATGAGGGTTTCCCAGGTTCCACTTTGTCTGAGGCAACACCCATTCAGTGATTAAGAGTTAGGTAAGAATAGGGGCGAAAGAGGGTCAGAGCTAAGACGGTGGCTGGAAAGCAGGGACTTGCTTAAGTTCTCCCCCAAATCCCTCCAAACACCTGTAAAAGTGGCTCTGAACAAATTTTAGAGCTGTGGAACCCACAAAATATCAGAGGAAAGCAAGTCTCCATCCCAGGATGGCCTGGATGGTGGCTGAGAAGGGTCTATAGCATGGTGCTGGGAGTGAAGCGCAGCCCAGAGTGGGCTGCGCCAGGACAGACCAGACTGAGAGTAGACCACAGCAGGCCTTAGAGCCATGAATCATTGAGCTGTGGCACTTACCAGACTTCTCAATCCACAAACATCGAAGGCCACAGAGCAAGTTAGTGGGTAAACTGCTAGATCAGGTTAGAGAGCAGTCTGACCCCAGCCCTGGGGGTGATTGAGATGGTGCAACAGTGGAGCTGCTTCTGGAGTCCCTGGCTCACACAGTGGAAGGAATCAAGTGGCAGACCAGAGCAGGAATGCAGGGCTTGCTTTGCCCTGCTTGGATCTGGGTCACAATCCTGGTTGGTGGTTCTTGGGGGAGGAGGAGTGCTGCTTTGGCAGACCTTGTGGTGACAGTGGACTAGAAGTAGCTCTGAAAACAGCAATGCAATCCCTAAAGCTTGGGACAGAGCACTCTCTACTCTACAAGCAGTCATACCCTGACAAAAAGCTCAAAAGTCAAGTAATTGTCTGGGAAAGTGGCCAGGCAGCAAAAAAGGGTGCAGACTCATGCTAAGACTCAGACTCTAGAATCTTTTTTCGGTGACAAGGAAGATCAAAAAATTCAGCCAGAAGAAGTCAACAAAGTCAAAGAACCTACATAAAAAGCCTCCAAGAAAAATATGAATTGGGCTTAGGCCATGGAAGAGCTCAAAAAGGATTTGGAAAAGCAAGTAAGAGAAATAGAGGAAAAATTGGGACAAGAAATGAGGGTGATGCCTGAAAATCAAGAAAAACAATGCTAAAGGAGACCCAAAGAAATACTGAAGAAAATAACACCTTAAAAATAGACTAACTCAAATGGCAAAAGAGCTCCAAAAAGCCAATGCAGTAAAAGGCAGAATTGACAAAATGGAAGAGGAGGTCCAAAAAACCACTGAAGAAAATACCCCCTTAAAAATTAGAGTGGAGCAAATGGAAGCTAGTGACTTTATGAGAAATCAAGATATTATAAAACAGAACCAAAGGAATGAAAAAATGGAAGACAATGTGAAATATCTCATTGGAAGAACCACTCACCTGGAGAACAGATCCAGGAGAGATAATTTAAAAATTATTGGACTACCTGAAAGCCATGATCAAAAAGAGAGCCTAGATATCATCTTTCACAAAATTATCAAGGAAAACTGCCTTGATATTCTAGAACCATAGGGTAAAATAGAAATTGAAAGACTCCACCTATTGCCTCTTGCAAAAGATCCCAAAAAGAAAATGCCTAGGAATATTGTCACCAAATTTCAGAGTTCCCAGGTCAAGGAGAAAATTCTGCAAGCAGCCAGAAAGAAACAATTCGAGTATTGTGGAAACACAATCATGATAACACAAGATCTAGCAGCTTCTACATTAAGGGATCAAAAGCTTGGAATATGATATTCTGGAGGTCAAAGGAGCTAGGATTAAAACCGAGAATCACCTACCCAGCAAAACTGGGTATAATGCTCCAAGGCAAAATTTGGATTTTCAATAAAGTAGAGGACTTTCAAGCTTTCTCAGTGAAAAGACCAGAGCTGAATAGAAAATCTGACTTTCAAACAAAAGAATCAAGAGAAGCATGAAAAGGTAATCAAGAAAGAGAAATCATAAGGCACTTACTAAAGTGAAACTGTTTTGTTTACATTCCTACATGGAAAGATGATCTGTGTAATTCATGAGACCTTTCTCAGCATTAAGATAGTTGAAGGGAGTATATATACATATACATATATATACATATATATGTATATGTATGTATGTATATGTATATGTGTATATATATATATACATATATATATGCATATATATAGACAGAGGGCACAGGGTAAGTTGATGAATATGAAGGGACGATATCTAAAAAAATAAAATCAAATTAAGGGATGGGAGAGGAATATATTGAGAGAGGGAGAAAGGGAGAGATAGAATGGGGTAAATTATCTCACATAAAAGTGGCAAGAAAAAGCAGTTCTGTTGGAAGGGAAGAGGGGGCAGCTGAGGGGGAATGAGTGAATCTTGCTCTCATCAGATTTGACCTGAGGAGGGAATAACATACACACTCAATTGGGTATCTTACCCCGCAGGAAAGAAGGAGGAACAAGATAAAAAATGGGGGTGATAGAAGGGGGGCAGATGAGGGGAGGAGGTAATCAAAAGCAAACACTTTTGAAAAGGACAGGGTCAAGGGAGAAAATTCAATAAAGGGGGACAGGATAGGATGGAGGGAAATACAGTTAGTCTTTCTCAACATGAGTATTGTGGAAGTGTTTTACATAATGATACACGAGTGTCCTAAGTTGAATTGCTTGCCTTCTTAGGGAGGGTAGGTGGGAAGGGAAGAGAGGAGAGAATTTGGAACTCAAATTTTTGAAAATATATGCCTGAAAAAAGTTGTTTTTGCATGCACCTGAGAAATAAGATGTATAGGGAATGGAGCATAGTAATTTATCTGACCCTACAAGAAAGTAAGGGGAAAGAAGATGGGGGGAGGAGTGGGGCGACAGAAGGAAGGGCTGACTGGGGTATGGGTCAATCAGAATATATGCCATCTTGGAGTGGGGGAAGGTAGAAATGGGGAGAAAATTTGTAACTCAAAATCTTGTGGAAATCAATGTTGAAAAATAAAATATTAAATAATAAAATAATTGTTAAGAGAAAAAAAAAGAATTGGGGCAAAAAATGGCCTAGTTTGACTTCACAAAATAATCTATCTCTGAGAGAGGAAGACCCTCAGAGTTTCTGGCCAAAACAGAAACAATTGCTGTTTACACTAACTTTGAGCCATCAAAACCCAAACAATGAGCAAATGAGGCTTGGGCTGGGACCTATTATTCACCAATGGGTGAGGACCTGAATGATTTGAGTTTAAATGACACACAGCGAGAAACAGAGAGAGGGAAAAAGACAGGGAAACAAAGATGGACGCAGAGAGACAGAGAAAGAGAGAAAGACACACAGAGAGAGACCGACAGACACAAATGGAGACAGGCAGAGAAACAGAGAAACACACAGAGACAGAGAGACAGAAAAAGACACAGAGAGATACAGAGAGAGACAGACCAAGGGAGCACTAATATCTGGGGAGATCATGGAATGATTCACATGAGGGACCTGAACTGAACCTGAAGGGAAAATAAAAGTTCTGAGAAGAATAAATGAAGAGGGAGTGCATGGGAAATGACTTGAACATGTGGAGGAAGGAGATGGAAACTGAACTTTAGCACTACTAGCTGTCCAGCTTGACTAGAGCAGACAGTGTGTGAAGGAGAATAAAATGAAATCAGTCTAAGAGGATTGGTTGGAGTCAGATTGTGACAGGACTCACATGCGAGGATGAGAAGTATGTGTCTTGTCCCATAGATGATGGGGAACCTTCCAAGGATTTTAAGCAGGGAAGTGATGTGGCAAAACCTAAGATGTTACTCCTCATGCTAACATCCTCACTGAGTGCAAGCTAGGAACACAAGCTGTTGTTATTATCCCAGGATGCCCAGACACAGACACTAAGTATGCTTTGTTAGAAGGAGTGAAGGAGAAACTAGAAGAAGATATTCACTCCCTAAGATTTTCTTTAGAATTGAGGCAGAGAAGTGTGCCTGAAACACTGAGGGAGAAGCCACCAGAACCATACACTTTCCAGCATGGGAGTCAAGGTCTCTCAAGTGGCTTCTTTGGGCTCAGACAGCCAGAACATGATAAGGCTTATATAGTTTTTATGCCTTTCCACCTGTCTGGAAATTGCTGAGTTTCTAGAAACCTCATGGGGGTGAAGGAGAGGGAAATGTTAGATTCTACTTAATCCAATTAAATTTTGCCAGTGTTTTTTGAGCTCAGTTTTTTATATATGCTCAGTTGTGTGATCCAAAATATCAACTATATTTTTCATTATCAATAGGAAAATGCTTAATACCTTACTCTGAGACTTTGAATGATTGGGGATTTTGTCAATGTAGGCACTGTGGGCTCAAGCTACTGGGGTACAGATCACGATCCTCCTGGGCCTTCTTATTCAGTATAATTCTTGCTCTTAGTTTCCCATAAATTCTTTTCGGATTTATTACTGTACCCAGTATGATGGAGACTCTCTTAGTATCTCAAGGGCACCAGCACAACACTCAAGCTGACTGTCTGTTGTCTCTGATCAATAAAAATAACATTACAAGAAAAAATTAATATTAAAAGGGAGCTTCATTATTCATTATTCCCTGCCCCACCCCCATCCCTGTCACTTATAAGCCAGGGGCCACTGTGAGTAATGTGAGGAAGACAAGACAGAGACCTTTATACCAAATTATCACCTTTACTGCCTGAAGTTTCACCATCCAAGATTAATCCCTTTAGTTTCTTGAAGATTTTTTGTTTGTTCGTTTATAGGAGTTCTCCATTAAAATGCGAATACTCCTAGTAGAGGCCAGGGTTTCCCTCCTCAAGCTCTTAGCAGCTAATGACTGTAGTGGAAAACATTGGCTCAGTTATATTATATTACAAGTTGCTTTTTCACAGCTGTGAGGTCTACAAAACATTTTTCTCACAGTGTCTCCACAAGTCAAGTAATTCAAATAGTGTTAACCCATTTTACAAGTGAGGAAACTGAGGCATAGAGAGGTTAAACTATTTCTCCAAGAGTCACAATATAGCCAAGGATTCATCTTGATCTCCTGACTCCAAGTGGAGAGTATTTCTGTTATAGCATGCTGCATTCTGAATGCTTAGTATCTGTTTGACCTTGGGATATCTACTTAACCCCTCTGGGCCTCAGTTTTCTAAGCCATCAAGTGAGGGGATTGGGATGAAATTACCTCTGAAATCCCTTCCAGATCTAAATCTATACTCCCATGATATTATGATTAAGTGGCAACCTTCTAAATGAAAGATCCTACATAAAAAAACCCTCAGAATTAGAAGTTAGAGGCAGGGACTTGTAGGGATAAGGCTCATGAATGGGTGGTGGGTCAGGGTGCCACAAATTTCTCCTATTTCATAGCTTTTTCCACAGATGGTCCTGCCACCACCTTTTCATTTTCTCTTTCTTGTCCCTGGGGCCCTCTGCCTCCCCTCCAATCTGTCAGCAGGGATCATAGCTGGGCAAGGAAAAGAAAGAGCAAGGCCAGGGAGTGTAGGAATGGGTCAGAGGGATCTGAGCAGAGCCAAGTGCTCAGGCTTCCCCTCCCTCCTGCCACTGGGTCCTTGGACCCCCTGCCCTTCCTTTGCTTTCCTCCCTCCCTCCTCGTGGCTGCCGACTCATACGTGCGACACAAGCTGTCTCTTTAATTATCACACCGAGAAGGAGCCACAAACAGGTTTAAGATGTTCACGGTTTGCTGCGTCTGTGTTACATCCTGAGTGCGTGTAAACAACATCTTGTGGTATTGTCTGATAAATTAAACATTTCTCCTTCCTGAGATTGGAGACAAACGCTGCTTGTCCCCAAAGAGGGACACGGGCAACTCACCATGGAGCATCTTCTTGTTGAGTTATTGGGGAGGGGGGAGGGAGGTTCCTTTGAAAGAAATGAGGGCATGAAGAGAATACTACTCCAGCTTAGGAAGTGTGTGGGTCTATTATTTGGACAAGTTGACTGTCAATGTGGAAAGAAGGAGCCTCAGGAAGGGTGAGTGCAGAGAAGTCACTCCTACCACATCTGAGGCAGCTGTGGGGGATGATAGGAGCCTGGAAAATTTGAAAGCTCTCAAATAATCCCTGCTGAAGCTGGTGTGAGGAGCTCTCCAGGTCAAGTTCAGCTCTAGGAACCAAGACTCTGGGATTCTCTTCCCTGCATGGTACAATAGCACTTCCTAAGCTGGAGCAGCATTCTCTTTATGCCCCTTATTTCTTTCAAAAGCATCTCCTTCTCCTAACTTCTCCAATAACTCAACAAGAAGATGATCCATGGTGAGTTGTCCATCCCTGTCTTTGGGGACAAGCAGCCTGGGACAGCCAAATTAATCAATAAATGCTGATTCTGGAGTCAGAAAAGCTGGGTTTGACTTTCAGGTCTGTCATTTATTTATTACCTATGGGACTCCGGGCAAGTTATAACCTCTCAGCCTCAATTTCCTCATCTGTGAAATGAGAGTTTTGGACTAAATGACCTCTAATGTTCCTTCCAACTCTAAATCTAGGATCTTAAGGGATCTTCCTTAATGAAGAGATTGGTAAAGAAAGTTAGGAGGACAAAAACTAAAGATCTCGATAACCCTTAACTGAGTGCTCAACTAATTGAGAGATTATTGTGATTTTAATTTATAAGAAAACCTGATGGGATCAAGCCAATCGATTGCTTTCTAGCCTTATTTTGTAGATGTGGATTCATCGTAATTTGCATGTTTATGCTGAACTTGGAATTTCCCTGAAAGTACAAGTGCTTGAAGTCTTTTTTGTAAATTTTATTAATTAAATTTTAACTTTAAAAATTAAATTTTCATTTTTAAATTTAAAAAGAATACTTTTAATATATTTTAAAAATAAATGTTATTAATATATTTTGTTTTTACATCCTGGATCTTTCTTCCTATATTACTCCCCCACTTCCCCAGTGATTCATCCCCTATAACAAACAATAAAAAAGGGAAAAAAAGCAGCTTAGAACTAGTACATTGAAAAAGTCTGACATCATGGGCACATATCCCCTCTCTCTTGAACAAAGCTGTCTGTTTACTGAGTGAGTTTCAGGCTGCCACAATGCTTGCACTTCTTAATGATCTTCTGAGTTTTTGGCTGGAAAGAGGACTCAGTTGTCCCTTAAAATCTCTTCCCACAGCAGGGCTCATAACACTCTCCTTTTTTTTCCATGCCCAACTCAAGTTCCACCTAGTCCTTGAAGACTTTTCTTTCCCCTCGTGTGGAAGCGATTTATCCTTATTATATCTATCAAGGGACTTTTCTGGGACTTACCTTTTCACTTATTTCACTTTCTCTTATAGCTGAATCATTTGTGTACTCATGCCTTCTCCCAAAAATTTAGAGAGAGCTATCCTGGCCTAATGGATAGAAAACTAACCCAGGAGTCAGGAAAACCTAGGTTGCCTTTGGTACTAACAAGTTAGGAAAGGCAATTCGTATCTCAGTGGCCCCAGACAAATCTCTACGGCTAAGCCTACAAGTTATAGGCAAATAGATCATCAGAATTGGTGGAGGGAGTTTCCACACCAGGAACTACAAACAAAGATGAAACCATAGCTCCAGACCCAAAAGAAAAATAAATAGATGGCAAACTCCTGAAGATCAAGTTCTGTGTCATATCCATCTGTGACCCCAGAATCTAACCTAATTTCTTAAACATAGTGTGTGTTTGATAAATGTGTATTGATTCCAAGACTCAAAAAAGTGAGGGTGAAGCCCTAGTTCTCTCATAAACTAAGATCTGGGCAATAGTCTCCTTATCTATAAGATGAAAGGTTTTGGAACAAATGATCTCACATCTTTCCTGGTTGTGACATTCTAGGACTCTAGTCTATGATTATAAGTCTATCTCTTATTTTGAGTTTGAAAATTTGCTTTTTTTTTTCTTTTGGAGGCAATTGAGGTTAAGTGATTTGCCTAGGGTCACACTGCTAGTAAGTATCTGAGGCTGGATTTGAACTCAGGTCTTACTGACTCCAGAGCCAGTGTTCTATATCCACTATACCACCTAGCTGCCCCAACAATTTCCTTTTGAAGAAAAAAAGTTTTTCCTTTTTATTGATGTTTTGATTTTATTGCACATTAATTTCTTAATATATCTGCCCCTCCAGCCATTCCTTGTAACAAAGAAGAAAGAAAAAGAAAAAAATTCAAGAAAGCTAAAACATGTGTCTGACCAGATATGAAATGAGCATCTCTAGTCTTTCCCCTTCCAATAAAAAGAGAGTGGTTCATTTTCTTATCTCATCAGGGACAAGCTCAATCATTATAATTAAGCAATATTAATTAAATAAATAAATTAAGAATTAAACAATTATGATTAAGCATTAGTCATATTTTGTTCTTTCTGTTTATATTATTGTGGTCATTTTATATATTGTTTTCCTGGTTCTGCTTGTTTCACTCTGCATAAGTATTCTCATACTTCTCTGAATTCATGTTTGTTGTTCTTAGAGCGCAGAAATATTCCAATATATTCATGGAACACAATTCATTTGTCATTCCCCAATTGATGGGCTTCTATCCTGTTTCCAGTTCTTTGCTACCACAAAAGAAGCCTCTATCAAAATTTTGGTGGATGTGGGAACTTTGGTTTCATTCTTCACCTCCTTGGGTGCATATACCTAGTTGTGAGATCTCTGGGTCAGAGGCTATGGGCATTTAAGTCACTATCCTAAGGTAATTCCAAATTGCCTTCCAGCATCAATTCACAGTTCTTCCAGTGTTGTGCCAGACAAACCACTTTTGTAGCCTAGAAATATTTATCCCAATGAGCTGGATAATGCTCCCCTGCCTGTGTCCCCATATGTGTACCCCTGAACTAATTAAAATAATTAAGTCTCTTAAAACACAAGTTCAGGTGAAATAATGATACAGAGGATAGTTAATTCCATGGGAACAATGTTATGGGAGATGCTAAAAATAGCTGATACTGATATAGCACTTAATATTTGCAAACTGCTTGGCAAACTTGTCTCATTTTAGTCTCACCACATCTCTACAAATTAGGCACTGTACCAGGGGTAGCCTCAAGGCCATTTGTGGCCCTCTAGGTCCTCAAGTGCGGCCCTTTGACTGTATCCAAACTTCACAGAACAAGTCCCCTAAATAAACGGATTTGTTCTGTAAAACTTAGACTCAGTCAAAAGGCTGCACCCATGGGCCTAGAAGGCCACATCTTCCCCACCCCTGCACTATATGTATTATCCTCCTTATTTTACCAGTGAGGAAACTCAGGTTAAGGGGAGATAAACTGACTTCCCTATGGTTACACAGCTACTAAGAATCAGGTGCTAAACCTGAGTAGCCAAAATTCAGACTATAAAAGTTTAGAATATGTTCTACCAATCTGAGAATACATAATCTTTATAATGCTAATAGATTTTTCCGTTCCTCAAACTATTCCCCACAAATTTCCCCTTAGATCAACCTAGAGATAGGAAGGGGACAATTCTTGCCTGCTAGATAAAATAAGGGGTAAGGGGATACTTCCCAACACACTCACACACATAAGCCCATCCATATCAGTAGAAAATGTGTAGGGAGAATTTTCCTTTCGAAACAATTGCTATAAGAAAAAAATTCCTGCAATAAACAATCCCTACACATTCTATAAAAGCCTATAATTATCACACATAATTAGTAGTCAATATTTATTTATTTCATTTAACAAACATTTTTAAGTGCCGATTATGTGCAGTAAATAAATGAGATTTTCATTCGTTCACACTTTGTGCAAAGCTCTATGCTAGGGACTAAGGGAGATACAAAATTTAACTGACACACTCCCTGAGTCCATGGAGCTTCAAGTTACAAACACAGACCATTACAGACCATCACATGATAAATGCATTTGAAAGATACACAATAAAAATCCATGAAAGATTTGAGAAACAAAGTCAGAAAATGGTTTACAGGGACTTGGAACCCAAGGGAAATGGGGCAATATTAAGAGGGTGCCTGTATATTGTTTATGAGTTAAGATCATCGAGTCTAGATGAATCATATTGCAGGGTAGCAAAAGAAATTTGGGGTGTAATGTTTGAATCAAATCAATGATCTTTAAAAGAACATGGAGGATGAGAGAAGGGCTGAAAACAAGACTAAAAAACAGAAATATTTCCCTATTTTCCAAAAAGGGAAGAGAATGGTATGTAGATACTATGGACCAGACATATTTCTAGTATATTTCAATAACACATATATTATGATCACCGGACAATTAGAAAGTGAGATTGTGATCACCACCAGCCAGCATGGCTTCATTTAGAATGTCATGCCAGAAAAGTCTCACTTCCTTTTAAAAAAAAAAAATTACAAGGGTATTGTCAAAAACATCTACAAAAGAATGCTATAGATGTAGCTTAACTGACTTTGGAAAAACATTCAAAAAAGCTATGTCTTCTGTTATTCTTGTGGATGAATTAGAGACAAATGGATTAGATAGTAGTATAGTTAGTTGGATTTTTTTTTCATTGTAGACTGTCCTTCTGAACTGAGGCCCACATGATGTAGCCCAAAGAACAACAGACTAGGATTCAGAAGACCTGGGTTCCAATCCCAGTTCTACCATTGAATTGCCATGTGAACTTGGGTAAGTCACTAATTCTCTTTGATCCTCAGTCTGCCCATCTGTAAAATGGGATTACTATTTCCTGTGCTGTCCAAGTCACAGGATTGTTGTCTTGAGGCTCAAATGGACAGCTAGGTATCACATCAGAATGTGCTGGAATCAAGAACACTTGAGTATCTGAGCTCAAATCCAGCCTTAGACACCCACTAGCTATGTGGCTCTGGGCAAATTACTTAACCTCTGTCTGCCTCAATTTCTTCTTCCATAAAATGGGAATATCTCTTGGGGTTGTTGTAAGGATAAAATGAGACTATTTCTAAAGCATTATGCAAACCTTTAAAAGTCCTACATAAACGCTAGCAATTTTTAGTAATATTGTTATTCATACATCTGAAAGGAGTTTTGGAAATGCTATGCAATCATGGATCATTTTTGCTAGCAGGGGGAGGGTTGAAAAGGAAGAATTAGGGCTTGCCCTCTTGCCTTACCGCTTTCCAAACCAGAAACAATTCTCAGCAACCGTTGCTGTCTTCCCTTTCATATCCTCATTGTTGTGTGTCCTTTACCAGGCACACATCCTTGTTTATGTTCCCTGCCTATGTTCTCAGGAGTGTTTCTGACAAGTGGAATAGGATTATCAATCAGCTTCTGCTTTTCTAAACTTTGTCAAACAGTACAGACTCTGTGCTGTTGGCCAAATCTGCTGCCCACTTATTGTGGATTTGTCCCAAGCAAGACATCTATGTCGTAGACTTGGAGACTCATAAACTACTTCCACAGTTGGAAAAGACCTCAGAAGCCCAGTATGAGGTCATGAAAAGAGCACTGGACTTGGAGTTAGGGGCTATGGGTTCAAATCCCGGCTTTGTCACTTATTGCCTGTGTGACTTTAAGAATCATTAAACCTCTCTGGTTATTTGTAAAATGACAGAACTGGACTAGATGACCTCTTAAATTCACTGTCCTTTGATCTACTCCAACCCTTAACCGAACATGTAAGAGGACTATCTAGAGACCTTCCTTGAAACTTCTAGGGATGTAGAGTTCATTCTTTCTGAGGCAATGGAATGCCCTTCCATTTTTGGACAGCTCCTATTCTTACCAAGCTTTTCCTTATGTTGAGATCAGGGCTGTTCACTCTCTCTACCCTCCACCTAATTTTATCCTCTGAGGCAAAGTAAATTGAGCCTAATCCCTCTTCTGCCTCATGATGACATTTCAAATATTTGAAGACAGCTATCCTTCTACTCAGCCCCACCCCCTTTAAATCTGCTCTTTTCTAGTCTTACTAAACATCCCTTGTTACTTCATATGGAAAAATTTCTATTGTTCCCATCATTTGGTTACCCTCCTCTGGATGCAATCCAGCTTGTCAATATCCTTTTTAAAATGAAAACTGAGAACAATATTCCAGATGTGGACTGACCAGTGCAAAACACAGAGGGACTATAATTTCCCTTGCTTTGGACATTATGTTTCTATTAATGCAGCCTAAGATAGATTTAGCCTTTTTGGCTTCCACATATCAGTTCTGACTTATATTGAGCTTCCATACAATTCGGTGAAAAGGTTCACCGAATGATAAGCTGGGACCTTAGAGACCCTTCAGTCTGACTTCTTCAATTTACAGATGGAAAGACCAGGGCCTGGAGAGGTCCAAAGGCTTGTTCAAAGTCATAGACAAAAGAGCAAAGTAAGGATTCAAACCCACATCTTTTGACAGTACTGAAGTCAAAGTGATACAACAGAAAATGTACTGGATTTGGAGTCTGAAGACTTGGATTCAAATCATGGTTCTGCTACTTACAGCCTACATTTTTCTCATTCAGTCATATCTGACTCTTTGTAATCCCATTTGGGGTTTTCTTGGCAAAATACTGGAGTGGTTTTCCATTTCCTTCTCCAGCTAATGTTGCAGGCGAGGAACTGAGGCAAGCAGGGTGAAGTGACTTACCCAAAGTCTCACAGCTAGTAAGTGCCTCAGGTCAGATTTGAACTCAGGAAGATGAGTCTTCCTGACTCCAGGCCCAGTGCTCTATCCACTGAGCCACCTAAATGCTCTTTTACCCTTTACTCTCCTCCAAATACTCCAAGATCCATAGTCAGTGGCTTTCTTGCTGTTCCTGACATTCAATACTCCATTACCCTGTTTTGTGTCTTTTCATTAGATGTCCTGAATTTACTCATTAGGTGGGCTACATAAACAAGAAACAGTCCCCAGTTTCAATAAGCTCAAGTTCTGATGGGTAAAGACAATACATAAATGGGAGATCCAAGGCAACGAAGGGAAAGAACACACTCAAAAGCTTACTTATCAGGGCTGGGGCATGTGGCGGAGAGTTCGGGTTTTCATTCATGAAAAGACTAATTTGATGGCTAAAGCATAGGGTGCATGACAGAGGAGATGGCCAGGAAGTGGTGTGGAGGCATGGTTTGAGGCAAGAATAGAAGAAAATTCACCTATTAAAGCCGGGGGACCCAGGAATAGAGTCCAAGCTTGTGGTTAATCTCTCTTGTCCTCACTTCCTCCTTTCTCAAGGGAGGGGGATTGGAATAGATGGCTTCTGATGCATCTTTCAGCTCTAAGTGCTATGACCGTATGACTTCAAATATTATGCTACTATATCGCGCTTGCCTGATGTATATACCTGATTTATAGTCAGGTTCTTCCCACTGCCACTTCTAATTACATAATTATTCTGTATTTCTTAAAGATACATGTATCACTATTGAATTTTATCTTGTTAGTTTCATACTTCCATTACAATCAGAACTATAACTAGGGTGGGGCACCTGGGACTTTACATCAGCATGCTAAAATTTAGAAAGCACTGAAAGCATTTTTACCTTTTCAGAAGCAACTGAAATTAGCACCTAATCAGCAATAATGAGTTAAAATTGGAAGACTCCCCAGGCTGCGGTTCCCCAGCTCTTCCTTGGACATTCCTTGCTCTTCTATCTTCTTGGTGTCAGCCTCCTGCCTCAATTGAATTTATCTTCAAAAGTTGGTTTGAGAATGCCTTTCATATTCCTTGGCCCAAGGAGTAGTCTGTGGTACTTGTTGGAAGCACAAAAATTGCTAGTTATAACTGTAATTCCAGCCCGCAGAGATATTTTGGGACCCTGATTTTATCATCTACTATATTTTCTAACATCTTCTTGGGTCCTTGAAGGTACTTTATTGGGCATCCATTTATGGAGTTCAATAATAATTCAATTCAACTAGAATTTATTAAGTGGAAGACGCTGTGAAAGACATTGTATAATGTACATAATGTGTAATGTACAGAGAGCCAGCCTCAGAGTCACAGAGACCTGCGTTCAAGACCTGCCTCTGACATATCATGGATGTGTGACCCTAGTTAAATCAATTAATTCCTCAGTTCCCCTTCTCAGCTCTCTAAGACTATAAGTTAAAGAACAGTCACTGATCTGCACTGTTACTGGGAATTTTCTTGCTGGATATACCAATTGGTATACTAATGAAATCACAAGTCCAGACAAAAAAAAGACTCTGTATAATGTTGGAGACAGTCCCTTCCCTTTAGAGATTGCAGTCTGATACAGAGATCTGACATATACACAAATAACTAAGAAACAAGACAGAATATGATCAGTGCAAAGGAGAGAGCCTAACAAAATAGTATACAGAATGTGAGGAAGGAGACATCATTTTGAACTTGGGAGGTGGAAGAGATCAGGGAAAGTTTTATGGAAGAAGTTGACACCTGAGCTTAGCCTTGAAGGATATGGAAAGGCCATATTCCAGATATAGGGGCAGGAGAGAGAAAGACAATCCCCAGAATATCTAGTCATCTGACTTGGCTGAGATGCAGTATTTAAGAAAGAGTGGTGGGAAATAAGTTTGAAAAGGTAGGTTGGAATCATGTGGAAAGCCTTGAATGCCAAGCTAAGCAGATTGTTTGCATTTTATTTTGGAGATCATGGGGATTCTCTGAAGGTGGTGAACAGATGAATGACATGGTCAGATGTGTCCCTAGGAAGATTGTGTTGGCAGCTTTGTGGGGTATCTATTGTAGAGAGAAGAGAGTGGGAGCAGGGAGACCAAAAAAAGGAGGCCATTACAAGAGGAGAAGTGTTGCTGTGTAGAGAAGGGGATAAATTTGAGAGAAATTCCAGAAGTAAAATTGACAGAACTTGGGGACTGGTTGAATGTGAAAGGTAAGGGAGAGGAAAAAGTCAAAAACGACTGTGAAATTTCAGACCGTGTTACTGAAAGGATGGTGATGCCCTGGTAACAAATTTGGAATTTGGGAGGAGGGGAGAGTTTGGGGAATAAGAGAATTGTTTCTGTTTTGCATATGTTGTATTTGCGATGCCAACATGACATGTGGCATCAGGGTCAATATGCATCTGGAGATGAGGAACTGGAACTCAGAGAAGAGCCTGGCATTTACGAGGGCGTCATCCACATAAAGGTTATCCATGAGGCCATCAGAGTAGATGAAGTTACCAAAGGAGAGAGAAAAGAGAAGGTTAAAGATGGAGCCTTAGGGGACACAGGGCATGGGAGGGAAAGTAACCAGTAAAAGAGAATACGGAGCATTCCGAGATGAAGAAGGAGATGCCAGAGAGTCACAAAAACTGAATGAGGAGTAAGCACTAAAAAAGATGAATGTCCTTTGCATCTATGAAAAGAGGACTATGGGTGCAGCACATTGAACATACTAACAGACTTGGATAATGTATTTGTTGGTAGCCTTTTAAATTTTTTCTTCTCTTGTGCTTTGTTTTAAAGGACAGCTCTCTGTGTAGTGAAGGGGGAGGGATTTTGATATGGATAGTGAAACGAAGGTTAAGTTAAAACAAAAGATTACAATAAAAACTTTCAAATTTAAAAAAAGAAAGAAGTCTAATTCAGCAGAAAGATCAAGGGAGATAAGAACTGAGAAAAGGACGTAATCATTTCTGTTATGATCTTGACCTTGCCTATTAGTATAATACCCACAATCCAAAGAGGTGAATACAGTCTCAAATGGCTTCTTCTATCTCTTCCTTAAACATCATATTCATTCATCCAACAAACATTAAGAAAACTATTATGAAGCTAGCACTGTGCAATGCACCGTGGGAGATACAGAGAAGAGATAGACATGGTCTCTGCTCCCAGGGAGTTTAGTCTAGGAGTGGGAGTGACATATGGACACACATAATTACAACAATATATTTCATGGAGAGTTCATGAGGTACAAAGTGCTATGAGTAATCCTAGGTGAGAGAGAGCCATCCATTTCAGCTTGGGGGAGGTGGGGGAATCATGTGAGGTTTTATAGGAATCGACAGGTGAATAGTAGAACTGTAACTAGTCCAGGTTGACTGGTTATGTGTATAAGGTACAGTCTAGGGGTGTGAAGGGTTCTTCCTTATCATAGTAGTCCTCCATATCTTTTGGTCCTGTACTGAGCATGGGTTCCTGGTGCAGTAATCCCCTACCACCACCCAGAGGTCAGCATAGAACAATGGAGAGTCCTGGATTTAAAGTCAGAGGACCTGAGTTCAAATACTGAGTGTGCCATTTATGAACTGAGTGATCTTGTCATATAAGAAGGAAGGAAGGGAGGGAGGGAGGGAAGAAGCATTTATTCAGCACCTACTATATACCAAACACTGCGATTAAGTACTTTACAAAGAGTTGAGCTTCGCAGCAACCCTGGGAGATAGGTGCTATTATGATCTCCACTTACCGATGAGGAAACTGAAACAAACAGAAATTAAGTGACTCACCAAGGGTCACACAGCTAGTAAGTGACTGAGGACAGATTTGAACTCAGGCCTTTCTGACTCCTGGTCCAAGACTCTATCCTGCCTTAGTTTCCTCATTTGTAAACTGAGGGGGGTAAACTAGATGATGTCCAAAATCAATTCCAGCTCTAAAGCTGTGATATTATGATCCCTCGAAGCCCTCCATCACACCAGGAGAGGTTCTACCTTCTTCTACTGCCACATTGCACTCTGCACCCCAGCACCTGACTAAGCCAGGATCCTGAGTCATAATGGCATGTACCAACCTCCCCAGCAGATGCCCCAGATTCTCTGTCTTCCTCTCCCACATACTTCACCCCTCCACCTTAGGAATGGGTAGTATCTCAATAAACATTAAGGGGAAGGAATGAGAGAAATATTAGAGAACATTTTGCTAATCTTCTTTCTTTGGAATATAAGGTATGTGTTGGAGAATGGTATGGGTTACATTGGCACCAGATTGTAAAAGAACTACGCTGACAGGTGAAAGAGTCTGAACTCCCTCCCCCTTCAGAGGGCAGTGGGGAGCTACTGAGGGATCATGAGAAGTAGAGAGATATGGTTAGATCTCTGCATGAAGAATGGATTTGTCAAAGACTAATAGAAGGGGGAAAGAATGAAGCTGGAGAGATTAGTCAGAAAGCTATTGCCTTGGTCTAGGTGAGATATAATGGAATATTATTGTGTGGTAAGAAATTATGACTTTAAAGAATTCAGAAAAAATAAAAACATATGAAGGAAATCTTCATGAACGGATACAGGCTGAAATAAACTGAACCAGCAGAACAATGTACATGAGTACAATGATGTAAACTAAAAACACTAATTTAAAAAAAAAGCTGAATTCTCAGTTACTGTAATGATAATCTTGGTCCTAGAAAGAAGATAATGAAGCGTATCTCTCTCCTCACAGCAGAGAGATGAGGGTCTATAGGGACAGAATGTTAGGCTCATTCTATCAACTCTTTTTGCTTAACCGGCTTTCTTTGTTAAAAAAGAGGGCCCACCCCTAGGCCTGGGGATGTCCAGAAATAGGGATTGGGACTGGATCTGTAATTTCATTAGCTAGGGCAGGAAGAGGAACCTGCAAACTTTGGCTCACCTTTTTCCTATGCCTGGGAACTGAGGTTGTTTTTTATATTTTAAACAAAGTTTTATTGTATTTCAAAATTAAAAAAACACGTAGCTCCGGATTTGGCCCATAGTTATTGACCCCTAGTGTAAGGAACTTCTAGATGAGGAAATTCCCTCTACTGATGCAGGCTGCCACCTTTGAATCTTAGAGAGCTGCCCAGAGAACCAAGAAGCTAAGTGATAGTATTTATCAGGGATAGCACTTGAAGCCAGGTTTCTCTAGCTTAGAGGCCAACACTCTGGCCACTATGCCCCTCAGAAATAACTGATGGTAAAACCGAAAGTCATTATCAGAACTTATTTTGAAAATATTTAATTTTCTTTTTTAAATGATAGTCTAGGGGAGAGGTAGAGAGGGGTTGGATTAGAACGGTTACATTGTGAATGGAAAGGAAGGGACAGCTGTGAGACACTGCAGAGAGAAAATGTTGGGACTTGAAGACAGATAGGATGTGGACTATGAAGAATAGAGAGGGGTCAAAGATGATGCAGAGGTTTTGAGCTCAAGTAATTGGGAGAATGGCTGTGCCATCAATTTAAAGAGAGGTCACAGAGAATAGATTTCAGAGGGGAGATGAGTTCAGCTTCAGATCTGAAGAATGCCTACAAAGAAGCCAGCCCAAGTGCAAATGAATATGGGACAAAATGGTTCTGTGAGTTTTAAGAGGACCTGAGATGAATGAATTGGGCTGGGGGTAGAGGGAAAGGGAAGGGTGAGGTTCAGGGTGGCAATTAGGAGAGACTTCCTTGAGGAGGAAAGTTTTAATCAGGGTTTTGAAGAGGATGAAGCCAGAGGTTGGCAGAGTGGAGTGGGGTCGGGGGGGGGAGGAGGTAATTGGAATGAAGGAGGCATTTCCTGACATCATGGCTAATTTATTTCTTTGCAACTATCCCCCACTGTTTCTAGATGGGACCTTTGTGACCAAGCACCAACAAGGTGACATCTTTTTGCTAATTGACAGGCAGTCCTTCAGATACTGAGCCTACATCCAAATACCTATGCATACATAGATATGTGCATCCGTACCCAGAGAAATAAATCTAGTATTTGAAAGGTTCTTACATAGAAGAATTGAAGGAAATAATATATGTAGAGTGTTTTACAAGCCTTAAAGCACTATGTAAATGTTGGCTAGTATTCTTATTGCCAGGGGTTTTAAAGAGGCAGCTGGCCTTGAAGCCCAGAAGATCTGAGTTCAAATTCTACCCTGATACAAACTGACTGTGTGACTTTGGTCAAGTCATCTAACCTACAGTGAACTAGTATAGAAACTTATCTATGACTGCAGGGAAGGTACCAACCTGTATCACTAAAGGCAGTTTCCCACATCTCCTTCTACATGAACTACACAGTAGGTAGTTCCCTACATTGGGAAATCATAGGTCCTATCCTTATCCTACTAGAAGCAGTTAGATGGCATGATGGATAGAACACTGGATTGAAATCCTGACCTCAGATGATTACTAGCTGTGTGGCTCTGGGTAAGTCCTTTAACCTCTACATGGCTTAGTTTCCTGGGAGGGGGTAATAATAAGCACCTACCTCTCAGGATTGTTGTGAGGATCAATTGAAATAATATTCTAAAGTCCTTGGAACAGTATGTGGCACATAATAGGTGCTTAACAAATGTTTGTTTCCTTCCTTCCTATGCCTAGCTCTATCCCTGCAGGGGTATATGTATGTGTTTGTATTTGTGTGTATGTAAGATGTACGTGTGTATGCATGTATTACATAAATGCTTGTTATTCATATGATTCTTGGGCAAGTCAAATCCCTTCTTTTGACCTTAGTTCTCTAACCTATAAAATAAGGAGGCTGGCCTGGATGGTCTCTAAAGTCCCTTCCACCTGCTCTAAATTCTACCATTCTAAGGATTGACAGGAAAAGGGAAGGAATCTAGCTCCCAGAACAGCTATGGACACAGGTGCTTAAAAAGCCATTTGCAGATATAGCCAGCAAAGTGACCATGAGAGAGAAATGCCAGGTTGAAAGGAGAGAGAGATTGCAGGCCAAAGGGAAAGACGCTTGAAAAAAGTTCTGAGCAAATGAAAAACCCGTTTGAGGAAATGGAATTGTTCCTGCCTGTCAGAGTGCCAGGATACCTGGGTGATGGGTGAAGCCACCACAGACAGGGGGGGAGACTGAGGGGGAGAGAATGATTTTGTTGTGACAAGCAATGCCACATTCCGAGCTCCTGATGAGTTCCCCAGAACCACGGGATGCGGCTTTTAAAGTGATTTGTAATAAAACCAGCACCAGGAGGAGGGACCCTGCATGCATGTATCATCTCTTCCCAGCCTCCCCCTGCCAGGCAGTGACTGGAAGGATACTGTAGGTTCTTAGCAGAGTTCTGCTGTATGAAATAATGTAAAAAAAAGATATACCCTCATTTTGCAAAAGGTATTCAAATGTCATTAGACTTCGCCTCCCACCCTACCCATTCCTTGTCATGCTTTTTTATTGGCTTAGAGATTTTCCAGCACCTATTTTCCCCCACTCCCCAATTTTTCCACATTCTACTCTATATAACTATACCCTAATCCTCCATCTCCTTTTAGGATTACTGTGCCAAGTACCCCAACTCCTCCTCTATGTAGCGCTTTTTCCTACTACACTGATTCTTCATCTTATTTCTACTCTTTTCCCTTCTTCCTTTCCTCATCTTTGGCTCTCATTCCAGTTCTTCCCCTTGGTGTAATTGCCTCACAATTCCTTCTTTTCCTCTCTAGATCCTTGTCACCATATCCCCAGTCTCTCCTCTTGATATCACTGCCCTCATTCCCCAGCTCCTTTGTTTGTATAAGGTAGGGGATTAGGAGTCAGGGGTTCAAATGCTGGCTCTGGCACTAGCAAACCCATTTGAATTTAGATAAGTCATGTCCCCTCTCTGGGTCTTAGCTTCCTCTTTTGCAAAATAAGAGACCTCAGAACTACTCAGGTTCTTTCTAGCTCTAAGCTTGTAATATGATATCATCCCCCCACCATCCCACCACCCTTCCTTTTTCTCCTTCTCTTGGTGCCATGATTTCCAGTTCTTCCATTTTCTGATCTTCCTCCTTCCACCCCTCTCAGCATCACCCACCACTGTACAAACACATTTGTACTAGATCTTCGTGATGCCAACGTAGCTGCATAAAAAGGAGAAAGTTCAGTCATTCTGAACTTTCTAGGCTGGTCTGCCTGTGGGTTGCTAAACAGTAGGAGACTGCTGATTTTCTCAATGAGTCTGGCATTGTCACTGAATTGACTTAATGAGCCAGTTGCTTTGATGAGTAGACAAGTGGGTGACAGAGAGTACTATTGAAACCTGAGGTAGGAAAGGGAAGAGAAGGGAAAAATGAAAAGGTGAAGTGGGCAGGGAAAGGGAAGAGGTGCAAAGAAAAGAAAGGAAGGAAGGGAGGGAGGAAGGAAAGAAGAAATGAGGGAAGGAAGGAAGGAACGAAGGAACGAAGGAAGAAAGGAAGGAGAAAAGGAAGGAAGGAAGGGAGGAAGGAAGGAGAAGAGGAAGGAGGGAAGGAAGGGAAAGGAAGGAATGTAGGAAGGAAAGGAAAGGAAGGAAGGAAAGGAAAGGAGGGAGGAAGGAAGGAAGGAAAGAAGGTAGGAAGGAAGGGAGGGAGGGAGGGAAGGAAGGAGGGAAGGAGAGAAGAACTGAAGGAGGGAAAGAGAGAGGAAACATGCATTTATAAAGCAACTACTCTGTGTCAGGCACCGTGCTAAGTACTTTACAGATATTATCTGATTTATTCTCCGAACCACCCTGTGATGTAAGTGCTATTATTACCCCCATTTTACAGTAAGGAAACTGAGGCAGGATGAACTCGAATAACTGCTACAAATTAGAAATCTGAGGCTAAAAGAAGAGGGAGGGGATGTGGTTCAATGGAAAGAGAGCTGTTTCTGCAGAGGACCTGGGTTTAAATCTAAGTCACCTGTCAAGGTAGGACTCCATTGATTATCTCAACACTTAAAAGTAATTGTTTTTGCAAATTACCTTGCTACCTATGCATGCTAAATAGGTGCCATTCACCTTCAGGATCAGTCAACCCTTTCCCCTAAATGATAGGTGGGAGGAAAGGGAAAAGCAGGCAAGGAAAAAGAAGAGGTGGAAAAAAAAGGAAGAGAGACTGTGAGTATTCCATTTCTCACACTTAATTTTTATTAGACTTTCAACCTAATTTTCTTGAGCCCCAGGGGATGTAAGCCAGCATTTAGTTTTCAAGACTGTATGTGTACACTTATGAGTATGTCTGTGTTGGCACTCGGAGGACCATAGCATTTTAGGCCTGGAAGGAATGAGCCTGACACAGTGGAATGATTACTGAATTTGATGCCAGAAAATGTGGGTTTGAATTCCAGCCTACCATTTAAAATATAAATAATGCTGGGCAAGTCATTGACCCTCAATGAGCCTCCGTTTCCACATCTGTGAAACTGAGGTTTTCAACCTGATAGTCTATAAGGTTCTTTTGAGTGCTGTGTCCTCTGATCTCATCAAATTTGGAGAATATTTACTTGGAGAATAAGTAGCAAACCAGGATTCATACATGTCTGTAGATATGTGTCTATCTCCATGTGCCTTTGTGTAAGAAAAATTCTGCATTATGTACAAATATACATTTACCATAATCTTGTATTATCAGAAGCCCCTTATATATTAGTGCCTTTAAGTTTCTCTGGAAGCCTCCACTCAGGAGGTGGGATTATACGTCACAGGAAAATTCAAACCAGGAGCAGGGGATTCAGGCATTTTTTTTGTCTCTGATTGCTTATTTCACTTAGTGGTGGCTGCTATCCATTGCTAAGGTCAGTGGTGTGACAGAGTGTTGCACTTAAGTCAGGAAGACCTGAATTGAAATCCTGCCTCAGATGCTTGCCAGCTGTGCAGTCAGGGGCAAGTTATTTAATTTACTGGATTTTAGTTTCCTCATCTGTAAAACGAGAGGGTTAGATTTGATGTGTAAGGCCTTTTCAAGATCTTAATCTACGATTCTGTGATCCTATGGTGTCCAGAATGCATTCACAAACCCAACAAACCAACATCTCCTCTAGCGTCCTGATCCGAACAAGTTTCTCCCACAAAGAAGGTTGGTGCCTCGATGGTATCTTTGAAAATACACAGCACCAGTTGTGGTGGTGCTAAATCTTTGCTACTTGGGAACCAAAAGCTAATGCTTCAGCTCAGGAATTCTGAGCTACAGTGGGCTAGATCGATCAGGCATCCACACTAAGTCTAGCATCAATACGGTGAACCCTCAGGATTGGGGTTAGGGAGTCAAGGCTGCCTAAAGAAAAGTGAATGCCCACAAATGGCCTCTGGACTTCCAGCCTGAACAAAACAGAGAGACCCAGTCCTCAGGAAAAAGAAAAAGAAAAAGAGAGGGGAGGAGAGGAGTGCCACAGTTTCCTCATCTTTAAAACAATGACATTGGTCTAGATCAAAGCTTCTTATACTGGGTCACGACCCCATATGGGGTTGTGAAAAATTTGGCAACAATAAAAGGTTTCTGAATGCATAATGACCAAAAATCATTAAAAATCACATGTATAATGAATCCAAGATGTTTCTGGCAGTGCTTACCCATGTTGTATCCCACAGCTTCACTGAAGCCTTGGTTCTGAGCACAAGGACTGCACACTTTGCACCACGCATGCTGTCACGCCATACAATATCACTGACCACTGCTGAAATGCACAAAGGGGTTGCAACCAGGCAAAGTTTAAGAACCCCTGGTCTAGACACCCTCTCAGGTTCCATCCAGGTCTACATTGGTAATCCCATGATCTGGCATTTATGCTATTATGAAAAGAGTTCTGGACAGGTAAAACTGGGCTCTAGCTCTAGCTCTGGCACTACATAGCTCTGTCATCTTGAGCAAAGCAATCAATCAACAAGAATTTCTTTTTAAAAATTAAATAGTCTTTGTCGTTATTTTATTTTTACATCATCTTTATTTCTCATTTTATTCCTCTTCCCACCCTTTCCCAGAGAACCATCCCTTTATGTATGAAGAAAAGAACAAAGAAAAGTTCCATAAAACTTTATAACAAAATAAAAATGTCCAATATTATAAACAGTATCCCCTACCCATAGGTAGGTGGTGCAGTGGATAGACTGCTGGGCTTCATGAAGACCGGAGTTCAAATCTGACCTCTGCCACTTATTACCTGTGTGACCCTGGGCAACTCACTTAACCCTATTTGCCTCAGTTTTCTCATCTGTAAAATGAGCTGGAGAATGATACCCCAGTATCTTTGCCAAGCAAACACCAAATTAGGCCATGAAGAGTCAGACCCAGTATCTTTGCCAGATAACCCTGAATTAGGTCCTGAAGAGTCAGACACAACTGAAACTACTAAACAAAAAATTCCCTACCCATGGTCCCCAACTTCCTCCAAAGGAGCACAGAGAGGTATCATCTTATGGAGCCAACTTGGCCATTATAATTTTGATTCATCCTGTTTCAATTATGTTTTGTTAGGGTTCTTTCCATTTTCATTGCATTCGCATACATATAATTTTCCTGGTTCTTCTTACTTTACTTTGCACCAGTTCATATAGTCTTTTCCATATATCTCTCTAAATATTTATTTCTTATCCTACAGTAATGCTCCATTATATTCATGTGCCACCTTCTTTTTAGCCATTCTCCAATAGTTGGACATCTACTCTGCTTCAAAGTCTTTGCTACCACCAAAAGTGCTTCTCTAAAGCTATGAGGGCCTTTCTTTTGTCATTGACTTTCTTGGGGTATATGCTTAGCAGTAGAATTTTTAAGTCAAATGGGATGGATGTTTTAGTCACTTTGTACAAATTCCAAATTTCTTTCCAGAATGATTATACCAATCTGCAGCTCTACCAATAATGCATTGCTATACCCATCTTTACACAACCCTATCAACATTGACCATTCCCATGTTTCTTTTTTCATCTTTGCCAATTTGTTCCTTGTGAGGTGAAACTTCAGAGTTGTTTTGATTTACATTTCTCTTATTATGAAAGAAATGAAATTAAATGAATGACTGCAAAAGCACTCATTAAATGCTTGCTATGCTTGGCAAAGCCCAGGGAGTTCTTAGTTTATATTAATGTGTCAGATGGCAGAGCTGGAGGTCTTGAGGGTTTAGAGTCAGGACAGATGGTAAGGCCTAAAGGACCTTAGGATGCACATATGAGTTGTATGAGTAGTCAAGTATGTAAGTAGTCAAGCATCCCAGATGGGTTCTGGGCAGGCTAGAGTCAGGGAGGGAGAAAGGGCAGAAGAAGAGGGAAGGGAGGAAAGAAGATTGTCCCTAGTGGTGGCAGTGGCAAACCTTCCCTCATCCCAGTCATCTCAGATAGGTTCTGGGTGGCCTAGGGTATGAGGAACAGGAAATTCGGAGTATGCTTTAATATGATTTTTAATAATTTACAATTTTTAATTTGAAAATATTTGCCCATTTCTTTTGACCACCTATCTATTGGGGAGTGGCTATTGTTCTTATATATTTCTACACAAAGCATTTATTAAATGCCTCTTTAGGCAGTTCTTAGAAGAGATCTCAGCATAACCTCATACTGAGTTCAGAAATTCTCTTTATGGTATCCATACATGTCAGATCGCTGTGTAGCTTCTGCTTGAATACTTCCAAAGACTGGTACCTCACTACTTTTGTGAGAAACCTGTCCCATTGTTAAACTGCCTTACTTGGTAGAAAATTCTGCTTAACGTCATGCCCCTCCCCATGCCAATAACTTTCAATCATTGATTCTAGTCCTTCCCTCTGGAGTAACAGGGAGTAACTCTGTTCCATTTTCCATGGGAGAGCCTTCCAATATTTGAAGGCAGGGATTATATCCTGCCCTTAGTCCTTTGTATCCTCACTTTCCAAACTTGTTGTAGCCCTACTCATCTTTCCTTGTACCCCTGTTTGTCAGTGCCCTTCTTAAATCTGAATGTGATATTCTAAATGTCATCTGACCAGGCACTGCTACCTCTCTCTGAACCTTCATTTTCTCACATATAAAATGAACAGGTTGGATTAGATGGTTTCTAAAGGATATTCTTGTTATAACATTTGATGGTTATAGACAGTCCTTCCCAGCGAGCCCAGCCCTCCCCAATCTTGTCCCCTCTCCTGATCTCCCCCTCCCTGCTCTCCTTTCCTTGTCACGATTCTGGCCCCCAGCCGAACAGGCACATATGTTGATGCAGCTCCAATGAGAAGGGCAGCAGATGCAGGGATGGCCGAGGAGTGGCCTCCTGTGCTGGGGAGTGATGGATTTTGAATCGGGAAAGGAGTGGGGGTAGGGTGGAAAGTATAGAGGAAGGGAAAGCGTGATGGGAAACTGCCTTCTGCTGTCTTGGGAGTTTCCAGGGAAGTGTCTGCTCCCATCCAGGATTCCCTTAGGAACAGGTAGAAGACATGCTTCCTAATTGCTTGTTAATTGGAAACATTTCAAGCCAGTTGTTCCTCCTGTCTCTGGCTGGGGGGAATCTGATGCTGTCATAAATGACTTAGAATCATAGAATGTACAGAGTCAGAACTAAGAAGGACCTTAGTGTAAAGAATGTAAGAACAAATAACATGGAATGTCAGAACTGAAATGAACCTTGGAATATAATAACAGCCAGCATTTATACAGTCAGTCTACAAGCATTAAATTAAGTGCATATTTTGTGCCAGGCACTGTGTTAAGCACTGGGATTCAAAGAGAGACAAAATCAGTCTCTGCCCTTAAGGAGGTCATATTCTCACGGAGGAGACAACATGAATGAATGAATGAATGAATGATTTTTAAGCACTGTTCTAAGGCACTGTGCTAAGTGCCTTAAGGTTTTTTTTGGTTGATGTTCAGTCATTTTAGTTGTGTTCGACTCTTTGTGACCCCATTTGGGGTTTCTTGACAAAGATACTGGAGTGGTTTGCCATTTCCTTCTCCAGCGCATTTGACAGAAGAGAAAACTGAGGCAAACAGGGTTAAGTGACTTGCTCAGGGTCAAGTAAGTGTCTGAGGCCAGATTTCAACTGAGGAAGATGAGACTTCCTGACTCCAGGGCTGGCACTCTATCCACTGTGCCACCTAACTGCCCATGTTTTCCTTTACAATCCTATTTATTTGATTTTGTGCATTTAAAAACATTCTGAGAAAAGGTCCATAGACTTCACCAGACTGCCAGCATGGTCCATAATACAATAAAAGCTGAAAAACCCCTTGTATGGATCATACCCCTACTATGTAGATGCGGAATTTGGGGCCCAAAGAATGTTGTTGTAT